>NC_138890.1:8910407-9636790 GCF_965194825.1 Balaenoptera physalus | reverse complement strand
GGTTACAAGAGAAGGAGAGAGTGCTGGGGGGAGAGCAGAGTGGTGGCTAACTTAGAAAGATGGTCAGGGGCGCATTTGAATGTTCTTCCCATCCCAGGCCTGGAAGGGAGGTCTATGTGTGTTGCTGCAAAGACCCCCTTATCTGGTCTCTGCCAACCTGTTCTTCCCGGGCAGCCAGGGGCCCCGGGAGTGCTTAGGGGTTTTCTGGCTTCTGACTGTGGCCATGATGAAGTGACCTGGTGTCCCAGGGGTCAGGGCAGTGTCTCAGGGCAGTTTAACTTGGGGATTTGGAAGGTGATGGATGTGGAGGGGGGGAAGAGAAGAGGGAAGCTGTCTCCAGCTGTCACCTGTCACCCTGCTTATAGCCACTTTATGCTGACGGCCAGATGCAAGTCAGTGCCAGACTCCTGTACATTTCCTTTTTTTTTTTTTTTTGATAATAACTTGGACTTTATTAAAATTAAAATTTCTGCTGTGGGAAAGGCAGTGTTAAGAGAATAAAAAGACCAGGTATAGATTAGGAGAAAATGTTTGCAAAACAAGTATTTGATAAGTGACTGGTAACCAAAGTATAAAAAACCAGAACAAAACAACACAAAACCAAAACCAAAACCAAACCAAAAAACCCTCTTAAAACTCAACAATGTAAAACAACAATAAGATACCACTACGCATGTATTAGAATGGCCAAAACTGGGAACACGGACAGCATGGAATGCTGGTGAGGATGTAGAGTAACAGGAATTCTCATTCATTGAGTCCTGTACATTCCTTCCTGGATCCTTTCCACATAAGCTTGTCAAAGGGCTCATCCTGCCCTGTCTGCTTCCTCTGCCCCTTTCTCCTGGGTCCTCCCACCCTGGCATTTGTAGTGTGGGCCAGGCAGGGAGTGGGCCCTTCAGGATGGTGGACACACATGACCTAGGGCACCTTGTGGGGGGATGCTGCCCCCACCCTACAGGTTGGCCTCACCTTCTGGGCAGCTGTCTCAGGGGAACTCCAGCACCCTGTTCCTTCTGTTCTTTAAAGCTGGACTTTGAAGGTTGAGACCTTTCCAGAAAACCACTTGGGTCCTAGAGTTCAGGAAGGAGGAGCCTACATTCCTCCCCGTTTTTCTGGGCTCACCTGACCACCATCCCACCCCAGCTGCTGCATTTAAGGCCATCACCCTAGCCAGTCAACTTCTCTGTCAACAAAAACTGCAGTGCTCCCAGGAAAGTTTCATCTGAACATTGATTCATTGCTTCATTCCACACACATCTAATGAGCTCATCCTGCAAACCATCGAAGACTGGGTGCAGAATTGGCCTGCCACTGGGATGTCTTTGCTATATCGTTAAGTAAAAAAGCAAGTCGCCATCCCCCAAAGAATTTGAAAACAGGTACTCAAACAAATCCTTTTACACACATGTTCATAGCAGCACTGTTTACCATCGCCACAAGGTGGAAACAACAGATGTCCATCAATGGATGAATGGATAAACAAAAAGTGGTCCATCCATATGATGGAATATTTTATTCAGCCTTAAAAAGAATGAAGCACTGATACATGCTACAACATGGATGAACCTCAAAAACATTAGTGAAAGAAAAGGTCACAAAAGGTCACGTATTGTATGACTTTATTTATATGAAATTTACAGAATAGGCAAATCCAGAGACAGAAAGTGGATGAGTGGTTGCCAGGAGCTGGGAGGAGGGGGGCTAAGGAGTGACTGCATAATGTGTATGAAGTCTCCTTGTGGGGTGATAAAAATATTATGGAACTAGATAAGATGGTTGCAAAACATTGTGAATGTACATGCACCCCAGTGTTGATAGCAGCACTATTCACGATAGCCAAGACATGGAAACAGCTTAAATGTCCATCCACGGATGAATGGACAAAGAAGATGTGGTACACATATACAATGGAATGCTACTCAGCCATAAAAAAGAATGAAATAATGCCATTTGCAGCAACATGGATGGACCTAGAGATTATCATACTAAGTGAAGTAAGTCAGAAAGAGAAAGACAAATACCGTATAATATTACTTATATGTGGAATCTAAAATATGACACAAATGAACGTATCTACAAAACAGAAACAGACTCACAGACACAGAGAACAGACTTCTGGTTGCCAAGGGGGAGGCGTGGTGGGGGAGGGATGGATTGGGAGTTTGGGATTAGCAGATGCAAACTATTATATATAAACTGGATAAACAACAAGGTCCTACTATATAGCACAGGGAACTATATGCAATATCCTGTGATAAACCATAATGGAAAAGAATATGAAAAAGAATGTGTATATATATATATATATATATATATATAACTGAATCACTTTGCTGTACAGCAGAAATTAACATTGTAAATCAACTATACTTCAAAAACAAACAAACAAAAAAAATGTGAATGTACTAAATGCCACCAAATCGTAGAGTTTATTACTTTTTAAAAAAAATTTTATTTATTTTTGGCTGCGTTGCATCTTCGTTGCTGTGTGTGGGCTTTCTCTAGTTGCAACGAGCAGGGGCTACTCTTCATTGCGGTGTGTGGCCTTCTCATTGTGGTGGCTTCTCTTGTTGCGGAGCACAGGCCCTAGAGCGCAGACTCAGTAGTTGTGGCGCACAGGCTTAGTTGCTCCGTGGCATGGGGGATCTTCCTGGACCAGGGATCACACCTGTGTCCCCTGCATTGGCAGGCGGATTCTTAACCACTGCGCCACCAGGGAAGTCCCTGTACAGTTTAAAATGATGGTTACTGGTTGGGAATTCTCTGGCAGTCAAAAAAAAAAAAAAAAAAAAAAAAGAAAGAAAGAAGGAAAGAAAGAAAGGAAATGGTTCCTAGTTAATTTTATGTTCTGTGAATTTTACCTCAACTTAAAAAAAAAAAAAAAGAAGCAAGTCACCAAATGTAAGTATTGCATGCTTCTATTTTGGCTTCAAATAAAAGGACTTAACAAGGGTGTGGGGTGGGAGGCAGTGCCGTCCGGGAGTGAAGGAAAGAGCCTGCCCAGTGTCAATCCCCTGCTCCTACCGGTCTTCAAGGCTTTGCGCCTCCCAGCCAAGTCTGCACAAGTGGATGTGGCCTCCGGCCTGTGGGAAGGGTGGCTGCTTTGTGCCTGCCCATTGGAGGGGCTCAGCAGCAGTGAACGCTCAGGATGGTGGTGAGAACAGAGTCCCAGTATAGACCAGATGGCTAACAGTGGTCACCCCGGCAGGAGGGCACTGGGTGGCCACTTTGTTCATGAGCCCATTGGGTGATGACAGGGGTGGCTGGGGAAAGAGGCCAGTTGGTATCCACAGACTCCTATCCATTTGATTATTAAAATCCTCTTCTGCTAAGGCCATCCTTCAGTGAACGTCTTAGTCTGTTCAGGCTTCTATAACAGACATACCATAGACTGGGCGGCTTATAAACAACAGATATTTATTTCTCACAGTTTTGAAGGCTGGAAGTCCAAGATCAAGGTGCTGGCAGATCTGGTGTCCGGTGAGGGCTAGCTTCCTCGTTCATAGATGGCATCTCCTTGCTGTGTCCTCACGTGGCAGAAGGGACCGGGGAGCTCTCTGGGGTCTCTCTTTTTTTTTAATGCTAAGTTATTAATTAATTAATTAATTAATTTTTGGCTGTGTTGGGTCTTCGTTTCTGTACGAGGGCTTTCTCCAGCTGTGGCAAGTGGGGGCCACTCTTCATCGTGGTGCACGGGCCTCTCACTGTCGTGGCCTCTTCCGTTGCGGAGCACAGGCTCCAGACGCACAGGCTCAGTAGTTGTGGCTCACGGGCATAGTTGCTCCGTGGCATGTGGGATCTTCCCAGACCAGGGCTCGAACCCGTGTCCCCTGCATTGGCAGGCAGATTCTTAACCACTGCGCCACCAGGGAAGCCCTCTGGGGTCTCTTTATAAGGACACTGAATCTCATTCAGGAGGGACCCACCCTCATGATCTAATTCCCTTCCAAAGGCCCCACCTTCTAATACCATCACCTTCGGGGGTAGGATTTCAATATATGAATTTTTCTGGGGGGGACACAAACAGTCAGAACATAGCAGTGAGCATTGACATGGGATACCTCACACTTATTGCCCATTCAGAGAAGCCTGTTTGCAGATCTCTTCCCCAGACTTCTTCGTCATGAATTTTCCAATCATCTTCTTTTCAAGTCCCTGATCATCCAGCCAAACCACTGGCTCCAGCCCCCGAATCAGCATATAATCACACATCTGGCCATTTCTCCTTCCAGGTAAAATGAACAACCAAACCTGGTGCACTGCTCACAGTTCTGCCCACTGGGATTCCCTTCACTACTGTCCTTCAGGGGTGTCCCAGAGAGCGGCTATAGTGCTGCAGCTGTTCAGTTTCAGGGGGTGTCTGCAGATCATGCAGAACCATCTGTAAACCAGGCCTGAATTTTCTTTTCCTTAACTGATCGTAGGGACCTCCCCAGGAAGCCATAGGTGCAGCATGAGAAAGAGCAGGTAGCAGGGCTCTGTACCATGTGACCTTTTGCTTAAACAGTGCAGTTTTATATTACCCCTATAATAATTTTTGAAAACCTGTATACTCACTACTGTGGTCTGACTGTTTGTGTCTCCCCCCACCCCCCAATTTGTATGTTGAAATCCTACCCCCCAAGGTGATGGTATTAGGAGGTGGGGCCTTTGGAAGGGAATTAGGTCATGAGGGTGGGTCCCTCATGAATAGGATTAGTGCCCTTATAAAGATAACCAAGACTCCCTGATATACACTATTAGAAGTGACAGATGTGGGGCAAGAGATCATGCTAGAACCATCCACAGTGTGGTCACTAAATGCAGCCTGCTGTCTGTTTCTGTACAGCCTGTGAGTTAAGAATGGCATTTTCTTTTCCTTCCTTCCTCCCTCCCTCCCTCTTTCTTCCTTCCTTCCTTCCTTCCTCTCTTTCTCTCTCTCTCTCTCTTTCTTTCTTTCTCTTTTCCTTCCTTCCTCCCTCCCTCCCTCCCTCACTTCCTTCCTTCCTTCTTTCATTTTTGACCATGCCTCACGGCATGCAGGATCTTAGTTCCCAGACCAGGGATTGAACCCATGCCCCCTGCAGTGGAAGCACAGAGTCTTAACCACTGGACCGCCAGGGAAGTCCCCAGGCCTTTTCATTTATAAATGGCTGGAAAAAACTTTCATGACTTGAAAATTATCTGCAATTCAAATTTTAGTGTCCAAGGGATTGGGGGGCTAGAACAGATATTGTTGAAGGGCATAAACTTGCAACGAGTAGTAAATAAGTCCTAGAGTTCCACAGATGCACAGAAGAGTAAATATAGACAACAGTCTTGTATTATAATCAACAGACTTGCTAAGAGACTAGCAACTTAATTATTCCCACCACTAAAAAGAAATAATGATGTAACATCATAGAGGTGCTAATTATGGATACAATGGAAATCATATTACAATATCTAAATCAGTTACAATATATAAATGTATCAAGTGTTGGACACCTTAAATTTACACAGTGTATATGGCAAATATATTTCAATTAAAAAAGTCAGAGTTCATAAAGAAAGTTTTATTGACACACAGCTGTGCTCATTCATTTACCTGTTATCTAGGGCTGCTTTTACACCAGGCCAGCGTTGAATCATTGCAACAGAGACTGCCTGGCCCTCAGAGCAGAAAATATTTCCTGTCTGGCCCTTTCCAGATGTTTGCAGACCCCTGCTATAAGGAGCCTAAGACCTGAATGTTACCTAATGCTGACTCGGGGTTTCCTGGGATGTTTCCTGGTTGGCACAGCAAAGAGGTGGGTGGGAGTTGGAGGGGAGTGAGGACACGCAGAAGACTCTGATGATTAACATTGGGGAGGGGACGATGAGGATACCCCCGGGGGGAGGGGACACTTGAGCCTTCAAGGTGGAGTGGGATTGAGCACTGAGATGGGCAGGCTGGTGGGGGCACAGCAGGAGCAGAGACAGGAAGGCCAGACCTGTCTCAAATAATGGCCTCACCCTGGGCTGATGGATGGGATAGAACCATCCCACGAACCACCCGCCTTCTAACCAGTCACAGGGTCCCATCTCCTGTCTCCATGTTTCTCCCTTTCCTCTGTTTTTCCCTGCCCCTCCCTGGTGCCATCATCTGTCACTGCCTTGGGTTCCGAGATGTGCCCCACCTCCCTTCCCTGGTCTCCCTGCCCCACTCATCTCTTTTCTCAGTGTAGCCAGTGAACTTAACTTTCCTTTCCTTTTTTTTTTTTTTTTAATTGAGGCAAAATAAATAACATAAAATTAACTTTTTTTTTTTTTTTTTGGCCTGCGCCACGTGGCTTTTGCAAGATCTTAATTCCCTGACCAGATATTGAACTCGGGCCCCCAGCAGTGAAAGTGCCAAGTCCTAACCACTGGCCTGCCAGGGGATTCCAAACCATTTTATTATTTATTTTTTTAATTTTTAATTTTTATTTTTTGGCCATGCTGTGCGGCTTGCAGGATCTTAGTTCCCTCGACTAGGGATATTATTTTTCCTCCACCAGGGATTGAACCCGAGCCCTCCACAGTGAAAGTGCGGAGTCCTAACCACCGGACCGCCAGGGAATTCCCCAAACCATTTTAAAGTGTGCAATTCCCTGGCATTTAGGACATTCACAATGTTGTGCAATTATCACCACCATCCATCTCCAGAATACTTCCATCACCTCAAGAAACACTGTACCCATTAGCCGCCATACCCATTCCACCTCCCCCAGCCCCTGGCAACCACCAATCGTTGTTTTCTGTTTCTCTGGATTCCCCTATTCTGGACACTTCATATCAATGGAATCATACACTATGTAGTCTTTTGTGTCTAGCGTCTTCCAGTTAGTTTGTTTTTGAGATTCATTCACGTTGTAGTATGTATCAAAACTGATCATTTTCTGAATGAACACTCGATTGTATGGATATACCACAATTTGTTTATCCATTCATTTGCTTATGGACATGTGGGTTGTTTTCACCTTAACCCATGACATAAATATACCTAACATAAATTGTACCATTTTAATAATTTTTTTAAACTTTTAAAAATTGTGGTAAAATATACATAAGATTTACCATTTTAATCATTTTTAAGTGAAAGTTTAGTGGTTTTACATACATTTACATATTGTCACCCAACCATCACCACCATCCATCTCTGGAACTTTTTCATTATTCCAAACTGAAACTCTGTCCCTGGGAATTCCCTGGTGGTCCAGTGGTTAAGATTCCGTGCTTCCACTGCAAGGGGCACGGGTTCAATCCCTGGTTGGGGAACTAAGATCCTGCAAGCCGTGAAGTGCTGCCAAACAAACAAAAAACCCCCACCAACCAACCAACAAACAACAACAAACAAACAAAAAAACGCAAACCAAACTCTGTCCCCATTAAACAATAACTCCTCATTCCCCTCACGCCAGCACCTGGTAACCACTGTTCTTTCTGTCTCTAAGTCAGTGAGCTTTTACAAATGGAAGTCTGAGCATGCCAGCTCTCCTGGGCCTTCAGAGGCTCCCTACTGTTCTCAGAATAAAGACCAAGTAGTCCCAAGGAGGATGTACATGGCACCTTGGTCTTCTCAACTTGCTCCTACTCAGAGCTTCTTTCCCTGCATGGCATGTCCCCACCCCTCCCCCTTCTCCCACCAGACCCTTGTCCTTCAGGCCTTGTGTATATTTTCCCTTCCCCTTCTGAGGAAGGTCGGCCTCTCTGTAGTGCTCTGGGCTGTTCCTTCACAGCACACATCCCAGTTGTCATTCATTATTTCCCTGCTTTTTCTTTTTGGTTTGTCGATGTAGGTTTGTCGATGTGCCCTTTGCCTCCTCCATCCGACTGGGAGTCCGTGAGGATGTGACAGTGCCCATCTTACTCTCCACCGTGCATTCCCAGCTCCTGACCTGTGCCTGGCACCTAGCCGGTGCCCTATGTACCGTTGAAGGACCGGCAGAAAGTCCCTGCAAGGGAGGGGGGGATGGGCTGTGGCAGGAGGTGGACATCTCGAGCTCCGGATGGTGTGGGGAGCTTGGGCTGCAGGTGGGCTGCATGAGCAGAGAGCCCAGGGAAAGGGGGGCGCTGGCTGGGTGGGGGCTGCAGTTACCCTGATGGAGGAGGGAGGGTCTGCCCAAGTGGAGCAGTGGGTGTGGAGAGCTGGACGACTGGGCAGAAGTGCAATCTGGAAGCGTGATCAGGTGGAGGTGGGGCTGAGGGACAGGTGAATGATGCCGTTGCATGGGTGGCTGTCCTGAATGCACATTCAGAGCCTGGGGAGGCCAGCCTGGGGCTGGAGCCCTGCTAAGGGCTGGCAGCCTTTGTCCCACAGTGTCCATGTGTCCCCCCACCCTACCCAGGTACGCTCCTGGAGCGGGCTTGACCTGCCTCAGCTGGAGGCATCTGCACAATCTGCAATTTCCAGCACCCAGTTCCGGCCAAGGAGAGAGACCTTTATAAAGTCAGACTTGGCTTTCCCCCAACTGGCTGGCCTCCTTATCCCTGATTCTAAATGCCAGCTTGTCACAGTGTGTCTGCACGCAAGCAGGAGCCTGCATCTCTAGGGGCGGTGGTTGGGGGGATGTTTGCTGTGCTAGGGGCAGCATGGGGGTGGTATCTCTTAGCAAGCTGGTGGCCATTTCCCACCCTTCCACCCGCCCCATGGTTCTTTTTATAGCTCACATTTACAGAAAGCCTAAACATCTGAGCCTGGGCCTCGTGACAGCAGGCTGTTTGAGGCTGCAAGGGAAGGGGCGAGAAGGCAGAGAGGCGGGGGTGTCTGAGCCCAGCGTGGAGGACGGCTGGCTGGGTCAGGGGCGGCTGCTGGCTTCCTTCCATCAGCCCCACAGTCTCAGATGGTGCTGAGCTATATTTAAAGGATTCTTTCTCTGCCTCCACTGATGAATGAGTCAGAAGGAGGGCTGGTGTGGCCCCAAGGCTTGGCCGGGTCCACCCTGCGAAGCTGGGAGCAAACTCCCCAAGAAGTAATCCTGTAGCAGCCCCAGCAGGGTCCCTACTGACCTGGCATCTCCTTGCTCAGGCCACCCTCCCCATCCCTGCCCCAGCTGTGCATCAGGTGAGAAGCCCAATGAATGACCCCTGACTTAGGGGTACCCACAGGCAACTGAGGACCAGTGATGGCTCCCTGGGCTTATGCAGTGGCCTCTGTAGCCAGGTAACTCCTGCAGGATTCCCAAGGCAACCACTTCCTCTGGAAGTGCACTGTCACGTTTTCTTGCTTTTATAGCATCACCATGTGCCACTGTGGTTGGCACTGCATGCACACACAGTGCCAGGTAGCCCCGAGGGGCCTGCACACACATGTCCTCCTTACCTTACTCCTATTTTATTGATTAGAAGGCTGAGTCCAGGGTTGGGATGTATCTTAGTCCATCTGGGTTGCTATAACAAAATACCATAGACCAGAAGGCTTATAAACAACAGATATTTATTCTTCACAGTTCTGGAGGCTGGAACATCCAAGATCAAGGTGCCATCAGATCTGGTGTCCAGTGAGGGCTTTGTGGTTCACAGATGGTGTCTTTTTGCTGTGTCCTCACATGGCAGAAAGGGCAAGTGAGTGCTCTGGGTTTCCTTTGATAAGGGCACTAATACCATTCATGAGGGCTCCACCCTCATGACCTGATCACCCCAAAGGCCCCACCTCTTAATACCATCACATTTTCTTCTAAAATTGGAGTATAGTTGCTTTACAATATTGTGTTAATTTCTACTGTACAGCAAAGTGAAGCTATATGTATACATATAGCCCCTCTTCTTTGGATTTCCTTCTCATTTAGGTCATCACAGAGCATTGAGTAGAGTTCTCTGCGCTATACAGTAGGTTCTCATTAGTTATCTATTTTATACATAGTATCAATAGTGTATATATGTCAATCCCAATCTCCCAATTCATCCCACCCCCCCTTCCCCCTTGGTATCCATACATTTGTTCTCTATGTCTGTGTCTCTATTTCTGCTTTGTAAATAAGATCATCTATACCAATTTTTTCAGATTCCACATATATGTGTTAGTATATGATATCTGTTTTTCTCTTTCTGACTTAATTCACTCTGATGACAGTCTCTAGGTCCATCCATGTCTCTACAAATGACCCAATTTTGTTCCTTTTTATGGCTGAGTAATATTCCATTGTATATATGTACTGCATCTTCTTTATCCATTCCTCTGTTGATAGGTATTTAGGTTGCTTCCATGTCCTGGCTATTGTAAATAGTACTGCAATGAACATTGGGGTGCATGTGTCTTTTTGAATTATGCTTTTCTCTGGGTGTATGCCCAGTAGTGGGATTGCTGGGTCATATGGTAGTTCTATTTTTAATTTTTTAAAAATACTGTTTTCCATAGTGGCTGTATCAATTTACATTCCTACCAGCAATGCATGAGGGTTCCCTTTTCTCCACACTCTCTCCAGCATTTATTGTTTTTTGTTTTTTTTTAAATTTATTTTATTTATTTACTTTTGGTTGCGTTGGGTCTTCGTTGCTGCTCGTGGGCTTTACTCTAGTTGTGGCGAGCGGGAGCTACTCTTCGTTTTGGTGCACGGGCTTCTCACTGTGGTGGCTTTTCTTGTTGAGGAGCACAGGCTCTAGGTGTGCAGGCTTCAGTAGCTGTGGCGCATGGGCTCAGTAGTTGTGGCTCATGGGCTCTAGAGTGCAGGCTCAGTAGTTGTGGCACACGGACTTAGTTGCTCTGAGACATGTGGGATCTTCCCGGACCAGGGCTCGAACCTGTGTCCCCTGCATTGGCAGGTGGATTCTTAACCACTGCGCCACCAGGGAAGTCCCAGCATTTATTGTTTGTAGATTTTTTGATGATGGCCATTCTGACTGGTGTGAGGGGATACTTCATTTTTGATTTGCATTTCTCTAATAATTAGTGATGTTGAGCATCTTTTCATGTGTTTGTTGGCCATCTGTATGTCTTCTTTGGAGAAATGTCTGTTCAGGTCTTCTGCCCATTTTTTGATTGGGCTGTTTGTTATTTTGATATTAAGCTGCACGAGCTGTTTATATATTTTGGAGATTAATCCTTTGTCAGTTGCTTCATCCACCCTCATGACCTGATCACCCCAAAGCCCCCACCTCCTAATACCATCACATTGACAGTTAGGGCTTCAACATATGAATTTTGTGGGGGCACAAACATTCAGACCATAGCAGGATGTGTGTGTATGTGTGTAGGTGGCAGAGCAGGGATTGGAGGATGGTCTGTCCAACCCTACTATGCAGATGTCACCTACTTACCCCAGTGCTGAGGCCCACAGATGAGTGAGATCCTGCACTTGGACACTAGTGGGCAGCGGTAGGGGTGGCCCCCCCCGCTCCCCGCCAGGCACAACAGAGCTGGAGAATGATGCCAGGAGTGTGAGATAGACCTGTGCTGTCCAGGATGGTCGCCGTGAGCCACACGTGGCTATCGAGTGCTTGAAAGGTGCTGATCTGAATGGAGATGTGCTCTGAGTGAAAAACACATGCTGGGTTTCAAAAAAGCATGAAAAAAGAATGTAAAAGATCACAATAATATTCATATTGGTTACATGTTGAAATGATTATATTTTGGCTATGTTGTATTATTAAACAAACATATCATTCAAAATAATTTCCAGGACTTCCCTGGTGGCGCAGTGATTAAGAATTGCCTGCCAATGCAGGGGGCACGGGTTCGAGCCCTGGTCCGGGAAGATCCCACATGCCATGGAACAACTAAGCCCATGTACCACAACTACTGAGCCTGCTCTCTAGAGCCCGTGAGCCACAACTGTTGAAGCCCTCGCGCCTAGAGCCCATGCTCCGCAACAAGAGAAGCCAACTCAATGAGAAGCCCGTGCACTGCAACGAAGAGTAGCTCCCACTAGCCGCAGCTAGAGAAAGCACACGCGCAGCAACAGAGACCCAACACAGCCAAAAATAAATAAATAAATAAATAATTAAATAAATAAATTTATTTATTTATTAAAAAAAAACCCAGCTGACATATGTACAGCCTGCCATATGCCACACACTGGAGATAAAGAAATGAAGAAAGATCACATCATAGAAAACAAAAACAAAAATAAACGAACAACAACGAAACCAAAATAATTTCCCTTCCTCAAAAAGCTAAAAATAGAGTTATCATATGGGACCCAGCAATTCCACCCCTAGGTATATACCCCAAAGAATTGAAAACACGTGTTCAAACAAAAACGTGTACGTGCATGTACATAGTAGCTCTACTCACAATTGTGAAACAACCTAAATGTCCATCAACAGATGAATGGATAGGCAAAATGTGGTCCATCCACACAATGGAATGTTATTCAGCTATAAAAAGGAACAGAGTTGTGAGAATTCCCTGGCGGTCCGGTGGTTAGGACTCTGCACTTCCACTGTAGGGGGCCGCAGTTCGATCCCTGGTTGGGGAGCTAAGAGCCAGCAAACCATGCAGTGTGGCAAAAAAAAAGAAAAAAGAAAAAAAGACTCCTCCACGGGGCTTTCTTCAAAAACAAAACAAAATGAAACAAAAACCAAACCAAAACAAAAACCAAGGAATGGAGTTGTGACATGTTATGACATGGGTGAACCTTGAGAACATTATGCTGCGTGAAAGAAGCCAGACTGAAAGGTCACATATTGTGTAATCCCATTTATGTGAAATATCCAGAAGAGGCAAATCCACAGAGATAGAAAGTAGATTAGTGGTGGCCAGGGGCTGAGGGGGGGCAATATGGAGAGTGACTGCTAATGGGGATGGACTTTATCTTGGGGTGATAAAAATATTTTGAAATTAGCTAGAGGTGGTGGTTGCACAACATTGTGAAGGTACTAAATGCTGAAGAATTGTCCACCTTAAAGGGTTAATTTTATGTTATGTGAATTTCTCCGCAATTTAAAAAAAACTAAAAAACTTCACTTGTTCCTCTTTTACTTTCTTTAATGTGGCGACTAGAAAACCCAAGTGTGACTCACTTTAAATTGCCGTTGGACATGGCTGGTCTAGATCACTGTGTCTTCAGGGGAATAAAATCACACCTGTACCCTCTGCTCAGGGGGGTGAAAACCCCCAGGACCACTGCTGACCCGGAGCAGGGCAGGGAGGAGCTATAGTCCTGGGGGCTGAGGAGGGGGGGAAAGGGAGTTGTGACCGTCCATCCCTGTCCACCAGGGGACTTTTGATGTATTTTTTGGATAGTGAGGCAGCATGACCTTGCTCTCCCTGGCTGGCCAGAGGAATGGAGGACTGAGGTTGGTGCAATACTCTGAACCACCTTGAACTTTTGACACCTGAAGTTCAAAGACCTGGAGACTGTTCCTGTTGCTTGGTGGTTTGGTGGTTTGCACCCCCAGCAGTCCTGGTGGGCAGGGAGGTGTCACCTGGGAGTGGGTTTAGGATGAGATGACAGCAGAACCAGAAAAGAGGGCACAGCATGGAGGAGACAAGAGGTAACTAGGCTCCAACCGGCAGGGGCATGTCATGTCCAGGGCCGACTGGAGAGAAACCAAGTGGATGAGGGTTCAAGGTCTACCCTTTTCCACCCATGTGACCTTGGGCAAAGGATCGAACCTTTCTAGACTCTTAGTTTTTGATCTGAAAGTGCCTCCCTCATTTCCTCCTATCCAGTCCCTCCTCTCATAGCGTTCCCGGAAGCATCTCTGCTGGCCTCCCTCTCCAGTGGGCTCTTCCTGAGAAAAGTGGAGCCAGAAACTTAGTGGCTCACAGGGCTTTCAGCTTCAGCCAGCTTTAGCTGGCTTGGATACTGGGTCCCCCGAACCATCTGCTCTGTTCTGAGCAGTCGTTAGAAAGTTCTTTCGATAGAGCGCCCGGCCGTTTACTTGCATGATGTCCCGCAGGTCCTTCTTCTGACCTTGGAGCAGGGAGTAGGAGCGCTCTCACGCTCTCTTCTGGCTCCACTTCCGCGTTCCCGGATCCCCTAGTTACAGCGATCACGCGCTCTGCCATTCGCCATCTGGCCTCTAGGTGGCGCTGCCTGCCTGCCTGGTGCACCTTGACTGGTCCAGCCTGTGCAACCTCAGCTCAACCAACGCCCCCTGGGCGCTCCCACGGACCAGGAGCTGGGGACATGTCCTTGAACAAGACCCAGGCCTTGGTTTTGGGGGGAACACAGTCTCATTTGGTTGTCCAGTGGATTGATTATTATTACGTGGTCTTTGATTGGCCTGGGAGATCTGGAGATCAGAGAAGGCACTTTTTGCAGGAGAAGGCGTCTGGATGCCTTTAAAAACTCTTTCCTGATTACAAAAGCGATCGTGTGTATTTGTAGAATTAATTAAGTACAGTACCGAAGTCTACACTCCCTCCATTGAGGGCCTTCCCCACCCTCTTCAGAGATAAACAAAATGGTCCACAGCTGGCTGTGTTTGTCTTTGGATCATTTTCTACTGAGCAAATGGAATCTTGGAGGATACTTCCTCAATGGTGAATTCTTTCTCCTGTTTAAGAGCTGGAGCAGGGTGGATGAGGGGGAGGGTGTGGGGAGGAGCTGGGCCTGTGGGGAACTGTCTGGGAGGTGGGGAGGAAAGTGGGAGCTCTGGGCAGCTTGCAGGGCCCAAGGTGGTGGGCTTGATGGGGAGATTGCAGGAGGGCCCAGGCCACCGTTCTGAGCAGGGACAGGAGGCCCGATGAAAAATGGGTGTCATTTTTGGCAGATGGGGCTATCATGGAAGATCGAGGGCAGGGGTGGGATGATTTTGGTTCTGTGCCCATCCCCTCTGCAGACTCTCCTCCAGCCAGCAGCCCTCCCCCCTTTTTTAAAATTAATTTTTTAGGGGCTTCCCTGGTGGCGCAGTGGGTGAGAGTCTGCCTGCCGGTGCAGGGGACACAGGTTCGAGCCCTGGCCTGGGAAGATCCCACATGCCGCGGAGCAACTGGGCCCGTGAGCCACAATTACTGAGCCTGTGCGTCTGGAGCCTGTGCTCCGCAACAAGAGAGGCCGCGATGGTCGGGGGCCCGCGCACCGCGATGAAGAGTGACCCCCGCTTGCCACGGCTAGAGAAAGCCCTCGCACAGAAGCGAAGACCCAACACAGCCATAAATAAATAAATAAATAAATAAATAAATAAATAAATAAAGATGGATCTAGTGTTGTAATTAAAAAAATAAAAATAAAAAAAAATAAATAAAATTTATTTTTTAAAAATTGGAGTATAGTTGATTTACAATGTTGTGTTAGTTTCTGCTGTACAGCAAAGAGAGTCAGTTATACACATACATATATCCACTCTTTTTTAGATTCTATTCCCATATAGGTCATTACAGTCTTTTGAATAGAGTTCCCTGTGCTGTACTGTAGGTCCTTACTACTTATCTATTGTGTGTATAGTAGTTCATATATGTCAATCCCAATCTCCCAATTTACCCATGCCCCCCTTTCCCCCTTGGTAACCATAAGTTTGTTTTCTTTTTCTTTTTTCTTTTGGCTGCGCTGTGCGGCAAGCAGGAACTTCGTTCCCCCACCAGGGATCGAACCCACACCCCCTGCAGTGGAAGTGCGGAGTCTTAACCGTTGGACTGCCAGGGAAGTCCCATATCTGTGACTCAACTTCTGTTTTGTAAATAGGTTCATTTGTACCATTTTAAAAATTTTATTTATTTATTTATTGGCTGCGTTGGGTCTTCATTGCTGTGTGTGGGCTTTCTCTAGTTGCGGCGAGTGGGGGCTACTCTTTGTTGCGGTGCACGGGCTTCTCACTGCGGTGGCTTCTCTTGCTCTGGAGCACGGGCTCTAGGCACTCGGGCTTCAGTAGTTGCAGCGTGCGGGCTTCAGTAGTTGCAGCACGCAGGCTCAGTAGTTGTGCCTTGTGGGCTCTGGAGTGCAGGCGCAGTAGTCGTGGCACACGGGCTCAGTTGCTCCTCGGCATGTGGGATCTTCCCGGACCAGGGCTCGAACCAGTGTCCCCTGCATTGGCAGGCAGATTCTTAACCACTGCACCACCAGGGAAGTCCCTGTACCATTTTTTTAGATTCCTCATACAAGTGATATCATATGATATTTGTCTTTCTCTGTCTGACTTACTTCACTCAGTCTGACAATCTCTAGGTCCATCCATGTCACTGCAAATGGCATTATTTCATTCTTTTTTATGGCTGAGCAATATTCCATTGTATATACCTACCACACCTTCTTTATCCATTCTTCTGTTGATGGACATTTAGGTTGCTTCTGTGTCCTGGCCATTGTAAATAGTGCCACAGTGAACATTGGGGCAGCAGCCCTCTTCTGCTCATCCTCTGCAACATCCCCACCAGGCCTTCAGCAGGTGTTTGGCTTAGTCCGTTCAGCTGCTAAGAATATCATGGACTCGTGGCTTATAAACAACATTCATTTACTTCTTGCAGTTCCAGAGGCTAGGAGTCCAAGATCAATTGGATTCAGTGAGAACCCACTTCTTGGTTCATAGATGGCTCTCTTCTCTCTGTGTCTTCTCATGGGGGTCTCTCTGAGGTCTCTTTTATAAGGGCACTAATCCCATTCATGAGGGCTCCACCTTCATGACCTAACCACCTCCCAAAGCCCCACCTTTTAATACCATCACACTGGAGATTAGGTTTTAACAGATAACTTTGGGGGGACACAAATATTCAATCTAGAGCATCAGCCAGCATTGGCAAGGGAGTGGGTGACTCCTCATCACAGTAATTGTGTACAGGAGACACAGGCTCGGGGTGAAGTCAGCTCCTGTAGGACACACAATGGGTGACAGAGCCAGGGGTCCAACGCTCCCTTGTCTGGCTGTGTCCCACACTTTGGTCATTCACGAGCACCATCTCAGTTTTTCCAAATCTACTTTACTGCTTGTATTACTGTCACCGGTTGAATAGTATCTTTCTGGAATCCATGTCCACATAGAACCTCAGAATGGGACTGGGGTGTTTCCTGACATCGAACGTGTGGGTTTTTTTCCCCATGCTAACCAATTCTTTGACACTAACTGGATGCCCAACAAATCATTCAGTTCTGACGTTATTTTCCTGGAGTTGGCATCACAAGTTAAAGGGCTCAGTCCCACAGAGCACCCTCACGTCAGACGCAAGTCCCAAGTCTCGGGCCACCTGCACTTCTGACCCACTGGCTCTAAAGCGGGAGTTCCCAAGACCCCCTTCTCAGGTTTGATAATTTGCTAGAATGGCTCATAGAACTCAGGAAGGCATTTTTTTAAAAAAATTTATTTATTTATTTATTTTTGGGTGCGTTGGGTCTTCGTTTCTGTGCGAGGGCTTTCTCTAGTTGCGGCGAGCGGGGGCCCCCGACCATCGCGGCCTCTCTTGTTGCGGAGCACAGGCTCCAGACGCGCGGGCTCAGTAGTTGTGGCTCACGGGCCCAGTTGCTCCGCGGCATGTGGGATCTTCCCAGACCGGGGCTCGAACCCGTGTCCCCTGCATTAGCAGGCAGACTCCCAACCACGGCGCCACCAGGGAAGCCCAGGAAGGCATTTTTGATGTTTACTGGTTTATCATAAAGAAATGAACAGCCAGATGAAGAGGTATACAGGTCAAGACCTGGGAGGGTCCTGAGAGCAGGCGCTTCTGTCCCCATGGAGCTGGGGTGTGCCACTCTCTGGGCATGTGGATGTTTTTGCCAATTCAGAAGCTCTCCATACATCTTTGTTTTTACAACCCCATCTCCAGCCCCGACTCCCCATTCCTCCCTGGAGGCTGGGAGTGGGCCTGAAAGTTCCCATCCTTTAATCACTTGGTTTCTCCAGTGATCAGCCCCCATCCCGAAGCCACCTACCATCCTAAGTCACCTTGTAGCATAAACTCAGGTGTGACCCAAAGGGGCTCCTTGTGAATAACAAAAGCCATGAGCCCTCGGGCCGGGCATTGTCACCCATCCAACCCCCCCCACCCCAGTCCCTTGACGCCAGATGAAGGGGATCAGGATATGTCACCCTAAATACGCTGCTTTGGCATAAGGGTTATTCTGAGCTGAAGGCAATTGAGAAACAACAGGTGCAGGAAGAGTTCTCTGCCCTCCTCTTTTCTGCCTAAAAGCAGGGCATGAATTTCCCCTGGAGAAGGTGACATAAATTTCTCTTTGTGAAGGTGTCCCCCCTTCCCCTGTACCAGGAAGAGGAGAGTGACTCTTTTTTAAATTAATTAATTAATTAATTAATTAATTAATTAATTAATTAGAGAGTGACTCTTATCGCTGGAGACAGAGAGTCAGCACTGAGATGAGTCTGAATAAATGAATCTTACTAAAAATAACCCTGAGTTTCCCTCATATATTTCCTAGTTACTCCCCCACAATTTATTGTCCCTTGAAGCTCAAACCCTTTTTCCTTTGTTAAAATGATAGATAAGTCCCTGAGTCTAATCGCTCTTTGAGTTTCACTACTTTTCTGTGAACTTCCATGCATGTAAATATTAATAAAAATTGTGTACTTTTTCTTCCATTAATCTGTCATTTGTTGGTTTAATTCACAGACCCTAGTCACTGAATCTAAGGAGGCAGAGGAAAAGTTTTGCCTCCTTGACACAGTAGTGGGTCCCCATTTTACAGACAGGACTTGAGGCTCAGGTAGCAATTGGAGGCTGTGGATTGTAGGGAAGGGGCAGTGATTCCTTGAAGCCCCAAGGACACATCTGAAATGGAGCCTAGATTTTTTGGATCTCTATGCCCCATGAAGGGAGCTGCCCAGGGCATTTGTACGGCATACGTTGCTCTCAGAGTTTCTGTTTCCTTGCCCCTTCTTCAGCCTTCCATAGGATGCAGCTCAGATCAGGGACGAAAGGGATGTGAGACCACAGCCTAAGCCCCACTCTGCCTCTTCATCCTCTAATTCCCCCACTTTGTGTCTCCTGGGCAACTTACACTCGCTCCAGCCTAAATGTGTGGGCTGTGGACGCCTGAGGTTCAGCCTCCCAGCACTCAGCCAGAGTCTTGCCCTTTGGGTCCAGAGCTGTGGGGGGCTCGGGCAGTGGGTCTCATTCCCTGGTGTTCAGGTGGCTGCAGCTTCCCTGGCTCCTGAGGGAATTGCATGCATCTACCTGTTCCTGAATTGCCCCAGCACCACAGGAGGGGGACCTTTGCCAGAGGCCAGCCTTGCCTTGGGCAGGCAGCTGGTCTAGAAGTCTGCGGGAGTTGTGACTGGGCAAGCTGCCTGGTTAGGAAGCTAAAACCCTCTTTAGTTTCTTATTCCACTGGTCTCTTCTTAGGTGCCATTATCATAGGGGGAGCTCTGCCTGTCCTGCCATTTGGAGTCCCTCAGCCTCCTCTACCCGAGTTCAGCTCAAGGCTTGGGGTCTGGAGCAAGTCCTTTTGGAACTTTCTGCTTTGATGCTATGGTAATAATGGCCATAGCAAAAAATCACTTACTATGGGCCAGATATCATTTGTTCTGAGAACAGCAGTTCTCAAAGGGGTCCAGAAACTTGGGGGTTACTGAGACCCTTCCAGGGGGGCCCATCAGGCTGAATTATTATTATTTTTGGCTGTGCCCCACAGCATGCGGGATCTTAGTTCCCCGACCAGGGATCAAACCCATGCCCCCTGCAGTGGAAGTGGGGAGTCCTAATCAGTGGACTGCCAGGGAATTCCCATGAACTATTTTTATAATATTAAGATGTCCTTTGCCTCTATCACTTTCATTCTCTCACATGTGTATGGTGGAGTTTTCAGGGGAGACTGGCTATTGCAACAGGTGGAATGCAGAATCAGATATGAGAATCCAGCTGCTTTCTGTTCAGCCGACATTAATGCGAGGCAAACATGTAAAACAATGCCTCTCTTTTTATGGAATGTTTTTGTTTTGAATGTGATTATTTTTCATTAAAAATGTTATTCGTTATCATTAGTAGGTTTATTGTTGATTGTAATTTAAAAGCTAATAAATAAGATGAATGGATAAAGAAGACGTGGCACATATTACTCAGCCATAAAAAGGAATGAAATTGAGTTATTTGTAATGAGGTGGATGGACGTAGAGTCTGTCATACAGAGTGAAGTAAGTCAGAAAGAGAAAAACAAATATATGTTAACGCATACATATGGAATCTAAAAAAAACGGTACTGATGAACACAGTGGCAGGGCAGGAATAAAGACGCAGGCGTAGAGAATGGACTTGAGGACACTGGGGGGAAGGGGAAGCTGGGACGAAGTGAGAGAGTTGCATTGACATATATACACTACCAAATGTAAAATGGATTGCTAGTGGGAAGCAGCAGCATAGCACAGGGAGATCAGCTCGATGCTTTGTGACGACCTAAGGGGGTGAGATAGGGAGGGTGGGAGAGAGGCTCAGGAGGGAGGGGATATGGGGATATATGTATACACATAGCTGATTCACTTTGTTGTACAGCAGAAACTAACACAACATTGTAAAGCAATTATACTCTAATAAAGATGTAAAAAGAAAAAGCTAATAAATAGTTTAAAAAGTCTCAGTTTTAATTTCTAAATGGCAAATATCGGTAGCTATAACCCATATAAACAGATGCGCTTTGGGATCCTCAATATATTTTTTAAAGAATGGAAAGGGGTGCTGGACTTTCCTGGTGGCACAGTGCTTAAGGATCTGCCTGCCAATGCAGGGGACCTGGGTTCAATCCCTGGTCTGGGAAGATCCCACATGCCGCGGAGCAACTAGGCCCGTTCACCGCAACTACTGAAACCCGCGCTCTAGGGCCCCGTGCTCCACAACAAGAGAAGCCACCGCAATGAGAAGCCCGTGCACGCCAACAAAGAGCAGCCCCCGCTTGCAGCAACTAGAGAAAGCCCACACGCAGCAACGAAGAACGCAGCCAAAAAAGAAAAAAAAAAAAAAAAGAAGAAGAAAAGAAAGGGGTGCTGAGACCGAAACATTTGAGAACTGCTGATGCAGAAGAGTGGTCCAATCCAGCCCTATGCCTGTTTTTATAAATAAAGTTTTATTGGAACACAGCCACACCCACTCATTAACATAAGGCTGCTTTCCTGGTGCAACGTCAGAGTTGAAGAGTTGAGACAGAGGCCATTTGGGCAACAAAGTTGAAAATATTTACTCTCTGTTCCTTCAAAATAAAAAGTTTGCTGATGACTGATGTAGAATAATGCATTTAATCGTCACAAACAGTTCTATTACTAGTTCCCGCTTACAGATGGGAAAAACAGAGGCACAGAGAGGTTAAGTCATTTTCTTAAGGTCACACAGCCAGCGGCTTGGTACCCCTTCTTCTGGTACCCCAATGTTCCTTGAGAACGATCCCTCTCTCCTTATCTGCAGGTTTTCCGGGATTCTCTGAAGCCCTTTCTTGGGAGAAGCGGGAGCTGCCTTTTCAGACCAAAGAAAGGCCTTTCACCTCAACTTGAACACGGGGTATAACTGGCCTTTTGCTCACCTGAATCAACACAGCTCTCTGACCTCCTAGTTTTACTAACTACAGTTCTGTGGCTATCGACTATATTCACAGAAGCATTCATAGAACAGGCAGGGATGTGAGGCCCTGGGGGTGGGGGCAGCGGGGTGGGGGTGGGTCCTCTACCACCTTCATCTTTGGGGCCAGCTTCTGGAAGTGGGACTGTCCCAGCAGGTGCGTTGTGGCCCGATGGAAAGACATGTTGGGTGGGGCTGAAGGTGGAGGGAGGGCAGACTGTCAATCCCCTCGTAAGAAGCCCATCCCCACCTGTACCTCTGATATGCTGCCTTCACTTTGAACTGGCCATGACCATCTTCTGCCACCTATGGGCTGCTCTGAACTCTGATCTCTAGGATTCCCCAATGACTGCAGGTAACTTAGGGGCATCTCAAGAAAGTCTGTGAAATGGGATACAGCTTGGGGTGGAGCCCATCAGAAGCAGCTTCTTGGGTGCAGGTAGGTGGGGTGGGAGTGCCAGAGGCCTCAGGAAGGGCTCACCTCCCACTGGGGGAAAACTCTTTGGGCACAGGGTGTCTGAGCTGGGTTTCCAGGTACCTCCTCCAGGGTGCTTCCAATAGGAGTTTTGCTAATATGTTGGGTCTCACACATACTCCCTGGGGCCTCACTTGCCAGATCGTGTAGGAAGGTCATCCAGGAAGGTTTATCATCCAGGATGGTTGCTTTAGGTACAACCTGGCCCGCAGAAGCAGCAGCAGGCAGACTGTGGAACCCCCGGAGGGCTGCGGGTAGAGGCATGGGCTGGTCAGTGTCTTTGGCTTTAACTTTCTTGCAAAGCGTGCTGGCTGGAGAGTTACAGCTTTCTCATCCTTAGCCATTTTCAAAGCGCCTCCTTCCATAGTTTCCCCAAAGAGACCTGGGGAGTACTTTGCAGAGGATATAAAGACCATTCCAATCCAGAAGCCCTTTGATTCAACTTTTTTTTTTATTATTATTTTTTCTTTTTGAATGTCATGCAATAATTCACAGTCCCAAGCCCACAGTTTTCAAACAAGGTAGGAAAAAGGAAAAAAGAAGCAAAGGAAATCGGTGGTGTTTTTTTTTTTTTTTTCTTTTTTCTTTTGTTATTTCAAGCAGGACCAAATGTCAGAAAAAAATGCTTCTTTTCTCAATCATTAATTTTTTTGTCCTTTTAAAATTGTTTATTTTTTTAAATTGATTTCTGCAGGCAGTTATAGTAGGGTTTGGTATAACCAGCAAGCACTCCTGTGTGTGTCTGAGAACGTGTGTGGGGTATGAGTGTGTCTGGTGGAGGTCTGTGTGGGACGCTGGGTTTCCTCTTCGCTTCCGGCTTCTCGCCACACACGGGCCACCAGCTCGCGTTCACCAGGGAAAGGAAAGATTCAGTTGAGATGATAAAACTCATCAATAGAAGCAATTTTTTTCTCCCCGTTTTTCTTTTAAAAATGTTTTTTTTTTTTTTTGAAATTTCCATTTTCCCCAAGGTTCTCCAAAAATGGCTGAGTTAATTCGAATCCCTTGGCTGTGTGGTTTGTCTGCCCCCGAGGGACCCCGTCGTGGGGGGTCGGGGCTGGGTGGGGGGCGCAGTAGCTGCCCAGGAGCGGCTTGTCCGGCTGAGGGTCTTTGCGGGACACCCTGGTGTGTCCCGGCCCTGGGGACTCCCTCCAGAGGCCGGGGCCGTCCAGCTGGTCCTCTCCTGGGCCCTCCCGGGCCTCCCCCGTGTGCTGGGCAGGTGGCAGCGAGGTGGCCCCGCGGCCGGTGCGGCTCCTCCCCGGGGGGGCGTGTGCGTGGGGTGCGTGGGAGGGGGCCGGGCGGGCGCGGGTGCCACCTCGCCCGGGCTTAGCACCAGTCGTCGTCGTCGGTCTCGCTGTAGGTTTCGTGCAGGCCTTTCCGGGAGCCCGGCCCGCGGGGCCTGGCCAGTCCGTGGGCCGGGTAGTAGCCGTTGGGAAGTCGCCGGCCGTGCCTGGAAGGCGAGGCGCAGGCCGGGCCAGCGGCCCGGGGAGTCCTGGGGGAGCACGCGTGGCGCGCGGGGTGCGGCGCGTCGTAGGCGGCGGCCCGGGGCTCCTCCCCGCCGCCGCCGCCGCCGCCGCCGCCGGCGCCCAGGCCGTCGGGCTCGTCGTAGTCGGAGCCCCGGTAGTAACCGTGGTGCCGGGGGACCGGGGGCCCCTCGGCCGCGTGCGCGCCAGACGCCGGCCACCGCACCCCGCCGTGGCGACACGCCCTGGGGGACTCGCTCCTGGCCATGCCTGGGACCCGCCGCTCCATCGTGGGCGAGCGGCTGCTGCCGTGGCCCCCCGTGGGCGGCCGCTCCCCGGCCAGGGGCTCGGCCGTGGGGCCCGGGTACCTCCGCGGGCCGCTGGGGGCCGCCCGGCCTGGCCGCACCGCCGGCTGCTGCTGCTGCTGCTGCTGCGGGGGACCCGAGCCGCCGGCCTTACGGATCACGGGGGAATAGGACACGTGTGGCCGGGGGGTGGAGGGGGTCTGGGGGAGCTGGCGGCGTCCCCGCCGCGGAGTGCTGGTACCAGATGTTGAGGGGGCTGGGCTTCCACTTACGGAACTACTGCCCTACACGAAAATTGAAACAAAGGAAATCAAAAAAAAAGATACACCAAAATCAACCAGGAGATGGGAGGAGACACAGAGGACGGGAGGGTGAGGACCGAAGGAAAACCAAAGGACAGGAGAGGGACCGGGAGGAGGAGGAGGAGAGGGGGACACAAGACATTCGAATGGAAAAAAAAGGAGAAAAGCAACAGCCACAGGGAGAATGAGGGCAGGAAGAGGAGGAGGAGGAGGAGGAGGAAGAGGGGGAGTGGGAGAGACAAGGAGGGAGGGGGAAGTCGAAAACCAACACAACAAAGTGAAAAGAGAAATGAGAAATGGAGTTTTGTAAGTTTGGGGGTTAAAATAGCAGAAGTTTAAAAAATTACTCACAGGCGTCCAGAGGACAGAAATCATAATCGAAACCAAAAAAAAAAAAAACGGAAGCCGGGTTAAAGGAAAGCAAAAAGGCAGCGGGGCAGCCAGCGTGGCCATGAGTTGTAAAGACTACGCTGGCCAGAAACTCAAAACGTGATCCACAACCAAAGAGGAAGCAGCTGCGGGCAGGGAGCGGGTGGCAGGCGGGCAGGGAGGCTGGGGTGCAGAGTCGGGAGCCAGAGTGGCAGGGGGCAGTGTTCACCCCTGCCCGAGCCCAACCCCCTGGCTTGGGGAGCCCACTCCATGGTGGACAGGGTCAGAGGTCACAGCAGCAGTGGGGGACCCTGCCCAGAGTGGCTGTGGGGTGTAGGCCCCCTCCTCTCCCGGGCCCCAGGGGCTCGGCTCAGGGGTACCTCCTGCCACACCCACCTGCCGGTGTGTCATGTGCTCTCGGCCCTCACTGGGTGAGCGGGACCAGCGCTGGTCCCGGGCCCGGGTCCGGCCGTGGTCAGGCCGCTCCTGGGCGTAGCGCTCCTTGTCTGGGGGCGGGGGGTGGTGGTGGTGGTGGTGGTGATGGTGCTGCCGATGCTTCCGGTCCTTGGGCCGACCCCGCTCCTGGTCTCGGTCCTTTGATGGCAGGTCCCCAGACTGGGTGGTCATGCTCAGGTCTGTCCCCAAGCCTGGGCCAGACGGGGTCAGACAGATAGACAGATGGCTGTGAGGGAGGGGTGGCATGGTCTGTGCACATGGGAGGCCACCAAGGGGGGTCTGTGGGCCCTAGAGAGGGGCACCTTCCCCTGGACCACCCTGGACCAAGGATGGCCTGGTGGGTGTTGGGAAGGGGGTCAGGCCCCAGGTTCTGAGCAGCAGCTGTCACAGCTTGGTCCCTTTGGTCTTGTCCAGGCCTTTCTGTCTTTTCTCCTTCAGTGTCTACCCCACTCTGCCTTCTGTCCTATCTCCCCTCCTCTGTCCGCTCATACAGCCTCCGGTCCCTGGGCCGTGCAGGGCGACCCACCTGTGTCCACGTCCGTGTAGCGGCCCAGGGAGCGCTCGGAGGCGCGATGGCTGCGCTCTCTGCGCCGCGGGTGGTGCCGCTGGTTCTCTTCGGGTGGCACCCTCTCCAGGGAGTAGTCGTCCAGGCGCCGGGCCTTGGGGCCCAGCACGGAGGCCGAGCGCTTCATGGGGCTGGTGTCTGAGATGGTCTGGGGGGGACAGGCCGGCAGACCGGGGTCAGCGGCTGGCACCAAGCAGTCCCGGTCTGTCCTGCCCCATCGGCCATCAGTGACTGCGGTGTGACCGTCCAGGGGCGGGGTCCCGGGGGTGGGGGGGGCCATGGGCCTCGGGTCCTGATCAACCAGAGCTCCAGGACTCCTCTGTCACCCCCCCAGGCTCATCCTGGGTTCTGGCCAGGAGGCCCCATTCTATCCACCTCCTGCTGGGACAGGCAGGCCGACCGAAGGGCAGAGCTTCCCCCATTCCAAGGGCACACCTGGGAGCCCCGGGGCCCTGGGCAGCACGGGCCGGCACTCGCCCTGCCTGCTCGCCAGGGCGGGTGAGCAGCCTCTGCCTCTCCTTGCTGTCGGGCCTCCAGGCCCAGGGCCAGGCACCCAGCTCACTGTCCTCCTTGGCCAACTGGGCCTGGACTTCTCTGACCACCTGAGCCTGGCTTCCGTAAGGAGCCCTTGAGGGGCTGCCCTGGCATCTGAGGCCCCGAGGGACCTGCTCTCCTCATCCTTGGCCTGCAGCCTGGGGGCCTGCATGTGTTGCACCCACTGGGTCCAGCTGGGTTCTCTGTGGCTGGGAGAGGAGAGGAGCAAGACGGGGCAGACGTTGCCCAGGGCCCGGCCCAGCTAAGGGGGCAGCGGTACTGCCCGAGGAAGGAGTTTTAAGGAACACAGGGCTGCGGGACCAGAGGTTCAGGGGTGGTGTTAGGGGAAAGAACCCCTGAGAAAGAGTGGGCCAGGCAGGGCTGCAGGTCAGACTTCTTGGAACGATGGACCCCCTGGCTTGGGGGCTCTGAAGAGAAGGGGGTGGTGGGGGGGGGAGGGAGGAGGGGGGCGGGGCAGGGTCACTCCTCCAGGGCACACGTGGGGCACACAGAGAACACAACACATGAGGATGGGGCTCCACAGGGGGGGAAGGGGGAGGGGGTGCAGTCTGCAAAGAAAGGGTGGGGTCCGAGGACAGGGAGAGATGACAGGACTCCCACGAGGGGGGGTGGGCGGGAAGAGGGGGCCGGAGCCCAGCTGGGTGGCGGGCGGGCGCGGTACATACACTGAGGTTATTCCCACGTGGCCGGCCCCTTCTCCTCTGTCACAGCCCCACGGGATGGTGCACACAGAAAAAACAGAAAGAAGGAAATAAATATAAAAGCTGAGAGGGAGAGTGGAGAGGTGGTAGATGGAAGAGATGCCAGGGTCGGGGAGAGGAACCTGAGGGGGAGGAGAAGGGGGAGGGAGTGAGAGGTTAAAGTCCCCGGTGGTGTGTGGGCGACCCCAGGCCCAGCCGGCAGTCCTCCCATGAGCACAGAGGAGACAGACAGGAGACACCACAGACAGATGGCAAAGGCACGAGACCGACAGATGGGACGGCGTGGCTGCAGGCCCCTGGCCCTGAGCTTTGCCTCATGCGATGCGCCCCAGCCTTGGCTCTGCTGACACTCAAAGCTTTGGGGAGGGGTGGCCATCGGCTGGCTTGTCCCACCCGTCTCCTGGGGCCCAGCAGCTCAGTCCTGGTGGGTGGGGGGGTGGGGGCCCGTCAGGATGGGGCTGGGTAGCCACATGCAGGCTGAGTGCCTCCCGCCCAAGTTCCCAGCAGCCAGAGGCCAGGCCCCTGGGTGACCCTGGCCCAGCCAGGCACAGCACAGCCCACCCCGTGCAGATGTCACGGCACAGCACACGGGCAGCCCGCCACAGTCAGACATGCCGCCCCGCCTCTCAGGCTGGGTGGGCAGCCAGCCATGCTTCTGGCTCTGGCCCCTCTGTCCCCGTGGGCCTGGGGCAGTGGGACCCCCTCCCTCCAACCACCCGCCCACCCGAGCCCTGCAGCTGGGTAAAGCAGCCACACACAGGCACACGTCAGGCACACACACCTGTTCCTCCCAGGCGGCCCCCACAGAGACCAGACAGAGAGACGAACCCCAGCTGCCCCCAGGCCCACCCCAGACTCCGCTACCAGATCCTAGGACCTGCCAAGTTCCCCAGAGCGTGCATGTATATGAGCACACGCATCCGTGTATGTGCGAGCGCGTGTGCGCATGTGTGCGTGTGCATGAGTGTATATTCTTGATTGCAGCTCTCACCTGGGCCAGACACATCACCTCCCATACCCCCTCTGCAACCTCCACCTCCTCCTGCCTCAAGTACCCCCAAACGGGGCAGAGACAAACCACTTGGCGGTGGCCACAGTACCCTGCCCCAGGGCAACCTCGCCCCCTCTCAGCCCTCTGTCAAGGAGGAGCTAAGAGGACCAGGGCCTCCAGGGGCTCCAGGTGTGGCCTGTAGGGGCAGTGGGGCCTGCACACTGCTGCCGAGGGTGCAGGAGACCCGCCCAGCCCTGGGTCCCTGGGCTCCGTGGGGAAGCAGAGACTCCAGAGGCCAAGTCCAGCCCCCAGGGCGGTGGGTGAAAGCCCTCACCTGGTTCTCGGCGGGGAGGCGGGGCATGGAGGCGGCCCGGGCCTGGCCCTCCATGGGGAGGTAGTGCTCACTGTCCGAGTAGCCGTCTCTGCCCATCTCTCGCATCTCCACAGACTGCGGGGCAGATGGCGAGGCCGGGTGAGCCCCAGGGCCTGACACGTGGACCCCGGGGGTGGCCCGGTGTGTGCGGAGCTGCAGGTGGGGGGGCCCAGACCCCTCCTTCTTGTCCTGCCCGGGCCTGGGAGCCATGGGGGGCGTGGGGGTTATGGAGGCACCTGAGAGTTGGGCTGGCTATTGGGCATGTCCGTGGGGGGTCCTCGCTCCGGGCTCCACGTGCCCGTCTTCTGGAACATCTCCTGGGCCCGCTGGGTCACCCAGGATGGGCTTTCCTTCATGCCGCTTTCGTGAGCCATCCTGTGTGGGGCACAGAGACCAGGGTGGTGGTGGGCACTCCGGGGGCTTTCACACCCGACCGGCACCCCCGTTCCCCCGCCTCCTGGCCAGAGGGACACTCACAGGCCTCCTCCTGGGTCCAGCTGGGTGGAGGGGAGGGCATTCTGGCCGGGCCCCCCCTCCTGCGTTGGAGACGGGGGCTCCATGCGCTGGAACATGAGAGGTGTCCGGTTCTGGGGAAGCAGAGAGCAGTGTGTGTGCACAGGGTAGGGGGGGACAGGGGACAGGTGGAGGAGGGCGCCCCAGGCTCAGGCTCTGGTCAAGGCTGCAGCGGGGAGGCTACGGAGGGTATGCTTAGCCCACCCCTGGGGTGAAATCCCAGGAGTCATTCTTGACATGCCCCCCCACCCCAAAACGCACACACACTCAAGTCTGATCCATCAGCTAGTCCTCAAGACTCTTCCTTCCAAATCCATCCATAACTGGATCACTTCTTACCACTCCACAGCCCACATCCTGGTCGGGCCTCATCAGTTCCGGCCTGGACCAGTGCAGTTGCCTCATCACAGGTCTCCCAGCTCCAGCCCTTACCCCCCATGGCCACTAGAGGGCACCTGTGAACACCTGCATGAAGTCACTTCCCTCCTCTACTGAGGAGCCCCCATGGCTCCCATATCACTCTGAGCAAAAGTCAAAGCCCACTAGGCCCTGTATAATCTGTCCTGTCACCTCCCCACCCTTGTCTCCTCCCACTGCCCCTCTTGCACACTCTGTTCCACCATATCGACTTCCTTGCTGTTCCCCGAACTCAAACTCATGGTCCTGCCTCAGGGCCTTTGCACTGGCTGTTCCCTCTGCCTGAAACACTCTCCCCCTAGGTATCTGCTTGGCTCCCTCTCCTCTTCCTTCAAGTCTTTCCTCAGATGTCACTTCCTCAGAGAGGCCTCCCCTTACTACCCCTTTCAAATCACATCCCCTCCCCTGCCCCCGATTTTTCCCATGGCACTTAGCATTTTCTGCAATGCTATGTAATTTAATCATCTGTCATTGTTGGCATTCCCCCAACTGGAAAGTCTGCTCCACAGGGATTCTGGTCTGCTTTGCTCACAGATGCACCCCCGGAGCTGAGAACCATGCCCGGCACACAGTAGGTGCCCGATAAATGTTGATGGAGCAGATGAGTTAATCCAGGCTACGTCTCCTTGGCACTGTCCTACTTTTCAGTGACCTGCCTTGGAGCCTGGCCTCATCCCACTGTTCTGGTTGGTCCTCATGGTGACAAGGAAGCCACTGTCTCCCAGCCTGGATGTCCCCGGGGCGATGGACATAGCAGGGCAGGGCCCTCAGGGCTGGGGCCGTACCTGCTCCTCGCGCATGGCCTGCAGCTTCTTGGCCTTGCTCTGTCGGTAGTACTCCATGATCATCATGGCTGCATAGATCTTCCCCACCGTCAGGTCCGTGGCTGGGGGCACAGGATGAGCTCACTGTGGGTGGGGGCCTCTGTGTGCACCAGCCCTGCCGTCCCTGGACCTCCTCTTTCCCTCCCCCTCCGTCCTGGTGGGACAGAGCCCGAGGCCAGGCCGGGCCTGGCTCTTACACTTGTGAGGGGTGACCAGCAGGTCCAGCGTCTTCTGGGACAGATTGGGCCAGATGGCCATCATCTCCTTCCGCAGCTCAGCGTCCATCTGTTGTTTGTCGGCTCCGCCTGTGGGTGGGCACAGAGAGGCATCAGCCGGCCTCTGGGGCAGCCGCAAAGCCAGAGGCTCCTGTTGACCCAGGCTCTGGGGTCCTGGTTCCCAGCGGGTCACCAGTGCCCTATGGGCCTGACCCAGAGGAGTCTAGTCCTCAGCAGGGCCAGGGCCTTCGAAAGACATGTGGGGGACAGTCCAGCTTCCTGAGGGGCCAACCTGGTTCCCACTTACCAGCTGTGTGACCTGGGTGTTAGTCTACTGTGCTGTGCCTCTGTTTCCCCATCTTCAAAATGGGGATGATGGCAATACTACCTGCCTCACTGCATTGTCTGAAGATCAAAGTAGTTAATGTACAGCCTTAGGACGGTGTCTGCTGTAGGGTGCCTGGGGTAAGCCTCAGGGAGCAGTCCTGACAGAGGACGTTCTCCCTCAACCAAGTATCCCCTCCTGTGAATGTTGACCTTGGACAGAGCCAAGCCCTGGTCCCTCACTCCAGCCATGGTGGTCATTTAGGTTCTTTGGCAGCAATTCCTGGTCCCTCCTGCCCGAGTGCACGGGAGTGTGGCCCTTCCTGGCCCCTGGGGTTGACCAGGGCCATGGGACGAGTTCTTGCCAATGAGGTGTGAGCAGAGTGAGGTCCCACTTTGGGCATTAAATGGCCAGTGCAGGACCCTCCTGAGTTCTCATTCCCTCTGTCACAGTGGCTGGTAATGTTGGGGACAGTGGTTGCCCCCTCAGGCCTGGTCCCTAAGTGACTGATGAACAGAAGCCCCTGCTGACCCCGGAAGTTCCCACATAATGGAAGTGGGAAGCGAATCTTTGTTAGTTCAGGACCTTGGGGCTGTTTGTTACAGTAGCACATTCTCATCCATCCTAACTGATACACCAGCTTGGTCCCTGCTTCTACTCCTGTTTCACAGCCCCAAACAGGGGCTATTCTAAACATTTACCAGCTGGTAGGGAAGGGACACTGATGACAGAGCTAGAGCAAGGGCCTGAAGGCTCCCTGCTGGACCAAATATTAACCCTGTGGTTGCTGGATTATGGGAGGAGATCTAGGGGAAAGGCAGGAGCCGGCTGCCAGCCAGTAGAGAACTATTGCAGTGTTTAACAACCACCCACGGGGGCCTGTGGCTGAATAGCTGGACCGCCCAGACAGCCTCAACATCCCCCTTTGCCTCCATTCCCTGCCCACCTCTCATTGCCCAGCATCTGCCCTCTTTGTCCCTCCTTCTCCCACTCCTCCATTTCCCGGGCCCAGCCCGGAGCTCCCTCTGGAACCCCTGCCCAGCTTCTCCTTCTCAGCAGATGTGGGTCAAAGCACAGACATCTGCCAGGCACTCCGTGGAGCTTTCACTCGTCTTCCCCCGTGTGACTCTGGAGATGGATGCCTTTATTTTGAGAAAAATCCTTCAGAAGGGCCTTTTTGCAAGTCAAGCTCAGATCCTGTTCCAGAGTGAGGATATGGAGGCGGTGGGGAGCTGAACTGCCTGGACCAGTGTAATCGCTTCTGCCCAGGTCGCCTTGCTCCTCCCACAGCCACCAGAGGGCGCCCGTGAACACCTGAGTGCAGTTGCCTCTGCCCGGGTCCGCCTCCTCCTCCCATAGCCACCAGAGGGCGCCCACGAACACCTGCATCAGTCACCTGCCTCCTCTGTCTGCTCAGAGCCCTTCAAGGCTCTCACCTCACCCAGGGTGATCCCCCAAGTCCACAAGGCCCTGCACGATCCGCCCTCATCTCCTCTACTTTCCCCCTTGCTCACTCTGTTCCAGCCACACCAACCTCCTCGTTGCTCAGCAAACATGCCAAGCACCATCCTGCCTCAGGGTCTTTGCATGGGTTGCTTCCTCTGCCAGGATGGTTCTTTCTACAAATATCTATGTGGTTCCCTCCCTCACCTCCTTCAGGTCCCTGCCCAAACCCTTTATCAAAGAGGTCTTCTAGCTGCCTCCCAACCTAAAACAGCCTCCCCCTCTTCTATGCCTTTTCCTGCTTTATTTCTCTGCTCTTTATCATCTCCTGCTATTGTTCACCACCTCACCACTAGGGGGCACGGTCCACGGTCTGGTCTCTCTTTTCGCTGTTGGTGGTTGCAGGGTCTAATGACACAAGGGACTGTGGTCACTGGGGCCGACCTGCATGGGTGTAGGGATGATTGGCGGGCCTGGACACAGGTTGGGAGGTTGTGGGAGATCCTTGGGAAAATCATCTGTGTAGCTGGGTTCTCAACATACTTGACACCAACCTATGACAGTTTTTTTTTTTTTTCCCCTCTAGGGAAGCAGTTGGAATTAATAGCTAAGTCTCTTGTCCACTGTAGCTAAGTGAGGTGCCTGGGTTCTCTGTGGCTCCTTCTCAGAGACATGGGAAGGGAAAGAAGAGAACATGACATTCTTGTGAAAAGTCACTTTCTCCTGACAGCTTACATATTTCCTGTTTCTAGTGGAGAAAAGGAAGATACCTATTGTTATGGACTGAATTGTGTCCCCCCCTTCCAAATTCATGTTGAAGCCCTAACCCCCAGTGTAACGGCATTTGGAGATGGGGCCTTTAAGGAAGAAATTAAAGTTACATGAGGTCATAACGGTGGTCCCTAATTCAATAGGACTGGTGTCCTTATAAGAAGAGACAGATAGACACCAGGGATGCACATGCACAAAGGAAAGGCCATGTGAGGACACAGCAAGAAGGCGGCCATCTGCAAGCCGAGGAGAGAGGCCTCAGGAGAAACCAAACCTGCTGGCACCTGGATCTTGGACATCCAGTCTCCAGAACTGTGAGGAAATAAATTTCTGTTGTTTATGCACTCAGTCTCCGATATTTTGTTATGGTGGCCCGAGCTGATTAAGATACCTGCTCTTGGCGTCTGAATTAGGTAAGGTCAAGGTTTCTCCCCCTGGCAGCACTGTCGACACTTGAGGCTCGATCCTTCTTGGTTGTGGGGCCGTCCTGTGCATTGCAGGATGTTGAGCAGCGCCCTTGGCCTCCACCCACTAGTTACCAGTAGCACTCCCTTACCCCAGTCCTGACAACGAAGCCTGTCCCCGGACATTCCCAGGTGTCCCCTGGTGGATAAAACTGCCTCCAGTTGAGAACCACCTTAGACTCTTCCTGCTTTAATTCACTGGGAAATCTTGCATTCAGGATTGTCGTTCACATTTAAATAAAGGCAAAATCCTTAGGGGATTTCAAGGTGGCCCTCCCCTGGGGTCACGAGATCTGCTCAAGGCCGCATCTCAGGTTTACTCCTCCTCCAGGTACGGAATTGTTAACACCGGGGTTCCCAGGGACAGAGGGCTCCCTGCTATTCAAGCATCAGTCCCCCACAAACCAGTTGTGTCCCAGAGTTTGTCGCCCGAAGGGTCCTCCCCTCTCCCACATCACTCTGCACACCTCTGGTGAACCTCCTCTGTTGCAGGGTCTGTCCCGTGCACTCTGAGACATTCAAGCAGCATCCCTGGCCCCTACACACCAGACACCGTGAGCACCAGCCCTCTCCCAGTTGCGACGACCCAAACTGTCTCCAGACGTTGCCAATGTCCTCTAGGGGCAGAATTACGCCTGGCTGAGAACCCCTGACTTAGGGTTTAACCCCTGACCTGGATCCACAACCTCTGACCCTGCTCTTTCTTTTCCATAACATTTCTCGCTTTTGAACACGTGACATATCTACTTATTTATCGCTGCCTGTTTATTTGTTGCCTCTTTCCCCGCAGCCCCACAAGGGCCGGAGGTTCGTCTGTCTTTCACTGCCACATCCCACGTGCCGAGGACAGGGCCAGGCACACAGCAGGTGCCCCATGGATGTTCTCATTCAATGAGCTGATAATGCAGGCGGGTCAAAGCCCTTCAGCTCCCACCAGGCCACCCCAGAACCTTCCAGGCCATTGCAGAACCCACGTCCAGACAGAGCCTGGTCTTTGAGTGTATTAAAGGACCAGACAGTGGCCTTTTGGCTGGTCAGCCACGTGGAGTCCTGAAGGAGAATCCAGGCTGGCCCGGACTCGGGGAATGCTGGACAGCTGTGGAGATTCTGTTACTGGCTGGCTGAGACCTCGTCTCTTCTCCACACAACCCTCCACTGCTGTCCACAGCTGTTAGCGTGCAGGCGGCACAGTGTTTATAAAGCTCTCCCTGCAGGCTCTCAGCAGAAGCCAGAACGTTAGCTTGAGGCTGGGGATTTTTAAAAAAACTTTTATTTTATATGGCAGTATGTTTTTTTTTTGGGCCGTGCCAAGTGGCTTGTGGGATCTTAGTTCCCCAACCAGGGATCAAACCCCGGGGCCCTGGCAGTGAGAGCGCCAAGTCTTAACCACTGGACCAACAGAGAATTCCCCGGAGTAGTTGATTAACAATGTTGTGTTAGTTTCAGATGTACAGCAAAGTGATTCAGTTATACATATACATGTATCTATTCTTTTTCAAGTTCTTTTCCCATTTAGGTTATTACAGAATATTGAGCAGAGTTCCCTGTGCTATATTGCTGGTTATCAATTTATAATATAGCAGTGTGTGTATGTCAATGAGGCTGCGGATTTTGGATTTTGATGCGTTAACTGGGTTTACATTCATTCAGGCAGGTGGCTGGCTCTGCCCTCATCACCTTCTGGTTGAGGTGGGGAACAGGAGGGCAGTGGGGGATGAAGGGACCCAGCCCAAGCCCCTTGGGGGAGGTTTCAGGGATCCAGACACAACGTCTAGAAGAAAAAGAAACACAAAGACAGAGAATTTTTCCCCAGACAAGAATGAGATTCTTCTGGGAGGAGAGAACAGAGGGGTGGGTGGGAAGGAGAGACAGACAGAGAAGAGGAAGGACAGACACAGAAGGGACACAGACAGATAAGCAGAGGGACCTGCCCTCTTTCTCTCCCAGCTAAGATGGGCCTCACAATTTTTGAAGAATCTGAAGAATCACTGAGGTTAATCCACTCCCCCATGTTACCCCCTGCCTGCTGGAAAGGAACTCAGTGTGTTTAGAAGCAAATTCAGTGTTGAAAAAAAGTGTGTTGTACTCTCAGCTGGCCTGAGACGCGATTCTGTTGAAATGGCTGTGACTGCCATCACTGTTAGAACTGTTGTCCCCAAGCTCTCGGTTGAACTTGACTCCAGAGCTGTGCCCCATGCAACTTTGGGAGGAGACAGGATGGGTAGGGGTCCCTGGCTCAGAGATGCCGGGGGCATGACCCTCTGGGAGCTGAGTAGGGTCCGGGGTATGAGTGACAATGACAGCCAAATGGCAGGAACATCCCTGGAGTCCTTGAAATCCTCACGTGGGGAATCTGGTGAGTGTCCTAAAGGCTGGACTTGCTAGAGTCCCACAGAAGGGGTTCTTTTTTTAAATATATATATTTATTTTATTTTTGGCTGTGTTGGGTCTTCGTTGCTGCGCGCAGGCTTTCTCTAGTTGTGGTGAGCGGGGGCTATTCTTTGTTGTGGTGCACGGGCTTCTCATTGTGGTGGCTTCTCTTGTTGCGGAGCACGGGCTCTAGAGCACAGGCTCAGTAGTTGTGGCTCATGGGCTTAGTTGCTCCACAGCATGTGGGATCTTCCCGGACCAGGGCTCGAACCCGTGTCCCCTGCATTGGCAGGCATATTCTTAATCACTGCGCCACCAGGGAAGTCCCACAGAAGGGGTTCTGTGCCGTAAAAGACAACTCAGCAGGCCTGGGTTGTCCAAACCCTGCATATTCCAAAGGAATGACTGGTTCTTGACCAGCTCCTGGAAGATAATGTCCAAGTCCTTAGAGTGTCCTGCCTGATAAGAGTGTTTTTGTTTACCTGGGGGCCTTGGGCCAGGCCAGATAGTTTGTCCTAGCAATGTGATTTATGCTGGGGGCCTTGAGCCACGTGGTATCAGTGTGACCTATAGAGGGGCTGGAGGCTGAGCAGCTAAGGTCAGCCAGGCTTACACGACCAACTCCCAATAAACACGCTAGACACCAAAGTTCAGGTGGGCTTGGGTGGCTGGCAATACTGCATACATGTTGTCACACATCATTGCTGGGAGAAGTAAGCAGTGTGCACGTGGCTCCACTGGAAGGGAGTGGAAGCTCCCTCTTGGTCTCTCCCAGACCCTGCTTCATGTGCCTGTTTCCTTTGCAGATTTTAATCTGTATCCTTTTGCTGTAATAAACCATAACTGTTAGTAAAACAGTTCTGAGTCCTTTTAGCAAATCACTGAACCCAAGTCTTGGGTTATCTTCAGACCCCTGAACACAGGTCCCCAGAGGGAAACAGCAGCTGGGATACAAAGGCATTATGTACCAAGAGTAGGTGCACTGTTAGACCCATTTTACAGAACTGTGGCAGGCAGAAATCTAAAGTTGCCCCTTCTTTCCCAGCAAAATTCTGGTTATTCAGTCAAATGCTTGGGACTTCCCTGGTGGTGCAGTGGTTAAGAATCTGCCTGCCAATGCAGGGGACACTGGTTCAATCCCTGGTCCGGGAAGATCCCACATGCCACGGAGCAACTAAGCCGCAGCTACTGAGCCTGTGCTCTAGAGCCCACAAACCGCAACTACTGAGCCTGCGTGCTACGACTACTGAAGCTCGCATGCCCTAGAACCTGTGTGCCAAAACTACTGAGCCCACATGCTGCAACTACTGAAGCCTGCGTGCTGCAACTACTGAGCCCGCGTGCCTAGAGCCCATGCTCCGCAACAAGCGAAGCCGCCACCATGAGAAGCCCATGCACTGCAACGAAGAGTAGCCCCCATTCTCTGCACCTAGAGAAAGCCCACAGGCAGCAAAGAAGACCCAACGCAGCCAAAAAAAAAAAAAATTAAATCAAATGCTAGTCTAGGGACTGCTATGAAAGGACTTTGCAAATGTAATTAAAGTCCCAAGTCAGCTGACTGTAAGCTGATCTGGGTGGGTCTGACCTAATCAGGTGATCCCTCTAAAAGCAGACCATTTTCTTGGCAGCAGAGGAAGTTAGAGCGATTTGGAGCACATAAAGAATTAGATGCATCCCTGGGAGCTAAGTGCAACCTCTGGCTAAAAGCCAGAAATGAAACAGGGACCTCAGTCCTACAGCCACAAGGAACTGAATTCTGCTAACGTCTAAATGAGCTTCTACAGAAGCTCTAGAGAAGGTGGCCTTGCCACCTTGATTTTGGCCTTGTGAGACCCTGAACGGAGAGCCCAGTTGAGTCCACCTGGACTTCTGACCTACACAACTGTGAGCTAATAAGTAGGTGTGTTTTAAGCTGTTAAATTTGTGGTCATTTGTTACATGGCATAGCTAGCTAATACATGCGCTGAGGCTCAGAGAGGGTGAAGTCTTCTGCCAAGGTTTACAGTTGAGGACAGGGAAGGTAGGTCGGCAAGGTGAGTCCACTTTCCCGCGTGATTACAAGAAAGCTGCTGCCCACGCTTCTGCTTCCTCACCTCCCTGGGTTGGAACCTCCACCAGCTTCAACCATGCTGATGAGCAAACAGTCTGGGGCAGGCAGTGCCACAACACAGACAGAACCTGGGCCCCCACTGGTCATGTACACCGAGATGCTTGGCAAGTCTGGACCACTTGCCTCTGACTTGTTGCACAAGAAAGAAACTTACACTTGTGTGCCAGACAAGTGACACTTATGCTGTCCCCTGAGTCTCGGCCTCACTCCTGATTCTTTCTCACTCTATTTGGGGGCACCTCCTGCTCTCTCTACCTTCATCTGCATGTTTCCTGCCTCTAATAATGTCTGTCCTCAGTGTGCCCCGCCCCTTCACTGGGCACTGTCCCACTGGGAGCTGCTGGTCTCCTTCCCTGAATGTCCCCACTCCGAGCAACTTCCAGTTTTGGCTCCTCCTCCCCCTCTTCTCCCCAGGACCCTGGAAAGAACATGTGTCCCTAAAGTGCAGTCTTCCTTCCTCATAACTTCCCAGGGGCTTCAGCTGAGCGGAGTCATGGCCTCTCTCTTCAGCCCCTGATTCCCAACCCTCTGCTGGACGATGGACACAGCCCTCCACCAGCTACTCTCCCAACTTCCTTCTCTCTGGTGATCCATGTGTTGCTCTCTCTGCCCTGCTGTCCCATCAGCTGCCAAGTCACATCCAGTCTACTGCCAGGCCTCAGAAACCCACTCCAGGCAGGAGGGCCATGAACCCTCCACCAGCGCTGCCCTGGTCAAAGTGACCAGTGGTGACCTGGCACAAGATCCGCCGGTCACTCTTGGTCCTCATCTTCCTTGGCTGCTGGGCAGCACCTGACACACTGGAGACGCCTTTTAGGAGCCTGAGTTGCCTTGGTCTCCACCCACCTCCCTGGCCACCTTTAATGCTGGGGTGGCCCCAAGCTCAGTCTTCGGGGGTCTCTCGATCCACTCATCCCCTTGGAGAGCTCGTCCAGTCTCCTGGCTTAAAATCTGCCAGCATCTGACGCCTCCTGACTCTACATCTTCAACCCAGCCAGGAAGACTCATCCCCTCACTTCCTTCAGAACCTTCTGGGGGGGCCTCCACCAGAAGTGTAAGTTGGGAAGCCCCCTGCCTAACCGCCATCTTCATGTGCCACCTCCGACACCAACCTCCTGCCCTCCCTTTGCCCCAAGCCTGCCCCTGCCATCTCTTCTGTCTCAGGGCATGGCAGCTCCATCCTTCAGGCACTGGGGCCCCAACCCCTGGGGGTGGCCTTGTTGCCTCTTTCCCTCACACCCCACATTCCATGCATCGGCATCTGGTCCTCTTGACTCCCAGGAAATATCCAGAATCTGAATACTCCATATCCCCTCCTTCCGAGCCGCCATCCTGTGTTCACATGAGTTATGTCAGGCCTCCTCCTAGCTTCTCCCCACTTCTCCCCACTTCTCCCCACTTCTCCCCACTGTGCTTAGAGGGAGTAGGTGCCTCCTCTGCTCTCGAGGCTGCCTGGTGCCCCCACGCGCAGAGCGCAAGTCAGTTCAACACAGCCCCAGGTGTGGGGAGGGGCTCTGCACCCGCTGGTCCCTCTGTCTGGAGCGCTTTCTCCCCAGGTATCCACGTGACTCCTTCACAACCTCGTTGGGGAGGCCTCCCCCCGCTGGAAGTGTAACCTGCATCCTCCAGGCTTAGAGCGGTGGCCGGCACACGGGAGGGAAGCTAGGTCTCAATATTTGCTGAGCAGGTGGATGGGTGAGCCCTCCGAAGCCCTGGCTCCATCCACCCTGCCCCACCTCTCTGCTCCTGTTCCTGCCCTTACCCTTGGCGATCTTGATATCCAGGGCTGTGCGGATCAGAGCCATGAGGGTAGAATTGAAGTGGACGGTGTTGTCATCGGCAACAGGCAGATCCATCCGCAGGAGCCTCTACAGAAAACCAAAGGCAAGGGCAGTCATTCCCAGGCACCCCTCCCCGATCCCGTGAGCCACACCCACCCTACCCAGGGAGCCCCAGGAAGAACTCTGAAGGCAGCGGCTAGGGTGCCCCCCCACCCTCAGGTTACCTGTCCCGGTGTTCCATTTCCTGATTGCCCTCGGTGGCTCATAGGGAGGGCACCGGGGGCTCTCCTATGCTGCGGATCCCCTGCCCGTTCCTCGCCCGCCTGCTGGACCCTAGGGCTGGCATTTCCAGGGTTGGCCCACATCCTTGCCCTGCCCCAGAGTTCTTCTGGACAGCTCCGTTCCGTTCTGACCCCAAAGAAGAAGAGCACAAGCCAGACATGCAGCAGACATGCAGAGGGGTCCATTGCCACAGCCGCCGGGGGCGCCGCTGGCTCTCCACCCCCAACCCCTGGCTCGGCCCAGACCAGACCAGATGGGCACAGACCACATCATTCCTCCGAGAAGCGGCAGGCAGGCGACTCCCCCCGCTGATGGGGCGGGCCCCTCGCGCAGCACATGCAGCGAGGCCATGACACACAGAACAGCGGACAGGGGCGCATGCAGACGGAATCTCGAGACTCATTCATAGCTCCGTGGAAAGTGTATCTCAGGGGCATTTCCGGATCTTGGCTCTTTGTGCAATGGCAGGGGGAAGGGGTGAGGGAGGTGTTCCCGTGGCCCAGGGAAGAAAAGATTCCCTGTGTCCCAGGCAGGGGCTCTGTCCCCCATGCTTGGTGGCGTGGGAGGGGATGCTGGGCTGGTGTGCACCAGCCCAGGCTGAGGTGGCATGGAGATGGAGATTGATGTTTACCAGAGGATTCAGACACAGGTCAACAGGAAACACAGAGTTGGAGATGGCGAAGGGGACGGCAAACTCAGAGCCGAACACGAGAGATGGGTTGAGGCAGGGTGGGGAGGGAGACGGTAGACAGAGAAACACATACACACTGGGCCACTGTGCACAGCTGTTCAGGTTGTGCACTGCACAAAGGGCTCCCCATCTTAGAAACCATGGATTTGTGTATTTAAATGACAACTTCCCAGCTGATAGTGGAAAAGTGTCTTGCTCTCCCCACATTGGTGGATTCCAATTGTTTTCCCACAGACAAAGTGTTCTGTGCAAAGGATGTTCATTTCAAATATGCACAAAGGTGCCTTATGGACCTGTGGCGGCCCTGCACAGAGACCAGGAAGGGAAGGGCACTCTCTCCCTCTCTCTTGCACACGCTCACACACACACCCACACTCAGCCAAGGAGAGACCAAGGGAAGGACAAAAGAAAATTAGAGAAGCGACAGGTACATGGTAAGGCTGGTGCGGCCATCTCCTGGTCTCGCCTGGGAAGGAGGAGTTCATGCAGGGAGGAGGAGGAGGAGGAGGAGGAATGAGGTTGTGGGGAGGCGGTTACACGAGGCAGGAAGAAATGGGATGGACAGAGGGGAGGGAGGAGTCTCGTAGACAGGGTAGGCCAAGGTGGATGGGTGAATGGAATGATGGGACCATTTTTTTTTTTTTTGGAGGGGCTGACTGTAAAGGTCATCTCTGAACTTCTAGTGGATGAATTAGGGGGAACAGAGCATCTGTCCTTGGGTGCCAAGGGAGATTCCGGGACGGGGTCTAGAGGGGTGGCCCGGCCCAGCCGCCTGGCGGCTACTTCAGCCAGCATGCACCACCCCCCCGGTCGGCCATGGTGCCTGCCCGCCCCAGGCCCCCGCCAAGGCAGCGTGCATGGCCTGCGTCAGGGTGCCACGGTCCAGGGGTCCAGCTGCGGCCCGCCTGCCCACTCTGGAACAATGGAGAGGCATGTTGGGGTGTCTTGGAGGGAGATGGGTGGCTTAGGGACAGGAAGACTGGAGAAGCAACTCCAGGGGGGAGGGTGGGGAGGAGGGGCTCTGGGTGCTTCCCCGGGAAGTCTTGGATCCCCCAAGGCCCTAGGTCAGAGATCAGCTTCAGGTGTGTGTGGGGGACCGTGAGACCTGGGGGCTCAAGATACAAAAGATGGGGTCCAAGCCCCTCCCTGCAAGGCACCTGCCCAGGTCTGGGCATGGGGGCCGCTCTGGGCTCATTGGCGACCCCCACCTCCCAAAGGGTGTTTGTGTCCAATTTGGTTCCTGGCGGACCAGGTGCGAGGGGACCTGGGGGCTCCCCTCACCCTCCCTCCGGCGTGTCGGCCATAAGAGAGTCTCAAAACACCAAGACACACTGATCAGAAAGGACGGACACAGTATACTGCTTAGAATCAAGGGATGGTCATGATCCATTTACTCAAGGAGGAAAGGGGAAAAAAAGGAAAAAAGAAAAAGAAAAAAAAGAACAGTAACGTTGGAAAAAGAGACTCGGCTGGTTGTTCCTGGTCAGCACTGAAAAATCCCCAGTGCCCGGACATTGGTGGTCGGCAAGGGTTAGACTACCTTGTAAGCCACTCTGGCCGGACACTTCTTCCCCAGACCCAGGGGCGGAGACATGTGTCTCAGCATCTGATACATGTCCGGGTAAGGCATGCGGCCCCTGGCAGCACCGAAAACAAAAAACGGGGGTGGGAACGGAGAACCAAAGGAAGGGTGGGTGGAGGGAGGGGAAGAAAAGGAAGGAAAAAAAAAAAACCAAACCAAAAAAAAACACCAAAAAACCAAAACAAAAAAATCACACGAGCCGAAAAAATAGAGAGAGAAAGATGCAGAGAATGATAAAATAGGTATTTCAAATAAATGGAAAAGAGGAGGAAAAAAATGGAAGAGGTAATTAAAAAAAGATTATTTCACTGCTTACAAGCAGGGAGAGGGAGAGAGAAAAGAGAAAAGTCAGATTCACTTTTGACTCTGAGCTATGGTTCTGGTGGAATGTGGACAGAAGTGGGGGCTTCTCACTTGGAAGCAATGCTTTGGTTCAGTGTCATTTAAAAAACTGGGTCAAGTTCTCTGGTTTGGCTGAGGCTGGTCTCTGAGGGGGCCTAGATGGGGAAGAGGGGCCAGGGCAGTGGAAGAAGGGCTGGGGGCTTTGGGAGGCGAAGGGTGGAGGAGGGGAGAGTGGAGGAGATGGTGGGGGGGTCAATGCAAAGTTACAATCCCCCCGGATGTGTCTGATTTGGGGTGCCGTTGAGACCCCGGGATGGGCAGCTTCAGCTAAGAGCAAGCAGAAATGGCTGAAGGGAACGGAGAGATATATGTTCCATGCTTCATCAAGTCTATGTGACTGCATTCTGTTGGCTAAGTTTTCTAGTTTAGTGCAAAAGAGAGAGATGGCTCTGTTTTTTAGATTATATATATATATATATATATATATGAAATATATATATTGAAGAACCCCAAGCCACACTCATTCCATGGATGCTAGCAGGTTTTAGTGGAAATCAAACCTTGCAAGCAACCCTATGAGGACATTTCTTGCCTAAGCCGAGAGGGGGAGATATTACGCGCAATAAACTGTACATATCCTTATAATGAATCCGACCGCTGAAAGGAGAAGAGAGGGGATTAGTGGAGGCACGGGGTTAAGCTGCGTTCACACTGGCTCCCCGTGCACACAGTGAGGTCATGATGCCAGGGGCTGGGGACCCCCTGGCTTGGAGTAGGGGAGATGTGGGATGAGTGAAGGTCCCTGAGATGTTCCCAGACACTCACAGACCCTGGGGCAGAGGGTTTCATTTGGAGTGGGTTGGGAGCTCTGGACTGGGGGAACCTCCCCCAGGGCTCTCTGTGTCTCCCTCCTCCACAATCTACATGGGCTACACTGGGGGCTGGGGGGGCTCGTGGAATAGAGGACAGGGGGACAGCATCCAACTGCTGTGACCTAAAATCAAAAGAGGAAGAGTTAGGAACCAGCTGAAAGTCAAGCCCCAGCCCCGCAGCTCACCCCAGCCTCTTGGTCTCATGGAGCGTTTGTCCGGGGCTGAAAGAATGGCAAGGATCGACTCCATCCCGCCTTCTTCATGAGGCTCCCCTCTAGTGTCCAGGCTGCTGAGGGCCCCCATTTAATGCTTTCTCAGGCCCCAAGCTCAGCCTGAACTAGAATCCTCAGTTTGTGGTTGGTGGGCTCTAAGCATCCTGCAAGGGCTTGGTGTTGAGCAGGCACTCAATACACTTGAGCAGGGTGGAGACCACCCTTGGAAACCATCACCTGTCAACCAGGAGGGGGCACTCTTGTGCCTGTGGAGATGGGAGAGCTCACTCCCTTCATGACCATGAAGATGCAAGGACCACCAAGGCTCTGTGTCCTCTCCCCTGGCCTTGTGTGACCACCTGCTCCAGGGTCCTGGGATCCCAGTGGGAGTTGGGTTCCACCACTCTGATCTTGCAGCCAATTCTGTCTGCCAAGGGTACTAAACCAGCCCTTCTCCCCATACTCCCAGGAGAAATGAGGCTGAGAGGCCTCTGGCTTCCTTCCCGGGGCCTGGATAACTTGTCCTCACCATCTGGAAGCCTCACCGTGGTGGTGGCAGGAGAGACTCATAGGAGGTGAACTCATGGTGGATTCCCTCCCTTGTCTCCCAGAAAACCTGGGGTTTGGGCAGCAGTGGTACCCAAATCATTTAATCCAGGATGTGTGAGGGTGCTGATTCTCATCTCTTTTTTTCTAGACTGATCCTCCTGAAATCCCTGCTAGCTCCCCAGGGAGCCAACACCCCAAGGTCTGGATCCTGACCTAGACTGTGCTCCAGTGCCAGAGAAAGGTGGGTGATGTGGCTGGAGGATTCGGGGTGACTGCTTACCACGCTGCGGGGTCGTACTCGGCCCAGACACGCACGTACTCATCCAGGTGGTGGGGACCCAGGATGGAGGAATCTCGGGTGAGGTACTCGAAGTTGTCCATGATGACAGCAACGAAAAGGTTCAGCATCTGTGGGGACCCCAGGGGCCAAGACGGGGTGGGGGAGAGCGAGACACATCCAAACACATATACACAGAGGCCCAGAGGGAGACAGGGAGGGAGATAAAAATGGGAAAAGGTAGTCAGAGAAAGAGATGGGGGAGATAGAGGAAAGACACATGCTCACAGGAGGAGCCCAGAGACAGAGAGATGGAGAAATGGAGATGGGGGAGACAGACAGAGACAGAGATAAAGATGGAGACAGAGAAAGATACAAAGAGATAAAGACCAACAGTGATGGACAGAGACAATCGGAGAGAGAGGTAGAGAGGCTATGTTAAATAGAGGCTAACACCAAGGGGACCACCATGACCCCAAATCCTCCCACAACTGACCCCCAACAAGACCAAAGTGAATACTCCATGGGCCAGAACCCTGTCATGTTTCCATCCCCAGCATAAAGTAAGCACTCAGCAAATATTTCTTTGATGGATGGATGGATGGATGAATTTTCCTGCATTTGTCTACATCTTGTAGCACCTTGTCACGTGCTCTTCTAGCCTTTAGCACATGGGGTGCTTGCATCAGTCTTGCCTCCAGGCCTTAGTAAATGTTGCTCCCTCAGTGGACATCATTTTTCTCCCTTTGGATAATGGCATCTGGGGAAACCCCCACCCTTATACTTAGATGCTGTTGTTGGGTGTGGCTGGCTTCACAGGTGGTGGTCACATGACCTTGTGATTGGTTAGGGAGGGGCACATTACCCAAGGTGGCCAATGAGAGCCTTCCTTGGGATTTTTGCTGGCACTCTGGCAGCCATCTTCCCTTTATAGGGAGAAAGTTTGAGAATAAAGCCAGTGTGAAGGAGAACAGCAAAGAGGACAGGGTCTGCTATTGCCTGGATCCAGCCTCATTTGGACTTTTCAGTTATATAAGTTAGTGAACTGCATATTTCACTTGTCAGTTTCAGTTGAATTTCTGTTACTTGCAACCAATTTGATCAATACATGGTCTAAGCCCTGTCCACAATCCCTGAGGGCCACCCTTTGAAATCTTCCTTCCCTCAGTCTGAGTCTCCTCTATCAAAGCACATATCAGATTGTATTGCTACTGTCTCCTGACTTGTCTGCCCAACACCCCTGCAAACTGAGAGAAATATGTTCTCTCCTTATCTCCCCAGTGCCTAGTATAAGGCCTGGCACATCGTAGGTATTAAGCAAATGTGTAGATGTAAACATAGTAGGTGCTTAATAAATGACCTGTCATTCTAGGTGTCCCTAACTTTAGTGACTCTATTTTTTTTATATACATCGTTACTGGAGTGTAATTGCTTCACAGTGCTGTGCTAGTTTCTGTTGTACAACAAAGTGAATCAGCCATATGCACACACGTATCCCCATATCCCCTCCCTCTTGAGCCTCCTCCCCACCCTCCCTATCCCACCCTTCTAGGTGGTCACAAAGCACCGAGCTGATCTCCTGTGCTATGCGGCTGCTTCCCACTAGCTATCTATTTTACATTTGGTAGTGTATATATGTCAATGCTACTCTCACTTCGCCCCAGCTTCCCCTCCTCGCCGTGTCCTCAAGCCCATTCTCTATGTCTGCTAGTGGCTCTATTTTTAATTCATCATTTCATGATATTGATTGAACACCTGCTGTGGGCCAGTCACTGTGCTAGGTGTTGGGGATGCAGCAGTGAACTAAACAAAAATTCCTGCCTATGAAGGGCTGATGATCAAGTGTTGTAGATGCCTTCTAGGGTGCCTGCCCTTCCCAGATGGGATGTAATATAAGACTGTGTCTCCATATGCACCCAAAGCTACTAAGACAAGGGTGGTCATTTGACCAGGAGCTAGGATGGCCCATTCAGACTCTCTTCTGGGAATTTGGAACTGGGCAAGGGACCGTCTAGGTCAATGGCTGTTGACATTGGACTTGGAGGGTGTGTTGCTGTGAGACTTAGGCTGCAAGTCTCTCAGTGTGAGACCGACCGCTGGTCTGAAGAGGGTGGATGTGTTGGGCTTTTGCTGACAGACACTGGTCCTTGGGTTGAGTTCTGAAAATAACATCTTCCACACTCCCTGGGCAGCTTACATCCTGCCCGTAGGAGCCATGGTTAGGGGGCCAGCCTGGGGAGGAGAGAGAAGGAGGAGAGGAGCTTCCTTCTGCTTCCCACGTGGGTCTGTGTTGTGGGTTGAACTGTGTCCCCCAAAAAGATATGTTCAAATCCTGGCCCCCTGTGCCTGTGAATGTGACCTTATTTGAAAAAAGGGTCTTTGTGCACGTCATCAAGTTAAGATGAGATCATACTGGGTTAAGGTCCGCTAAATTCAATATGACTGCTGTCCTCATAAGAGGGAAATCTGGACACAGACACACACGGAGAAGACCATGTGATGACAGAGGCAGTGGTTGGAGTGATGCTGCCACAAACCAAGGAACACCACCTGTGGCCACCAGAAGCTGGAAGAGGCCGGGAAGGATCCTATCCTAGAGGCTCTGGAGGGAGCATGGCCCTGCCAACACTGTGGTCAGACTTCCAGCCTCCAGAACTGGGAGAGGATACATTTTTGTTGTTTTAAGCCACCAAGTTTGTGGTTCTTTGTGACAGCAGCCACAGGAAACTGTCTTCAGTTGTCTTCAGGGGCAGCAGACAGCTAGGGTGCCAGCACTCCCTCAGGGGTGCCAGGGGCAGCTGGGTTGGTTGGTAACACCTTCTTTTCCTTTTAATACCCCAGCCCTGGCCTTCCTGCAGTTGTTAATCCCTGGTGACTTCAGTGTTCTCTGTTTGCTCTTTCAAGCCTGTGTAGCCAGTCCCTATATTAAATCCCCTCTGCTTGAAATACCTAGATAGTTTCAGTTCTTCCGACTGTGCTCAAACTGCTCCAGGAAGAGTGGAGAACAAAAAAAGATTTGCCGAGATGAGGCCCCAGAGAGAGTGAGAGAAAGAGAGAGCAGGATGGAGGTTCCTGATATATATTTTCATTCCTCCTGGTTTCAATCTTGCAGTGCTTTATATTCTCTGGTCCTAGGAGAGTCCTCCTCTTGGCAAACATATCTTTTACTAGTAAAAACCCATTCAATATTTTGCAAAGCCCCACAGCTCCCAGAGAATGTTCACGTGGCTGACTTTTTCCTGCCTCCTGATCGTACAGAGGAAGGCACCCACCTTTCAGAGGGCAGATGGGAGTCTCCCACAGCTCAACTAGATGGGTCCTGGGGCCAGCTCTGAGCTCCATTAGTTTTTCCCTCAGCACACCCAGTGGGTCTCAAATGGGGGAGATTCTGCTCCCTCCCCCAGGGGACACTTGATAATGGCTGGAGACATTTTTGGTTGTCACAACTGGGAGGGTGGTGGGGCATGTGCTACTGGCATCTAGTGGATCAAGGCCAGGGATGCTGTCAAACATCCTAGCACGCACAGAACAACCTCCATCAGAGAATGACGCAGCTCCCGATGTCAACAGTGCCGAGGGTGAGGAACCCTGGTTAACCTAATCCTGGGCTGGCCCAGAGAAGGCTTGGAGGGAGAAAGTGTGCAACACAGCCACGTTCTATAGTATCCACACCCCTGAGAGGGAGCCAGGTCTAGGGAGCCCACCCACACATGTCCACAGACTCACCAGAAATGAGCAGAGGAAGATGAAGGAAACGAAGTAAAAATAGGCAAATTCATTGCCGCACTCATGAGTCAGGATGCCAGAGTTCTTATCACAGGGTTTACCGCTGAGGCAGGAAAGCATGATGTTGTGCCAAGCCTCCCCAGTGGCACTCCTGAGGACAGAGAGGGGGCATCAGGGACCTGGGTACCCAGCTCTGGACACCAGCAACCCCCCCCCCCCCAACCCCCGCCAGGGAGGCAGAGCATTGAGGTTAAACACTTAAGCTCTGGAGCTGGACAGGTGTTAGTTCAAGTTCCAGGTAAATCACTTTTTTCTCTTGGAGATCAGAGAGGGGGATTCTCATCCTTGGCTGTGCATTAAAGCCCAAGGAGAATGTTTTTTGAAAATGCTGATGCCAATGTCCCACTCCCACAGACTTGGATTGAACTGGTCTGGGACGTGGCCCGGAGACATAGGTATGTTTCAAAAGCTTCCCTCTCTCTAGGTGATTGTCATTTCTTATTTCTTTCTCCTTAGGTTACTCTGCTCCAGGCACACTGGTCTCCCTGCTGTCCTCCCACATGAGAGCTATGCTCCTGCCTCAGGGCCTTTGCACTTGCTGTACCCTCTACCTGGACTGCCCTTCCCCAGATATCCACATGGCTCCCTCTCTCAACTATTTCTCTCAAATATCACCCTCCTCAAGGAAGGCGTGACCTATCAGACTTCCTTTTTTTTCTTTCCAGTTGTTACTTGAGAAAAAAATTTAGTGTGACAAAAATATACATAAATTTTATAATCTGAAGCATTTAAGTGTATAATTCAATGGCAATAAGCACATTTACAGTGCCATGCAACCACCACCACTATCCACCTCCAAAACGTTTTTATCATCCCAAACTGAAAAATTGTACCCCATTAAACAATAACTCCCTCTATTCCCCTCTCCCAGCCCCTGACAATATTGATTCTAGTTTTGTCCCCCAAGAATTTGCCCATTTTGGGTACCTCATGTAAGTGGAATCACACATTATTTGTTCTTTTGTGCCTCCATGTCCCTCTTAATCTTGAATTTTATCTCTTTCTAGTATCCGCTATAATTCGATGATTGACTGTCTGCCTCCCCCACGGGAATATAAGCACCCAGAGGGCAGAGAATGTTGTCTCTGCTTTGTTCCCAGTATTTACAGCAGTGCCTGGCACACAATAGGTGCTCAATAAAACTCTGAGGAATGAATGAAGGAACCCTAAGTGCAGCCAGGATTAAGGATCAAGCCTCAGAGTCTATTCAGAGTCTATAAGCCTTTTTCCTCATCTGTCAGGTGTGGTTGCCAAGAATCCCTCGACAGAATGCTCAGGAGGATTCAGTGAGATAATGCCTGAAAATGCCTTCATGTTTACGTCCCAGGGCCTTCAGCTCCTGCCCTGCCAGAGTCCCTTGGCCCCCCCACGCCCACTCCAAACCTCAGTGGAACAGAAGGTTGAGGACACGCCCCCCGCCCCCAACCAGAAGAGAAGGATGAAAGTGTGCCCCCCTCTCACCGGAAGAGCAGCATGAGGGCCTGGAAGAAGGTCCGGAAGTTATTGTGCTCAGTGATTTGGAATTCATCCTCATCACTATCCTCGTCCTCTACGTCGATGCCAATGTTGCCAAACACCTGGGGAATTAGATGGTGATGACTAGGGGTGGCCACGCCCCCTAGTGGCTCCAGGAAATCTCCACTCAACCTTCAGGGGCTGCCTCTCTGAACTGGGCTCCCTTAACCCACCCCCACCTAAGGGCGGTGGCCCTCCTTGGGAGCGCTCTGGGAACATTAGGGGGGCTGGCACTCACCTGCATCCCAATGATGGCGTAGATGAAGAAAAGCATGGCAATCAGCAGACAGACATAGGGCAGGGCCTGGTGGGAAGGAAGGCAATTAAGAATAGTGCTGGGGGCCCCTTATCCACACTGTTTCCTTCATTTGTCCCACTGCTCCACCCCCATGGGGTGGCCGCATGCTGTGCCAGAGTGGTGCCAGGGTTGGTGGGCCTCTTTGGTGGCTCTGGGAGATTCCCCTTGGAGCTCTCAAGACACACCAGGGCAGGAAGTTAGACAAGAGCCCTGCATATAACACATTCTCAGCAAGGTGTATCATAGAGGCATTTCCCCCTGATTTCTAGATTCAGCCAGAGCAGGTCGGGGTCGGGGGGATCCTGATTGTTCTTCTCAGCCCTGGGCTGGAGGCAGGGGCAGGGGCTCACCTTGAAGGACTGCACAAAGGTCCAGAGAAGAATTCGGATGGTGTAACCCTGACGGAGGAGTTTGATGAGCCGGGCCGCTCGGAAGAGGCGCAGGAAGCTCAGGTTGATGAAGTTATTCTGGGGAGATGGAGAAAGAGGGGTGACCATCCACCCACCCCCAGGGGCTCAGAGCTGTCACCACTCACAGAGGCCCCTACATGAAGCCAACCAACAGGAAAAAGCAAGCCAGACCCCAAATAAGGAGGGAGAGGAGAGAAAGCACTATTAATGCAATGGTGCGGAGGAAAAAACTCGAAAAAACGAAGTGGGGTGTGGGGAGGAGAAAGGGTGAGAGGGAGGAAAAGGCATCAACTCAAAGGCATAAACCCTCCCTGCCAGCCCCACCCTCAATGGGGAAAGGAAAGAAAAAGGAAGGAAGAGAAAGGAATGTGGGTGGGTCGGGTCGTGGAAGAAATAACAAAAGAACAAGGAAAAGAAAATATATCCGAATCATCCAATCAGGAAAAAAATCGAGATGGTTTTTGTTTCTCCCAACAACCAAATGCACTGAGACAATAGGACACAAGCGGGTCAAGTTGCCGAATCCATCACACGTGTACGATGCACAAACACCAGGGCGGGGTGGGGCCAGCCAGCACGCTCAGGCCTGGTGGACGTGTGCGGGTTCCGAGGGCATGTTACGCTCCGGGCCAGAAATGCATCTGTCATGGGACTCACCGGGCACCCTGCCCTGCCCTGCTGAGCTGCCCACCCTCTCCTGCCCGCCCTGACCTCACCCCCACGGCCAAGAGGAGCAGTGGCTGAAGCCAATTGGAGAAGCGGAAGAGCATCTTTTCTTACCCCCTTGGCGAGCGGGAATGGGGAGGACGGGAGGGAGCTGGGGCTGTTCGGCTGCAGGGCGAGTCCTCGCTGCCCGCTGAGTCGGAGAAGATGCATTTGGGGCCCTTTCCCCCCTCTCAGGGATGGCTTCTCAGCTTCTGGGATTGGGTGGAGTGGCACGGGACCAGGCCTGCAGGAAGCAGGAAGTACGCAGCGCCCGTGGGTGGGTGAGCTCGCCGTCAGCCCAGGCCCACCGAGGGGCCGGTGCTGGGGGCCGGGAGGTGGGGCCGTCCCTGCCCCCAGGACCTCCCTGGGTGGACCCTGCCTCTGCTCAAAGGCCCCCTGTCTAGTCACTGCCTCTACCTCCTCCCTCCCGAGCCAGAAGAACCCCAGGTCGGGGTAGGGGTGGGGAGACAGCTGTGGAGATGGTGGGTCTTACGTGACTGTCCAGGGGTTTGTCTGCTCGGGCCTCTGGTGGGGTACTGGAGGCCAGAAGTCACGAATGGACCAAATCTGGCCAACGAAACTATTTTGTTGGGCCTGAGCAGTTTTCCTTTAGAAATTAAAAATAGCTGCAGTGTTTAAAAGTCAGATTTTGCCCCCAAATCTGGCTTTCAGGCAACCCTGAGGTTGCTTCCACGGGTAGCAGTTACTTGAGGCTCAGATGTGACTGCCCGCCGTGAAGCAGGCCATGTTTCCTCCAGTTCGCCAAGGTTCCCACATACTAGAAATGGAACTGGTTTCCTGGCTTACGGCATCTGCTTGGTCCCCAGAGGCATCTGAGTTTGAGACCCCTGCTTCAGGTAGGCATGGAAACCACCACTGATCAGTGGGTTGGAGGCAAAGGGGCCTTAAGGGGACTTGGAGGAGCGCTAGATACAGGCCACGCAGCAACGTTTAAACTGGCCTAGCTCTTACCCTGCAAATGGCACAGGGGGGATCATACAGGTTCCCCCAGCAGTCATAGCACGCCTTTCGGTCTCAAAAGTTTGGACAGTGAATTATATGGGCATCCTATTGGGTGGTTCCTGAGGGCTTCCCAGCCACTGGATCTAGCTAGCTCTGTTGGCCTGGGAGCTGAGAGGTAGGGAGAGGGGTTTCAAGGAATTTCTGAGGTTGGCACGAGGCCTCTGGGTTTTCTGGAAAAGTCTAGGATGCTCTCTGGGACACATCAGTTGACCCTTAGGCCTCTAGGATGGGGGAGGGGTGTGGAGATCCTACCCTGACCACATTTGGGGCCTAACCACTGTGAGAATCTCTCAAGTGCCTCGAATAAACCCCCAACCTCAGCTTGGCTGACGGTCACCCTCCGTGCCCTGTTGACCTGACTCCCAGCTCCATCTGGGGACACGGCCGATGGCCCAGGTGTCCCCAGTCCCCTCCCGTCCATCCCCAGAGTACAAGCCATCCCTTCACGGGGCGGGGCATAACATGTGGACCCATGCAAAGTCAGGCGGGCCCCGGAAGCAGCCTCTGGGGGTCTCGGGGCAGAGCGGGGCCGTAGGGACTGCCACCATGCAGGAGAAAGAAGGGGGGTTTGCAGGGAGACGTGTGCAGAGAGCATGCTGCGCTTCTTGGGGCCAGGGACACAGGAGACACACGGGGGAAGTAGGGGTGGAAATGAAAGAGGTCCAGGTGACAGGGCAGGGGAAGGTTCTAGTCTGCCCTCATCCACCCCTCCATCTCTTCCTGGGTTTGCACAGAGTCCTTCAAGTGCTCCCAGAATTTCCGACTTTCTTCTTCCTAGCTTCCGTCTTTTTGTCCACAGCCAGGAAGGAACAGCTGTCCTCTCCTCCAACCCTGCCCAGTGCTTCCTGGTTCTAGGCTGAAGGGGAGTGATGTGGGCCCTGGAAGGCTTGCTGTGTTCAGGAGTGCGAGTACTCAGAAGGACATGGGGACCACCCTCCTGAGGGTTCCAAAGAAGTCCTGCAGACCCCACCTCCAGCCCAGATCTTGCCTCTGCACTCCAGACCCACTAACCCACCGCCTACCTGACTTCTTCTGGGGTGCCCTTCAGGGCACTTCAAGCCCACTGTGCCCACACTTGTGCTATTCCCCTAACCTGGTCCTCTCCTGGCATTCCCTGACTTCCATCTCCAAGTTCAAGCCAGACTCAAGTCCTCCAGGCACCTCTCTCCCCCGAGCCCAGACCCAGCCCATCTCCAGGTCCTGCAGAGATCCCTGCTCAGACGGCCAGTCCTCCCACAGCTCCTGCTTCCCCTGCTGTCATCTCTCCTTGGGATTCGTGGTGCTCACTTCCTGCCCAGCCCGCTGCCTACCCACTCCCTGCTCTGCAGCTGCAGGGTCTGGTCTAACTGCACTTCCGATCACGCCTCCCCTGCTCCAAATCCTCCCAGGCTCCCACAACAAGGCCCCAAGGTCCTGTCCCCTTCTGCCCTCTTCACTTTCTCTGGGTCAGCCTTCCTCTGCTCTTTGCTCCAGCCACACCCTCTCACTTGCAGACCCTGACCCCTGTGTGCTCCGACCTGCCACAGGACTTTTGCACATGCTATCCTGGGCCTCAAATGCCCTTTTCTCCCCCTCTCCACGTTGTTAATGCTGTTCATCCTTCAGCTTGCAGCACAGTTACAATTTCAAGTGGGTTTCAGGGGTTATTTGACCAATGCCTGCCTCCTCCCACCTGACTGTAGGTGACACAGGGGGTGGGGGCAGTGATGGTGTCCCCTTCTGCCTAACCCTCCATCTGTGGCATCGAATTGGGGCTCATTAAATGTTTGGTGGATGAGTGCCTGTGTATGGCTAGCAGGGGAGGGATCCCGGTGCAAAGATGCCATTGCGGGTCCTTCAAAGGGGCTCAGAGGATGGTGGGGGAGGGGCAGAGGCAGGTGGGATTTAACAGAGTAAGGAGTGTGCAAGTGTGCAGAGAGCCAAATAAGTGAGGCGAGGGAGAGATGGACACGGTGCCTCCAGGGTGTGGGTGTGGGTTTGCAGGGTGGATGGATATAACAGAAGGGAGGGATAGTGTGTGCATGTGTGTGTGTGTGTCAGGGGGTGGGGGAGGATCAAGAGAGGGAGATTGCAAGAGCAAAAAAAGAGAAAGAGAGAGAGAGAGAGAGAGAGAGACAGAGACAGAGAGAAAAAGGGAACGAGAGTCAGAGACTGAACAGGAAAGAGGAGAGAGTACATGTGTTTAGTGACCATGTCCGGGTGGGGGGAGGGGAACAGAAGTACATGCAGATCAGGGCTCCAGGAGAGGGCGTCAGCTGGCCGGTCCATCTGGAAGCAGCCAGACCTGAGTCCTGGCCGTTCAGCCAGAACCGGTTCTGGCCATTCTGACTCCCCCTCATTTGAGCGTCTTTGCCTGCACATTGCAAGGCCCTCAGACCTCCTCCATCAGACTTGGAGATTTACATCGCTGCTGGTCAAGCCCGAAGAGCTCGTGGGCTTGGAATGGGGTGAGGACTGTTGGAGCTTTCCTGGGGCCCCGGGATCCATGGAGTTAACCAGGCACAGGAGTGGTGTGAGAGAGTGCCCGACGGCTCTGAGTACAGGGCTGTGTGTAAGGAATGGGGTGGGAGACTCAGCCAGCCAACCCGTCCTGTTGGAGGTGTCGCATGGGGCAAACCCATCCTTTTCTCTGCAGAAGACACAAGCCAACCCAAACAGAAAACCCTAATTCAGAACCCAATACCAACCAGAGGAAGAGAGGCTGCAGGAACAAGGCGGGGTGGGGGGGTGGGTCGGGAGGGTTTGGAGAGATGGACAGACATACGGGGCTGGGGATAGGGGGGGTGCATCAGGCAATCCAAGTTTAGAAAGCCCAGGGCGTGACGTGCAACGCTGATGCGAGAAGATGCGTTCACAGTTAATGTAAGGCATTTAGACTTCAGAAAGAAGTAAGACCAACCGGATTCTAGATGCAGATGTTGAAGATGGAGGGGAAGCAGGCGGGCGGGGGCAGTTGGGGAGGCGTGTTCAGCGTTTTTTTAGGTTGATTTGTAACCAGTGCCAAAAAAACCAATGGGTTTCGGTTCCCGGGCGGGGAGTGGGGGTGGTGGTGGTGGGTTGGGAGATAGTCATTGGTGTATGAACACACAGACCACGTCATGGATGAACAAATGAATTTCATAGTGCATTTTGATTGGATGAGTTTTTCAGACGGCGTTGTGCCAATATACAGTTTAAGGAGCAGGCATGAAAAGAGACAAGACAAGAAACACAGTCATTATGCATGGCACGCAGGGCAAACCCACGTCACCCCAGCCACTCGTGGGTGGCAGCTGAGGCCCGGTGGGCCTCACACCCTCTCCCCCTCCCCCCAAACCCTGGGGGCCTTGCCCTCCCAATGGTCTGGCTCCCCTTGCCTCAGCCTGGCTGAGCTCTGTCTGGCCTCAGACTTAGTGGGCTTACCTGGGAGGCACAAAGGGGCTGCTGAGGGCTCCTTGCCTAGCAGGGCAAACCTTCCCCACCTCCAGGTCGGGCGTTTATCCTCCTAAAGGGGTCCAAATGCCCACCCTCTAGCTTTCCCACCAAATGATTATAATTCAGGGCTGAGGGGCTGCCTAACAAACCGCAATCCAAGTACGTTCACAGTAATAACAGCAATAGCAATACTAATAACCACCATTCGTGAACTAATTCCTGGCAGGTTCTGTGCCAAGCGCTTTACGTCAATTGCTCTGATTTGTTCAAAGTTGCCATCTCTTGCCCTAGAATGTCAGCCCTCTGGGGGCAGGCATTCTTGTCTGTTTTGCTCTGTTCTCGGCACCTCTAACAATGCCTGGCATACAGCAGGTGCTTAATGCATGCTTCTATGAATGCATGAATGAATGTGAGGCTTGCAAGGGTCTGATGAGGTTGGTTATGAAGGTTAGTCCCAAATACAGGACGAGAAGAGGTAGTACAAGTTACCCAGGGTCTAACAGCTCATAGGGGAGGGCTGTTTGACTACCGCAATAGTCCTGATATCCCTGAATTGGATTCTGTGCCCCATTCTCCTGCCCCATCCTCCTGCCCTCCCATATCTTGCAGCCAGGAGAACAAGCCGTTGTGGTCCAGTCCTACAGATCTCTTACTGGCAACTAGAGCTTCAATCAACTTCCTCTACCTGCCCTACTGGGGTGGTGGGTCACCCCTTCTAACCTCTTGACCCAGAGGGATATTGGTTCAAGGCTGTCTTGTCTTCAGCTGGATGGCAAGATATTTTGACTGCCAGGAGAACCTCCAGATCTCTTAGAAACTTAGGACAGAAGATGAGGTCTAAGCTCTGGCCCTCTGCTAGGGGACAGTGGCCAGATGGGGGCACCCCAATGGGGATAGCCCACAGCTGGGCAAGACCTCTCTAGAGGAAGGTGTCAGGGGTGAGACGGGGGAAGGGGGAACTTCTGGTTCACTGAAGCTGAAGGCAAAGAATTGTGGCCAGGATACCACTTGGGTGGGGGTATGGGGGATGCGTCAGAGAATGGCCCCTCTTCTGTGTAGCTTCCCAATCCTATCAGGCTTCCAGGATAGAAGAGTGGGCCAATCGATCCCTTTGCTGCTGGTGGCTCAGTTAGGGACGCCCCAGGGAACACCAGTGTGCCCTCAGGAATCAGCAAGTCTGGCTGCATGACTTTAAGTAGGTCCCTCATTCTCCTCAGCATTGAGCATCAGTTTCCTCATCTGTGAAATGGGACAACACCCTCTTCCTCGGGCCCCACCCCACCCAGATCTATTCTCTGCTCTCCTCTGCCTGTTCTCAGCATCACCCTGGCTCTCTGGCCTTCTGGCTCCTTTCTGGCTGGGCTTGGCCAATGGAAGTGGCTGGCAGGAGATAGAGGGTGGCAGGAGAGAAAGGTAGGGGTATTTCTTCCCCGATGCTCCGTGCCTGCTTTGGCCCTATCTCTGGCAGGAGCTCTGTCCCTGCACGTTCACAGCTCCCACCAGGAGGCCCCTCTCTGACTTCAGCACCTGGGCAGGTAACAGCTCCCCACGGTGGTTGGGTGCTGGGCCCCTTCCCCTCTGCTCTGTGAACAGTCTCTGCTTTTGGATCCCTTCAGTTGAACCCTCTAAAGGAATTCTTTTATATGCTGAGCCCCCAACCTGTACCACGAGCTAATCCATGTCAAACGCTTGGCACAGTGCCTGGCCGTCCCTGTCAGCTTTTATTATTGTTATTATGACAAGGTTGTTACCACCCCCGGCCCTCGGCTCTGACACTCTTTGCCCTTTTGCTTCACCTGTGGGGACCTCCTATCCTCCCACAGCCTCCCCAGGGCCCTCAAGCCTAGGCTCACTGGCAAATGGCCAGGGAGGGGGTGTGGGGCAGGAGCTCTGGGACCTGCGTCTTCCAGACGACGTGGTCCTGTGAGGGACAACCACAGCGAGGTCCAGAGACCACCCCCCCCCCCCACGTTGGGAACCTCCCAAGCCTGGGGATAGAGGAAGACACATGTCCCAGGGACCCTCCTAAGGTCCTGGGAATGGTGTCCCCCCGTTAACCCAAGGGCCATGGCTCCCTCCTCCCCGTGAGCCAGGAGATGCTTAGTTCAAGCAGAATGGACTTGAAGCTGGTTCCCTCTGGGCCCCCAACACTGTGTGGTGTTTGGGGGAGTGGGGCTCAGCCTTGGGATCCTTTAAGTGTCTCAGTTTTCTCAATGAGCTCATCCACATTATTTAATCGTAAGTCGGTAGCCAAGAGGCAGGGAAGTTCACGTTGCAGCGCTAGCCCCACGGAGGTGGCTTCGGCCACCCCCGTCTCCCCGCATCACCCTCCTGAGGGGCTGCCCTTGCTCCCAGGGACCCCACCTCTCCCTCTTTGGTCATGGTCCAGCGCTGGCTTGAGCCAGCTGTGGCTGCCGGGACCCACTGCTTCTTGATGACCTCTTCCTCGCCCCTCCCAGCCCAGCCAGGAACTGCCCAGAGAGAAGCCGGTGGGAAACTTACCCCAAACTCGGTCACCAGGATGTCGGTGATGCTGCCCAGAACAGTCACAAAGTCGAAGATGTTCCAGGCATCGCGGAAATAATTCTAGAACGGGGACCCACAAGATAGAGATGCCGACATAGGGCTCCACGGCCGGCCCCCACGTCCAGCCCAGGGGGCCCGTTCGGGGCACAGCTGCAGACCAGTCAAGTGCCCGGGACAGTTACAGTCATTCAATCAGCAAAATGTTGCTGGGTGGGCTGCTCAGTATCATCTGTTCCGAGTCCCCCCTCCCTGGGACCCCCCAGCCTTCCCACGGCTTGCTTGGCCCCAGAGGGGGGTCTCCGGGTGCCGCGTCAGCTCTGTTGTGGGGGAGCGCTGCCTTTCTGGGCTGTGCCCTGTTTCTCCAACCGTTCCAAGGGCTCTCTGAGACCTCACATGCTTCATAAATGACGTCACTGGGATTCTCATGAATCGGAAGGAAGGTTTATCACCCATTTTATATAAGGCGACCGGGGCTCAGAGAGCAAAGATGGTCACCTCAGGCAGCACAGAGGTGAAGAGTCAGGATTTAAACCCAGGTCTGGGCAAGCCCAGAGTCTATGGATAGGACCCTGCTGAATCAAGACCGTGCTTATAGCACACTTGCTAAGACAGCAGCCTCTGGGTTCACATGCCAGCTCTGCTACCATCCAGCTGTGTGGCTGTGGGTCAGTGACTTAACCTCTCTGTGCCTCCATTTCCTAATCTGGAGAAGGGCGATAGGAACAAGGGTGAAGAGGCCTTCTGGGCATACACGAGGCTACACTTCCTGGCCCCCTTGTAGTTAGATAAGGTTGTGTGTCTAGTTAAAGCTGATGGGTCGTGAACAGAGGCAGCGTGAGTCACTTTCTGGCCAGTGCAGGACTCGCCGGAACTCTCTTAACCCTGGACCTGGTGACCAGTAATGTTCCAGATGACGGCTGCTCAGTGAGCCTGGGTCTCTGAGTAAACGCTTTGTTGATTGGAGAAACTGAGATGTGGGGGAGAGTAAACCCTTTGTTGATTGGAGCAACGAAGCTGTATTTGTTACCACAGCTTAACTTGAGCTATCCTGACTGGTATATCCCTGGGCTGGGTTCTGGCTCAAGTGGGACACACAGGTATAGTATGCTGTTGTTAAAATACTGAAATATTGGGACTTCCTGGTGGCACAGTGGTTAAGACTCCACACTCCCAATGCAGGGGGCCTGGGTTCAATTCCTGGTCAGGGAATTAGATCCCACATGCATGCTGCAACTAAGAGTTTGCATGCCACAACTAAGGAGCCCGCCTGCCACAACTAAGACCCGGTGCAACCAAATAAATAAATAAATACTAAAAAAAAAAATACTGAAATATTTCACACTGTTTGAGCCCACTACGAGTAGCACCTCTGCCTGGATGTAAGGGTCTGGCTCAAATAGACGGCCCTTCCCTCAAGGCTTGGTGGGACCCATGCTAAACACAGGCTTTCCCAGCAATCTCACAAAAGTAAAGGCCAGGTTGGGGCTTGGGCCCCATTCTGAGCAGTCATCTTCTCCCCTGAGCATCTGACCCAGCGGCAGCCCCTCTGCCTCACAGAGAAGGACACAGGCTTTGGATCTGTGCTTCCCAGGATCAAATTCTTTTAGCATGTACGAATCAAATGTCCTCGGAGTTGGACTGCTTGGGCCTCAGGGCCCTCTTCTGGAAGATAAAGGTATAACAACAATCTGATAATGAATGTGAGTCACTGAGTGTGGGGTTTGGTATATAGTAGGTGCTCAATAGATGGATGTTGTTTTATGATTGTCTAAAAGGAGTGCAGGTTCCACTGGCACTTTTTGGTATTTTAGCAGGTGCTGCTGGGGCCTTACACATATCCCCATATATTTTGACTGTGTACCCTTGTTACTCTGCCCAGGGGCTTTCTCTAGCTGCACAGGGGAATTAACAGCTCCTGTGGGAGCAGCCCTCGACTATGACTGATGGGCACTGGAGAATAAATACTCCAGCTCCCCCGCCATGGGTGACGAGACCTGAGTATGTGCTCTCTGCTGCACCCCAGAGGTCCTCCATGGAACTGCATCCCAGTTACACCCATAGGGAACCTGCTCACCTACACACCCTGTACCGGCTGCCTTCCTTTCCCTGTCTCACTCCCTCTTTCCCCTACGGGGCTTCCCGGAGTCACCTCCCAGATAAATTGCTTGCATTCAAGTTTGTCTCAGGCTCTACCTCTAGGGGAGCACAAACGAGGACAACTTTATAGGTGTTTGGCTACAGGCCTCAAGCCCCTGGATAGCCCCTCTATCATTTAAACTCCACACTCCCACCCAACCAAATGAATAAGGATCTCTTGAGGTGGGTCTGGGGCATCATTCAACTTTAAGTGCTTCTGATGGGTTGCAGGCTTGGTAGCCACTGCTTTGGAGGAGAAAGGTCAGGTGATGAGCTTTATTGTAACACTTTCTGGTATTTATTGAGCGCTTGCAACATGTCAGGCTTGGACCCTCAGTCTCCAGACACACATTATTTGCATTTGGGGTTTGCAAGAGCTCTTTCGAAGGAGAGGCAGAGGACGGGCCTTTCTTGCAATGGAGGAGAGAGAGGTGAGGTGACACAGCCTGGATACGACTGGACTCGAGGTCTCTCTGGTGCCAAAGCCGACAGCTTTTACCACCTTGGGAAGCCGAGGTATGACCCCAGCCTCGGTCTGCTGACACCATGGGCTGCAGGTCATTTTCTTCAGAGAGGTGGGCTAAGCATATCCTCAAGTCCTTTACAGTCAGGCCTCTGTATCTGCGGGTCCCACATCTGTGGATTCAACCAATTGCCAATCGAATTGGTTGACTCCGTGGATGCAGAACCTGTGGATATGGAGGGCTGACTTACCTGCACCCTCTGGGATGCGATATGAGAACATCTGATTTTTATCAGTGACACAGATCATATTGGTAATCCTGCGGGGGTTTGCTGTCTACTTTCAGGATGGAAGGAAAAGCAAAATTCCAGTTAGCAGCTGGTGAAAAATAAAGATGTAATTTTTTTCACCTCTTATTTCCTGGGCTCCCTCATCCCACCCTACATCCATAGATCCCTTAGGGGGTCAATGGGCCTCAGGTTAAGACCACTTGCATTAGTGGGAGACGAAATCAAGTTAGTAGGTCATGAACTGCATTAAAAAAGGAGGGGCGTGACTTCCCTGGCGGTCCAGTGGTTAAGACTCTGCGTTTCCACTGCAGGGGGCGTGGGTTTGATCCCTGGTCGGGGAACTAAGATCCCAAGTGCCATGTCGTGCGGCCAGGGGAAAAAAAAAGCAGGAGGGGGGGGGACATGGAGTCAAGGAGATAGATAACTTCAGAGTATAAGGCATGTGCTAAGGGGAGATACAGATTCTGTGAATATTTCATTTTGGTTGTCTGTTTGTACATCTGAGTACTGGGCTCCATTGCAAAGTGTATTTCTTACTGCGATTGTGGCTAGAACAGTTTGAATGCTATGGACTTGGCCTGTCTGGATCTCAGTTTCCTTATCTCCAGAATGAATCATTACCCCTCTCATCGCATCATTTAATAATAGATATGTGCCTGACACAGAGTTTGGTGTTACTTGGTAAGTACAAGAACGCCTAAGTAGAATCTGTGCACAATGGAGAGATGCTCAAGTCACCATTGGGGTTGGGGGCAGAGGGGCCAGGTGGGGAGACCACCACCCAGCACCCAGTGCCCCTCTGGGCTTTCCCTTAACCCACAGCTCTAGCTCCAAGGCTGGACTTACCAGAATCCCAAAAGCCATGACTTTGAGAAGACATTCCAGAGAGAAGAGGGAAGTGAAGACAATGTTGAATACCCTCAGGGCATTTTCATAAGCGACAGAGGCCCCGTAGAACTAGAGAAGGAAGGAGGGAGAGTAGTGGGGTCAGTGGGCACAGTGTCGAGGACCGCGGCTGGGGTGGCTTCGTGGCTGCCCTTTCCCCGGGGCAGGCAGGACTCGGACATTTGGTTTCCCTATTGATGTCCTGTGGAGCCAGCCCGGGCCCCAGGCAAGCTCTTCACTGGCTGGGCTACTCTTTTCAGGTCAAAACAAAAATTCCTTTCTTGAGTCCTATCTTAGCAGCCGAGATCCCGGGAGAGCCTGGCCCTATCGATGGGTCTCCTGATGGGATGCAGGATGTCTACAGCATCCTCTTTGCAGTCATTTCTTTTTTTTTTTTCCTTCTAGATGTCTTTTTTAATTCTTACCTGTACACTCCTATGAGACCACTTCCCAGACCAAGATTTAGAACATTTCCAGCACCCCTCCCAAAAGTTTTCTTGCACCCCTTCCCAGTTGATAACCCACCCACCCCAGAGGTAACCGCTATTCTGACTGCTTATGACTCTTGCCCAAACGAATCCGATTTGAACCGATAACCTTTAAATCTAACTACCAGGTTACAGGAAATCCAGCAGATGGAGTAAACCAATGCACCCAGAGGTGGGACAGTTTTCATTCACCTCATCTGGTTTCCTCAAAAAGTTAACAGCGCGGGGTGGTGGGGGGTCGGGGGGTGGGGCAGAGGACGGAGATTTAAAAACAAAAAACTGGAGACCATGTGTAGCCATTTAGATCTTGGCTCAAAAAACAACTTACTGTAAAAGACGTTTTGGGGACACTTCAATATGGATCTTACGGTGTTAACACTAATCTTGTCAAGCATAAGAACATGTAGGAAAATGTTCTGATTACTTTGGAAAGCACACTGAAGAATTTAAGCGTGAAATAGTGTGGTGTCTATCATTTAAAACACTTTAAAAAATAGATGAAATGTCCAGAGTAGGTACATGCATGAAACACAGATTAGTGGTTGCCAGGGGCTGGGGGAAGGGGGATAGGGAGTCACTGGTAACGGGGATGGGTTTCCTTTTGGGGTGATGGAAATAGATAGGGGTGGTGGTTGCACAACATCGTGAATGGACCAAATGCCACTGAATTGTACACTTTAAAATGGTTAACTGTAGGTTATGTGAATTTCACCTCAATTTTTTAAAAAAATGAGAAAAAAATAGATGAAGCAAACATAGCAGAATGTTCCCAATAGGTAACTCTGGGTGATGGAGACTGGGTATTCACAAGCGCCTGGATGCTCAGGATGTGGTCCAGGGACCTACAGCATCTGCACCACCGGGATGCTGGTTAGAATTGTGGAGTCCCAGACCCACCCGGACCTGCTGAACCAAATCTGCATTTTCACAAGATGCCCAGCTGATCTGTGAGCAGTTTGAGAAGGGCTGTGCTATTCTATCTCTCTCTCTTCTGTTTGTTTGAAACTGTTATGTTCCTAACAATGAAAAGACAAAGCACTCGCTTATGGAGATGAATTTTCAGGTGAATACAGGCACTGCTTTTTTACCAGTTCAAAAAATCAACAACTAAACTTGCTGAGTGTTTTTAAGAATTGAGAAATGTGCTAATGTCTTTGCAGGAAATTTCTTATTCAATCCTAATCCCTACCGGGGGCAAGGAACGTGCTATTATTATCCTTCCCATTTTATTGACAGGGAAACTGAGGCCCTGAGATGCCACTGGTCACTAGTGCAAGGTTAAATGGTGAATTAAATGGCAGAGCTGGGCTCAAATTCAGGCTTTTGGTCTCCAAAGCACAGGGTGAAAAGTTTTGACTTTTCACCCTGAAGAGGCTCCACGGCCCCGAGGCTCGCAGGGTCTTTACCTGCCCTTCCCTCCTCATTTCTTTCATCAAACATTTATCAAGGGGCTCTTGTCCCCTCTGAGTTAGGCCCTCTCTGAACCCCTGAAATTCAGGGGTGATCAGTACTTGACTGGCCCCTCGGAGCTCACAGGCAGGTGGCAGACTATCAGGCAACCCAACACTGGTATCGTGGCACGTGAGATAACAGACAGGATGCTTGCAAACACCTCATGGGGCCCTGGGAGGTCAGGGAAGGCTTCCTAGAGGAAGGGCTCTGCAGGGGCAGCTGGAAGGGGCTGGCCAGACAAAGCGGTGGGAACCGTGTGTCAGGCAGAGGGAACAGCAGGAACGGGGGCCTGGCGGTGACACAGAGTGTGGTCTGCCTGGGAAACTCGTAGCCGGTTCTGTTTTGCGTGGGGCAGGGGTGCGGTGGGGATTAAGCAGTGCCGGGGGGGAGGGGGGACTCACCTTCATCATGAGCACGATGGTGTTGAGGGCGATCATGGCCATGATGGTGTACTCGAAAGGCGGGGACACCACGAACTGCCACATGCGGTACTGGAAACTCTGCTTGTTCTGGGGCATATGTCGGGTCAGGGGTTTAGCGCTGATGGCGAAGTCAATGCAGGCCCTCTGCGGGAGAGAGCGCAGCAGTGTGAGGGCCTGAGGCAGGAGAGAGGCGGCTGGACACCCAGCACCACCCCCCCCATCTCATTCGATGCAGCTCTTCTGCACGTCTGCCTGGATGTCTGCCTCTCTTGCCCACCCCACTCCCCCCATAAGCTCCTCGCCATGAATGTTTTCTTCTCCCGACAGCTACAGCTCCTTGAGAAATTACCATCGGCCAAAGCTTGTGCTGACACTCCCCCGTTACCTCATTGAATCCCCTTAGCAAACATGATCGATGGGTACTATCAGTAGCCCCCACTTTGCAGATGAGGAAAATAAAGGCTCAGAGAGGTTAAGCCTGACATGGCACGGCTGCCTAGTGGGCGAACCTTGAATTTCAACCAGAGTCTGACATTGAAGCCTAACCATTCTTTTTTTAAATTTTATTGAAGTATAGTTGATTTAAAATGCTGTGTTAATTTCTGCTGTACAGCAAAGCAATTCAGTTGCTTTTTTCATATTTTTTTCTATTATGGTTTATCACAGGATATTCAATATAGTTCTCTGTGCTCTACAGGAGGACCTTGTTGTTTATCCATCCTATATATAATAGTTTTCCTCTGCTAATCCCAAACTCCCAATCCTTCCCTCCCCCGCCCCCGCCCTTGGCAACTACGAGTCTGTTCTCTATGTCAATGAGTCTGTTTCTGTTTCATAGATACGTTCATTTGTGTCATATTTTAGATTCCACATAAAGTGATACCATATGGTATTTGTCTTTCTCTTTCTGACTTGCTTCGCTTAGTATGATAATCTCTAGGTCCATCCATGTTGTGAAGCCTAACCATTCTTTCTTACCGACTATTTTGCTTCTCCTTCTCTTTGAGGGAAGGAGACAGGGAGGAATAATAGTTATTTAGTCTTAGAGGCCAACAAAGCAGAGGAAGAATTCATTCTAGGTCCTCCACCTAGCTTGGATGATTCTAGAGAAGCAAAGGGTCATGCCTATACTCTCTGGTGGACTGGATTTTCATTCGTAAATATTCACCACCCCTCCCTGGGGGAGATTATACTTCCCTGCCCCACTGACATCAGACATGTGACTAGCTCTGGCTAATGAAATGTGAGAAGTGACACATGTCACTTCTGGGCACAAGCCACAAGAGGTGGACCATGGTTTGCCATTCTCTCTTTTTTATCTGAAGCATCTTAGAGGGGAACCAGAATAAAGATGACACGGAGCAGAGCCATCTGGACATGCAGTCCAATTCCTTTGTGGATATCTGGCATTGAGATGTGAGGGCTGCTTGTTACCGCATCATAACCTAGTCCAAACTGACTGATACATACACAACTTCTCTCTGATGTGTTTTCCTCTGGAAACCCCATGAAGGGCTGCCCTTCATGCAGACTGGATTCTGCTTGGAGAATGCTGCTGTTCCCTCCCCAGATGCCCCCAGAAGCTGGTTCCTTTGTGTGTGTGTGTGTGTGTGTGTGTGTGCATGTATGATGGGGGGGTGTCAGTTTTTAAGTGGGGATATAAGTGGGAAGTGGTACCTCATTTTTCTCCAGGCTGTATTCCTCCATCATTTTGTCCCCCTGCTCCTGGAAGGTGATGATGATCAAGGCCACAAAGATATTGACAAAGAAGAAGGGGAACACCACAAAGTAGACGACGTAGAAGATGGACATCTCCATGCGGTACCCAGGGCTGGGACCCTGGTTCTCAAAGGTGGCATCCACGGAGTGCTTGAGGACCCTGTGAGGACCCGGGTGGGGAGAGGGGGAAAGTGAGACAGGGGAACAGGAATGGAGGAAAATATTAAGAGGAAACAGAAAAGAAATGAAGAGTCATCCCTGTTTTCTGACTGCAGTCACTGTGGTTACTTTATGAAGCCGTAATCTTCCCACCTCTTTTGCCTGTGGGGAGTGTTGACAGCAATGTCAGTTACTTCTACTGCCCTGTATTGAGGGCCTGTTACGTGCCAGAAATGATGTTCAACATTTTATTCATTTTCCCAGCAACCCTCTCAGGGAGGTTATTACTGGCTCCGTTTTGCACACAAGGAAACTGAGGTTCGGCTGTAGATCACCCACTCAGGTGCGGCCAAGGTGGGATTTGAAACTAGGTTTGTGGTGATGAATGGGAGTGAGTAGGGGGTCACGGAGGCAGGCGTATGTGTGTGCGTGTGTGTGTGTGTGTGTGTGACTATTTAAGCACAGGTGGTCGTGGGAGCCAAGGAGGGGTAATGAGGATGCACATGGAAGTGAGTGTATGCGCGGCTGCCCTGTACATCCGCACAGATCACGCACTGCTCAAGTGCTCTGCATCTAAGGGGCACCATTCATACTGTAGACCTGATAGATCTGTGTATTAATGGTGACAACTTTTTGGCAGGTGGCCATAAAGTGCCTTTTTCTGAGCAAGATCATTAAGTACATTGCAACGCTTTTCTGACAGATGGAAGTAAAGTCTGTTGAGGAATGGGTGTCTTTAAAAACTCGCTCAAAGGTGCCTGAAGGGCTAGCACTGGCCCTGCGTGTGTGGATCCCGGGTGTGCGCATCGGTGATCAGACAGGCATGTGTGGGTTGGGGTGTTTGCTGAGCGAGGGCGGGAGGTGAGCATGTTGAAGGCACACGCTGGAATCTACCAAACCTTCAGCCTGCATTCAGCCGACACCTCTGGGAGCAGGACCGGGACTAAGGGGAGGCGAGAGAGGCACTTGCCATGGGCACAAATTCAGGGGGTGTCAAACCCCTCAGTAATCGAGATAAATAACATTTCACTGTAATATTTAGTATTTCCTGCCATATTTTAAAAACTCAAAAGAAATGCCCCCAAGCCCCTGATGAACAAAATCTCAAAAATTTAAATCGTGAGGACTTCCCTAGCAGTCCAGTGGTTGAGACTCGTGCTTCCAATTCAGGGGGCGCAGGTTTGATCCCTGGTTGGGGAACTAAGATCCCACATGCCACGCACCGTGGCCAACCCCCCCCCAAAAAACAACACCCCAAAAACAAAAAAAAAACTTAAAAAAGAATTAAAGTTTGGACTTGCACAAGTCAGTCTCACCCATGTCACCCCAGCCTTAGCCCTGTCTGGGACAGATGGGTCCTGTGGTCAAACCGACTTGGAAAATGCCAGGTTCACACCCCCCTGGCTTGGAGGTTTTTGTTCACCAGCACCGGAAGGGTTAAGAGGATGTGACCGCATGTGTACGTACATGCGGCCTTCCTGTAAATTAGAAACCGTGCCTGTTCTGGGAGCACACAGCCCCGTACACTCAAGGGGTTGGCAAGCCAAGCGACCGCTGGATTTCTGCCCTGAGAAGCCCAACCACACATGGGGGATGCTGTTCTGCTGACGTCTTGCATCTTGCATTGTCCCCACTTGCATCTGACATCTGGTGCCTCTTGCATTGTCCCCACTTCTGGAAGCCAGGAGCAAACCCCTCCCTCCCTCAGACCTTTCTCAGCACTGGGCTCTTGGACCCTTTCCTCTCCTGCTCCCTGGAGGCCCCCGAGCTCCTCCTGTGGGGCTTTCTGACTGGACCACTTACTGTGGCCAGCCTTCTCCCGTGGACACGGTGAAGAGGGTCAGCAGAGCCCATAGCACGTTGTCATAATGGAACTCATACTTCTTCCACTCTCGGTCCCGCGCCTTCACCTCGTTCTTCTCATAAAGGAGGTACTTGCCGCTGCCACAGAAAGCGGGGACCATTAGTAAATGGAGGGACACCCGTATGTGGCCACCAGAGAGACGGGGGAGGAGGAGGAAGAGGGGCTCACCAGCCCACGCTGCTTCCCACAGCCCAGGAAGCCTGTTTCTCCCTGGAGCTTGTGTACAGCCATTTGGAGATAAATCCACAGATGATGCCACAGCCCTGTGTCCAGTGGGAGAGCCAACTCAGAATCTTGTATCCTTTTCCAACTTGAACACTTCTAGACCCAAGGGTGGGAGCCTCAGGCTTGGGGGCAGTTGAGAGCAGGGAGGGAGACAGGCACATTTCTGGGTTCATCAGGCCAAGGAGGGCAGCCGCTCACTGCCCCTTCTCAGGGTAGGAAACAAAGGTTAGCCCCAGACTCCTAGCCCAATGCCTGGGATCCTTCCAAATCCAGGAACCCGCCACCAAAATAACCACTGGCTGCCCTTTGGTACATAGTAACCGTTTATACTAGTGACAAAAGCAATATTGACTGAGCGCTTGGTTAGTGAGTGGCGCAGCACTTTCCTGGACTGAGTCCAGAACTTTCCGTCATGAGGATGACCCAAAGATGGGGGGATTTCAGGTCCACAGTCCCTTAGCCACAATTCCAAAATCCAGAAAGCTCTGAAAACCAAACATTTTTTCCTAATCCGGCAGTTGGCAAGTTCCAGCCTGCAGACCAAATCTGGATCTGCCTCTGGGTGGCCCACAAGCTAAGCAATGGTTGTTTACAGTTTTAAATGGTTGAAACTAAAAGAATTCATTCATGACAGATAAAAATGATAAGAAATTCAAGTTTTAGTTTCCAGAAAGAAAGTTTGATTGGAACACAGCCATGCCTATTCTTTTATCTATTGTCTGCGGCTGCTTTGGAGTTGCACTAGGTGCAATGGAAAGTGTATGCAAAGTCAAAGATGGTTACTATCTGGCCCCTGACAGACAAAGTCTGCCCATCTCCGATCTAACGCGTTTGGCAACAAAACCTGACCCAACTGGATGTGAGGCTCTTTCGACTTGTTATTTATCCCATTTGGTGCAGATAGTTGTATGTTCCCAGACAGAAACATTGCATTTGATCACAGGGCTGCCTTAATTTAACTGTGTTATGTGCTACGTGGGACATGCACCTCACAGTTTTTCTAAAAATCTCAAAGTATTCTGAATTTTGAAACACATCTGCCTATAAAGGTTTCACACAAGGGAACCGAGATGCGTATTAATATCCCCTACTTGACAAAGGCGGCAACTCACAAGTTAAGCAACCAGCTTATGGCGCATCCTAAAGCCATGGGTCAGAGCCTCCTATTCCAAAACTGTCTTTCTTTCTACTTGCAGATCCAAGCTGCTTGTAATCGGGTCACCCCCAACGCCCAACACCTCAGTTTCCAAGCCCAGGATGAAATGGAGCAGGACCCTATGGTCCTTCCCCTCCCCCCCCCCATGTCCTGAGCCTGCCTTTTGTCTGTGCAAACACTTTAGCCAAAGAATGAGTTTAATCAGAAAAGTGAGAAAATGCAGAAGCAAAGGAAAACAGTCAAAGGAGATCAAATAATAATAGTTTAGTCATTAAGCATAGTCAAGGGCCTTTAGTTCCTTCTCAAGGGCTATAGATAATATTCTGAGCCATATCCTTTGATCTGTCTCATAGATACTGAAACCCCACCAGGTGGAAGAAGTCAACTACATGATGACTGGACTGTAGCCATGACATAAGCTGCCACAATTCTGAGAATTGGCCTCAAGGAAACGGGAAAAAAACTGACCCTGGAACTGAAGCTTGACTGTGCTTAAAACAATCAAGATGACGCTGATCAGACCACCACATGATCAATATCAGGATGACTGTCAGGGCTTCCCTGGTGGCGCAGTGGTTAAGGATCCGCCTGCCAATGCAGGGGATACGGGTTCGATCTCTGGTCCGGGAAGATCCCACATGCCGCGGAGCAACTAAGCCCGTGCGCCACAACTACTGAGCCTGCGCTCTAGAGCCTGCAAGCCACAACTACTAAGCCCGCGTGCCACAACTACTGAAGCCAGCGCGCCTACAGCCCATGCTCTGCAACAAGAGAAGTCACGGCAATGAGAAGCCCGTGCACCGCAACGAAGAGTAGGCCCAGCTCGCCGCAACTAGGGAAAGCCACGCACAGCAACGAAGACCCAATGCAGCCAAAGATAAATGAATAAAATAAATAAATTAATTTTAAAAAAAAAGTTGACTGTCACAGCTGACCGTGCTGTTTCTACATGTAGCTTCCTCTCTCCATCTATAAAAACTTTTGTCCACTGGTTGTCAGTGCCGGGGCGGGGGAGTTGGCCTTTGGATGAGAGTCTGCCCTCCCTGCACCAACGCCCCCCTCCCGACCCGCCCGCAGTTGCCAGCATCCAAAATAAAGCAAACGTTCCTTTCTACCAACTTTGCCTCTTTATTGGCTTTTGAGCGGCGAGCAGCCGGACCCCACTTTCGGTTACAAAGAGACCGGCGCATCTGGCCGCCCCCCACCTGCCAGCCCCGATGGGGAGGCCTAGGAGGGTCAAGACTCACCGGCAATCTTTCTCAAACTCCTTGGACTCGTCGGTGCAGTGGAAGAACTTGCCCTTGAAGAGCTGCACGGCCACCACGGCAAAGATGAACATGAAGAGCATGTAGACGATGAGGATGTTGAAGACATTCTTGAGGGAGTTCACAACGCAGTCAAACACGGCCTGGTGGGTGGGGTGGAAGGGACAGCGTGAGGGGCTGGGAAGCAGCCCGGCCTCCACCTCCAGCAGCTCGTAATACCCAAGTATTGTCATTATTCCTATTTTCCAGGCAAGGACATGATCCAAGTCACTCGGTTAAGGCCACGCGGTTCTGAGAAATGTTGGGGCTGGACCCAATTCTGAGTTTTTATGCATCGAAACCCCCCAATTTTAACCCCTGGGAAATGGGGCCGCTTCTCCGAGCTTCTCCAAGGTAAGCTCATGGCTCTTCCGGGCAAGAGGAAAGGTGGAGACGTCATTTCCTGTTCATTCTGCGTCCCTCCTTCACGTCACTCCCTTCCCCATAATCTGGAGTCGTGGTCCCCTCCCTTTTGCCCACTGATCACTCGGGGGCACTCTGGATTTGCGAGCTGACTTCACGTGCCCTGGAGATTCTGCCCTGCGTAAGATGGAATCCTTCCATCCTCCTCCAGAGAAGGCGGGGGGTCCCAGCCTGGAATGTCCCCCACTGCATTCTGCTATTAATCACAGCGGGTCCTAACTACAAGTAAGCATCGAGGATCGTCAACCTACTGGAATCACACGTTAGCTCCGCCGGCTTCCCCTGGGGGAGAGAGTGCACAGCTTTCATGGGGCTTTCAAAGGGGGCTGTGACCCAGAAAATGGGAAAGAGCCACTGAACCGACTACTTCTGGATTCCACGAATCTCAGTGCAAGCAAGCCTTCCCGTTCAGAAGGCAGCCACGTTTCCTCTTTGAATATTCATCAACAAAAAGGGGGCATTCGAATCATGATTTCCCAAATCATGGGGGAGGGGCACACCACTGGTGATATCAGACGTACTTTTCGGTCCTATAGGAGCCCAAGACCAAGTAACACTGAATCGCATGGTAGCAAAGTTATTCTCTCTCTAATTCTTTCAATCCTTTTGAGTGAAGGAGAAAGTCTTCCTTAGTTGTTACTGTGTTAACACCTAACATTTATATTTTTCCTTTTTTTTTTGGCCGCGCCATGCGGCATGCAGGATCTTAGGTCCCTGACCAGGGATCGACCCCGTGCCCCCTGCATTGGGAACACAGAGTCTTAACCACTGGACCGCCAGGGAAGTCCCTGTACTTTTCCTTTTTAACCAAGAAAGAGCAAGTATCCACGCTCAAAGTCTTTGTCAGGCAATTATTTTGGGGCTAGATTTTAATAACAGTTATCTTATATTTTGAACAGATATTTAGTTTTACCTTCTATTAACAGTGGGTTTTGGTTTTCCAACTTAAGAAACTTGACAAGCATTTCCTTTTAAAATAAATCCACTTAAGTAAAAAATAAAGTGACTTGACTTAACGAAACATATTAAGAAAGAGATAATACAGGTGAGCCTCAGGTGCATCATAAATTGAAAAGGGGTGTTTGAATGACTAGGTTTCATTTCCTTCCTTCCTTCTTTTTTTTTTTTTTTGAAACAACAAGCTTTTGGGAAATGCTGGTTCATGCTATTTTTTTCAAGTTTCATTTATTTATTTATTTTTTATTGAAGTATAGTTGCTTTACACTGTTGTGTTAGTTCCTGCTGTACAGCAAAGTGAATACATATATCCCCTCTTTTTTGGATTTCCTTCCCATTTAGGTCATCACAGAGCACCAAGTAGAGTTCCCTGTGCTATACAGTAGGTTCTTATTAGTTATCTATTTTATACATAGTAGTGTATATCTGTCAATCCCAATCTCCCAATTCATCCCACCCCCCCTTTTCCCCTTGGTATCCATACGTTTGTTCTCTATATGTCTGTGTCTCTATTTCTGCTTTGCAAATAGCAAATAGCATCTATACTATTTTTTCTAGATACCACATATATGTGTTAATATACAATATTTGTTTTTCTCTTTCTGTCTTACTTCACTCTGGTGGTTCATGCTATTTTGGAACGGAGATATTGGACCCTAGAATAGGCAGGTGAAAAGTTAAAGCTTATGTGGGACCAGAAACCTAGTTTCCTGCTTCCCAGATTAGGGTTACGCCCTGTTTTATCCACATGATGCCTTCATGGGAATTAAGAAAAGGGATCTCAACTTTGCAAGAGACATTTCATCTATTGGAAAATTACCATGATATACAGATTTTGTTCCATTAACTCACTTTACTGCCATCTACTGGAGAGTTGTAGTAATAAGTATATCCATACATAATGGCTGTGATGTTAGCAGCACCCCTTTCAACGTACTGTCCTTGAGCAGTGTGCAACCTGTTCAACTGTACATGGCAACCCTGATAGATCTTCCACATACCCCAATCTCACCTTGAGCTTTGGCAACCGCTTGATGGTTTTAAGAGGTCGTAGCACCCGAAGGACTCGGAGGGATTTAATCGTGTTGATGTCCTTTCCTTTGCTATTGCCACTGTGGAGGGATGTTAGAATGGGGAGAAGGGAAGAGAGGGAGCCAAGGTCAGGGTGGGTGGTGGGTGGTCCACAGCCCCAAGTGGCCCCACCCTCCCCGGCTTAGGAGTCTGGAGTGGGCCTGGCATAGCCATGTCCTTCCCGGAGAAGAGTAGTCAGCTCCCCTGCTACATCTGGGCTCGAGAGCTAGTGAGAAGATGGCCTTTTGTGGTTTTGGTCTCAGGGTTTGTTGAGGGCCCTGGCTGAGCCTGAGCAGTTGCATGGGGTAGCTCTTAGATCCAGCACGAGGAAGTTGGCTGCCCTCTGTGTGCTCTCTTTGGAGGTGGTCTTAGTGAGCTTTTAGAAAATGGGATTCCTCCCTCTTCCAACAGGATCCAGGAAATGCTTAAAGTGGCCTTTAAACCAGAACTCCCTTCCCCCACCCCCTGCCCCAATATTCCCTGAGCCCACAGGAGCGGAAGGAACCAGAACATCAGATGTTGAATCACTGCCTCATTCTTTCAGGGTATCTGAGCTCATCTTTGTCAGATTGCTGCATAGAGGTTCAGTCCAGGGTCTACTGGGCCTGAGTCTTAGCATTGCAGCTGTCATGACACCCTTAGCCAACCATGATTCAAGCGCCCCCAAAAGGAGGGCATTGGGTGTGGCCGTCAAAGTCTTGTGATTAATGGAACTCAGCACCCACCCAGCTGCCCAAGCCAGAAACCCAGCACTTGTGTTCAGCTTCCTGTTCTCCATCCTCATCCCCAACGGGTCACCCTCCTACACATGGCACCATCCTAGGTCAGACCCCCATTATCCACCTCCCAACTTTCCCCCCACTCCCTGTCTCTCTCTTCTTGCATCTTTTCTGCATGCAGTGGCCAAAACCAATGACCATGTCACTCTCCTGCTCCGACTCCTTCTGGAGCAACTGAATTCCTAGAAGTGCAAACTCCTAGCTTGGCATTCAAGGCTCTTCGGAATCTAGTCCAACTTACCTTTCTGTTTGCATTCCCATTGATTACTACACACCCCAAGCCCCAGCCACACTCTTTTGCTTCTCTTCCCTCTGCTAGAAATGCCCTTCCTCCACTTCTCCATTCACAGAACTATGCAGCCCTCAAAGCCCAAGGTAAATGTCTCTTCATCTGACAGCCTCCACTGACTGCCTCTGGGCTCTGCCAGACCCCAGTGCTGTTTCAGAATCACCTTTGCTCCTGTCACTGGCTTCTGGCTTTAGACAGAAAACTCTTCAAAGGTGAAACTGTCATTTCTTCTTCTATGTGTTCACTTTCCCTTTAATCTTGGTTCTTGTCTCTGCCCCCAGCATGTGCCTGGTATGTAGTTTCAGGACACATGTGAATGGATCCAGATCAGAGTTCTTTGGGGGCCAGTTAGCAAACATCTCCCTACAGCTACCTCTTGGGTCATGAGTAGAGCTGCCCCAGAAACACCCACCGTGGTGTGCCCGGGTTTCCAGGTGCAAAAACATTCTTCGTGACATTTGCTTTTTTTAGGGTTCCTTTTTCTCATCTTTCAGAGAAAAAAGAGAATTGGATTTTAACCTGCCGGGCACAGCTGTGCTCCAGGATTCAGCAGTCTCTACATGGTTTTTTCTTTTTAAAACCAAAGTCATCATTATTATCTCAAGGCTGTGCCCCCAAAGTATGAGACACACATCAGGAGAGTCACTGAGATATTTTCAGGCAGATCACAAACACAATTAAGTAACGGGATCACACAGGGAAACAGCTATGTTTTCTTCAAGTTATCTTTCAGGCCTCCTGTTTTGGTCAGAGATGAAGTCTCTGCTATGTGTTCATAGGTCTTTAATGCCTCCCTAACGCTCACTAATTTCCCTTTTAACAAAGAACCCAGCTTGAATGTAACAACTTGCTACACACTGTTTCATTCTTGTTGGATTCACTTTCGCGGTTGCCTGTTCTATCTGAGGTTAACAATACTGGTTGTGAGGGGACGGCATAAAGTGTTCTAGCAAAACTAAAATGAAGTTTAGACTATGTGTTGGTGGAAAAAAACGTCATGCAAGTGGACATCTAGGTTGTATGTGGAACTGCCTAAAATCTTGATGGGCCAAACTGCTGACATTTGGCAACATACCTCCTGGGGCACATCTACTCATGTAAAAATGACTCCATGGGCATTCTGGGGGTCTCTCTCCTAGGAGGCACTTCTCCCTTGGGAGAGGCTGAGAACAATCCTGTTTGTCGAGACACCGAGGAGAGGGTTCCTGGCAGTTTGGCTCCTGAGCATGCAGGAATGGCTTGATCAAGGTGTTCTTACAGAAATCAACCAGATTTTCAAATCACTTTGCTGAGAGTGTAGATGCTCCTGTTGGGGGGGTTACTTGCTCCTCTTAAAGCCCAAGCCCTGGTTGTTTGGACTGTCCACCCTTCTCCCATCTGGGAAGCTGGACATTCACGCCCCTGATAACCACCCATCCAGCTCGTCTGCCCTATTGAAATAAGGCCATGGGGAGACCCCCTTCCACGCCCTTTATGTTCCCTTCCAAGAACTGGGCTAAATGGTGGGTCCTGATGAGAGGCAGCGGCCAAGACCCCTCCAGGCTCCTGCTCCTTGGGGAGCAGGCTGAGGGGACTCTGGTCACTGCAAGCGACAGGACGGTGGCAATGACACAAGGTTACAGAAACAGGCCCAGAACCAGTATGGCTGCATCAGGGCACAGAGAACGAGACAGAACTAGAGAGAGAGAGAGAGAGAGAGAGAGAGAGAGAGAGGGAGGCACTTTACCGTGTACTGCTCCTGGTGACGTGGCGTCGGAGGGAGAGACAGATCGTAAGCGGCCTCAGAAGAAAGAACACAGAACACACACGTACATGCACGCACACCTGAGCACTCCCCTGCCCTGTCTGGGCACCAGGAGGGGCCGCCCCAGGCTCGTGGCTCTGGACGGTGTCCATCCTTCCGTCTGGAAGACGCTTGTTCCGTCCCCTGCCTTTGGCTGGCCCCCGGCACTGCCCAACAGCACCAAGAAAGCCGAATTTCCAAGTAGCAGGACAGCCCGAAAGTTATCAACTACCAAAGGCGAATTCGCCACTGAAGGTCCCTGCCAAGAGCTGGAGGAAAACCCCTTTTCTCCAGAGGTTCTGGGACTGGAAATTTTTAGAATGTCTTTTTTTTTTTTGGCCACACCTCGCAGTATGCGGGATCTTAGTTCCCCGACCAGGGATCAAACCCGCGGCCCCTGCATCAGAAGCATGGAGTCTTAACCACCGGACCGCCAGGGAAGTCCTCTAGAATGTCCTGAAGGGGGTGAGCTTTGGAGTTAGGGGGACCTGGGTGCTGATGCGTGATACACAGTAACTACGGCCTTGGCTTTACCCCCTAAGTTATGAAGGAGAAGGGGGGCAGCTAAGAGTTCCAATTTGGGATGAAATTAAGGGGCAACTCTCAAGAGCCTTCTGGGAAAATGTGGGCCTGGGGGAAGCTCTCTGCATCTGGCAGTGGCCCCTTGCACAACTCATCTTTGGAATCAAGGCTCAGTCTCATTATGACCCTCCAACCATGACTGGAGATCAAGGTGCAAGAAACTTGATTGCCATTAGAACAGTGGAAGCCCTACTGCCAAGCAGGTACTCTACAGAATTTCCCACCTGCCACCCCCTTTTGAAGTTAGTGACATTTCTAAAAACATAATGGGTTAAAAGCTTACAGATATTCCCACTGGAGTTTTCTTCCCCCTGCTACCTTTCACTTTACCTCAGTGGCTTTCAAAGCTTAACATATCTAGGAATTATTGCATAGATAGAATTGTATAGATTCTCCTTTTTGGATTATTGAGGAATTTTTCAGTGACAGTGACTTCTGCCCAACCTGATGGATGATGTTAGGTGTAATATGTGAGTCTTCTGAATGTCATTCAATCTGTCTGTGGCAAGGCGGTACCATTATACCCATTTTCCAGATGAGGAAGCTGAGGCTCAGAGAGGGAAAGTGACTTGTCCAAGGTCACACAGCCGGGAAGTGGCAGACTGAGATTCAAACCCAGGTTTGTGTGTCTTGCACGCTAATCTCCTTTCCATTTCATTACACACACACAAAAGAATGCTTTCAGGGGTAGGGGCTGTTTTGAGGATGGGGATTAAAAAAAAAAGGCAGCCCGGGGGCTCCTTCTTTGGCTTCCTGGCAGTTGGGTTCCTGAGCACGCAGGAGTGGCTTGATCAAGGTGCTCTGCCAGCTGTGCTGGCCTGCTTTGAGGGAGGAGTGGCAGCCCCAGATGGACTCTTGGCAGTGAGGGCAGGACCATGATTTGCCAGCTGCTGAGAAATGTCAGTTGGCTACCCCGTTGCGTGGGCACAGAGCGTGATGTCAAGTGTGGTGACTCATGAAATGGTGTGTTAATGGTGGTCGCATGGACACAGCACACAGTCAGTAGATGGAGCAGGACACGCGCACAGATACTTGGGGGAGGTGCAGGAGGGGTGGAAACCGTCGGGGGAGCTTCGACACATCCCTTGGAGGACCACAGGGATCATTTCCCATATCCGAGACGGGGCCACAATCACAGCACTGCAGAATCCTTGCCTCCACCCCAACAGGGCAGAACAGCAAGATTCCTTTCGACAAAGGAGGGAACAGTCTCATGCCCTCTTCCCCTGGACTTCTAGGCCCTGCTGGGGCCTTGAGGAAGCCAGGCTGGCTGGGCTGTCAAGTCTCATTCTGCTGACTTGTGAAAGTCTCCACGTTCAGTGCTGGGAGATGGGCAGCAACCCTCAATCTGACAGCTGACTTCCCTCCACAATCTCTCTGGTCGTCAGTTTCCTCATGTACAAAAAAGGAATAATAAGAGAACTTCCCTCCACAATCTCTCTGGTCGTCAGTTTCCTCATGTACAAAAAAGGAATAATAAGAGGACTTCCTGCGTGGGGTTGTAAAGATTAAGTAAATGGAGGCTGTTACTATCATTATTACCCAGTCAAGTTTGTCAGAGTTATGGGGAAACTGAGGCACAGAGAGGTTCAGGGACTTGCACATCTAGAGAGAAACCGGACAGACTTGCTGGAACCTTTTTCTAAAACCATCAGGTTGATTTAACACTTGTTGGGGTTCTCAGCCTTGTCTGCGAGGAGACAGGCACACAGGACAGATAATGTGAGTTAAAAGAACAGAAAGAAAAGAAGCAAAGGACTCTGGGATTGGACACTCAAGTGGAGAGTCTCAGAGCAACCCCTACTCCTGCCAATGTGACATCCATCTGGTAACAAGGAAAGACAATAAGCAAAGTCCTTGTAGGGCGAGAGACCTTCTCAGGTAAGAGAGGCCAGAAACCTGAAGGCAGAGGGAGGAATCTGAAACTTTTCTGGGGAAAAAAGTAGCCGCCTGGGTGGGGGGTCCCTTCTCTGGTTTTCTGGCAGATTGGCCTAAGGCATGCAGGAGCAGCTTGATCAAGGTGCTTGCCAGCTGTGCCTGGCCTGTGGCCCTGCCCTGGAGGAGGAGTGGCAGTGACAGATGGATTCTTGGCAATGAGGTGGGGAGGGTGTGGCAGGGGTGGGGTCTCAGGGTCTACCTCTTCCATCCCTATGACCATCACATAACAGTGCTCCCTGGGTTGTCAGCTCTTCTAAAACCCCAAGAGAGTCCCTAACACTTGTCAGGACCCCACTGGCAGAATCTTACACACCCCAGTTCCTGCAAGATCCACGAGCTCACTGAGACTCATAGGGATGACCTTAAATCCCTGTCCAGACCCTTTCCTCACATAGGAATTAAAAAAAAATTGGAAACAGGGATTTTCAATGGCATTAACTGGCTGGCTTCATGCCTGTAGCAACTTCATAAAACCAGTTTCAAAGGTTGACTCTACAAATATGCTGCTATATTTCTCTGAGCTGTAGGCTCATTTTGAATGCCCTTGTATAACTTTATATTTAAAACGAAAACTCAAAAATTAAAAAACAAAATCAGCTCCCTGTGGCAGATTCTTCTGCAGACACAAAGAATCATTTTGCTTGATTCTGGGTGGAAAAATAATTTTGTTTTTGCACATTAGGTTTGCTTAAAGTTGAGCCTAATTGTAGCTCCAGGGAAACTACGGCCCATCATGGCAAAAGCTCTACGGTTTGAAAGGCTTGTTCCCAGGTCTTTCGAAGGCCACACTTTTCCCAAATTGAGAGGCCAAATGAGGGATGGAGATGGGACAGGGCAATAGTGGGGGCCCCTTCTTCAGCACTGAAGCTTGTTGGCTCTCACAGAGGTCTGGAAGGCAAGTGTCAAGGATGAACTGATGGGCAGCAGACACTACCTCTATTGTACTACACCCAGTGATGGCCATGGAGGGCAAAACCCACCACCCAGGGCACAGCTGGCAAAGGGGGCTGTTGTGTGTGGACAGATGGATGTGATCTCTTTCTGAGCTCTGGGGGACCTGGGGGCTGCTGGGCAGACGTCATCCTGGAGGGCTGGAGGAAATGTGGGGAGGGGTGCTTGCCTGCACTTGCCTTCCCTGGACGTGAAGACCACCCCAGGTCAGAACATGGTGGGGACTGGGTTTCTGATGCCAGAGCAAATGGCAGAGTGTCTGCCTTCTCCAGGCCATGGGGCCCAGGTTAGGCAGAAGGTCAAGGCAAAGGACAGGATGGAAGGGAGAGAGAGAGAAAGAGTCTGGAGGAGAAGGAGAGGGAGAAGGAGAGGAGAAGGGGGAGGGGAGAGGGGAGGAGGGAGGGGAAGGGGAGGTGAAGAGAGAGAGAGAGAGAGAGACAGAGAGAGTAGGAGAGGGAGTCAGAGAGAGGGAAGGAGAGAGAAAAGGGGAAAGATAAAGAAGGAGAAAGACAGAAACAGGAGCAAGGGAGGGAAGGGGATTTGAGATGGATTCACTCCAGGATGAGGGCAGTCAAATGTTCTGGCTTTTCAGAATCGAAACTTTCTCAGGACCTAGCATGGTGCCTGACTGACACCTTGTAGAAGTCGCTCAAATAACTGATGGACAGAGGGAGAAGCATATTTCGTTACATTCTCATATACACCTTTTAGAATCTTTTTTGGGGGAAGAAATCTGTGCTAACTTGATAAGAAACAAATTGTATCTTGTTTGTATTTTATACACCTCCTAATTCCAATGAGGTAGGTTTTTTATTTTCTTTCATTTTTTATTAGTCAGCATTCTGTGAAATTTCTGTGTTAAATCCTGTGCTCACTTACCTATTGAGGTTCAGTGTTTCTTATTGATTTGCAATTGCTTTTTATACATGAAGGCCACAGATACCTTGTCTTATTTGCGGTAATCTTTCTCCTCTAATTTGCTGTGCACTTTACTTTGATTATTATTATTATTAAACCTACAGGACATCTTAATGAAAATGTAGCCAAACTTCTTGAATTTTTAAGATAATCTCTTCCATTTTTCTAATGATCAAATACTCAATTACTTAAAAAAGTGAGAGAGAGAGAAGGAGGAGTGGAAGAGGGACAGAGGAAGAAAGAGAGAAAAGGAGAGGGGGTGGAAAAGAGCAGACACAGAAAGAGGAGGAGAAAGTAGAAGACAAAGAGAAAGGGGGTGAGAAGTCTGGCCAGAGTCAGAAATACATTCAGCTTCCTGACCTTCATGGTACATCTCCACCAGCTCAGAGGCGTCCAGAAACTCTGGAGATTTCTTGCTCTTCTGACACAACTTGATCTCATTGTGTTCCCAGGGAAGGATCTGAGAATGGCCCAGTTTAGCCCTTAAATTGGAAATGGGCCACCACACTGGCCTCCTGAAAAACCAAGTCCTCATTGTTTGCTCAGGTGGGTGGGCCATTCAAGGGCTCTTCCAGGTCAGCTGAGAAGGGGCCCAGGAGGCAGAGGCAAAGGGGAAGCCCCTGATTTCTCCTTATGTAGGTGAGGTGGGTCCGAATCCCTTTGAGACTTTCCTTTCTGGGAATGATCCACTGTGATGGGCACAGACAGGGTCCCTAAGAAGATTTGTTTCTGGATTAGGGGCTGATTAGGTTTTTCCATCCTGCCCCAAGCATCTACAACTTGAGGAATGTGCTGCTAAGTTTGCTACCAGGGCCCTAAGAGCTAATGGCTACTCAGCCCTTGGATGCCGTCTTGGAATCGCATCTTGGAATGGCTACTAAGTCTTTGGGTGCCATCTTGGAATGACTACTGAGCCCACAGGTGCCATCTTAAAATGGCTGCCCAGAATTCGGGTGCCATCTTGGAATGGCTGTCCAGAACTCATCTGCCATCATGGAATGGCTGCCCAGAATTTGGGCATCATCTTGGAATGGTTACTAAGCTTTTGGGTGCCATCATGGAATGGCTGCCCAGAATGTGGGCACCATCTTGGAGCTGCATGATGAAGCATGACCTTTCAGAGTGTCCTAGGACTGCCAGGAGAAGTTCAAGACACACAAGGGGAGTCATCAGGTCTATAACTACAGGGCCTTCGGGCACAGGGTGGGGATGCAAATTCTCATGCACATTCGTTTCCTGATTGTCTTTTTAGGGGCTCCCCAAAGAGACAGGGGCTTGGGCAGAGCTTGTAGAGAAGAAGGAAGATGAGATGTCCCGGTGGGGCTAGTCTACGGAAAGCAGCACAGCAAGGGGTCGGTGGCATGGCTGTGTGAGGAGGTAGAAGGTGCGAGGCCTTCTCCTTCTTCCTCCGTGGTGGGCATCATGCAAAAGCCAATCGAAGCTCTTCCTGGTGACATGCGGATGCCTCCCACCACCCTGGAGCCCGGTCTCCCCTTCTCTGCACCCCGAGAGCACGTCCCCCGATTCAATGGGCTGGGGACGGAGGGACGAAGGGGCAGGTGGAGTCCTCGAGAGGACACTTACGTGAAGGCAAAGGCCACCAGGGCCCCACTGACCACTATGAAGTCGAGAATGTTCCAGAGGTCACGGAAGTAGGCACCCTGGTGCAGGACGAGCCCCAGGTCGATCATCTATGGGAGGAGAAGAGACAGCGCTCTGATCCCTCATCCCCGCCCTGCGGAGCAGCAACCATCCTTTAGCCTCAGGAGGAGGGGCAACAGGAGGGGGCATGGTAGCCAATGGGACCACCCACCTCATCCTGAAGGGCTGGGACAGTGGCCAGAGGACCTGGGGGAGGAGTGAGAGCCCTGCCCAAGGCACCTTCCCACCCTGTGAAAGGTAGTTCCGACTTGCTGGTTCTTAGGTCAAAACCTTGGGATTCCCCTGGGCTCCTCACCCCACATCAGATCCATTAGCAAACCTCGTTGGTTCTGCCTTCCAAACCTTCCAAGAATCTGCCCACTTTTCACCGCCTTCTCTGCCACCACCCTGGGCTGGTCCCCATCATCTCCTGCCTGGACCAGTGCAATCGCCTGCTCCCAGTTCTCTTGGGTCCCACCCGCCCTGCTCCCCCTCCCAAGCCTGTCCCCCCAGAGAGGCTAGAGGGTGACTGTGAACACCTGAGTCCAATCATGTCCCTCTGCTCAGAACCTTCCATGGCTCCCACCTCACTAGGGATAAAAGCCTAAGTCCTCCCTGCGGCCCCCAAGTTCCTGCATGATTCGTCCCTCCCTGCTCATCTCCCTGCCCTGGTTTCCCCACCCTCCTCTCTCACTCCTTCCGGCTGCACCGGCTCCCTTGATGTTCCTCAAACACACCAAGCATTTCTAATCTCTGGGGTGAGCCTCCCACACCAGGGTGGTATTCTGGAGGGTGCAGAATCCTGTGGAGCCCTGGCACTCACCTTGATCACCATCTCAAAGGTAAAGACGCCTGTAAAAACGTAGTCAAAATATCGCAGCACCTGCAGGGGATAAAAGCAAGGGGGCAGCGGATCATTGGCTTGCTCCAGCAGAGCCCCCGTGCACCTAGCCTTGGTCCACTGGGGTGTGTGGCCTCCAACAAAGTCCCCAGGGAGCAGAATCTCCATCCACATGAGGAAATGCTGCATCCATGTACAGTTGGGCAGGTCGTGCACTACCCAAGGGCCTCCTCCCACTGTCTCAGGGCAGATTTGTATGTTGTGAATGAAACTGTCCAGCAGATGGCAGCAAAGTCCTAGCAAAAATCACTCTACCAGGCTGGTCTGCTTACCAACGGAAAGAGTGGGTGCCTTTTTTATTTGCCCAAAGCACTATATAGACTAGAGGTGGCCCCAGGGAAGTTCAGGGAGGACTGCATCTCTGTGGGCGACAGGTCTGATCCCCCAGTGCCTCTGACCTGCTGGGTCTCCTGGGTGAGTAACTGTTCCCACACAGGGTTTCCTAAACATGATTAGCCGTCCAGGACAGACACTGGGGACAAACCTCACTGTGGCGCCCATCTCCCTCCCCACTCCGGGGCTACACACTCAGCAGGGTGGGTTGATTCTCCCTCTCTCCACCACTTTACACAAGACCAGGCATTAGTGGTTTCTCTCTGGACGGGCAACATCCTGCACTCTGGCCCCTTTCCTGGCCATGCCATAGCACATCCCTGGTGTGACCCTGGCATGAGGATGTTGAGTGTGCTGGCACAGTGCCCAGCACATGGTAAGCGCAGGGGGCTGACTTCATCAGATTTGCCTTGGAGAAGTAAGGGCTGGTAATTACTAAGGATGGCCACCAGAGGGCGCCTGTGAGCACTCAAGTCAGGTCACCCGCCACCCTCTTCTCTGCTCAAGAACCCTCCATGGCTCACACCTCACTCGGGTAAAAGCCAAAGTCCTCCTCGTGGCCTCCAAGGCCCTGCACAATCTGCCTGGCCACCTCCTTGCCCTCATCTTGTCCTACCCTCCCCCTGCTCACTCTTGATTCTGCCACCCTGGATGTTCTCACCTCAGGGCCTTTGCACAGGCTGTTCCCTCTGCCTGGAATGCTCTTCCCCATGTTCCAACTGATTCCCTCTCTCTCCTCCTTTATGACTTGGCTCAAATATCAGTTTCTCAGTGAGGCCTTCCCTGACTGCCTGTTTAAAATTCCACCAAGTCTACCCCTTCCCCCATATCCCTCATCCCTAGCACTTATCACATCCTGACACACTATTTGTTATAGTTAGTAATAATCTCACTGTCCACCTCCCCAACCTGAAAGTCAGCCTCACAAGGGCAGGAATGTTTGTCTGTCCCTGTGGCATCTCCAGCTTATAGTACAGGGCCAGGCATACTCAAGAAATGTTTGCTGAATGAATGCATGAATAGCTGTGGCTGCACTGGGTCCGGCAGGAGCTGGGATCTGTCATCTGTGTGGTTACCACTCACACTCTCATTATGTGTGGTGCTTGAAGGGCCATTGGAGACCAGAGCGGCCAGGATGGCTAACTTCCTGGGATGTGCAGCAGGTGCAAGGGGCTGGAAGGTTCTGGGAAGGCTGAGGGGATGGTGGTGGGAGAGCATTTCAGGTGCACCGGGCAGAGGGCACAGCATGGATAAAGGCCTGGTGCTCTGTGAGCTCTGAGATGGCAGGGACTGTCTCATACCCTGTCAATCCTTGATGTTTAGCTCAGCACGTGGCACACAGTAGCTGCTCATTAAATAATTACTAAATAAAGCAATGAATGGAAGGAAAGGAGGAAAGAAGGAAGGAAAGGAGGTGGGGGGAAAGGCAGGCCAGGTGGTCAGCTGAATCAAATCCTGGAGAGCTTAATAAGTGGAGCAAGAGGAAATCAAAAGACCAATAAATTAGGTTCAACTGTATCTAATATGTAGATCTTTTTGACCTCTACAAAAGGCAATTTTCTGTAGCTCACTGGAATCCAAAAAGGTTCTCAGTCTCATTTATCACAGGGAAATGCAAATCAAATTCCCAATGAGATTCCACACCCACCAGGTTGGCTCAATGAAAGAGCTGACAGCACCAAGTGTGGGCAAGACTGTGGAGCAGTGGGAGCCTTGTACGTTGCTGGTGCGAGTAAACATTCTGGCTGCATCTTCGGGGCCAACCACGTGTAAATTCTATGTATGATCCAGAAACTCCATTACTGGTTTTAGACCCTGGAGAAAGTCAAGCCCAGGGGCCCCATGTTGGCGGTAGGGGATGCCGTGACAGCGTTCTAAACTGCAGACAATCCAAATGTGTGTCAAATGGGAGATGCATAAACAAATCATGGCATGGAGTGGAATATTAAACAGCAACGGAAAAGAATGACTGTCACTACCAGCATCAATACATGCTCATGTCATGGTGGACACGATTTTGGGTGACAGAGAGATGCACAGAATTTATCCCATCTGTTTAGTGTTAGAAGCAGGCAAAAAAATTCTAGTGTTTAAGGATGCATGTACAGGTGGGAAAATCAGAGCAGCTAAGAAACTCTCCTTCCAGAAGTGGGGATTTTGATACCTCTAAGGTAAGGGTTTTTCAAGCACTGTTGACAACAGGGGTCAGGTCATTCTCTGTGGTGAGGCTGCCCTCTGCGCTGCAGGGCGATGAACAGTGTCCCTGGTCCCCACCCTCTTGATGCCAGTAGCAACCCTCCACCTGTCCCAACTCACAACACCCAAACGTGTCTGAAGACCTTGTTCCCACTTGTGAACCCTGCTCCAGAGGGAAGGGATGGGGGCGATCAAAGAGGTGCCTGTGGTCACGCTCAGTTTTGTTCTACTTCTTGGCTTGGGCGGTGCTTACATGGCGGAGTGCCCTCGATAAATGAGTGGATCATACGTGTTCTGGGCACTTCTCTGAGGCCTGTTCTAGATCAGCTAATAAAAAGAACTCGGGAAGGGGGCCCGGGGTATCAGCTGCTTTACCATGCTCTTGAAGAGAGACGGCTTTTAAAAAAAAATTTATTATTATTGTTTTGGCCGCGCAGCATGTGGGACCTCAGTTCCCCAACCAGGGATCAAACCTGTGCCCCCTGCAGTGGAAGTGTGGAGTCTTAACCACTGGACAGCCAGCGAAGTCCAGAAGAGGGAGGGCTTTGAGGAGACATGTTTCAGCTGTGAGATGGAGCAGTGGGGATGGGGCAGGGGAACCAGAGCTCTGCAAACGCTCCACGGGGGCTGGTCTGAGCCCTGCCAGGGTTCTCTACAGCCCCAGGAGCTGCAGTGGTCCCCCTGGAGCCCCCATGCCCATCCCCTCCCTGCCAGAGACAAAGCCTGCTCCAGTCTCCTAGAGTCAGCAGGGGGTTTGCTGACCCCTCTTGGGACACCCCTTCCCCAAGCCTGGCTCCCTGGGTCCCTAGTTGAAACCAGGCAGCAGGAGATAACAGAGTACAGCCTCAGCCCTGCCCTGGTACCAGTTTCCTCCAGGAGGCTTGTTCTAATTATTTCCTTCCATCTCCCCCATCGGGTCCCCAGGGGGCCTGCCAGGCCTGTGAAGGAAGGGAAAGTGCAAAGTAAGCTGAGGACGGGCTTGATTTATGGGACTTGCCAGCCTCGCCAAGGCTCCTAACCTACTTAGCGAGGGCGGCAGGGCCTGACTCCCAGAGGAAGGTGGCTCGTGTAGGGGGTGATGGGGGTCGAGGAAGGAGCTGGGGAAGAAGGCGCTGCCACCAGTCCAGCCTCTGTCACGCCCTGGCCTGCTGGTGCCTTGGTTTCCCCTCTCAACCACGGCACACACTCATTCTTGCATGGCAGGACTTAAGGGGGGACATGCGCACAGTAGGTGTTTGATAAATGGAGGCAGTTGAGGGAAGCAGCGGGAGATCTAGTGGGGGCAGAATTGGAATTCTGCTGTGTGACCCTGGACAGGTCACTAAACCTCCCTGAGCCTCAGTTTCCTCATCTGTCCAATGGGGATACCCCAAGAACCTGGGGTTGTGCCTGGGACACAGCAAGTGCTTTACTGACAGGGCCTGTTAGCAGACCTTGGGCCCCCAAATGGGGAGCTTTTTAGCTCTCCCAAAAGCTCAAAGTTTAGGAGGTGCCTCTGAGTCAAAATAATCCTTTCTTTCAAAGCTTCGCATCAAAACCAAAAAGTCCATTTGGTGAGACCTGACTGCAGAGGAGAAGCCTCTGGAACACCCCCTGTCTCAGTACCCCCCCACCCCACACTCCACGCAGAGCTTGTGCACCTCCACATCCTGCCAGACTCACTCCCCCCACCAGGGATTCCGGCAATTTTCAGCCCCCTCTTGGCCACCTCTTCCCCACCAGGCACACGGAACCACAGTCGCAAGGAACATCCTTCCTCAAGAAGAGAATCAGAGCTTCCTCTCCCAACCAGCGGCCACAAGGGCTGCGCCCAGGGGTGCCCCCAACATTTATTCCACCCTAGCTATCAGCTTTTACGATGCAGGAGAAAGTGGCCGGTGACAGAGTAGCTGGGCTGGAAGGAACCTGCTGGGTGGGACTCACATTGTTCCGCGGTGCGTTGGGCTGCACGGGGTCCTCAGCCGCCAGGGCGATGCTGCTCATGGCGATGACCATGAGGATGCACATCTCAAAGTAGCGCAGGTTCAGGATGTAATGGCACAGGCGGCGAAGGCTGGGGACAGGTAGGCGTGCAGAGGTCCACTCAGACCGCAGGCTATCGAGCCCCTTCCTCTGTAATCTCCTTATGTCACCTACCACTATCTGAGATGATCTCTAACTCCCAAGGTCCCACACCCAACAGAGTAACAAGCTCCTTCATCTGGGGACCCTCTTGGGGCAGGGGAGCCCTCAGCGAGGGAAGAGATCCACGTCTCTGTTTATAAGTTCCCATCACTTCCAAACCACCCTCTTGGAACATCTTAACTCACAGGCTGCGTTGAAGAAATATTGTCCTTGATTCTGTAGGAGATGAAAAGCTTTTTATGCATAAAATGTCACATGGTCAAACAAAATTGGGAAATTCTGGGTTAGGTAGATTTCCTTTTTGTTTTTTCAATTAGTTGAGTGACCTTAGGCAAGTTATTGTACCTCAGTGCCCTCATCGGTGAAATGACCATAACAATAGTGTCTAACTCACAAGAATGTGAGGATCAAAGGAGTTAATATATGCCTGGTACATGGTAGGGGCTCCAAAAGGTTAGTTACTTAAATTATGAATTGCAGGCCTTATCAGAGCCTTCAATATGCTAATGAGATAATAATGAAATAATTAACCTCAAGTGGAGCTAATAATGATAAATATGTCATGAGATTCTATGAATGGCTGCAGGGCTGAGTGGCTAAGAACAAGGATGCTGGAGTCAGTCTGTCTGGGCTCTCCCACTTGCTTGCTGTTTGACTTTGGGCAGGTGACTTCATCTCTCTGGACCTCAGTTTCTTCATCTGTCCAATGGGGATAAGCAAAGTACCAACCCCTATAGGGTTATTATGAGAAAATTTTTTTATTTGTAAAGTATTCAGAATAGTGCCTGGTGCTAAGTGCCACATAAGAATTTCTTTATTAAAATAGATAATGTCAACCACATAAAAAAGTAAATGCACAGGGTGAGTCTCCAAGAGGCAGGTTAGAGAAAGCAGTTTCCCCTGCAGCTTATTTGACATGATTCTTCTTTGCCAAGAAGCATTTTGAGGGACCAGGGTTTCAAAAAATACCCTTTGGAAAAATGCAATTCTAAAACAACCTCTGAGCCACCAAGACATACATGCGATAAATTTCTCCCCTAAATAATCCAGCCTCCTCAAGGATGCCCAAGACAGAGGGCCATGAACTCAGAGACCATCTACCCAGAATCCAAATCCTTGTAGAGCAGAGCTCAGGGACCTGGGCTGCCATGTACAATTGTACAGGTTGTGCACTGCACAAGGCAGCCATTTCTAAGGGACACCTCTCACATCACAGACAGTGTAGATGTGGATATTTATGACAGTGGTTTTTAGTTGGTGGCAGGAGGGGGTCTTTTCCAACAAAATCAGTACTTTATGATACGTTTCTATCTTCTATGAGTTAAGAAAGGGACATCATTTTTTAATTTGCTCAAAGGTCTCCTATGGATTAATGGTCTTAAAGGCAACTCTCCCCCACTACCCTTTGTCTGGGTCTGCCCTCTGTCCTGACTTCCACTGCCCCAGTGGGAGCCCTGGGCCCCCTGCCCTGGCCATGGGCCGTACTCACGGGTTGGTCGTAGAGAGGATAAACATGGAGCTGTAGGGGGGCATGGGCTTGGGGCCGTCTTCCCCGGGGTCATCTTCCTCCTCCTCTTTCTTCTCTTCCTCCTTTTTTGGCAGTGGGTCTGGGTTGGCGTTTTTGTTCACTGTTGGGAAAAGAAGCAACACAGGGCTCCCTCCACGATTTCCCGCAAACCTCTGGTCTCCTGCCTACTCTCCAGAGCAGGCAATAAGCAGCTGACACAAAGTGCCTACTATGTGCCAAGCACCCTATTATGCCATTTAATCCTCACCTGACCCTATGAGGTTGGTACTTTATGATGCCCACTTTACAGATGAGGAAACTGAGGCACAGAGAGGTGAAGTGGCTTGCCTAAGGTCACATGGCTGGGATGTGGCAAAGCTGGGATTTGAACCCAGGTAGCCTGGCCCCAGAGTGCTTGCTCTCAACCACTCTACAGCCTTGAGTCTGCTGGGACCCTCATGGGAAACTAACATAGACCTACCCCCCAGCCTATGATGACCTTTATATTGTCACTTGGAGACAGGCAGGGTGGCCAAGAGCCCCACTTTACAGATGAGAATACTGAGCCCCTCCCATAGCCAAACTGCAGGGCTTTCCCCCATTAACACCCCTCTCCTGAGTGGGGTGAGGCACCATCCTCCTGAGCATTGATCCTGCAGCCTAGCCACTCTATGGGTCCGTGGACAGGCTGAGCCTTGCTGAGCCTCAGTTTTTTCATCTGTGAAATGGGCACAATGACAAGATCCGCCTTGTAGGACTGTGGCAAGCATTTATAGAGCAAACTCATGGACAGCTTTTGCATAGAACTGGGCTACCATTATCATCTTAAAAATAATAAGCTCGGGGTAATTTCCAAATTCCTGGTGCTTCTCAGATCATAATCTTACAAGGGGGAGTTTGGGGGGGCAAAAACAGCCAATCCCTCAAGGTCCTAGACCTGCACTGTCCAGCATTTGAAACGTGGCTAGTTCAAACTGCGGCATGCAGTGTAAAAACACGCCAGATTTCCAAGACTGAGTACGAGAAAAAGAATGTAAGGTAGCTCATTAATAATTTAAAAGGTATTGATGACACACTGACATGTTAACATTTTGGATACAAATCAATAGTATTTTGGGTTAAATACGATTTAACTATTAAAGTTCAATTCACCTATTTCTTCCTTATTTTTAAAATCACTCCTTCCTTCCTTCCTCCCTCCCTCTTCCCTCCCTCCTTTTCTCCTTTCGTCCCTTCTTTCTTTCTTTTAACATGGCTACTAGAAAGTTTAACAAATAAATAAATAAATTAATTAATTATTTTGGCTGCACCACTCGGCTTGCAGGATCTTAGTTCCCCAACCAGGGATCGAATCCGTGCCCCCTGCAGTGGAAGCATGTAGTCCTAACCGCTGGACCACCAGCGAATTCCCCTAGAAAGTTTAAAATTACATAGGTGGCCTGTGTCACATTTCTTTTGGACAGCGCTGTCCTAAAGAATCATCTGACTCCCCCAGATTTCCATCAGAGGAATCCGTTGACTCCTCAAATATGGTGGCTCCCTGGCTCTCCTGTGGGAATTTGGGATGCAGGAAATGTTGCTAACCTATTGTGTACTTGCCAGGCATCGTATGCATATTATCTCATTTAATTCTCCCAGCAGCCCTGTGGGGGCAGGAACTATGTCTCTACCCATTTTCCAGATGAAGCAACTGAGGCCAGAGAGGTGGAGCCACTGTCCAGAGTCACCCAACTGAGCCTCTGGGGACTGAGCCCAGGAGGCCGGCTCATGTGTGAGATTGGAGCTCATACCTTGGACGACGGTGTGGTTGAGGGGGCGCGGGCAGGCTGGGGGGATGTCCACCATGGTGTGGTCGGGTTTCCTGGCAGTCTTAGCTGAGGTGGTCTGGGTGCTGCTGGGGTTGGTGACGATAAGGCTGTTCTCGGGGGTCTTGGGGGGGCCGGGGTTGGACGGGTTCCCCGGGTTGTTGGGTGTCCGGCGGCTGGAAGCATCCTGGGGGTTGGTGGCCATGGCAGGTGGGGCAGGCATGGGGCTGGGGTCGGTGCTGTTCACCATCTTGGCCGGGCTCTGGGGCAGGCCGGCATGGCCGAGGCTGTCGTGGGGACTTGCTGACTCCGCGGTGGCCAGCTTGTTGTTCTTCATGTTGTCAATATCCTCGGCCAGGGGTGGGTCTTGGCGGCCCAGGTCCTGCTGGATCGGCCGGGTGGTTGACAGGTTGGGGCCCGACACGGGGACCCCGGAGCCCTGGTTCTCTCTGTGGCAGGCAGGCCAATGAAAAAGAACCCATAAGTGAGTTAGAACATAGAGGGAATGTCTCCAGATCCTGCCTAAGATTCCACCACTCGAGGTACAAGTTGGCGGTCGAGGGGCCGTGTCCTGAAACTCTCCGGTGCCTGGTCCGTTCTTGTTAGGGATCAAGACCCCGTGGGAGTGTAAGTGCCCACCCTCCCAGGTTTCAGTGTGGTGCTTCTCCTGCCAGGAGGGCTGCTTCCTAAGAGATGAGGCTACTCCTTCATGGAGAAATCAGAAGGGAAAAGAACTTTCTGCCAGAGTCCGCATGTCTCCAACCCAAACCTTCCTGACCCTGCCTATGTGTCTCCCATTAGCTCTGAGGCAGGACGGGGACACACAGTGTTTCCAGAAGTGGCTAAAGCAGACACAGGGACACCATCTCTTTAGGGGTGGAATTGCCTCATGAATTTATCTTCTTGTTTTGTTTTTTGGCCACGCCATGTGGCTTGTGGGGATCTTAGTTCCCTGACCAGGGATTGAACCCCGGCCCTCGGCAGTGAAAGCATGGAGTCCTAACCACTGGAATGCCACGGAATTCCCTGCCTCATGGCTTTAAATGCTTGTAGTAAGTATGCCCCTTCCCAATATTCCAGTTAGGGAAAGCAGGTAATATACGTACATTAACATACTAAAAAATAACAATAGAAATAATAACAGCCAACATTTCAGTAACACACTTGCCTTGTAATAACCCCTTCGTCCTTAGCCCTAAGAGGGATAATTACTAGCACCGTTTTACAGATGAGAAAACTGAAGCTCAGAGAGGTTAAGTCTCTTGCCAAGGCTACACAGCCGGTAAATGAACAAGTTAATTTCTCACAGGGATACAAGTGTGGTGGGCAAAGCATTCCAGGCAGGGGGAACAGCCAGTGCAAAGGCCATGAGGTGGGGATAAGCTTGTTGAGTTTCAGGAGGCTGGTATGGCTGAAGGTGGAGAGTGGGAGAGATGAGGTGGGTAGGGGTTTGGTGCCTCAGTGACTCAAATAATTAACACCATGCAGATGGACATGAGAAGAAAAGAGTCTGAGTGCTCAGTGCATTTGGAGAAGGAGAGGAAAAAGTTAAGGGTCCTTGCTTAGCTTTTCCGACCTCAATGCCCACTGAGACATCAGCTCCGCAAGGCAAGGGGTTTATTTTTGTCTGTCTTGTTCACAGCTGTGGTTTCAGTGCCCAGAACAGGGCCTGGCACATGGCAAATGCTTGGTCACTTCTTGCCAAATGATAAATGAGTGTCCCCATTTTTCAGATAAGGACACTGAGACCCAGGAGAAGTCCCACAGGCCTAGACTTGCCATCAACCCCTGCCTTCTCCCATCTGCACGCTCACTGCCAGCTTGTCAGAGACCCCCAGGAGCCCTGGCTTTGGTGAGGGTGGCTACAGGCCCTGCTCACTCTGTGTCTTCGGCTGGTCCCAGCTCTGCCTGCCTGTGCAAGGATCTGTGTGGACCTGACGCCCAGTTTGTTCTGTTTGCCTTCAGACACCTCTTCTGGACCCTCGATCCTCAGATAAGAGGCCCCATCATTCTTCCCCCATCCCTGGGCACTGGCCCCGGCAAAGTCTGTTTCCCGGAAACCCCAGGACATCTGTAGTTTATAATCTCAACGACTCCTCTCTCCAGAGGGCTCTGCAGTCCAAGACTTACCCCTCTGGCTCTTCTTAAAGGCACCCCCCAATTCTGTATCCCATGCCCTCCACACCTCCTCATAAGAGCTCACACATATTGAGTACTTGCTGTGTGCCAGCCTTGACACGTCAGCTCATCTAATCCTTAGAATAACCACAGGGAGTGGGTAGTACTGTTATCCCCTTTTTACAGAAGAGGAAACCAAGGCCCAGAAACACGAAGGGCCTTGCCCAAGGCCACACAGTCAGTTGCTGGCAGAGGCAGTTTGGACCCAGACCACATGGCTCCAGCACCCATACTAACCCCCACCTGACACTGCAGCTCTCTTACTAAGCAGTTTGAGATCTCCCAGGAGGCTCAGCCCACAGCTGCTGGGTGCAGGGAATCCTTGGCACTCACTGCAACCTCCAATAGTGTGAGCCAGCCTCTCTTCTATTTTGACTCATTAACTTCTGGGACAATCTTATGACGCCTGAATTGTTACTGCTCCCATTACACAGATGAGGAAACTGAGGCCCGGAGAGGGTGAGTTAGACATACTAGAAAATGGTTTTGTGGGACTTTCCTGGTGGCGCAGTGGATAAGACTCCGCACTCCCAATGCAGGGGGCCTGGGTTCAATCCCTGGTCAGGGAACTAGATCCCACACGCATGCTGCAACTAAGAGTTCGCATGCCATAAATAAGGAACCCGCGAGCCGCAACTAAGGAGCCCACCTGCTGCAACTAAGGAGCCCATGTGCCACAACTAAGGAGCCTCCCTGCTGCAACCAAATAAATAAATATATAAAAATTAAAAAAAGAAAATGGCTTTGTCAGGCTGTCGCCATCACACACTCACTCAAGAGACCAGATGTGAGCAAAAGACAGCCCTCAGATTGTATCCATTCATGGAACACCCAGGAGATTAGGTACAATCGCAGGAACCAAAGCCCCTGGACAGCATAGGCTTGCTTCCTGAGGCCCAATCTGTAACCTTAAATCTACCTAACACTTAAAAATTTAAAATAAGCTGGGCTCTGTAAATCAACTATACTTCATATAAAAAATAATAACAATTTAAAAAAAAAGAAAAAGCTGGCCTCCCCTGGAGGCCCCTCCACTGGCTAAGCCACCAGTACCCTCTTTCTTGTTTTATTTTTGCATTTTAACTTGCAAAAGTCCATGGTGTTTTTAGCAAGCAGAAGAGAGATGAGGTAATTTATTTTCAGGCTTGTGTCCCTGAGGCCGCAGAGGGAGAAGGGCAGGTCCAGGCGAATTCCTCACTTCTCAGTCATGTGAGCAGGTTCTAGATTGACAGACTGACATGGGTTTGAGTCTCACCAATGCCACTTACTAGCTGTGGGATCCTCTGTAGCTTGATTAGCCTCCCTGAGCCTCAGTTTCCTCATCTTTATTTATTTATTTTTTAAATCTTAGCAGAGTTTGTTCAATTTTTTAAAAAATATTTATTTATTTATTTGGTTGCACCTGGTCTTAGTTGCAGCAGGCAGGCTCCTTAGTTGCAGCTCGCAGGCTCCTTAGTTGTGGCATGCGAACTCTTAGTTGCAGCATGCATGTGGGCATCTAGCTCCCTGACCAGGGATTGAACCCAGGCCCCCTGCATTGGGAATGTGAAGTCTTATCCACTGCGCCACCAGGGAAGTCCCAGTTTCCTCATCTTTAAATTGGGGATAATAGTAGTAGAACCTTCTCTATAACATGGAGACTAAAGTGAAGATCCTGGAGCTTATTAGCTATGTGACCACCGGTGATTTACTCAGCCTGTTTCTCACCCATAACATGGGGATGATAATCTCGCTGAGTTCCTGTGAAGAATAAATGCGTGAATGAGCCGAGAGCTAGAGCATTGCTCGCAGGCCTGGAAACCTAATGGAATTTGCTCTGTTGGATTTAGAACTTGCTGGGGACCAGAGACGTTTTATTCCTTCCAATTTCCCCCTTTTGGAATAGGAATGTCTATTTTTGTGCTTGTCCCACCTTTGTGTTTTGGAAGCAGATAATTGGTTTTCTAGTTTTCAGGTCTACAGATGGAAGAAAATTTTGCCCCCAAGTGGATCATACTTAGAGTCTTACCAATACTGGAGTTAGATGATGAGATTTGGAATTTTTGAGCTGATGATGGGGTAAGACTTTTGGGGATGTTGAGATGGGGTGAATGTATTTTGCACATGTACATCAGATGAAAAGCTGGCTGGGAATATTTTCTCATCATTTTGTATATTCTTTTAAGTAGAGCTCTACCAAAAAGCAGGCTCCGTGAAGTTATCATTTCAAAGAGAATCTGAATCTTTTGGTCACCATCTAGAGAGACCGAACTAAATAACATAGCAGTTGAGATCACGGCGTACGTTTTGTTAGAGGGACAGCCTCACACATGGACCAAGAGCCCCTTGTCCGGATGGAAAGGGGATCTGAGGGTCTTTTGTTTTGTCTTGCTTTTGTTTCTTCTGCTGGCTCTGTTTGCAGTGGAGTTTTAACAAGCTCAGCCTGCAGAGGCCTAGTGTCAATCTCCAGGAAGTTTTATTTCCAAGTGTCTCCAAGGAGAACTCAAAAGCGGCAGAAAACTTTGAAGTCAGGCCCCTTCCCCCTTCCCTCTTGGGGATCTGCCATCATCTGCCCGGAATAGGCAGCTGATTGCATAATGCCTGTCCTGCACTGCATCCCTTCGCCAGCTAATCACTTCAGCATCCCTCTGCCAAGGGCTATGGACATCTTGCCTGGGGCATGCTCAGGTCCCTAAATTCAGAGGATGGTGCTTGTGTCCCCACTATCCTTAGGACCTGCACATATTAACTCATTTAGTCCCCACAACAATCACCATCTGAGGTGCTATTAGGATCAGGCCCATTTTACAGATGACGAAGATGATGCCCAGAGAGGCAAAGGCGCTTGCCCGCTGTTATCCAGCTGGGAAAGGGCTGAGGTAGACTCTGGCCCTAGAGATCTGAAGCTACAGCACCACTCAGTGAAGAAAAGGGGGCAATGGATGACTTGGTGTGCGTGGAATGGAGGTGCTGAGACTGGCTAAGGCAAATTGGGGGTGCTGTTAAGAATCAGGGTGTTAAGGGATGAAGGCTCTCCTCTCTACCCCATGCTGGATAAACTGTGAGGCTCGGAAGTCCAGTCTCTCTCTTATTGCTCCTTTTGGGGAGTAGGTTGTCTTGGTGATGAGAGCAGGTGGAACTCGTGTGCAAATAGCCGAGATATTAATTCTAGGGTGGTGCAGGTCTTGCAAAAGGTCCCGTTGCTCAGTCAAATCTAGCAGGAGGCACTGCCCAGCTATCAGGGAGTGGTGGATACCCTGCAATCCACAGATTTTTTTTACTGGGAGTCAGAGAAAGCTCCATCCTCACTTTGGTGCCCCTGGGGTGACACTGGGCTCAGCCACCTGGTGTGGGAGGTCAGGGGTTAGCGACTGTTTAATGATACAAAACAGCGCGTGCTCTACCCCCTTTTTACTGGGGTGAGCCAGTGAAAGCTTCGGGGGTGGGGGACATGTAAACCTGGGAAAACTGAAGTGGAAGAGATTAAGGGAGAAATGGTGGGGGAAGACAGGGGAAATAGAAAGAAAACAATTCTATTTATTATCAATGCTCTGGAGAATCAAAACACAGAGTGTGTCTGGGGAGAGGCCTAAGGAAGGACAAGAGGAGAAATGTGTGAGGCAGGCCTGTTAAGGGCCACTGGCTTTGTCATAATACAGAACTGAAATGTCTTTTTAGTATGTTACGTTCTTGAATAAAATTTTATCTTCGCCATTCTTATTTTATTTTTTTGGCTGCGCCACACGGCGCATGTTTGTCTTGGATTTTTTTTCTCTAAAAGTGCCCGAATCTTCATGAAGTTTTATTTCCAATGAGAACCTTTTTATCAGCCAAATGAATAATGCCTCTCCTGGCCAGGGCGTTCGACACATCTATTAATAAAGGAGTGGGCAGTACCCTCCTGGTGCAGATTTGGGGGTGGAAGTGGGGGAGGTACTTTGTTCCTCTGGAGAGGAGGGGGAGCAGGGGCCACCTGTGGAATTCTCAGTTTCCCCATCTGTAAAAAGGAGTTTGAGTGGACAAACAAAAGGCTATGCATCTAAAGTTTTGTTTTTTAGTCTATGATGCAAGTGTCTTAATAGTAATAATGATAATAATAATAGTAATAGCTAAAACTTATCGAATGCTTATTACTACTGCTACTGTGAAAAATAGTTAACATTTACTGAGTACTGAATAATAATAATATTCATACTAATAATAGCTAATACTTACTGCATACTTATTATAAGCCAGACACCATTTAAAGCATTTTGCATGTATTAACTCATTTGAACCTTACACCTACCCTAGGAGGTAGGTAGCATTCTTATTCCCATTTTACAGATGGGGAAACGGAGGCCCAGTGAGAGGAAGTGACAAGCTGCAAGTCACACAGCTGGGAAGTGATGGGGCAGCAGTGTGACCTCTGGCTCCAGAATCCTTGCCATTCACTACCAGGCTGTGCTGCCTTTCTGTCCCTGTCATCCTTCCTCCTTCAATGATAGGAGTAGATATAATACAAGGATGATAACGATGGTAATATTAGTAGTATTAAAATAATAGCACCAGGAGACTTGCCTGGTGGTCCAGTGGTTAGGATTCCTCACTTCCACTGAGAGGGGTTGGATCCCTGGTCAGGGAACTAAGATCCAGCATGCCACGTGGCGTGGCCAAAAAAAAAAAAAAAAAAAAATACCACCAGTGATCCACTGGTTCTTAATTATGGAGTCCTGTGCTAAACACTCTATTCCACGTAAAATCCCTTCAGTGGCCTCCCATTTCCCTGGGAGGACTCAAGGCTCTGCTGACCTATTATACTCCCTGCAACTTCTTTGTCTGCCACTCTCTCCTCACCCTCCAAATGGCAAACTGGCCTCCTGCTGTTCTACCTTAGGGCCTTTACACATGCTGTTCTTAGCCTAGAACACTATTCCTTTCTCAGAAACAGTGGTTTTCAGGGGGCTGTTGCAGAGCTATGTGGAGACCTAATGCCATAGTAATGGGGGGCATTGTGGGCATTTAGGAAATGGGAGGCAGGTATATAAGTATCTTACCATGTGCAGGGCAGTCCCACCGAGGAAGAATTATCCTTTCTCCTTCATGACTCTCTAATGTCCCTCACACAGGTGAAAACTCTGCTTGTAATGATCTGAGTCTTTTGTGTCAACCTAACTCTGCTTTATGTATCAGCATAAAGTATTTTTTGCATGTTTTAAATATACATCGCATCTTCCCAGAATGCAAGTACTGGACAAATTAAAGGAAGAGTAGACTCTATTTCGTACGGAACTTCACCATTTTGGAACATCTCAACACCGATGGTAACTCCCTCATGGTATTCGAGTAGCCTGCACCCTGAGTCAGCTGGCATTTGTACCTGTCTCATTCATGGTGATTTTGTGCACAGGTGTCTGCATCAGAATTGCTTCACTCTGTCTTCTAGGGTCTCATTACTCAAAGTGTGGTCCCTGGACCAGCACTGGCTCCTTAGAAATGCAGAACCTCAGGCTGCACCTGAGACCTACTGAATTAGAATCTGTACTTTCACAAGATCCCTGGGGATTCGTGCACCCATTCAATTTTGAGAAGTGCTAGCTTAGTGCATACGGCATGTAACAGAAGCATTTAAACACATCATTAAAAATTAATATGGTGCTGATGTATGTAAATGAAATCATTATGTTGTACACCTTACACTTATACTGTGCTGCCCATCAATTATACCTCAATAAAAGTGGAAGAAAAAAAAAGAATACCTAATGCCGAAAAAAGAAAACACAAAGAACTTACAAGAGGGTTTTTTTAAAAAAAGAAAAAAAAAATCAAAAGGATGCCCTAGTGGCGGGTGATATATAATAAAAGAAGAATAAGAGATCAACTATACTCCAATAAAAATTAAAAAAAAAAAAAGAAGACTAAGAGGACGTTAATTAATGAAATAACACATGTAAGTTGTTTGGGCTCCTAAATGTACAATCACCGTAGGATTTTCTAAGGAGTGTTACAAAATATTGTTATGAAAAACAGGGTGTCGCTTCTGACTGCGTGAGGTGTTGGCCTGGAGATGCCGCCAAAAGCCTTGAACCCTGATCTTCATTCAATTCTGAGGGCCCAGAGTAGCTTTTCCAACCCCCCAGGAATAGCATCAGGTGAAAAATGATTGACTCAATAACAGCTAAAAAGGGTCTAAATTTCCCAAGCACTTATTATGTGTCAGCTGCTCTTTCAGGCCCTTTGCATATATTACATCATTTAATTCGAGCAATGACCAAATTAGACCCCACTATCTCCATTTTACAGATTGTGAAAACTGAGGCCCAGAGACATGAAGTCCCCGCCGAAGGCCACACAGCAAGCACATGGAAGAGCTGTATAATTCTGGGGGAAAGTTCTTGTAGAGTTTCCCTGAGACGTACAAGGGCTTGATAGTTTGCAGCTTCTGGCGCCAGATGACCTGGGTTCAAGGCCACTTATTAGATGTGTTACCTTGGGCAAGTCAGCTCTCAGTTTCCCCATCTGAGAAACGGGGCCATGACGAGGGGGCTGTCAAGAAGCTGAAATGAGTGGCTCAGGAGAGTACCAGGTATCCAGCAGGTGCCACTTTGCCTCATCTTATCATTTCTACTATGGTCATCGCTTCCACTTACTTCCTCCTCCGGTGCCTGCGCTCCTTGTCCTCCCTGCGTGCGTCCCCGTCGTAAGCGGGCGGAGGGCCAAGCCGGTGCCGCCTTCTCCGCTCGGCGCCGTCTGGGCCCTCGCCTTCGCCGCCCCGCGCCGGCCGGCTGCCCTCGCGGTGCCGGGACCTCCGATCGGCCTTGTCCTCTGGGCCCTCGTCGCCCGGCCTGCGGTGCGCCCGGTGTCTGCGGGGCTCCCCGTCGGCCCCCGTGCGCGGGGACCCGCTGCGGCTTTCCCGGCTGCACCCCTGCCGGTGGGCGTGCCTCCGGTGCGGGTCGCAGACTTTGCCCCGCTCCGCCTCGCCCTCCCAGAACCCCGGCTGCTCCAGGCCGCCCTCCCGGGCGTGGTGGTCCGACTCGCGGCCGTAAGGCCCCTCCCGGCTCAGCTCGGCCTCCTGGCTGCCCGCCCAGGGCCTCCGGGTGTCCGGGCCCACGGAGCCGCAGGGGTCCCGGGCCCGGTCGTGGTAGCGGGCCTGTTTTCTCAGGAAGTCCTCGGCTCGCTGCTGCCCGAGGCGCTGGTCCACCGTGGGCTCGGCCGCCCGGCTCTTATTGGTGTTGTTGTTGCGGTTCTCCTGGGGATCGACCACCAGCGGCCGGTCCAGGTGGGTCTTCATGTCGGGCCGCAGGTGCCGGGCGTAGGACGCCTTCCAGCGCTCGTCCGGGTCCATCTCGTTGTACAGCGCCTCCCGGCTGGCCAGCAGGTTCTGCTTCCGCATCTCGCTTGTCCGCTGCTCCCACACGGACTTGGTGGGCTTCTGGTTCTTCTGTTGCTCCTTCCTGCAACGGAAGGGCGCAGGGGTTAGGGCACTGCTGGGCATTGTGGCCTGCATGGACCTCTCGGGCTAACAGGCGTCTCAGCCCAGGTGGGCATCCCCACCCTGGTGGGTGTCTTGCCCCAGGTGGGCATTTCCGCCCAGGTGGGTACCTTGGCCCAGATGGGCATCTTGACCAAAGTGGGCATCTCTGTCAAGGCGGGTATCATGGCCTGGCTGGGTATCCCTGCCTAACTAGGTGTTTCAACCTGTGTGGAAAACTCAACCTGGCCGGATGTCTCGTCCTTACAGGCGTCTTGGCCCAGATGGGCGTCTTGTTCCAGTAAGGTATCCTGGCCTGGCTGGGCATTTCGGTCTAACGGGGGTCTCAGCCCAGGTGTATGTCCCCACTGACCTCTCTATTCCTCTTCAAATTTTAGCACATGGCCTCTGGGGGCTGTCCTGATGTTCAGAATATTTTAACCTCTGAGACAGCCAATCATAATGGACACTGACCTGGGGCAGGTTCTGGAAGCCCTGACATGGGCGCTTGGGAGTCTTGGGACAGTACCTATCTATCCACTGGTGCAAAACACCAGTGGGGTCATGGCTGGGAGTGCTGGCTGGGCTGAAGCCCTGCCTGGAGCACACAGATTTTTCCAGGGGTTCTATGTGTATTGATAGTTTTATACAGACCATCAACTTCTATAGGCTTGCCTGCCTGAGCATGTACCTTCCTGGGCTCCCCTTCCACAGCCATCTCCTTGCACTTTGAGAAAGAAAGCCCCCTCCCCATTGTCCCATTATGCACCGCCCCACAGTACGCAAAATCCCAGGACTACCCAACAAAGGTGCAATTCAGAATATCTGTGTTAACGAATCTTTAATCAAGACACCTTAACTCTTTACCACCTTAACACCTCTGATCCACCAGCAAATTCTGTCCACTCTGCCTTCATGATCTGTCTAGAATTCAGCTACATCCATGACCTGTTCAGTCACCACCCTGATCCAGCCCCCACTATCTCTTTTGCAGGGAACAATGCAGTCTTCTCCAACCTGGTCTCCTGGCTCCTGCCCTTGCTCCCCTGATAGCAGCCAAAGGGTACCTGTGAGCACCTGAGTCCCTCCCTATCCCTCCTCAGCTCAACAACCCTCCATGTCTCCCACCTGGCTCAGAGCAAAATTCTAAGTCCTCCCTACAGCCCACAAGGCCCTGCCTGATCTGCTCATCACCTCTCTGCCCTCACCTCCCCCCACTCGCCCCCCTCACTCACTCTGCTTCAGTCACACTGGCCTCCTTCGTGTTCCCTAAACACACCAGGCACGTTCCTGCCTTAGGGCCTTCGTACACGCTGTTCCCATTGCCTGCGATGCTCTTCACTCAGACCCCCACAGAGCTCCTCCCTCACCTTCTTCAGGCTTTGTCACCTTCTCAGTGAGACCTTCCCTGACAACTTTACTTAAAATCATAACTCTCACCACCCCTAGCCCTCCCTATAAACCTCAACCACTTGTTAACGCTGTATTCCCAGCAGCTAGAACAGTGCCTGGCACATAGTACCTGCTTATTAATTATTTCTTGAGTGAAAGTGGGTGGGAGGGCAGAAGCACCTCTTCCTAAAGCTCAACCCAGTCAGGGACTGCTCCCTGCCCCCCAAACCCTTGACTGGGAGGGTGCAGAGGGTGAGGAGCCCGGAAAGCATACCGGAGTTGGGGGCACTTACACAGCTATGGACATGTTGGCTGCAGACAGAGGGCTCACTTCTGCCACCTCCTTGGCTTTCTGGAGGGCGAGTTTCTGGTTGGCTGCCTCTTCTTCTTCTTGTTCATCCTAAAAGTCACATGTGATCCCTGTTCACAAAACATGAACTGGGCCTTGGGGCCTCACCTCTGACCCTATTGTTAACCAGGGGCAACAGTTCAGATATTTACAAACAGGTGTGGCCTGGGTGTCAGCCAAACAGAGCCGAGGCCCAGTGATTGGAAAGGACGCCCGTCAGTTGAGTATACTGCTATCCCCTTTATGTACAGGCTCAATAGCTAGCTCATTATTAACCCTATTTTAACACACAGTCAGAAGAAAAGGAGAAAGACTCCCTTCCCTTCCCACAATGGAAATTTTTCTGTACCCTGTCTCAATGAGCTGGAAATTAATGCAAAGATTTTCCTCTCACTCTACTTCCTGGGCCATTTAAGCTCTCTGAACCAAGACTTTTAAAGAACACTGACAAGCCCCCACGTGCAGAAAAACCTGGCATCCCACAGCCCATCCCATGCACTGCCAACAGCCTCCAGAAGGGGAATCAGGAAAGGAACTTATATTCTCAGCCAGTTAGGTTCAGAGAGGAGGAGGATGGGGGAAGATGTTTTAAAAATACACACAGAAAAAGACGTTTTGGGGCTTTAAATCCTTCTTCAGCCTTCATGCAGGGCCTCATTCGTAAAACAGAAAAGCCAACAAAGAAAAAGCAAAGAAAAAGCAACAAGAAAGAAATGGCCAGAGATGAACCCGCCGATAAAAAAGGTCATGCGGTGGCAGGGCACCTCTCCCACTGTGCTGAGCTGTCTGGGGCAAGAAGCAACCTTACCACCTCAGAAATGGTCAGATCAGGACACTCTCTGTCAGTGACAACACAGGGGTGGGACCCCGCTGGCCACCCTGCTCTCCCAAGGCCTCCCCTCCTCCTGGCATCACACCCAGCATTTCTCACAGCTGAGTCCCTGGACCACCTGCCTAAGAAACACTGCAAATGCAGATTCCCAGGTCTCCTGAAGAACCTGGGCTGGGCCCTGGAATCTGCATTTTCAATAAGCTCCCAGTTGAGTCTGAAACACGCTCAAGTTTAACCAACGTTGCATGTGGTTAGAAGCACAAGTTCTGGACCCATCTGGATTCAAATCTCAGCTCCTTCACTTTCTGCTTACCTTGGACGAGTCTCTTAACTTCTCTGTGCCTCACAATCTTCATCTAAAATTTCAACTCTCCTCGACTTTCCCCACTTCGTTTTTCTCTTTAGCACTTATCACCATCTGACAAGTTTCTTTCTCATCTATCTCTCCCCCTAGAATATCAACGAGGGCAGGGATCTGTCTGTTTTGTTCCCTGCCATGTCCCTGGCTCCTAGACCCTGTTCACAGTAGATGCTCAATAAAAGCTTTTCCTTTTTAATTTCAATTTTAATTGATTAATTTATTTTTGGTGGCGCTGTGGCTTGTGGGATCTTAGTTCCGTGACCAGGGACCGAACCCAGGGCCCTAGCAGTGGGAGTGCCGAGTCCTAACCACTGGACCACCAGGGAATTCCCAAATGCTTTTCAATGAATGACAAAATCTGTAAAATGGGGATCAGAGAATTTGCCTCCTAGGTTTTCTGTGAGGGTTAAATGAGATAAAAACCTATTACTACTATATATAAAACATAAACAATAAGGTCCTACTGTATAGCACAGGGAACTATAGTCAATATCTTGTAATAAATTATAATGGAAAAAATACGAAAAAGAATTATATATATGTATAACTGAATCACTTTGCTGTACACCAGAAACGAATACAACATTATAAATCAACTATACTTCAATAAAAAAATTAAAAAAAAAACCCCAACCACATAAGGCGTTTAGTGGGGTCCCTGCCACATATTAAATGCCTGAGAAATGCTTGTGGCATAAATGAAGGAAAGAATGAGGGTCTGGAAGACACGTCACAGGAGATGAGCTTTCTCCTTCCCCTTCTCCCACCCTCCTGAGGTATCTCCTCCCCCATGATGGCCCTTGAGGATGAGGTCTTGGAACCTGGATGAGATCATGGCTGGAACAGCCCCTGAAGCACTGACGCCAGCCAGCTCCATGGTGGCCAGGACTGTGGCTGTGTGCTTGGGGTGGTGGAGACTTCCGTTTCCCCCAGTCAGAGCTGGGCCCAGGAAAGTCTCTCTCCCTCCTGCCAAGGCTGGCAGATGGAGGGTTGGCAAAGTCTGCTCAGTTCAGTTCAGTTCCCTGAACATGGCCTGAACACCTCGAGGCACTGGGGATGGGGCTGTGAAGCTGAGGCAGGTCCCAGGCCTGGACCTCCTAGGCTGAATGATTCTGCACACGTTCTTTTCATGTGATGAGGCTGCTGGCGAAAGGCTTAGGTCAGACGACCGCTAGCTCCTAAGATGCCTTTTTTCCTGACACCCTCCCCTCAAATTGCAAAAAGGTGCCCAGCTTCCTTCGTGCAGTGCACAACCTGTACAACCGTTCCCAGCCGCTCTGCTTGTGGGCTATCCCAGGGGTGTGAGCTGTGTTACTGAAAGGAATATTGCCTCCTCTATGACTAGCTGAGGTGGACCTGAGTCCCAGGGAGTCCAAGGCTGCCCTACGGGGCATCTGGCACCAGGTTTTGTCCAGATAATCCAATATCACTGACCATGAATGAAAACTGGACTTCTCCTCACATGGATGGTTCTCACCACCCATCCCCCCAATTCCCTTCTGATCTCATTTCCTGTACTCTTCTCTCTTTTCTGTTCTTTGAGGGGGTCACACCTCTGCTCTTTCAGTTCCTAGATATGTGGTGAGGTCACAACCTCTCCGGGCCCTAGTTTTCCCATCTGTGAAATGAGCATAACAGTAACTCCCTACCTCTTATGCTTTCTGGTGTCTGGCATACAAGAGGGGCAATCACATTTTCCCTGGTTGTTGTTATTTTTATTTTTATCATTACCTGCTCAGCTGGGGCTCAAATGAAAGCTGGCAGGGTGTGTGGGTAGACAACTTAGGTTCTGGAACTTGCCAAGTCTGGGTTCGAATCCTAGCCTTCCCTTTACCAGCTCTGTAAAATGTGAGCTCTAGGTCCAGGTGACTGCTCATGCCAAGTGACTTACAAAGGCTCTCTTTATTGAGCACTTCCTGTGTGTCAAGAACGGTGCTGAGCGCCTGACATGTATAGCGTGATGCTCTAAATAGTAGCGGATATTATCATCCCATCTGGGGCCAGTGATTTTGCCTTTCTGAGCCTCAGTTCCCCCTTCTGCAAAAGGGAGAAAACAGCAATGCCTGGAACCATGAGCGCATATAATTCTTTACCGCTACCATTCAGTGATGAAATCCAGCCAGCTCCCAAGCTCACAGGGACACACACACTGAGCCTCAGGACCTTGTCTGGGTTATTCTCCATCTGTCCCCTCCTTTCGGGTTTAGGGTGGTGACAGTGCCTGCTATCCTAGAGGCTGCCACATTCCTTGGAAGTCCCTTGACACTGCCCACTCCTTGTAAATGGGCACTCTGGTGGAGTTTGCCATCTGTTTCCTGTAGAAACCCTGCTGCCTTAGCCCCCCTCCTTTGCTGTAGAATCCACTTGATTATGGACAGTCTATTTTGGGGGTGGGGGAGGAGGCACTTTCTCCCTGGTACAGTGCATCCAGGGCAAAAGCTCTGACCCTAGCCCCTACCCCCACCTGGCACGGTCCTGATCTGCCATGAGCAGGTGGTAACTTTGCCACAGCAACATTCTCCCACCAACTCCACCTTGGTGAGCTCCTGGGCGTTGGCCAAATTATCCACTGCGATGGCCAAGAACACGTTCAGGAGGGTGTCTGCAAACGTGGGAGTCAGGGAAAGCATCGCCACTTGGACCTTGATATCTGGGACTCCTGAATTCCCCCACCTTGTGCCCCCCAATCTGCTCTCCCTGAGGCCCGGGCACGTCCCCATTTCCCCACACAGAGGATACAGTTCCCAAAGAGCGTCAGCACGATGAAGTAGATGGAGAACACCATGCCGCCCTGCACACCCCCCTGAGACTTGATGCCGTCGTACATGACCTCATTCCAGTCTTCGCCCGTCAGGATCTGAAAGGGGAGGGAGAAACACACAGCCAACCCCCTCTCAACCTTGGGCCCCTCGGAGATGCAGCTGTGGAGCCGGAACCTGCCGTGTGGGCCCCTCCTCGGCCCTTGTCTCTGGGTGGGGAAGGTCTCATCTGTTTGCAAGAGGAAAGGGCTGTCCCTGCATTGAGGGGCTCTCAGCCTGTTCTAGGAAAAAGTGACCCTGCAGGAGTCACAATCTTGCTGTAACTCCATCTTCCCTGATGTGATAAGGGGGTTTTGCTATAGGCTGAGTTGTACTCCCTAAATTCATACGTTGAAGTTCTAAACCCTTGTGTGATGGTATTTGGAGATGGGAGGGAATTAGGATTAGATGAAGACATGACAGTGGGGCCCTCAAGAGGGGAATAGTGCCTTTATAAGAAAAGACACCAGAGAACTTGGTCTCTCTCTCTCTCTCCCTGCCACGTGAGAGAGAAGTGAGAAGGCGGCCGTCTGCAAGCCAGGAAGAGAGTCCTCACCAGGAACCAACCCTGCATGCACCCCGATTGTGGACCTCCAGCCTCCAGAACTGTGAGAAATAAATTTCTCTTGCCGTATATTCATTGGTACTTCTGGACTGCTGTGTCTGGGGGTGGTGATGGTGGTGGTACTGGTGACCAGAGGAAGCCTCAGGTAAAGGGACACAGGTGCTGGCAAATAGAAGGTGTGCAGATGCGTGTGGGAAGGGCTAAAGGGATATGTATGTAGCACCCACCCAGTTGTTAAAAAATATCCAACTTCCCTCCTTTGTATTATTTCCATGAGGATAAAGTAAATGTGAAAGAACTCCCAAAACATTAATCTGTTAATGCAGGGTTTTTTAGCCTTGGTACTACTGACATTTGGGACTTCCTCCCGTCCTGTGCAATGTAGGGTGTTGACCGGCATCCTTGGCCTCTACCCATTAGATGCCAGTAACATCCCCCCACACCCCCAGTTGTGACAACCCAAAATGTTTTCAGATACTTCTAGGTGACCTTGGGGGACAGACTCCTTCTTGGGCAAGAACCCTTGTGCTGAAGATATACGGATGGCGATTACTACTATTAATAATCATTTATGTGAGGGTTCAGAACTTCATGGACAGTTTCCCTTTCCAAGCCCCTGTCTAGGGGTCTCATTTAGAAATTACCTCTCCCCCAGGAGAAGAGAGGAGTGAAGTCACATTTTCCATAAACTCTTTGTCCCCTAAAGAGACAGAACCCACATGGAAAGGCTCTGGAAGTCCCAGCTAGGCCAGTTCCAAACCTCAGGGCATGTGCCTACCTGGGTACAGAAGTTGGTTTGGGGAGACCACCCAGGGTCAATCTGTTTGCCTTGGAATATGGGATTGGGGTGTCTTCCAATCTGGGGGAGGATGGTGTATTATCCTTGTCTATTATTTTCTATATTCTGATGCTTTGACATATGTGGGAGGCCTTGTTGACCCTGGAGGGAGTCAGGACTAGCTAATTCTTAGAGATAGTAACCAACTTGCCTGTGAACGTGCTTTTCAAATGCAAACCAACCAATCCAGAGCCCACACTCCCAACCATCTCCACTATTGGGCTCTTACAATCAGGGCCAACCTTCTCCTGCCAGAATCAGCCCAGGGTCAGGTACCAGACAACTCAGGACAGCTCCAGGGCCTGCTGAAATTATTTAAACTAGCCAATCCTAAGCCTGCTTAACGTGCCTTGCCCATTTCTTCCTGTGGAAACCACAATAAATGCTCCTGCCCACGTTCCCCGCTCCCTCTGCCTCCTGACGAGCTCTGGTGCTTCCCTGTATGGCTCTGCATTCATGGGGCTGGGTGAAGGTTGTACCTGAAATACCGTCATTATTGCTGCTGGAAAGGTGTCGAAGTTGGTAGGAGGAGTCCCTTCATCGAAATTAAACCTGCAGAGAGGACACAGACATTTCACGTGGGTCCCACCTCAGGTGTTCTGAGGGCTTGGCTCAGTATCTTGTTTCCAGGGCAGTATCTCCGTCCCCTAAAAGGACACCCTGCGTGGTACCCAGGGCCCCACCCATCTGGGTGAGTGCACTGGGCATCCAGGCCACGAGGAGGGCAGACTGTGTGACGCAGGTGGGCCTGGGTCTCTGGAGGCACTGAGCGAGGTGCCTGGGGGTGGGAGGCCCCGGGCTGGGCCCCAGGGAAGCAGAAGTCAGAGGATCTGCCGAGCACTTACTGGCCACCAAAGAGCTGCATTCCCAGAAGGGCAAAGACGACGATGAACAGGAAAAGGAGGAACAACAGGCTGATGATGGATTTCATGGAGTTGAGAAGAGACACGACCAGGTTCCTGAGAGATGCCCAGTACCTGCCAACAGAGGCCAGGGGTGGGGGGGTGGGGGTCAGGCTGGGCCAGGGTGGCAGCAGCTAAGCCCACCTTCCCAACATGGTGGAGGTGGCCCCACCCTGGCCCCCGTCCCCATTCCCATCGGGATGCCAGGCAACCCCGAAGACTTACTTTGTGACTTTGAAAATACGCAGTAACCTGAGGGCTCGTAACACACTGATTCCAAAGGATGTGCCGGGTTTTATGACGGCCCAGATGACCTCAAAGATGCTCCCGATGATGACCTAGAACAGAGGACCCGGTCTTATGTCCAGGCTCCTTGCAAACGTGCCCTGGGTCTGAACCTTGCAGGAACCCAATCCAACCCCCACCCTCAAACAGAATCAGGGTGAGGGTCTCAGACCCCTCTCATCCCTTCTCTTTTTTCACTTATTAAGAGCTGATGAGCACAAAGAATTCATGAAACACATGATTACAAAGCGAATGCCCACGAAACCACCACCTATGTCGAGAAATAAGACACGTCAGCAGCCTGAAAGCCTCCAGGGACCCCTAGACATAGCCATCACCTTGAATTTTATGCTAACCATTTCCTTTAACCATTTGCATTTAAAAAACTGAGGTGGAATTCACATAACATAAAATTAACCAGAATGGTTAACTTAAAATACTGCACAATTCAGTGGCCTTTAGTACATTCACCATGTTGTATAACCATCACCCCCCTCTAGTTCCGAAACATTTCCATCACCCCCCCAAGAAGACCCCGGACCCATTAGCAGCCACTCTCCATCCCCTTCTTCCCGGCCGCTGGCAACCACTAATCTACTTTCTGTCACTGGAGATTTGCCTGTTCTGGATATTTCATATAAATGGAAATATGTAATACGTGGCCTTTTATTTTATGTCTGGCTTCTTTCGCTTATCATAACGTTTTCGAGGTCTTTGCCTTTTTAAAGCATTCAAGGATCCTCCGTAATCCATATAGCTTAGTTTTACCCGTCTGAACGTTCATCAGCAGAATCATGCTGTATAGACTGGTTTTGTCAGTGTCTTGCTTCCTCTTGTGCAGTATTATGTGGCTGACGGGTGTGGCTGTTTTTGTTGCCTCTCGTTGGTGCAGAGAATTCCATTATGTGGCTAGGCCACAACTTTATCCACTCTGTTGCAAAGGGATATTTGGGTCGTTTGGTCTGGGACTAGCAAGGCTGCTCAGGACATTCTTGTATGTGTCTCCTGGGCATCTGTGTGAGTTTCTCTAGGGTGAATCCCTAGCAGTGGAATCGCCAGGTCAATCCTACTTTCCAAAAAGGGTCCACAAATTTCCCCTCCCACCAGCAGTGGTTGAGGAGGGTTCTAGGGGCTCTGTATCCTTGCTGAAGTTGGGATTGTCCTTTCGTTCCTTTTGCATTCAGCAGAGTCTCTCATATCCAGCGGTGATCCTACGCCTCTCTTTTGGATGTCCCCAGGTGTCAGCCATTCTAAGCTAGAGCTGGAGAACTGAAATCCTTAGAAACCAGACCACTTACCCCACAATCAAAACAGTTGAAGGAAGAGTGGAAGTAAGGCCGCGTCCCAAGCCCGTACATTTTTATAAACATTTCGGACATAAAGAGTCCTAAGAAAATGAATTCTGCATAGTCTAGAAGGGAGAGGGGGGGAAAACAGAGGAGGTTAGATCCGTGGGGGGAGGTTCCAGGTGGCTCTGACATTCCTGTTAATTGCAACCCTGGCTGGTGGGTCCCTGCGTGCTTACTATATTTTTTTTTAAAAAAGTTAATTAATTAATTAAAAAAATTTTAAATTGAAGTATAGTTGATTTATAATGTTTCAGGTATACAGCAAAGTGATTTAGTTTTATATATATTCTTTTTCAGATCCTTTTCCCTTATGGGTTATTACAAGATATTGAATATAGTTCCCTATGTTATACAGTAGGTCCTTGTTGTTTATTTTATACATCTTACTATGTTTTTAAAACGAACAAATGAATGAATTAACTAACTGACTAACAGCTAACTAACTAACTAATTGGATAACTAACAAAATAAAGTGGTTCCATAATACCAGCATGTCATAATCTAAGAATTATGACTAAACCACTTTTACATGTCTGCGTTCCAAAGGAATAATAGAAATAGAAATCATGACAGTGTTCTATTTGTAATCCTTGTGTTGGGGACTTAGTTGGAGCACCACAGGCAACTAATCTAAGGCATGGCTTTTCGCTGAACTTCACGTCCCTTGGAAATCCTGTCTTGCTGATGTCTGAAAGTCTTGATGCAAGATAAAGCCTTTTGTTTTTTGGTGAGAAAGCATAATGGTGCAAATACCTTGGGGAGAGGTAACTCATGGTTATTTGTTTGCTCCAGCAAAGAAACGTTTAATAGCAGTCGCTTTTCTGAGATGGCTTTCTTGGTGGGGTAGGAAGTTGAGGGGTCAGGAAGGGCATGAGTAGTCACCTACTGGAGGGGAAGGAGAGGTAAGGAGGAATTCTGAGGGGAAGAAAGCATACAGAAAGGGAAGACAGAGGACCCAAACCTCCAAGAATTCCATTTTGGTCACATAGTTAACTCTGTTTGAAGGTCAAGGGTATTTGTTATATCATTCTTTTTTTTAATGGTGTAAGATCTTTTTCTAGTTCTTTGTGATTTTACTTTTTCTTTTTTTTTGGCTGTACTGCGCAGCTTGTGGGATCTTAGTTCCCCAATCAGGGGTTGAATCCGGGCCCTCAGCAGTGAAAGTGCAGAGTCCTAACCACTGGACCACCAGGGAATTCCCTGTTATATCATTCTTTTAAGAGGTGGTTTGAACTGACTGTTAAGGTCCTTCCCACTCATTCCTGATTGAAACTTTCCCTTAGTTTTAGGACTCCAGGGAGCTCCTAGTGTCTGAGGGAAACTCTAGGGTCTCCAGGGCCCCTGGGACCAAAATGTCAGCAAGGGAAATCTGTCCATAACATCTGGTGTATTCCAAGAACCACCAGAAGAAACTCTGGGAGAACTTAAGAGTTTCCAAGATACTTGTTCCCCGGTTACCATGGAAATATGATAGCTGGTGATGCACAAGACCTGAGAGAATTACTTATCTGTAGCACTAGTGGGTCTGGAAGAACTTTCAGGATCATCAAATCCAATTTCCACCAAGTACAGAAGAGGAATTTGAGACCCAGAGAAACGACTACACTTCACTGATTCCAAGACACATATTTTTGTTCACATTTTGACATCTCCGAAACTGGGGTGTATCTTAAAATTGGCATGTCCTAGTTTAGATGGCAGCATTATTTTATTTCTTAGTGGCACATAAAATAAAAATAAAAGAGTGCCTTATAATTGAAGATGTGTTTGATTGATGGACAATGGTAAGAGCTTGTCCAAGGTCACACGGAGAGTTAGGGGCAGGGCAGGTATCAAGACCCCAGGTTACCTGGTAATCAGGGCAGGGATGTACCATCAGATACAGCTTGGACTCTGGGTTCAAATCCTGGCTACATCACTAACTAGCTGTGTGACTCTGGGCAAGTTGCTTAACCTCTCTGTGTTGCAGTTTTCTCAACTGGAAATTGATAATTAAAGGACGTTTACAGACACAGAGGCCCCAGGCAGGAAGTCCCAACCCCCTGTTCCTGAACCAGGACAGATAGAGCAAGGTGATTAGTGGGGAGAATATGGGAGATTAAAAATAGGCTATCAGAGGAGGTTAAGACAAAAAGTAAATAGTCCTCATTTATAAGTGACTCCAGGGGGACTAAATGCAATTACTAAGGTTGGAACTAGGTCAGGGCTCTCGGAAGGAGAACTGGCCCCTGGGGAGTGTCCTGGGGGGGGGGCGTTCAGCCGACGTGACTGGGAACAATGAGGGTTACAAGGAGACAATGACCTGGACCAGGCTCCCAGGCCTCTCTAGGCTGAAGACTCAACTTCTCCAACGGTTGTCTGGGTTAATTCTGAACCAGGTCAGAAGGGCAGAGAATCTACAGACCTAAGTCAGACAAGCCAGTAGATGTAGGAGGGGGGCAGCCAGCAGGAAAAAAGGTTTTGGGGAGCCCTCACTCGGGGCCCATAAGCCAGAGCCAAAGTATCCACTTGCCTTCCTCACTGTCCAGCCATTACTCTTGTTGATTCCTCAGAGCTCTTTACTTTTTAAATCCTGCTCAGAGGTCTCCCCACCTTTCACTGCTTCTTTTCCCCCAACCTGGTCATCAGTTTTGATACTATCTCATATTAATTCCTGAAATCTGGGAATAGGCCCAGATGGGCAAAGCCTTGGGAATCCTGGTACCCACTGAGGGAGCAAGATGTTTTCACACTTGTTAGAGGGTATCTTCTAGGAATGAATCCCAGACATAAGGAAGACAAAAAGGACAGGAGAGGAAAGGGGAAAGAAGCAGAAGGTTTGAAAGAAAAGGGAAGAAGCAGAGAGTCAGAAATGAGGATAGAAAATGGGTACAACATACGGGTCACTTTTTTATCTCTAATGTGCCCCCATCTCTCAACCATAAATTATTTGATTCCCAGAGATGCACCTAGAAATCACATGTATGTTTCTGTCTCTATCTGGCTGTCTTGCAGTCTCTGACTCTCTCTGTCTCTCTTCCAATGCACCCCTATGTGCCTTTCTTAGAAAGTGATCATGGAAGTCTCTGGTGGCCTAAATTCCAGCTTCCAGCTCAGGCCCAAAGAAATTGGGTTCTGTCATTGTGGCAGCAGCAATATCAGCCCCCAAGTTGAGTTGTAGACATGGCCAAATGAAAGGGCAAAGTCAATGAGGACCAAAGAAGGAACACATACCATCAGAGAAAGAGAACTGGAAAAAGGGTGTGAGGAAGGGATCAGGGAGCCGGTGGGGGCGGGGCCAGGAGGTACTCACAGAGGAAGTCGGAGAGCCACTCGGGCTGGTTGTAATGAACGATAGCGACACACAGCGTGTTGAGGGCTACCAGACTGAGCACAGTCCAGTAGAAGGCCTGAGTTTTGACCATGCGGCGGATGTAGAAACGCATCCTCCTCTCCTTTTTGTGAAAAAAAGTTGAGTTCTCCAGCTTGGCACTTTTAATGCTGGCTCGGGCGAAGGGAGACCCTGCCAGGGAAAGGATGGAGAATGTCAAGTTGTACCTGCAGAGGAAATTAACCGATGCATGGCCCAGGCACGGATTGTGGTCAGGGAATTCATTAGCCTCCCAAGCAAGGAAGCCCCTGGGAACCATCATGACCTATGGGCTTAGCTTTCCAGAGATGGAGCTTATGAGAAGGTGATGTCCCTGAAAATAATAGTATTGGAAATAACCAATGAGTGCTCAGGATGTCAACGGGGAGGCCGATGGCTCTTCAGTGCTGGAGCCAACTTTCTGTATCTTCCTCTCCTGGCCATGTCTGATGACTCTGGGGGGTCATGCTACAGGGTGGCATAATGCAGGAGCCTCTGCTCAGGACTCCCAGTGCAGAGGTAGGCAGCAGAACTGCATGGACCATACTTGGAAAGCCTCCAGGAGGAGGTGTGGATAGGATCCTAGTTTTCCATGGACATTTCACTTTAGAAATAATCACCAAAGAATGAGCCAGCTGTGCCCTCTGCCTACGTATATTTTTGCTCCTAAGCATTTACAAGGTACCTACTGTGCCAGGCTCTGTCCCAGGTGTTCCAGATACACGTTAACAGAGTCCTGCACTCCTGGGACTGATACTCCAGCGGGGGAGACAGAGAGCAAACATAATATAATAAATACTAAGTTAATAGTGTGATGGGGGACTTCCCTGGTGGTCCAGTGGCTAAGGCTCCACACTCCCAATGCAGGGGACCCGGCTTTGATCCCTGATCAGGGAACCAGATCCCACATGCTGCAACTAAGAGTTCACATGCCACAACTAAAGATCCTGCGTGCCGCAACTAAGCCCTGGCACAGCCAAATAAATAAATAAATAAGTAAATATTTAAAAAAAGTAGTGTGATGGAAGGTGAAAAGCGCTTTGGAAAAAAGAGAAAGTAGAGCAAAATAAGGGGACTGGGACCCCCAGGAGGGACCACTGGGCAGGCTGCAGTATTAAATCAAGTGGTTAAGGTGAAGGGGTTGGCCTGAGTTACCTTAGTATCTTAGGTACCTTATGCAGAGGAAATAGCAAGTGCAAAGGCCCTGAGGCAGGAATGTGCCTGCCTGACGTATTTGTGGGAACAGCATAAAGAGAACAGTGTGGCTGGAGTGGAGTGGTTCAGGTGGGAAAAGGGAAGAGGTGAGGGCAGGGAAGAGACTAGGCAGGTTGTGAAGGGCCTTGGGGGCTGTGGGGAGAACTCGGGCTTTTGTTTTGAGTGAGGTGGGAGCCATGGAGGGTTTGAGCAGAGGAGGGACGTGACCCGACTGGGGTTCACAGGTGCCCCCTGGCTGCTGTGGGGGGAACAGACTGTGGAAGGCAAGGGCAGGAGCAAGGAGGAGGTGACTGCTCTAGTCCAGGCAAATGATAATGGGGCCACCACTCCATGGTGGCTGAGAAGGAAGAAGAGTGGGAAGATTTGGGATGTATTGTTTAAGGTAGATTTCGACGTTTGCTGATGGACCAAGTGTGGGTGGAAGAGAGAGGCAGAAGTCAAGGGTTTTGGCCTGAGCCCCGGGAGGGATGGGGGGGAGGTTCAGAGCTCAGTTTTGGATAGATTGATTTTACCTTCTAAAATACCTCCTCTTGAAAATCTTCCATTGCATTCATTTGTTTATTGTTCCTCATTGGTTCATTCATTCTTTCATTTATTCATTAGTGTGCTCATTCGTTCATTTATTTGTGCATTCATTCATTTGTTCGCTCATTGGTATGTCTGTCATTCATTCATTCTTTCTTTCATCACTTGTTCATTCATTAGTGCATTCATTAATTCACCCATTTGTTTCTTCATTCATCATTTATTCACACATTCATTCATCCATCCACCCATCCATTATTCATTTGTTCATCCATCCATCTATCCATTCATTCATTTGTTCATTCATACGTTCATCCATCAAGCACTTCATCAACCTCATCACACCAGCCAGGCACGGGACACGGAAAACATCTCTCAGGATGCCACTTCCTATTAGCAAAATTCTAAACAGAGGTTGTGAGTTGGCACCCCAGGGGCCATACTGGTTCATCCTGGGTTTGTGAAAGTTAAAATGATTGGTCTACATTTAAAAACTGGGAGATTTTCTATAAAAATATGGATTTCAGCTTCTCATGAATGAAAATAACAGCTGACATTTTTTGAACATTTAGAAGGCACTGCGGGGGATGCATTTTACACAGTAAGCTCCTCATCACAACCTTAGGAAGTAGGGACCGTCATTTACACCATTTTACACCCTGAGCAAACAGAGACTGAGGGGATTCCAGTAACTGGCTAAGAAGCGTCGAGTTAGTTCAGAGCCCGTGCTCTCGGCCACCACGCCGCACTCACTCCTGGAACATGTGGCCGTGAGGAAGGGACCACATTCCTGCCCAGCAGCAGTTGGCCAGGTCCAGTGGCTGCATCCTCCCCTCATGTCCATCACCTGCCTGACCCCACGGGCATTGGGAACCCTAGGGTGGATCTTCACACCCCTTCCCAGTTGGGACATTTCTGGTCCTTATGGCTCCCAAAGATGTGCCCAGACCCACAGGCATCCACAAGGCTTGGCAATCACACCAGGCAGGAGGCCCCTTACCCCAGCTCCTGCTGGAGCCACATGGAAACCCGGCTCCATCACCAACCGGCGAGTGACCTTGGGCAGATGACCTCGGACAAGTCACCTTGCATCCTGGGACTGCAGTGCCTTCCACCTCACAGGGCCGTTGGGAGAAATCAATGAGTTAATACCCCCTAGCATGATGCTGGCACATCATGCTTATTGGTAAGATTAAAATCTCTTACTACAACCCTAAGAGCTGAAATCAAGACCTGTTCACATACCAGCGCCTGGAGGAAGTCTTTCCTGATCACAGGGCCTGGAGACACATCCCATAATAGGCATCTCACTCATCAGGAATGGAGAGGAAAGTGAATATTAACTAAACACCGCATGCCAGCTCTGTACTGTCTCCTCTATTTATTGCATTTCATACTCACTCTGACCCATGCTCCCTTTTTCTATACACTCTTGTCTATGCTTTTCCTCTGTGGTCTGGAACTGTAACTGCAGGCAATCCTTAGATTTTAAAAATAATTTTAATAAGCTATTTTGTGAAACCCCATATAGCTAAGATATCAATTTCAATGTGGAATCGATATAGAAATATATTAAAGAGATATTTTACAGTCTTTTTTTTTTTTTGGTACTATGTATTCCAAATCTAATGTGTTAGTATGAAGCACATTTCAGTTCAGATCAGCTACATTCAAGGAGTCAAGAGCCAGAGGCGACCAGTCCTAGTCAGGAATGTTCCACAGTGAGGACAGCAGTATGGCACCACCAAGGCTGAATCTTGGGATTTGGGGCAATTTATATGCTCTTCAAATTCACTGTAAATTGAAATAGGTGCTTCCCAAATTGTGGGTTGAACTGCCCTTCAAAGAGATGTCCCTAACCCCTGGTACCCGTGAATATGACTTTATTTGGAAATAGGGTCTTTGTAGATGACATCAAGTTAAGATGAGGTCAGACTCCATTAGACTGAGCCCTAAATCCAATGACTGGTATCCTTATAAGAGGAGAAGAGACATGGAGACACACAGGAAAAGACCATGTGATGACAGAGGCAGAAATTGGAGTGAGGCAAGTAAAAGCCAAAGAGAGGGCTTCCCTGGTGGCGCAGTGGTTGAGAATCCGCCTGCCAATGCAGGGGACACAGGTTCGAGCCCTGGTCTGGGAAGATCCCACATGCCGCAGAGCAACTGGGCCCGTGAGCCACAACTACTGAGCCTGCGCGTCTGGAGCCTGTGCTCCGCAACAGGAGAGGCCGCGATAGTGAGAGGCCCGCGCACCGTGATGAAGAGTGGCCCCCGCTTGCCGCACTAGAGAAAGCCCTCGCACAGAAACGAAGACCCAACACAGCCATAAATTAAAAAAAAAAAAAAAAAGATGTTAAAAAAACCCAAAGAAACAAAGCCAAAGACAGCCCAGGATTGCCGACAACACCAGAAGCTAAGAGAAAAGCGTGGGGGCAGATCCTCCCCTAAAGTCTTCAGAGGCAGCAAGGCCCTGCCAACATCTTGATCTCCGTTTGGACTTCTGGCCTCCAGAGCTGTGAGAGAATACACTTCTGTTGTTTTAAGCCACCCAGTTCGTGGTACTTTGTGACAGCAGCCCTGGCAAACGAACACAGCCCACACTGAGCTTATACCCTTAAAACCATCTAAATGGAATCTGATTTTCCTAAAGAACCTGTGTTGTGATGGCAGATTCCATTCATGGCTCAATTTTTCCTAACAATGACTCAAGGTCCATATTTCAGCAGTCAGTTGATCAACTCTACATGAGACTGTTTTGTAATGTGTTTATCAAATGAGCTGACAGCACAGTAGATCATCAGTTACATAAAGCTGCACTTACTAGGGTACAACATGAGGGCAAATGCCACACAGTTCCTGCCTGACTTTGAAACACATTATTATTATTATTATTTTACATACATAAATAAAGGTAAAGGCATTTCCTTGTCAGAACCCTGGAATTTCAGAGGTCTCTTTCAGGATTGTTTAGGAAGCCCCTGCTAGCATAGGGGCCCCTTCCTGTGGGTTTTTGATCTATCAGGCAAGGGAACTGGCTTTAGGTGGGTTTGCCTGTAGCAAACCTGTCCTGGGAGAACAAGCCACTGGCCTGTGTTTTGGACCCATCTACAAAGTTGAAAGTCACCTGCTTTCTTAACAGAGGTGCTGTGGGACAGCGCTGGCACTTATTCAGTGTGACAGCTTTCAACTTCGGTTTCTCGTCTTCCTTTTATCACACATTTATCAAATGCCAGCCTTGAATCTGGGTTCTCCAAGTAGCAAGTTTTCTTATGTCAGCCACAAATTCGAGCCCCGGGGTCTCCCACAGACAAACCCTCTGTGAATCTATCATGGCTTCCTGGCTCATCCCCACTTCCCCCTCGTTAGGAGCTGAACCATAACCTCCCACAAGTTCATATGTTGAAGTTCTAACCAACCCCCACCCTGCCCCCCGGGATCTCAGAATGTGACTGTATTTGGAGAGAGGGCCTTTCAAGAGGTAATTAAATTAAAATGAGATCATTAGGGTGGGCCTTAATCCTTTATGACTGGCGTCCTTATAAGAAGAGGAGATTAGGACACAGACACACATGGAGGAAAGACCACGTGAAGACACAGAGGAAGACAACCATCTATGAACCAAGGAGGAAGGCCACACCAGAAACCAACCCTGCCAACACCTTGACCTTGGACTTCCAGCCTCCAGGACTATGAGAAAGTAAGTTTCTGTTTTAAAAAAATAAGTCACCCAGTCTGTGCTATTTTATTATGGTGACCCCAGTGAACTTATAGCACTCTCCCTATTGCACGTGAAGCCCAGTTAAAAAACGCCTCCTTCACGAAGCTTTCTTTGCTTTTCCACCAGACAAATTCCTTCCTGCCTTGGATAGCTCTTAGACTCCTTATAATTAGTCTCTGTTGCTTTTAAGTAACTTTAAACTTGCCTAATTACTTTTCTGATTTCAAAAGTAATGCCTGTCACTAATCCATCCATTGCAGGAACATGTCATGGAGAAAGTGAAAATCCTTTGCAATCCCTCCAATTTCCACATCTTTAAGTACCTCTCACACTTCTTAATATTGTTTTAAAAATGGGACCACACATTTTACATTTTGTTGTACAACTTGCTTTTTTTCACCAAAAAATATATTTCAGACATTTTTCCATGCCATAGCAACTCCATTCTTTTTCCTGGCAGCAGAGTATTCAATTGTATATAAATACTATAATTTCTTTAACCGTCTCCCTATTTGCGGGCACACGGGTTGTTTCTGGTTTTTACTTTTTTGAATACCAGAAACAGTGCTGCTGAGAAGAGGATGGTACATAGATCTTTTGCATACGTGAAGAAATGTTTTGAAGCAGAAATTCTAGGTCAAAGAATATAAACATCAATAATTAACTAATGCCAAACCATACATCAGAAACACTGCAACCTACATTCCTGACAAAGGCATATGGCTATGCCCATTTCTCCTCATCATTGCCAACACTGGGTGGTATCACTTTTTCATCTTTTTTAGAAGGACTGATGAAAAATAATATCTCCCTGTTAATTAAGAACAGGTACCCAATCTTATCCATAGAGGAGATCTTGGGTACCCTGTTTTTTTCAGTGCCTGACATTTAATAAATGTGGTATAGACAAAAAATATTTGCCTATCAAAATATAACAAAACAGATTAGAAAAATGGAAGCAACCTAAATGGGAAAAGATGTGGGACAGATGTAATGGATCAAATTCACAGAGCATTGATGGAGCATTCCAATTCCTGAATTTGCTGGAAGGAGAGAAACAGATGTATCCACAAGTGGAAACAGGACTTGTTCATCATTACGAGGAAAAGAGTGTTTTGGCTAGAAATGAAAAATGCAAATGAAAACAAGCTTTAAGGTATCATTACAAACCGACTTATCTGGGAAAGGAAATTAAACGGGTAATAGGCAATGGCCGGTGTGGGAGAATCCGTGAGTGCCTGCATACTTGGCAGGTTTATAAATGGGTTCAATGTTTATAATGTTTATAATGTTTATAAATGGGTTCAACTCAGAATGGCTCTGTGAATAATGAGTTAAAAACCTGTTAATATCTTTGATCCTATAATTATCCCCAAGGAAATCCGCCCAAAGGGTGGGGGGAGTCATTGTACGTAAATGTTCCCAGCAGTGCTCCTCGTAAGGGCAAAAATTGGAAACAACTCAAACACCATATAATAAAGCCACGCTGAGCAAATCATAGTGTAGCCACCCTCTGGAGTGTGGGACAGTGACGGAAATCATTTTGAAACTCAGCAGTAAGCTTATAAACTAGGGGTGAATGAAAAAAGCAGAGTATGAAGTAGTTGGTTCCTGGGGATTAGAAACACGCGTATATTTTGATTTTTTTTTTTTTTTTGGCTGCGCCTCAAGGCTTGTGGGATCTTAGTTCCCCGACCAGAGATCGAACCCGTGCACCCTGCAGTGGAAGCGCCGAGTCCTAACCACTGCACTGCCAGGGAAGTCCCAGAAACACGTGTATATTTTGAATTCCCTCCATCTCTCATCCTTGCCTCTATGCTCCATACACCCCATCAGCCTTAATGCCTTCTCCCCTCAGAGTCTTGTCTTATTTCCTCTGCCTGGAAGCTCCCCCACCCACTCTTCATAACTGGAATTTTTATTTTTATTTATTTTTATTTTAATTTTGCTGTACTCATGCAGCTTTCGGGATCTTCGTTCCTGCACCAAGGACTGAACCCACACCCTGGGTAGTGAAAGCACAGAGTCCTAACCACTGGACTGCCAGGGAATTCCCTTCATAATCGGAATTTTTAAAAACCCATTTCAAAAGATAGTAGGGTCTCCTTGGAAAAGATCGAAAGCAACACAGTCTCAATCAAGAGGGGTGAGAAGGAAAGAAGTCAATGTCCTCTCCCACCTCAAACGCTGCCCTTGGAGATAACCAATAGCAACAGCCTGAGCACAGCCTTCTCTCTGCTCTCACTGCCATGGTGAACTCCTACCCACCCGTCAGTTCTCAGTGTCAATGTCACCTCCTCTGAGAAGCCCTCCCTGACCACACTCCACTCTTCCAGAGCAGGCTGAGCGCGGGGCGTCTCCTCTGCAGTGCTGTTATCATTACAGGTTTATTTGTGTAATGACCTGTTTAATATCTATTTTCTGCACTGGACGGCAAGCTCCACATGGGTGGGGATTTGGTCTCTGTCTTGTTCACAATTGGGCACCTAATAAATGTAGCCCCTCAGTGAGAACTAATGAACAATAATAATCTTATTCATAAATAATTAATGAATAATAATATTAGCCAACATCATGGGGACCTTATTCTCTGCCACATGTTGTTCTAAATGCTCAATGTGGATTATTATTCTTATTCTTTTGGCCGCGCCACGCGGCACATGGGATCTTAGTTCCCCAACCAGGGATGGAACCTGTGCTCCCTGCAGTGGAAGCGCGGAGTCTTACCCACTGGACTGCCAGGGGAGTCCCTATATGTAGACTATTTAGTTTTATTTCTCCTCCCAATAATATGAAAAGACACGCTCTGTTGTTATTCTCATAATCATGTCATCTGCCCCAGGACACACAGGTGGGAAGGAGCAGAATCAAGACCCAAATCTAGGCAGCCTGGTCCCCCAAGCTCTCACACTCCCATCTCGAGGGCGATCAGTAGTACACGACTGCCAGGCGGCGGCGGGAAGACTTACCCACGGAGGCAATATCGGCCAGCTGATCTTCAGCCTCCTCGGGGTTGAGCAGGTCTGTCTTGCTTTTCTTTATGGTGGCTCTCCGCAGAGCTCCAACAATGGAAACATGGCAAGAGAAAAAGACGTTACCCTTTTTGCTACAAAAAACGACATCGACTGAGTGTGTCCTCGGGTGCTGGGCGCTCTACCAGGGACTTTCTATGTGTTGTTGGATTTTACCCACGTGGTGGTCTGGTTTGATGGAAAGTAAGAGCGTGCGTGTTTCACAGATGTGGAGACAGAGGCTTAGGGAGGTTACATGACTTTGCCCAAGGGGTAAAGATGAGAACCAAGTCCCGTTCAGTCTGACTCTAAGTCTGGGCTCTCAGCCGTCATTTTCCCTCTAGGAGCCCTAGGATTGGATATGTAGTGACTCCTGTGAAAACAGCCCACCCCTTAACCTTTAGCACACTTGCTAGGTGGGCTGGGACTGTGGAAGCCCTTCCTCAGTATTTAGGTTCTCCACCCCCAAGAGCTCGCCGGGGGACACTGAGTGCAGGCATATACTTCCAATAAAGTGATTTAGACACCCCCAAGGGTAATCTCTTTCCCTCCCCCCAAAATCCATTTTGTAACCCACTGGGATAGGGCCCCAGCTCCTTTCCTTCCTTCTCACTCCTGGTCTCTTCAATCCAAAGTCATTGCTCTGTCTAGACAACTTTCTAACATGTGAGACAACTGTCTTTAATAGTAAGCTGGATTCTTGGTGAAATTATTTTTTTTAAATTTAATTCATTCTATTTTTGGCTGTGCTGTGTGGCTTGTGGGATCCTAGTTCCCCGACCACAGATTGAACCCGGGCCACTGCAGTGAAAGCACCAAGTCCTAACCACTGGACTGCCAGGGAATTCCCATTGGTGAAATTATTATTATTTATTTTACTTAGTGAACACAAATGGGGCTGACCCCGAGCCAGACACTGTTCTATGCATTCTATTTGCAATAATTAATATAATCCTCATAAACAATCAACTAAGGCAGGTATGATTATTATCGTGCCCATTTGACAGATGGGGAAAATGGAGGCACAAGGCAGAAGAAGCTGGGCACGTGGTCAAAGCAGAAAGGGCAGGCAAGAAACGGAAACCCTGTGTCAAGGTCCTGAAATTCCTCGAGGAAGCAGATTCCCACCATTCCCTTTATCTTCCTGAGGCTGACCTGATCTTGTGCTTGTTCTTGGCATCACCTGGGCCCTGAACATCCATTCCCTGGAAGCCCCCTCAGAATGGAGTAGCCTGTCCCCCCAGCCCCGGCTCCTCCTGTGTCCCCTGGGACCCACCCCCACCCCTGGAGCCAGGTTCAGAGCAGTTACCATCAAAGGGATGTCTCTGCTCCCCGTCGGTTTCATCCTCGGCGAGGATCACCTCTTCTGAAGAGGAAGAGCACATAGTTAAGCTCCAGTGTCTGGAGGACTCTCCTGGGGATGGGTTCCCTTGGACCAAGAAGGAGAAGGGTCCTCCTGGCCACTCTACTCTCCCCTTGCTGAGTGACAGCTCAATCAGCCAGAAATGTGCTGCTCACTTGCCTCTGACTCCCAGCCCCACTTCAACGATGGTCCTAAAGCCAACATCATCCCCACCTCCTTCAAAATAAAAACCGACCTCCTTACCATAGCCTATAAGATCTTGCCTGATTTGGCCCCCGTCACCTCCCTGTCCTCCTTTTCTCCCACTCTCCCCCTCACGCTGCTCCAGCCACACACAGCTTCCTTTCTATGACTCAACTCTACTCCTACCCCTGGGCCTTTGCACTTGCTGTTCCTTCTGCCTGGAAAGCCCTTCCCCTAGACATCCACAAGGCTTCCTTTTTCACTTCCTTCAGGTCTCGGCTCAGAGGTCACCTCCTCAGAGAGACCCTCTCTGATCACCCTGCCTTCTCTGACTGTTTTCTGCCTCCTACTCTGTTTTATTTTTCCTCTCAGCATTTGGCAACATCCAACATTATATGTATTTGGTTATTTTCTGCTCTCTCACTAGACTATCAGAATCCTGCAGGCAGAGACCAAATCTCAGTGCCTAGAACAGTGCCTGGCACACAGCAGGTGTCCCGTAAGTGTTTAAATAGCTGAACAAATAAACATGTACCTACTGTATGTGAGGCACTGCTCTTCTTAGGTGACTTAGCTTGGATTACCTTAGAGATTCCTCAAACAGCCTTATGAGGTAGGTACTATCATTATCTCTGTTTAACAGGCAGGGAAACTGAGGCACAGGGAGGTGAGGTGCATTGCTAGGAGGTGACAGAGTTGGGATCTAAACCAATGTCTGATTTTAAAGCTCTTAAGTGTTATGTATGTTATATCCTGGCTTCATCCCGCTGGATTCTTGTTGCTAAAAACTGGAACTACCAGTGCAGATCCTCTTTCTCCTCCCATCAGGACCCTTCCCTCATCCATCTCCAAACTGCATGCATGACCCTCTGTGTGCTCCGTGGCCTGGGATTTCAATTCCTGAGCCCCAGGATGAAAGGGCCTCACCTGCTTTCGAGATCCACTCCATGTACCCATTGAGTTCTCGTTCAATCTGTTGCTGCCGCCTCAGCTTCAAAAAAGCCCGCCGGTTCTCTACCCGCTCCCTTTCTTTGGCAAACTCCCTGAAGAAGCACAGAAGAGTCAGGTCTGGCTGTTTTAGACATTTTAGGGAGTCTGTGTGTGTGTATGTTTGGGGATTCAGAATCCCTGGAGGGCAGTGCATTTCAACAAGAGGAATCAGGTCTTCTGAGAGAAGATCAGAATATTACAGGAGTGGGTATTTCTGCCAGCTTCCCACATTTCCCAACAACTGCACCCAGTTAGAGGAAAAGAAACAAAACCATAAACCATGCCATGCCAACCACTGCTGGCTGCATACCCCATTCTCATTCTCTGTACTCCTGGCTAAAGAATAGTTTCATCCCTCTTTTAAGTTAAGTTAATGACACATGAGCTGAAGATTTCTGCAGCAGCCTCACTTCTGTGATATAGGACTTTTCCAGTTTCCCTTCTTCCTCTTCCTGTTTGGAATGTGAGATGGCTATCTTGTGAGCATGAAGCAGCTATCCTGAGACCATGAAGCATCCATGAGACTGAAAGCCTCCAATAAGGATGTCAGAGTGGAAAGCTAGAAGACGCTGGGGTCCATCATGGCACCATGGAGGTACCAAAATGAGAGAGAAAAATGAAACTCACTTATGATTAAGCCAGAAAAACAATCTTGGGGGTAGGGGACAATGTGTGTCATGAAAATGCATGGTTGATTGTATGCTACGATTTTATATTTGGAAAATAGGGGAGGGGGGAAACCCAACCAATTGTTTCTTTAAAAAAATGTAAATTATAGAAATTAAAGCTCTATAGACTTTTCTTGTGTTTTGGGTTGCGGGCCTGAAAATTTTGAGAAAACCTTCCAAGTGAGAGGTCTAAATTACAAAGAGGCTTCCCGCCCCCTGGGTGGAGGTAGCTCAGTGCCAGCGGCACAGCTTGGTGAGTGAAGGCTGGGCTGGATTTCACCTCCCATGAGTCCCTTCACTGGGTGCCTCCAGCAGTGCACAACTTATGCACCTGTACATGGCTTGCTGATAACTGTCTAATAACCCAAAGCAAGAGAAGAGGCCTATTCTCTGCCTGGAGAATGATGGCCTGTTCCTGGGAAAAAGATGGTGAGGGGGAGTGGGATGGGGGGAGTAGCAGAGACTTACCCAGACAGCACACCCAGCACGAGGTTCAGCATAAAAAAGGAGCCGATGATGATGAGGGGGATGAAGTACAACCAGTTCCAAGTGTTCCCTGAGGCATCGTTGCTCTATGGGGGGGTGAGGAAGGAAAGCAGGTGAGCACTGAGTGGGACTCAGGTATGACCTGACAGGTGAAGGAAGGAGGAGCTCTTGTTCTCCTGGGACTCTGTCCTCGAATGTCCTTGGCCTGTGGAGTCCTAGAGCTCTGGTAGCCCAGAGAAGGAAAGAGAGCACAGGATCCACCAGTGGGGGAGACTCCAGAGGTACCACTAGAAGGACAAAGCCCCCTCCTAATCATGTAGTCCTCACAGGACCAGAAACCAGCATGAAACTCAGGAGGACTCCACAGATCAAACTCCAGGAGGAGAAGGAAAAAAAGCTCATTGAAATGTAGAAATGAACCCCCAGTTCCCTCCCTTCTCCCCCAAACAGTCATGATGGCAGGGTCTGATAATCAGGTTAAATCACCAAGCCAGATGGCAGGGCCGTGAACCTTTTCCTTAAGTGTCTCCCTCCTCTATTGCCTGCAGCCTCAATGTCAACCACAGAAAAATCCCCAGAAATGCCCAGATCAATTTTCAAGGGGAGGAAGTCCACAAATAGAACATTCTTCTCTGGGAGAACAGAACACTGTGCCAGTAAGTGAGAGGAGGGGAAGAAAATCAAGAATAGAGAAAGAAAGAAAGAAAAAAACCCCCCAGCACGTAAAGAGTACTTATTTGTGCCAGACATTCCTCTAAGCATATTACCTACATTGGCTTATTTGCTCGTTTAATTCCCATGATGTCCCTATGTTATTGTCATGCACTGAGGAAACTAAGGCCCAGAAAGACAAAATTGCCAGCATGAGGTCACAGAGCTAGACAGTGGTGGACATGGGATTTGAACCAGGTGGCCAGGACCCAGAGCCTGTGGACTTAATCTCTGTGCTGGGGAAGTCTTCTGGTGGTTCATCAGCTCTATGGCATCTGAGAATGTGGGGCCCCCAAATGTGGCTTTAAAAGCTCACCTTTAAAAGCACTTTCAGTGCTACTGCTGCCCTGCAGAAAGGCTAAAATGAGAACGACTGACACTGGTGCTGTGAATCTGTGGAGGAACTGGAACTGTCACATGCTGCCAATGGGAGGGTAACATGGTGTATGAGTTTCTTTTGGCTGCTGTAATAAGGAACCACCAAGTGGGTGGTTTAAGAGGCCCAGATGGAGTATCCTTTGGGGAGGGTAGTGACTCTGGAGGGAACAAGAGGGGGACCTTCTGGGGCTGAGAAGGTTCTGTTTCCTGATATGGGTGCTGGTTACACATGTGTGTTCAGTTTGTAAAAATTCATCAAATGTGATCTGTGAAGTGTCCTGTATGTGTATTTTACTTGAACCAAAAAAAAGTTGTTTTTTTTTTTTTTTTTAAAGAAAGTCAACTTTACCTTAAAAAGCAAGGAAATTCTTTTTTTTTAATGTATATATATTTCCTGCATTTGCTTTATTTATTTATTTATTTTCGTATGTGTTGGGTCTTCGTTGCTGCGCGGGCTTTCTCTAGTTGCAGAGAGCGGGCTTCTCTTGTTGCGGGCTCTAGGCACGCGGGCTTAGTTGCTCTGTGGCATGTGGGATCTTCCCAGACCAGGGCTCAAACCTGCATCCCCTTCATTGGCAGGCGGATTCTTAACCACTGCGCCACCAGGGAAGCCCAGCAAGGAAATTCTGACACATGCTACAACATGGATGAACCTTGAGGACATTATGCTAAATGAAATAAGCCAAACACAAAAGGACGAAAACTGTATGATTCCACTTATATGAGGTTCCCAGAGTTGTCAAGTTCACAGAGACAGAAAGTAGAATGGTGGGCAGGGGCTGGGGGAGGGGGATGGAGGGTTAGTGTTTAACAGGGACAGAGTTAACAGTTTTGCAAGATGAAAAAGTTCTGGAGACGGATGGTGGTGACAACTGCACATCAAAGTGAATGCACTTAATGCCAATGAACTGGACAGCTAAAAATGGTTTAGATGGTAAGTGTTAGGTTATGTTTATTTTACCACAATAATTAAAAAAAAAGAAAAGAAAACAAACAAACCAAGAAAGCCAACTTCCATGATGGACACAGAGAGGTTCAGGGGACAAAGAATATGCCAGTGCCCTGCTCACACCCTTGCTCTAACAGAGTTCCAATGCTTTGCTTCTTTTTTTTTTTTTTTTTTCAATGCTTTGCTTCTTGAAGGTTCTGGAAGAAAGAAAAGGGTCAGCAGAACAGGGGTGGAGAGAAGGCAGGACTGGCTTTGTGCTTCCCCCTCTGATGTTGCTGCTGTGGCTGAGGCCTTTTCGTCACCATTTCTTGGGGTTAACTATAGCCCAGGGAGAGACAGCCTGCACCGGCCAACAGAAGAAAAAAGTCTGGCTATCACAGGAAGCAGGTTTGGGATGGAGACGGAGCAGTGGGTGGGTGGGGGGAGAGGGGCAGGACTGAACGGGGAGAAATGGCTGAGGCCCTTGGTACCAAGGCAGCCCCTCCACCCCAGGATCTGCCCACACCCCAGCTCCCTGATATGCTTAGAACCACCTGGCCCCATGATGCTGCCCGGCATAAAAGACACTCACAGTGCCAGGTCCTCAGCCTACTTGAGCTCATTTAATCCTCTCACAAAAGGTGGTATGTAATCCTCCCCATCTTCCCGGGTGAGGAAACCAAGGTACACAGAGGTAAAGTCCCATGCCCAAGGTCCCTGTCGTGGGCTGCATTGTATCCCCCTAAAAGATATGTTGAGGGACTTCGCTGGAGGTCCAGTGGTTAAGACTCCGTGCTCTCAATGCAGGGGGCACAGGTTCAATCCCTGGTCAGGGAACTATGATCCCACATGCTGCATGGCACAACGCCCCCCACCCCCCCCCAAAAAAAAGATATGTTGAAATCCTAACCTCCAGTACCTTTCAAGGTGACCCTATTTGGAAACAGGGTCTTTGCAGCTGCCATCAAGTTAAGAAGAGGTCATGATCGTGGGCCCTAGTCCACTATGACTGCTGTCCTTTTAAGAAGAAGAAATAACAGGTGAAGACAGGGATACACAGGGGAGAGGACAGCCATGTGACAACGGAGGCAGAGACTGGAGGGACACAGCTGCAAGTCAAGGAATGCTGAGGGCTGACAGTCACCACCAGAAGTCAGGAAGAGGCAAGAAAGAATTCTACCCAGAGTCTCAGAGGGAGTAGAGCCCTGCTGACACCTTGATTTTGGACTCTGGCCTCCAGAACTGTGAGAGAATACATTTTTGTTGTTTTAAGCCATCAGCTGTGGTACTTGGTGATGTCGGCCACAGACAAAGAACACAGTAACTGAGCTACTAAATGGCAGAGGTGCCACCTCCCGACCCCATCACTTCCAGGCCCTGCTCTCCTGTCATTCTCCCCCTGCATCACTCCAGCCACATGGCCTTCCTGTAGCTCCTCAAACGCACCAAGTACAGTCCCACCTCAGGGCCTTTGCACCTATTGCTTCCTCTGCCTGGAATGCTCTTCCCCCAATTTCCTACATGGCTCCCCTCACCTCCTTCAGATCTCTGCTCAAAGGCCACTTTCTCGGGCAGGGTTTCCCTGATGGCCTTTTACAGTTGCATCTTCATTTCTAATCTCATTTCCTGCTCTATTTTTCCCTTAGTGCATCTCCTCCTCTATACTTATTTCTCCTGCTCATTGTCTGTCTCCCCACTGTCAATTCCATATGGGGCAGGGACATTGTGCTTTTTTCCCACTGCTGTATTCCCTATCACAATGCCAGGCATGCATGCAGTGTCCAATAAATGTTTGTTGAATGACTGAACGAGAGGTGCCTCCCCACACAGCCCACATCCTCCACCCCAAGCTGTGCTCCCTTCTTCCTTCTCTCTCCTTCTTCCTTCCTTGTCTTGCTTTTCCCTCCCTGGGGACTGGGGTTCTGCTGCCTGATTTTAGAGATGCTTGTTCTCTTTCCAATCTAGCCCAGATGACTCAATTCCATGCTGTGGATCCAACAACTCACAGAGAAGAAGCTGGCAGAGGGTTGGGTGTAGTTTTTGATTAGTAGGTGGGCTTTCCTGGGGTTTGCTCAGGAGAAAAATGGGAAATATATTTCCCAAACCGAAAGACTGGAGCTTCCTTGGCCGTTCTGTGATAGCACAGAATGTGGGGGACACAAACCTCCCATCCTGGGTCTTACCTCCTTTGGCAGTTCAGGTTAAGCGTGGGTGTGCTCATGAGTCTGGGTGTGGGGAAGAGGGAAACTGCTTGCTTGTCAAAGTCATTAACACCAGAAAGATACACTCACAAGATAGCCTTGTCTTTCTTCCCAAGGCTCAAAGAGTTCCACTGCCTGAAACGCTATTCTTCATTAGTGTTGTCACTAAATATGTCCTGAGATACGGCAAGATGGCCCGTCCCTGTCTCCCTGTGGTTGGCTGAGGGCCATATGACGAGTGCTGGCCAATGAGGAGTGAGTGGAAATACCTAAGTCACTTTTGGACCAGAGCATTGAACTGTCAGTGTGGGACCCTCCAGGGCTCTCTTTCCTTTTGGAATACCAACTGGTAATGCTCTAGGTGCTGGTTGCTCCATTAGCTAGGTCCCAAGTGACTCTGCTGAGTATAGCTCCCTTCTTCCTCACTGCCAACCTGCACTGGACATGTACCAGAAAAGACATTTGTTCTTAAAATCACAGTGATGTTGGAGAATGTCTGTTACTGCAGCATAACCTAGATTTCCTGACTGATACACCCTGATATTTCCTTGGTTCACTCCTTTATCTCCTTTAGACTTCTCTCAAATATCACTTTCTCATTGACTTTTATACGGCTCTCAGGAGGCAGATGGGGGAAAAGAATGTTTCCTGTATGTCTGACAGAGAAATTAATGTTCAAGATTACAATGAGCTGGTTGTCCTCTGAGCCTCTGCCTGGAGACAGTTTCTCCTAGATCTTGACTTGGTTGATTCCCTCTCATCACTCAGCCTTTCATTCTACTGTGCCCCCTCTCAGAGAAGCCTTCCAGCCAAAAGGGCTTGCCCCTCCTCACAGCACAGACAGAACTCTCATTCACTTCCAAGCATGTTTTGCTTTCTGAATCATTTTGTCAATATATGCATTTGCATTTGAAGTCCCTGTGGGCGGATTGTTTAAATAATAACAATGACAGGGAAATGTATTTATCCCAAGTCCCAATGATCAGGCTGTTTCCCTGGGAAACGAAGAGGCAGGTGGGACAACAATGGTCACTTTAGTAGAGCCCGTTTGAGCTGACAAAACACCCCTTGATTCCCAGAATCTCCAGTGGATGGGGAAACTGAGGCTGAGGGAGATGATTTGCCTGGCTCACACAGGGTGCGGATGGCACAGCTGGGGCTAGACCCATCATTCTGGCTTGTATCCGACAGATTTTTTTTTCTACCTCCCTCCTTCACTGCACTTAACATAGTATTTTCTGTTTATAACAATTGGCCCATGAGAGCCTTAAAGGAGAGGGAAGATACTGATTCACCCCCTCACTGTTGGTACCTAGCATGATGCCTGGCGCTTAGCAAGCGCTCAATACTCATCAAACAAATGAATGGCTGAGTCCCAGTAAAATCCTTAAGTGCCTTCTGTTTTATGGCTTATTTTCCTCTAATTTTTTGAGCATGGTTCAGTCAGAAGAAGTATAGATGATGTAAAAAAACAATAAACCTCCAGAGAACACCCAACTCCCCAGCATAAGGGATAAAAATGGGGTGGATTTGACTGTGAAAGAGCCAAAGCCCCACAGTGGCCATGAGGGAGGTCGTATGTCTGTCCCAGTTTGTACCTGTTATTAAATTATGCGATGCCTGTTAATTCTTTTTTGAGTTCTCCTTTCCCCATTCACTCTCAAAATTGTCCTGGTTTGGGCAGTGAATTATATGGTCTTTCTGCCTCTGAGGTCTCCTGTCACCTCCCCTGGCCTCTTCAGCTCCCTTGCTCACCCTCAGTCCCTCAGTTCCAGCCACATGGGCTGCCTGGCTCCTCACAAATGCCAGAACCACTCCTGCCTCAGGGCCTTTGCACTGGCTGTCCTGTCCACCTGGGTCTCTCTTCCCTGACATACCTACCTGGCTCTCCCTCACCTCTTTCAGGTCTTAGTAGAAGAACTTCAACCTCTCACCTTGAGGATCCACAACCCCTCTAACTGCTTTATTTTTCACCTGAGCTTTCATCACCCTCTTACACAGGAGTTGACAAACCACCACCCATGCGTGCCACCTGTTTTTGTAAATTAACGTTTATCGGCACACAGCCATGCCCATTCGTTATGTATCTCCCCTGTGGCTGCTTTTGTGCTACGAAAGCAGATTGAGTAGTTGTGACAGAGACTGCGTGGCCCACAAAGCCTAAAATATTTAAGATTCTGCCACATATATAAAATTTTCTTAATTATCTTGTTGGCTGCCTGCTTCTCCCACCAAAATGTCAACTCCCCCCAAACAGGGATTTTTTTGTCTCTTCCATTTGCTGCATATCCTTGGTGCCTAGAACGTTGCCTGCATGCAGTACACATTCAATGAATGTTTGTTGAATGAATGAGTGATCTAAAGTCCCCCAGATCTGATGCTTTGATGTTGGCCAAAATAAACATCTATGAATTATACAAGGGCTTAGGTCAAAGATCAGTTTCAACCATTAGTGACCATTTGTCAAGGGACTTGCATTTATAATCACCAACTAAGCACAGTTTTACCATTTTCTTAATTGACATTAAGTGAGGACTAGAAATAGAGAGTAAGACAAACACACAGAGAAAAGCACAGAGAGGTGGGGGAGAGAGGAATAAAGAGGCGAAGAAAGGAAAGGAGGAGAGAGAAAGAGAGAGAGACAGGAAGAAACAGAGAGAGACAGAGAGACCAAGAATTAAGAGAGACAAAGACAGAGAGGGGGAAAAAAAAGAGAAGGTGAGAGTCATAGAGAGAGGGAGGGAGTGTAACAGTTAGTGCCCAGTGCTGGGTTCAAATCCTGACTTCACTACCCTTGACTAGGGGATCTTGGCAGGTCACTGGATCCCTGTGAGCCTCAGTTTCCTCATCTGGAAGATGGACCTAAAAATATTTCCCCTCATGAGGTTGTTTTATGGATCAGTTAATGATACAAAGAAGATGTAGGGATGCAGTAGGCTCTCAGCGAATGGTAAAAAGTTAACTCAAGATGTACAGGTCCTGCCAGGGCCCCAGACTCTTCCTCTCCCCACCCTGGTAGCAACTAAGGGAGGGCAAGTCCCATCGCCCACACTGCACCCCCAGGCTGCTTTGGCTCATTCGGTGAGAAGCATGTTGGGTATGTCCTCTGTGTGGGGTGGAGGTGATTTCTGATTTTTTTTTTTTGTTTTTGAGTCACGCATGCACATATGGTGAGGGGGTCCCTGTGAAATAAGGCTGCCTGTTGCTCAAGCAATACACAGAGCCACCAACTTTTGTCTCCAGCAAATGGCTCCAGTGCAGCCCTCCTGGTCTTCCCCATGCCGCCCCCTTGAGCTCAGAGAGCCAGTCCTCCATCCTGTTTGCCATGGGAGGTAGCAAATAGCAGATTCTGAGGGAACTGGTGTTGAGTCAGAGCTGGATTCCAACCTTAACTCCTTGTGTGTGGCCTTGGCCCTCAGTTTCCTCATCTGTAAAATGGGACTATTTAAGGCTCTACCTTAGAGGGTTACCATCAAGGAGTCAACGGGCTGGTGCACAGAGAAACACCCAGAATAGTGCGGTACAGAGGAAATAGCTGATAGCCCATTAGGATTCCAGAAGGCTGCCCAGATCCAACGTGGGCCCCAGGAAGGTCCAGGGATGGGCACAGGAGCCCTCTGGGTCCTTCAGAGGTCCAGGACAAGGGTAGAGCTCGGCTATGTTGACTGAGGTTCATTTTATAGCAGTTAGACATGACTCGGACCACATTTTTGGCACAGAATTTCAATATACTTGCCTTTGTGGTCTTTGGGCTTGGATAAGCACTCACCCCACTACAAAATCCTAATGTGGGCAGGTCCACCATGCCCAGGGATGCCTCAATGCCCCATCTTCAAGGATCCCTGGTCTTCTAGAGCAGGGTTTCTCCACAGTGGCACTCTTGACATTTTGGATTGGGTAACTTGTGGTGGGGGCTGAGCCAGACACAGACAGCGAGAATTTCAGTTACTTGCTAAGCTATCACCTCCTCGGAGGGTTTTCCTAGCCAAGCAACCACAGAAGTCACTGCGAGATTCCCTCAGGCTCAACTGGGGTGGGAATCCTTGGGGAGTCTGTGAATTTGCATGGAAAAAAGTTAATCCTTCACTTCCCCTAATTTCCACCAGAAAGTGGGGCATTTTCTTCCATTATGAGGGGAGGCAGCAAACTGCAACAGTGTGGGCAGAACCGGTGATGCCCCTCACCCACAGAAATCACATGTAGTTCATAGATACCCCACAAAATCTTTTAGCTTCAACACTCCCATGAAATTATGGGGGTTAGCTGACTCATTGCCAGGTCCTGTTGGCAATGTGTTATAAACACTAAAACGACGTTACCAATCTGTTTTTAACAATATTTTTATAACAATTTCAGTACATTTGGCTTCCTTCATCATCTCCAGTCTTTTAATTTATTAGACTTTAAAAATCATTACACTGACAAAGGGCTCTGTGGCTCAACAAGGTTTAAAATTCTTTCAGGTGGATTCTCTTTGCTCCCAATCTTCCATCTTTCTGCCCCAGACTTAGTGAGAGTTTTAAGAAATTCCTCCTTTGAAAATTAACTGCCCTCCTTCCCTCCCGCCCTTCCTCTCTCCCTCCCTCCTTTGCCCTCTCTCAACCCCCCACCTCTCTCCCCTTCCCCCCCAATATCTATTTCTCTGGGTTCAGCTCAGAGCACAGGGAAGAGGAATGCAGAGCTCGCAGGCTGGTACTGCCATTTCCTGTCTGGCAACCTCCGGCAACTTTCTCAACCAGAGTCTTATTTGTAAAATGGGTGACAGTAATCTCTCCTTCACCAGTTATTTATAGACTTTATTTGGGTTTGCCCCCTTTTCAGGATCCCATCCAGGATCCACCATTTCATTTAGTCCTCACGCCTCTTTAGGTTCTTCTGGTCTGGGTCAGTTTCTCAGTCTTTCCTTGTTTGTCATGACCTTGACAGTCTTGAAGAGAACTGCTCAGATATCCTGCAGAATGCCCTCCAATCTGGGTTTGTCTCATGTTTTGCCTACGATTATGGGGTTATGGGTCTTTGAGAAGAAAACCCCGGAGGTGAGGTTCCCTCCTCATCATATCAAATCAAAAATCCTATGATCACACATCCACTGGGATGTCAAAATTTGTCACTTGGTTAAGGTGGTGTCTTCTAGGTTTCTCCACTGTGAAATGATATATGTCCTTTCCTTACGCTATTCTTTAGAAGAGAGTCACTAAGTCCAGCCCATCCTCAAATTGGGGGTGGGGGAAAGATTAAACTCCATTCCTGGAGGGGGACTGTCTATATATATTAAATGGAATTCTTTTGTAAGGAAGATTTGTCTCTTCTTCACTTATTTTGTTTATTTAATAATAAAGCAATAAAATGACCATTTATTATTGTTATGTCAATCAATAAGTCATTTATTTATTTTGATGTGGACTCTCTCTGGACAGGTAATATAAGATAAAAACACCCGGCATACAATGGGCACCCAGAAAATGCTCTTTTTCCTGTCCTTCCTCCCCATCTCCTGGTCTACGAGTAACCAAAAATCTTTTTCCTCCTAAACTCTTAGCAAGACAAGTTTAAATGAACTCCCTGATCATAAAAGTAAATTATGAAACTACTATACATAAAATAGATAAGCAACAAGGATTTACTGTATAGCACAGGGAATTGTATTCAATAGTTTGTAATAACCTAAAATGGAATATAATCTGCAAAAAAATAACTGAATTACTATGCTATACATCTGAAACTAATGCAATATTGTAAATCAACTATCCTTCAATTTAAAAAAAGAGGATAGAAGTAAACTGCTCATTGTAGAAAATTTTGACAATATAGAGAAGTATCAAGAAAATAAAGATTCCCAAATCCTACTACCTAAAGGCCATCTTGGTACAGCGGACTCCAGTCTTTTTTCCTTATATTTTCAAAATTACACACTTGAGATTATAAGGTTCTATGGACAGAATTGTGTCCCTTCTCCAACCCAATTCATATGTTGAAGCCCTAATCCCTGATGTAATGGCATTTGGAGATGGGGCCTTTGGGAGGTGATTAGGGTTACAGGAGGTCATGAGAGTGGGGCCCGCATGATGAGATTACTGTCCTTGTAAAAGTCACTAATCCCAGAGAGCTTGCTCTCTCTCTCTCTGCCCTCACCACGTGAGGACACAGTGAGAAGGCAGCCGTCTGCAAGCTAGGAAGAGAGCCCTCACCAGAACCGGACCATGCTGGCACCCTGATCTCAGACTTCCAGCCTCCAGAACTATGAGAAAGTACATTTCTGCTGTCTAAGCTGCCCAGTCTATGGTGTTTTGTACTGTCAGCCTGAGCTGACTAAGACATAAGGCTTATCTCACCTTGATTCTTTTTTTAAAATCAGTTCCCCCCCCCACTTGTCATTATATGGTGAGCATTTCCCTGCATCCTTAAATATTCTCCCAACAGATGATTTTTAATGACATGATACTCCATCATATGGAGGGACCATACGGTATTTAACCAGTTGCTTCCAGTTTTGTTCTATTTTTACAAATAACGCTGGGGTGCACATCCTGATATAAATCTTCGACAGGGGTGCTGATTAGTTAAGGTTAGGCTTTTTCTAAAAGGCACTTTAACCAGGAAGCCAAGTGGGAAAGAAAAGAGACAAATTGAAAAGGGAAAAACCTGGACGGGGCCCCAGCACACCGTGTAGGCGAGCTGCTGTTCCCTTTGCCAAGAACGTTCTTCCCCCAAACATCTGCCTGGCTCTCTCAGTCTCTGTGGGAATGTCACCTCCTCTGAGGAGCATTCCCTCATTGCCTGACCTAAACTAGCCCCCACACCCCAACACCTGTCCTTTTATGCTGCTGTTGTCCTCATAGGATGACACAGGTCATGTCACCACGTCCCACATTATGTATTTGCTTAATGTCTATCTTCCACCTTCTGAGTAGTTTATTATTTATAATGTTTATTGGTCACATCTGTCTCCCCTACAAGGATGGGGATTTTTGTCTGTCGTCTTCATTGTGTTGTCCCTGATCACCTGATCATTTCCTGGCACACAGCAGGCACTCAATAAGTAATTATGGAATAAACAAATGGATTTCAATGATACTGAGAAAAGAAATGAGATGTTGGGATCATAAAGCACTGCCCACCCAGGTGGACGACATCCATCTGGCATCTGTGCCTGTGGATTCTAAGATGCTTGGAGCAGGTGCTTCTGGACTCTTCCCATGGATCTCACCTGATAGCGGATGGTGAGGTCATGCCCACGGGCTTGGCTCTAGCACAAGCATAAAGGACAGATAGTCCAGACACTGTGCCTGCCTGTGGCTGGATGGAGCTAAGGGAGTCCTAGGGCAGGCCTGGCAAATGGCAGAGCACAAGGGCAGGACCCAAATGAGTCTGGAAAAGCAATAGCTCTGTCCTCGTCAGCAGAAACTCAAAGATGCCACTTAGCCCCTGCCCTTAGCAATGAGTTGTCCTAGTGGTTGCGTTTCAGGGTGGGGGGAGGTTGTCTTAATTTAGGAAGCCCCAGACAAGGGTTCAGGTGCAAGCACTTCATTTGGGAGATGCTATGAATTGAATTATGTCCCCACCACCTCTGCCCCACCACGATCTGTTGAAGTCCTAACTTCCAGGACCTCAGAATGTGACCTTATTTAGAAATGGGGTTGTTGCAGATGTAATTAGTTAAGATGACTTTGTACTGGAGTAGGGTGGGCCCTAAGCCAATACGACCAGTGTCCTTATAAGAAGATTGCCATGTGAAGATGGGGTATTCAAGTGAACAACAGAGAATCTATAAGCCAAAGAATGCCCAGGATTGCTGGCGGCCACCAGAAGCTGGAAGAGGCAAGGAAGTATCCTCCCCGAGAGCCTTTGGAGGGAGCCTGGCCCTGCTGACACCTTCTGGCCTCCATACTGTGAGGTAATAAATGTCTGTTGTTTTAAGCCACCCGGTTTGTGGTACTTTATCACTGCTCTAGGCTCACATCAGGCTCAAATCCCTGCTCCCTGGGTTTCCACCCAAAGCATGACTGTGGGATGTAAGTGCATGGAAAGTTCTAGAAGGCTACTCTGAGTTAGTGGCAGTTACCAGTGGGGTGAGAGTGGCAAATAAAGTGGGACCCAGTGGCTCACTCCACTTCTTCAGGTGCTGCTGGAGTTTTCACAATGAAAAATTCATTTACATTTTTAAAAGGAGTGCCCTTTGGGGTGGAAAATTTGGCCTACAAATTTGGACCATGCACTGTTCTAAATGCTTCACATATATTCACCTCCCTCAGTCCTTGTGCCCTGTGAGGTAGGACTGTGCGTCTCCTCATTTTGCACACATGGAAATGGAGGCACAGAGAGCCCAAGTGACTTGTCCAAGGTTGCACAGCAAGGAAGTGGTGGAGTCGGGAGGGGAACCCAAGCAGCCTGATGCCTGACTCTGTTCTCTCAACTGTTTCCCCCGAGTTTGCTTCCCCCAAGGTGATTCAGCTCTAGGCTTCCAGGGCAAATATCCCCTAAGATGATGGTGCTTACAACTATAGAACCCTCTGGAAATTCATGTCCCTGCTCACACTTCCTCATCCACCACTGAGCTCATATCCATTGTCTTCCTATGAACCTCGGACCCTTTTTCTGGATGTCCAACTCCATGATATAACCTGTTTCCATGATCACACTTTTCTTAGCTCCTGTTCTCCACCCCCACTCTCTGCCTAAATTCCCTTACCTTCCTATCTCCCAGCTCTGTTTCACTCCCAGGAGGGTTCATTTCCCTCTGAAGCCTCCTCTTGCAACAGCCTTGTAAAGAAAAAAAACCTAGGGACTTCCCTGGTGGTGCAGTGGTTAAGAATCAGTCTGCCAATGCAAGGGACGTGGGTTCGAGCCCTGGTCCGGGAAGATCCCACATGCCGCGGAGCAGCTAAGCCCGTGCGCCACAACTACTAAGCCTGCACTCTAGAGCCTGTGAGCCACAACTACTGAAGCCCACGCGCCTAGAGCCCGTGCTCCACAACAAGGGAAGCCACCACAATGAGAAGCCCGCGCGCAGCAACGAAGACCCAACGCAGCCAAAAATAAATAAATAAATAAATAAATAAATAAATAAACAGAATTAAAAAAAAAAGAAAAGAAACAAACCTAGAGCCCAAGCAAGCTTTGGCCAATTGGGTGTAACCTTTAGCCCAAGCTCTTTGCAGGTCAGGGCCAAGAAAGAGCCTGAGCTTCTCAAACCTACTGTCTGTTCCTAGAGATGCTATGCAGAACGGAAGCGGGGGGGGGGGGGCAGGTAGGCGTGCACATCTTTTCTGACCTGAACTTAACATTTTCAAGACCTAGGACAAGAGTACCAACCGAGGCCCACGTATATGTGTAAATATTTAAAAGCCACTGAATAAAACATGCTGTATGCGTCTCCTTTACAAACACACCTTCATAAGCACTTGGAAGGTCAGTCTGGAATTTAGAATCTGGATGTCTGCACTGGATTATGCGGCGGGGACAGCCTTCCCTGCCCCTTGACCATGGCCTGCCACCTGGAGGCAGGGGAGGGGGTGCTCCACACACACATGCATGGACACACCAACTTGCACGTCCAAACTCCAGCCACATCTGAGCCAACAGCCACCCCAAGGACACCCTTGGCCCTCAGGGGATACCAATGGGTGGTGTAGTCAGAGAACAGACCCATGGAAGAATCTCATGCAAGTTCATGGAATCTGGGCTTGGGGAGGGAATTCTAGGATCTAAGATGACCCAAAATGTGATCTAGAAAGTGGAGTGGTGGTGGCACTAGCTCCTGGTAGACATTTCCTGTCAGCCCCATAGGGAGGGGCATGGCTGGAGGAGGGCCAGTGAGGGCTCCAGCGCAGAGCCCCTTTGCATAGGTGCTCAAGGACATTTCTCTATCTCTCATCTATGTTGGTTTTTAACTTACACAACCTTTACATATTCAAACATCTATAATTATATTTAAAAACTTGTGCAATTAAAAATTATTCAGCATCTGTGTGCCCTCTAGATCTCCATCTCCCAAGGGCCCTTCTCTACTTAGAGTTCTGAGGACAACACTCCCATATCCTCAAAGGACTGAGCCTCAGGCCGGCTCTCCTGGGGCCGTGTTGAGTTGTCCTTCGGCGGCCTCGCCGGCTCAGGGTCCCTCCACTGCAGCCTCAGGAGTTGGCTGGTCCTGGCTCTCCACGACCCCTTATCACTTACGTTGTAGAGGAGGTCAGTCCACCCTTCCATGGTGATGCACTGGAAAACAGTCAGCACTGCAAATAGGATGTTGTCGAACTGAGTGATCCCATTGTTGGGCCCTTCCCAGTAGGGCTGACATTTGGTCCCATTGGGGCAGGTGCGGGCAGGTTCCTCTGTCCCACACGGAGCTGGAGACTCACCCTGAATGTCATCTATGAAAGGGAAGGGGAGAAAAATCAGGGGCAAGGGCCAGCAAAAACAGCTCTGAGAAACAGGAGCCAGCGAAGATTCAATGCTGTTGAAGAAAAATGGCTATTGAGATGAATTTATCAGTCTTTTTCCAAAAAGTCCAGTGTTTGGCTTTGTTGACCTAGTCATGGTTTTCCATTTCATTAATTTCTTCTCTAAGCGTTGTTCCTTTTTTGTTCTTTTCCTGAACTTTTGGGATGAATTAACGTTCCTTAAGGCTATAAACTGCTCTTTAAGTGCAGCTTTAACTGCATCTCACAAATTCTGTCATGCATTAGTATCATTATTGTTCAAGTAAAATATTTAGCAATTTCCATTATTATTTCTCCTTTGACTCATGGATAACCAGGAAGCATTAAAAATTTGTCACATATCTACAAAAATAGAATAATATAATGAATTCCCCTGTACCTATCATCAATTTCAACATTTATCAACTCAGGGCTAATCTTGTTTCATCCACATCCCCTCCCCATACTAAAATATTTTGCCTTGCCACTAAAATATTCTTAAAGCAAATCTCAGACATCTTACCATTTCATCCACAAATAAGAAGCATGTCTCCTAATTTCCAAAAACTTTGATTTCCAGCTTAATTGCACTGTGGTCAGAGGATATGTTTTGTATTACTCTGTCCTTTGAAATCTGTCGACATGCACTCTAAGGTCCCAAATACAGTCAGTTTTGGTAACTGTGCTGTGTGCATTTTGAGGTGGTTGGGGGCAGTGCCCTCCAGACTTCCATCAGCACAAATTTGTCAATTGGGTTGTGTTATTCTTCTATAGCCTGACTGATTTTTTTTTTCTTGAGATGTACTGGGCTCAGGGAGCTGTTCTGGGGGTGAGGGAGGCCAGTACACACAGTACTCACCCTTAGGCACAGTAGCTAAGCTTTCTCTCCAGATAGCAGGAGGCAGATTGTGAAAATGCCACAAGGAAAGAGACACATGTCAATGGATGTCCCTTTTGCTGGAAACCCAAAACAGCTTCCTGGCAAAGTTGGGCTGGGCCATAAAGGTCGGGTCTGAATTCTAAGGTGTTGATGGGGAGACCGAGGAGAGATGCCTTCATGAGAACACGGAGTTAGGGGAGCACAGAATATCCCAGGCTTTTCCCCATTGGACCAGAGCCGCGGATATGAGGGGATTCTATTCAGTGAACGATACTTTTGAAGGTTTTCAGAGAGTGACACTGTCCGACAAGAAATCAAACAGCTGAGTGTGTAAACTCAAGCTCCCACTAAACAAAAATATATCTCAATGTGATATATTTATATATAGGTTATATATAGCCTACATACAGGCTTTGAAGCCCATTCTTAACCTCCACTTAGTAAGCAAGAGTGAAATAAACCAACATAGAATGCATGAATCTTATTGGCCTTTGAAACTCTGGTTAAGTAGAAACTCTAGGTCATGCAAAATGACATTTACCATCTCAGAAGGGACACCCACTACTCAAGAAGCAATGACACATCGGCCACTATTTTAAGTTGTGGGAAACCCCTTCCCCACTCACGCCAGATTTGGTACAGGGGCTATTATTTAATGAATACAGATTGGAAGGCAAAATCTTTTAAACATAAGGCTCAGGGCAAGGGGGAAAATTCCATGGGCTCCTGTAATGAATGAGAACCATTGTCTGTTGGGAAGGTCACCTCTGTCCAAAACCTTCTCCATTTCTACCTTGTGTCCAAGTCTGGCCCAATACCTATCCACCAATGTGCCCCCCCCACCGCCCACCCACCCAGCCCCCGGGTTAGCCCAGTGAACACAGGTCCCTTTCTTTCCTCGGGGCTACAATAGTTCCCGAATATTCACATTTGGTGAGGAGACAAAAGCAGCATCAACCTGTATTGCTATGGACTAGTTGCAGACAAGGGGGTCTTGTTTCCTCAAACTGTTTTGGAAGCTCTTAGAAAGCAGGGCGCTTCCACTTTTCCTTGGCATTTCTCTGGGTGTTTAGCGCGGTGCTGGGCACACAGGAACTGTGTTCCTGATGATAAGGAGAACCTGTCTGCAAGAGAAAACCTGTCTGTCTTTAGCAGCTTTGCCTAGTGGTGTTCTTGATTGCGACCCGCTCCCCCCAACCCCCCACCTGCCCCCTCATCACGAAACACTCTGAGGGCTGCTTCTAGAAAAGCAACCATCCAGAGAGTCTGAGGAATTTGATTATAAATATATTTTAAAATTAACCTGCTGCCTGGGTGTCTGTTTATATCTGTCTCTTACTCACATGCCTTATATTTTTAATTGCGAGCTTTTCAGTCATCCTTCCTAAATCAAGGCCTCCTACCCTCCGGTTGCCTCACCCACATCTGTCCCCTTAAAACCTCAATTCAGACTCAAGCCAGTCCTCTGTCCCCTTTGCTGGAGAGAGAGAGAGAGAGAGAGAGAAAACAACAACAACAACAAAAAACCCTAGGATCCAGGAATCCTGGTTTCTCTACCTTCGGCTGATTTTTCTGAGGGGCCCTGCCCTGTGTCTCTCCCTCCAGCATTTCCGCCTGGGTGACGAGGCCAGGAGCAGAAATAGCTCTGCCTCAATTAACACCTTCTTCATCGGGGAAAGAAATAATTAGGACATCCCATATTGAGCAAACTTCACAAGCCCAGGAGAGAAGGAGACGGGGGTGGGGGGAGCAAGAAAAAGGAGGCAATAAAAGCATCTCGAATAAACCTTCCTTACTGGGTTTTGCTGCCCTCTGGGAGGTCTGAGGAGAGGGCTCTGCCACCCAGGGGTCATCGGGAAGAGAAGGTGGATGGGAAACCACTCCAGGACAGAATCTTCTTCCTAATAAGACAGGCCTGAAATCTCTTTCCCTTCCCAACGGGCTCCCCTTTGGGCTCTACTGTCTCAATTCACAGTTTCTTTGACGCACGACTAGCGCTGTCATTCAGCCGGTCCACACTGAGGCGGCCTGTGGTCCAAATATTGAAATACAGACTTCCCTCCGATTTGATTTGATTTGGTTCTTGGTCAGAGAGCAAGCAGCTAGGTTTGGATAGCAGGGGATTTAATCAAAGATGTATCTGGAAGCTATTGGGTCCTTGAGTGTGTGGATAGCGTGGGACACTATCCCCAGCAGTTGCCCCGCTGCTGATTCAGAGATAAGCACCAGGGCCCTCCTGGATTTTCTCCTGCGCCCACCCTGCTTTCTCGATCCAGCAGCTAAGGGGTTGACACTGGCATAGTGCCGGGAGCTCATGAGCCAAGATCCTGCTTGCGCTCTGGTTCTGACTGGCTGGTGCCAGGACTCCCAGCGGGATGGCTTTAAGGCACATTCTGGGGGAGACCAGGAGGAGCCATCCTCGACTCTCCCTTTCCTCCAGGGTAAGGAGGCTTTAGAACTCAGCATGCGCTAGGGGCTGGGGTCACTGCAAGGTAGCTAGGCAGAGGCTGTGGGCACTGCGCCTATATTCTGCAGTCATTTGCCCCTACATGCTCCCACCGAAAACACCTTTGATACGTGCTCCAGCCCAGTGTCAGGGCAGCCAGCTGTGCCAGGGCCTTAATGCCCTCCCTGGGGGCAGTCCTTGCCAATGTCGGATAGAATTTGGTGGATAAATAGCCAGCTCCCTCGCCCCACGTGTGGGATGGCTCTGAGTGTGACCTACACTGTTCCCCCGAGGTGCCCAATGGAACAGAGGTCTGGTTGCCCAAGATGGTAACCTACTTGATAACACCCCCCTTTACTAGATGTTTTCCCTTCCCTGTCTCACTTCTCCACTCCTCTGATGGTGCTTCCTGGGATCACTTCCTAAATAAACCACTCACCCCGGGACAGCTTCTCGGGGACCCCAATGCAATGCCCCGGCGACAACCGAGATCTCGGGGACTGTTTCACCCCCTGCCTTGCCTGCAGTGCTTTCGGGAGGAGGTTCTCCCAGCTTCCAGGAGAAAGAAGCAAACCCCTGTAGATCCCTTCCAGGAGCTTATCCCTAAGGGAAGAAAGAAAGGGGAGGAAGGTTGGGAAAAAAATATGCTGCTGCTCGGACCTACCTGTGCCCTCTTCAAAGCAGGTGGTATGAAATTTTCCCATATAAAATTCTAACCCTATGATTGCAAAAATAAGGATTGCAAAAAAGAGGAGGAGGCCGATCTGCAGCAGGGGGATCATTGCCTTCATGATCGACTTCAGGACGACTTGTAAACCTGGGGAGACACAGAGAGAGAGGCCCCACAGGCCCGTGAGAAGGCACCCCAAAATCCCACCCCCAAGATGCCTCCTGAGGGAACCCAGAGCATGCAGGAGGCTGGGGACCGGGCGATAGTGAGGGAAGATAGATGGAAGACACAGAGGCTGCTCGTTATAATAATAGGAACCATTCCTCCTAATATTTTAGAGCACTTTTTTTTTTTTTGGTTTTGTTTTGGCCGCGCCGTGCGGCTTGTGGGATCTTAGTTCCCCAAGCAGGGACTGAACCCGGGACCACGGCAGTGAAAGCTCGGAGTCCTAACCACTGGACCGCCAGGGAATTCCCCACTTTTTATCTTTAAAATATTTTTAAAAGTATTGGACATAGGCTGTCCCATTTGATGACCTTTTGGGCAAGAAAGAGGTGGAAATTCATGGCTTTCTGAGCCCCGTTCTTGGGTGTTGGGTGGTTTTCACCCAGAGCGGGGTGACTTTTTCTCACTTCTTTCCACCAAGAGAGGGCGTCTTTTCCTAATTCATACAAAGGCGCCATATACGCTAGTTGCAGCTCTGCCTGGGAAAGCGGTCAATGTCCTAGTTCCAACCCTGGGAAACCAGACATTATTTCATTGGCTTTTAGCAACAACCCCATGAGGCAGGCGCACGTGTAAAATTATCCCCACTTTACAGAGGTGGGAAGCAAAGCTCAGCGGATGTCATGATTCACCTTAGGGCATGATAAATAACAGGGCCAGGATTTGAATCCAGGTCGGAATGATGTCAAATCCTCTGTTTGTAACCACTGTTCTGTATGTTTAGGAAAGTCTATGGTTAAAATGAGGATTCAAACATATAGCTTGGGTCTTGCTTCTTGATGAGAAGAACTTCCCATGGCCCACGATTAGCACCTCCTGATGGGTGGAGACCACAGGGAGACTATGTTACTCCAAGAGGTCCAAAATGTAAGGCTGATGCATGTGGCAGAGTGGCTAAGGCTCTGGACACTGGCTGAAGTTGATGCCCAGGCCAGATCGCCTTTGCTGTTGGTGGACCCTCCCTCCAGCTGCTGTGGGCATTTGCTGCTAACGGCTCCCAGATGCTCCTCTTTTCATAGAATTGCCCTTGGTTATCAAAAGCTCCCCACCTGGGAGGCTATCGCTTCCCCACCTCCCACCCCCAATAACTGACCACAGGAGTACAAAAGACCAGTCTGTTGCCTCAAGTGGGAGACAACTCTGATGTTATTCACACCCCAGAGCTCCCTGCAGGATCTGGCTGAGACTGCATCCTTGTTCAGATCCTTCCGCTACCCCGTCCTGCTGCCCTCATTCTCTCTCTCCTGACGGCACTCCCCCAATAAAGCAAGTGCATCTGAACACCTATCTAAATCTGATTCTAGGGAACCTGACTTAGTCATCTCCTGACTAGCAAAGTGATCTTGAGCAAGTCACGTTCCCGTTCTGAACCTTGGTTTCTTCGTCTGTAAATGGGGATTAGAATAGCACCTCCCTCTCAGGATTAAATGAGAGGGTTCATACCTAGCAAAGTCCCTGGCACATCATAGGTGGTCATTAAACAAAAATTCTTATCAGTGTTAGCTTTGGGATGGCCCTTGATTTAATATGACATAGGCACCCACTAGAATCTTGCAGACACCTGAGTAGAAGTGCCTTCTTTCTAACAAAAAGACCCTGCTGGTGGTTATCTGGAAAATCTTACTCTTTAAATCTGGATGGCAATGAACTTGAAGAATGAAGCTAATGAAATGTAAAATGGTGGTAATAACAGAACCTACTTCACAGGCTTGTTGGGAGGATTAATGAGTTAAAAAAATGGCAAATACTTAGAACAGCGCCTGGTACACAGTAAGTGCTTATAAATAAAAAATAATAGCACAGGGAGATCAGCTCGGTGCTTTGTGACCACCTAGAGGGGGAGGATAGGGAGGGTGGGAGGGAGACGCAGGAGGGAGGGGATATAGGGATATATGTATGCATATAGCTGATTCACTTTGTTATGCAGCAGAAACTAACACAACATTGTAAAGCGATTATACTCCAATAACGATGTTAAAAAAAATAGGAATTATTGTTATTATTATTACTACTACTACTACTGAGGCAGTAGGACAGAAAAAGTTTAGCCCTGTTTTGTTTTGTTTTTCTTTCGTTTTTTCCAGCTGAACCTAATCCTGACCCTGTATAGTGCAGCCACCCACAGAGGATCTGGAGGAGAAGCATCTCTGGAGGACGAGAAAATAGCATGGAACGAGTATAGACTTTGGAGCTCATCTCTGTCAAGCTGTAAGAACTCAGGTGAGTCATTTAACCTTTCTGAGCCTCCACCTTTTCATCTGTAAAATGGGTTCACTGGGTGATCGTGAGGATGAACTAAGATACTACACAAAAAGCTCTTTCTGCCGTGCCCGGTACACAGCAGGCACTCAACGAATGGTAACGGTCATTGCCACCAGTATTACCAGGCTTGGGGTCAGACTGGCTAACTCCTAATTCTGCCATTCTCAGCCACGTGACTTTGCTCAAGTTATTCAGCCGCCCTGAGCTTCAGTTTCCCCATCTGTAAAACGGAGATAGCAGCATTATCGACTTCACAGGGTTGTGAGTGTGAGGACCTGGGTGGAGCTTACCATGGCTCCTGATAGAGAAAATGCTCAATAAATGGGTGCTGTGGTGATGGGGTGCAGCTCCTGGCTGGCTTTCAGGCGCTCACCCAGACCTGCAGCCAGATGCCTGGTGGGGAGTCCCCTGAGGGACTTCCCCAAAGTGGAGGCTGCCCTGACCCAGGCTGGGGAAGCACCCAAGGGTTCCTGTGACACGCTATGCAGAGGGGAAACCAAGGGCTCGCGGGACCCCCTGAGCAGACCCCTGGTCACGGTTGGAAACTCACGCACTTGGGATTCCAGACACCAGCTTGAGCGGCCGCAGCACTCGAACTGCCCTCAGCGTTCTTAGGTCAAACTCCGTCCCAACTGTTGCCAAGATGCTGGAAGAAAGAAGCCAGAACAGAAAGCAGAAGGTGGGTTTCAGGGTCAGACCGGTGGGCGGGGGGCCGATGTTGTGGTGTATTGGCTGGGTGACCACAGGCAGGTGATTTTACATTGCTGGGCCTCAGTTTTGTCACCTGTAAAACAGTGCTAATAGTACCTGCTTCACAGGATAACGGATGATTTACAAAGACCCCACATAGGTGTATGGTTGATGATACTCGATAAACATTAGGTTGAGAAGAACAGAAGATCCTGTGGCACCTGGTTGGGGTGACTTTCAGTGTATTTTGCAACTCACAATCAGGATGGATCCTGGGGAGGCTGGGAGGCCCTGGGGGAAGGACCAGGGGGAGTGGCAGATCCTTCGGGGCTCAGGTCCCTTTACCAACTGGCAAGAAAGCAGTTTAGTGTTAAGATCCCAGCCAGCATGGGTTCAAATCGCAGCTCTGCCACTTCCCAGCTGGGTGACCTTGGGCAAGTTACTTCCCCTCTCCATGCCTCAGTTCCCCCTTTTGTATAACAGGGATCACAACAGTACCTACACCTCAAAGGGGTGTGAGGATTAAATGAATCGATACACGTGAGGTGGTTGGCATTGTGGCCAGAACACAGGAAGTGTACTAAGCTACTCAAACAACCCAAACAATGGGTGTAGCCCTGCGGGGGTGGACCAGCTGACATCAGCTCCAGAAGGGGACTACAGACCCCGAACCTCAGGGCAAAAAGTCACTCCTGTAAATACAGGTGAGTAAGAATCACGGTGATAGGTGAGAGGACCCTCCCGTAGAAAGCCCCCCCGTAAAGACCCCATCCTAAGACCTCATTTGTAAAAAGTATTGCTGGTGAGAAAAAGGGTCCCAGAGACCCTCCTCAACCCAAGGAACCCCCAGACCCGTTTCCTGAATAAGAAATGTAGTAGGAACCACCATGGAACTATGCCACAGAAGAGGTTGTTGTTGGAGCCTCACATGATGGGCAAGAAATGCTGAAAAACAGAGGGCTCTGTGGTTAAGAGGGAGACCACGCAAATAATTTGGGGGTGTCTTCAGTTTTGTCCAGGGATCTGGACCTTATGACTTTTACTTTGAACAACCATATCTGCATCTGTGAATACCCAGTATCTACATCTCTTTGTCTTTTTAAAAAATAAATGTATTTATTTATTTATTTTTGGCTGTGTTGGGTCTTCGTTGCCGCGCTCGGGCTTTCTCTAGTTGCGGTGAGCAGGGGCTACTCTTTGTTGCGGTGTGCGGGCTTCTCCTTGCGGTGGCTTCTCTTGTTGTGGAGCGTGGGCTCTAGGCGTTAGGGCTTCAGTAGTTGTGGCACATAGGCTCAGTAGTTGTGGCACGCGGGCTCAGTAGTTGTGGCTCACGGGCTCTAGAGTGCAGGCTCAGTAGTTGTGGCGCACAGGCTTAGTTGCTCCGTGGCATGTGGGATCTTCCCGGACCAGGGCTTGAACCTGTGTCCCCTGCATTGGCAGGTGGATTCTTAACCACTGCGCCACCAGGGAAGTCCCATCTTTGTCTTTTTTTAAATTTAATTTTTATTTAATATTGGAGTATAGTTGAGTTTCAATGTTGTGTTAGTTTTAGGTGTACAGCAAAGTGATTCAGTTATACATATACATACATCCATTCTTTTTCAGATTCTTTTCCCATATAGATTATTATAGAATATTGAGTAGAGTTCCCTGTGCTATACAGTAGGTCCTTGGTGATTATCTATTTTATATATAGTATATCTCTTTGTTTTTGAGACAACCAGTATCTGCATCTGTAAATAACCAATATTGGCACGCCTTTGTCTCAGGACTTTCTTTGAAGCTGAGACAGGCCCAGGGAGTGAATTCCCCTGTGGGAGCAGCCCTCCACCAAAGATTGCTGGGAGTAGGTGGATGAATTCCCCAGCTCCCCTGCCCCCTCCTCCCAGATCCTCTGAGGTGTGAGTTCTACACAGGCTCCCAGAGAGGCTGAGCCCAGCTGCCCGCAGCGGGTAACCTGCTTGACCCTTCATTCTTCCTTGTCTCCCCACCCTTGTCCCCCACCCACACTTCCTGGAGTCACTTCCCAGATGAACTACTTGCACCTGAATCCTTGTTTCAGGGTCAATATGGAGGCACACCAAACTAAGACCCAACTCTTTTTCCAACTATTCCTAGAGCAGAGACGGGTCTATTAGGTTGGGCTGACCTCCTTTTCCACCATCAACAAATGCATATCTGAACACGTCCTGTGTGCTGGGCAAAGCAATACCTGAGGTCCTCCTTGCCCCACAGAGCTGATGTGGGAGAAAAATGTTTAACCAAAAAAGGCACACAGAGAAGGAATCTGTCACAGGTGTCATGCATTCTTAGAGGGAGCAGGGGAAAACAACAGCTCTGAGGGCACACAGCAGGTAGTGTTAACTCGTCTGGGACCCAGGGAGGACCCCGTCTCAAGCTGAGGGCTCATGGAAGAGGAGGAGGAATCTGGTCCGTGGGGGAAGAACTTTCCAGGCTGACGGGATGGCAGAGACAGAGAGCCTGGGGTGGGAAGGAGCTTGGCAAATTCAAAGAATGAGATGGTGCATGGTGGGGATTTGGATGGTGCCATGAAGCTGAAGTATAGGTGGGGGCCATGCCATGCAACCGCAAAGAACTTTTCATTCATTTAATTCTATTTTTCTCTTCCTCTCCCAACTTTCCGATATTCACTGGCATTCCTCAAACTCCATCATCCTATAGATCACCAGTCTATTTCACTTTCTTCCTTCTTGGCAGATAAAAGCCATGGGTGAGGGCATGCACAGTAAATGACAAGCATTTGTTGAGTTTTCATTCACTCACTTCACAAACATTCACTGGGCACCTACAATGTGCCAGGCTCTGTCTAGGTCCTGGGGACAAGAGTCATAGGAATCCCTGTTTGCATGGGGGAGGCTGAGAATAAACGCAGTAAATATGCCAGATGTCAGGGTGATGAGTACAAGGGAGAAAAGCAGTGCAGAGAAGGGGGTGCACTGGTAGCGTGGGGCAGGGTGAGGGGAGTGATGACACACATATCAATTGGTAAAGGCCAACTGCTCTTTCCTGCCTGGCAGGGAAGTAGTTCAGAGTTAAGGATGTTCAGACCAGCACTGCCCAGTAGAACCTTAAGAAGAGCCATGTGTTGGACATAGAGAACAGACTGGCGGCTGCCAAGGGGGAGGGGGTTGAGGGAGGGATGGAGTGGGAGGCTGGGGTTAGCAGATGTAAGCTTTTATATATAGAATGGATGAACAACGAGGTCCTGCTGTACAGCACGGAGAACTATATTCAATATCCTATGATAAACCATAATGGAAAAGAATATAAAAAAAGAGAATGTATATATATGTATAAGTGAATCACTCTGCTGTATAGCAGAAATTAACACAACGTTGTAAATCAACTATACTTCAATTAAAAAAAAGAAAAGAAAAAAGGAAAAAAAAAGAGGAAAAAACCAGAAGAGCCATGTGTGAAATTTAAAATTTTCCAGTAGCCACATTAAGAGTCAAAAGAAACAGGTAAAATTAATTTTAATAAATATAGTTTCTTTAACCTGGTGTATCTGAAGCATTATCATTTCGACAGGCAATCAATATGAAAGATTATTCTCAAGACATTTTATACATTCTTTCCTTTGGAGTGCGTCTTTGAAATCTTGGTGCAGATTCTACACCTATTGCACATCTAAACTCAGGTGCTCAATGGCCACACGTGGCCAGTGGTGAATGGACCACACAGCTCAGGTACGGAGAAAGAGTCAGTGGGATAAAGATGTGAAGTGAGCCACAGGAATATGTCAGAGGAAAACTCTAGGCAGAGGGACAGTCAGTGCAAAAGGTACATGTGAGGAACAGCAAGGAGGCTAGTGTGGGTGGAACTGAGTAAACCAGGGTGACAGTGGGAGGAGATGAGGCCTGGGGGGTGATGGGGCCGATGGTGCAGGGCCTTGTGGGCCACGGTGAGGACTTCGGCTTTTGCTCCGAGTGAAGTAGGAGCCATGGAGGGTTCTGAGCACTGAAGAGACATGATCTGACTTGTATTAAAATAAGACCCCTCTGGGGGTCAAGGCCAGAAGCTGGGAGACTAGGGGGGAGGTGACTGCCCTGGTCCAGGTGAGAGATGATGGGTTTAGACCCGGTCGTACTGCACACAAGGATAAAGCTGAGATGAACTCAGCCCTGCCCTTAGATGACCATACAAGTAAGTGGGTGAGAGATTCAAGTCCTTTTGGCTCCAGGGCTGTAAGAGGCAGGAACGAGGAGGAAATGAGTACAGACAGGAGGGCTGGGGACAGCATGATTGTGCAGCCCAAGTCTGAAGAGGCAGCACAGCACAAAATGTTACAAAATCTTAGACCTGCAGTTAAACCCTGACCCTGAATTTTCTCATTACATGGCCTTTGCCCTAACTTCTCTGAGCCTCTGAAATGCAGACAATCCAACCTCCCTCCTGCCCAGTGCAATCTTAGCTGGCACCCAAGGTGTACTATCTCCCGACTCCCTCCCTGGATGGACGACAAAGAGTTAGGAGAAGAACAGGAGGAGGGGGAAGGCTTCTCAGGCCGAGAACGTCCTACAGAGGCAGAAGGCTTCCCTCAGGATACGTGGTCGGGGGAAACCGGAGGCAGAGAAGGTGGGTCTTGTCGTCTGGACAGTGAGAGTCATGTAAGGTTTTGGAGCAAGGGAGGGATGTGATTAGGGTTGGCGTTAGGAAGACAAGCCTGACAGCTGAAAGGACAGATTGGCGGTGATGGAGGGAGGAATTAGGAGGCAGCCACAAGAGCCGACCGGCGTAATGAGGGCTAGAACTAGGACAAAGGCAGTGGGAGTACAAAGGAGGCCCCAATTTATATATAGCTGCCATTGACTGCTGTGCACCAGGAAACTTGCCTGGGCTCATCAAGTCCTCCCTGCATCCCAGCAGCCAGCAGGATGAGTCCCATTTTACAGAGGAGGAAACTGAAGCCCAGATAAGTTACTAATGCATGGAGGTCCACACCGCCAAGTAAGAATGTGAACCCAGGACCCCAGGACTCCTGAACCCTAGTTTTCTACCTCACGTGGCTTGTTGGATGGGGTGGGGGCAATGGTGGGAAAGAAAGGGAAGGGAAGAATGGCTTTCTGATTATGATTGGAACACCAAGTGGTCCATTTATTCAACCAGGTTTTATTGAGTACCTGCTATGCACCAGCCACTCAGGTAGGACCTGAGGATGCCACCATGAACAAAGTGACAATGGGAAAATATACGGTATGTCAGATGGTGTGACGCACTATGGAGAACAATATGGCAGCCACCAGGGCTTCCAATGGAAGGATGGAGCATGTGGTGGGAGAGAGGGGTTAAGACTGGGTTACCTGAAGGATGGAGTTGTCAACTGAGATGGGGACGATGGAGGAAGGGGGTGGTTTGGAAGAAGATCAAGAGCTGGATTGTGGACACGTTAAGTTTGGGAAGCCAGTTTTCTGTAATTCCCTCATTAAAACCTTCCAGTGGCTTCTATCAGGCTTAGAATAAAATCCAAACTGTAGCGTGACCATAAGACCTTGTGTGACTTTACTCCCACTGACTGCTCTGTGGTATACTCCAGGCACTTTGGCTTTCTGTTCTTCCAATGGGAAAATCTCCTTTCCACCATGGGAATGCTATGTTGGCCATCTCTTCTACTTCAAACACTTGCCCCATCCCGTCAACTCTCTCCCCCTTTTCTTAGCTGGCCCTCTTCAAATCCTTCAGATTGCAGCTCAAATTTTTCTTCTCAGAGAGGATTTCCATGTCCCCTCCGGATAAAGAGAACCTTCACTCTCTGGAATTATACTGTTTATTAAGTTGTATATATTATTCACCTCCTCTTCTAGAATATCAGCTCCAGGAGGTCAGAGACTTTTTTTTTTTTATTGGGGTATAGTTGTTTTACAATGTTGTGTTAGTTTCTACTGTACAGCAAAGTGGAGTTCCCTGTGCTATACAGCAGGTCCTCATTAGTTATCTATTTTATACATATTAGTGTATATATGTCAATCCCAATCTCCCAATTCATCCCACTCCCTTGGTGTCCATACGTTTGTTCTCTATGACTGTGCAGATACTTTTTTTTGGTAGTACCTGCAGCACCTTTCATGATGCAGCAGGTACTCAATGCATATTTGGTGAACGCATCAGGAGTGGTCGGGGGTAGGGTTATGGTAGACCAGATATCCCAGGGTAGATAGATAAAATGAAAAAAGCCAAGAATCCCCAATGGAATGTTGGAGAAGGGGAAAAAAAAAAAAAAAAAAGAGACAAGTAGAGGAAAGATATTGGTGAAAAAGAGGGAGAAGTCACAGAGGCAGGAGGAGACCTGGCAGAAGAGAAGAGTGTCATCCCTGAGGGTCAAGTTCAAAAGCGTTTCGAGAAAGGAGAGGTCATTGGTCTCCAGGGCAGCACAGAAATGAGTAAGATGCAAGGGATGAAAAGCACCCATTACACAACACTGGGGAGTCTCGCCATGGTTGATGGCTGGAGAGAACAAGAGGAGAGGAACTGGAAACAAGAGCCTGGGTATGAGAAGAGAGTCTTTTTAGGGTGGAAGAGAACTGAGTATGTTTATGTGTCGAGAGAGAAAAGTCGATGATGTATCCCTTGGCCTTTAGAGCCATGCTGCCTGATACAGTAAACATTAGCTACACATAGTTGTTTAAATATACATTTATAACTAAATTAGACATTCAGTTCCTCAGTCACATTAGTCGCACTTACACATAACTATTTAAATATATAATTAATTTAATTTAAATCAAATGAGAACTTCAGTTCCTCAGTCGACTTTTAAGTGCTCCACAGCCACAGGTGGACAGTCGCATACAAAGAACATTTCTATCATTGTAGAAAGTTCCATTGGATGGTGTTGCTCTAGCATGTACCCCCACTAGGGCAGGAATTTTCATCTGTTTTGCTCACAGCTGTATCCCCAGGACCTAAAACTGTGCCTGGCATAGAGTAGGTGCTCAATAAATGTTTGTTGAATGAATGAATGAATAAATAATGAAGTGAAATGTAGGAAAGCATAGTGATAATAGACTATATTCCAGAAGAGATGGAAGGCTGTGTAGATGACAGGACTTGTCTTAAACTAGGAAAAAATCAGGGAAGACACAGACGGTTGTCTACTCGATAGCCAGTCCCACCCCCTCCCTTGCTAATGGAGCCCACCTTCCATCAAAGAGGCAGAAAATACCCAATAGTCTCTTTCTCCCAGGATTCCTTGCAATGGGAGCACTGGTCACATGACCCAGTCTTGCGCTTAACAGGATCTGAGTGAAAGTCCGCTGGGTGCTTCTGGGAAAGAGTTTCCCTTATTTGAGAAGAGTCACAGGGCAGGAGACAGCTCTTCCTCTTCTTTGGCCGGATGCTTTTGCGCCTACACAGGATGGCTGGGTAGACATCTTGGAACTGTGAGTAGTAAAGATTACCAAGAAAAGTCCTTACACTGAAGACGGCAGAGTGGAAAGATGGAAAGGATTCCTTGGAGACATTGCTGAGCTGCAGAACCAACACTGCAACCAAGCTCCCAGCCTGCAGACTTCTTGTAATGTGGATAACAAACACTCTTCCTAGCAGTTAAGAGCCAGAGAGCCCTAGTTCAAATCCCAGTTCTGCCAATCACTAGCTGTGTGGGCTTGGGCAAGATACTCAACTTCTCTGTGCCTCAGTTTCCTGAGCTGTAGAATGGGGATGATCATAGTACTTCCCTTTATAGGTGTGGGAATTTAGGTGATATGCTTAGCACTGTGCTTGGAATTTAGTCAGTTCTATATAAATGTTTGCCATCATCATCATCATCACCATTTAAATTTTTATTTTGTTACTTGCCCCTAAGTTATACCAGAACTGACTGATCAAGGAACCGAATTCATTGAGTTTATTCTCTTTGCCAGGTTATATGCTAATGGCCTTACATACTGAGGTCCCATTTTATGCCTCAGCATATTTACCAGGTGAATGCTCTACACTCAGTTCATTGACAGGGGAACCGAGACACTGAGGGGTTAACTACTTGCCCACAGTCACACAGCTAACATGTGGTGCCTGTATCCTGAGTCTGGCTTTGCTGCACCTAGGGAGCCTAGGGCCCAGCGAGAGCCCCAGACTGCTGCCCCTGGTTAACTCCACCACACCCACTTACCCTCTCCTGGGACCTCAGCCAATTTTATACCTCCACTAACCTAAGTGTAAGAAGGAGCTAGATTTTTCTCTAGCTGGCTGGAAGTCAGAATGTCAATAAATATTTGCAGAGGAGCAACTACTATGTGCCAGGTGGGTGAGGAGGGGAACATGTGCAAAGGCCCTGGGGCTGGAGAGACCTTATGGTGAAGAGTGAAGTTACCAGGTGAGAGGGAGGGGCAGGGGACAGGAGAATGAGAAGGAGATGTTAGCGTGGTTGCAAAGCAGGGGAGAGGAGGGGGGATGTCGTCAAACTCCTGACCTCTGGTTAGAAGAAGCACCTGCCCACACTATTTACAATAGCCAAGACATGGAAGCAACCTAAATGTCCATCAACAGATGCACGGATTAAGAAGATGTGGAACATATACACAACGGAATATTACTCAGCCATAAAAAAAGAATGAAATAATGCCATTTGCAGCAACACGGATGGACCCAGAGATTATCACACTAACTGAACTAAGCCAGACAGAGAAAGACAAATATCATATGACATAATATAATATCACTTATATGTGGAATCTAAAAAAATGATACAAATAAACTTATTTACAAAGCAGAAATAGATCCACAGACATAGAAAACAAACTTACCGTTACCAAAGGGGAAAGGAAGGAGAAGGATAAATTAGGAGTTTGGGATTAACCTATACACACTATATATATAAAACAGATAAACAACAAGGACCTACAGTGTAGCACAGGGAACTATACTCAATATTTTATAATAACCTATAAGGGAAAAGAATCTGAAAAAGAATACATATATGTGTGTGTGTGTGTGTGTGTGTGTGTGTATATATATATATGTAAGAATGTATATACATACATATATATGTATAACTGATTCACTTTACTGTACACCTGAAACTAACACAACACTGTAAATCAACTATACTTCTATAAAAAAAATTTTTTTTTATTTAAAAACAGAAGCACCTGCCCTCATAGATCTGGGTACAATCTTCCTGAGATGAGTATTTAGAAGCATAACTACTTCCCATACAGTCTATACTCTTGCCATTCATAGATTTTGCAAATCTTCTTCAAGTTCATTCTTATATCACCTAGATTTCAGCTTCTCTTGGGAAAACTATTTCTCAAATTCCTTTTTTAAACCCTCAAATGCAGAGAGTTGAGACAATCGCTTTTTCAGTTCATGGCATAGCTTCGCCTTTGGTCTGTGCAATGCCCCTCTCTTGTTCGTTCGTTCGTTCATTCGTCATTCATTCCTTTTTATCTCCATATTCTACTTTCATTCTTTTCCCCCGAGACAACTGATACGTCTAATTTTGTCTTATTGGAGTGCATTCTTGTAAAACGTGTTTTATTTTGAGTGCATGTATTTTAAATTTACACGAATGGCATGAAGTTAGGAATATTCTGTTGTTCTCTGTTTTCAGCCAATGAAAACAGAACAGCAGACGTGCATTCTGGGGCTCTCGCTGGTCCCCAGGCTCCCTAGGTGAAGCCGCCACATCCCACCTTCCCATCCCCCAGGGACAGACACCAGGCGGCCTCCAGATCCTCTTCCACAGATGGTGATGGAGTGAATATGCCCACACTCAGTCCTTACAGACCCAGGGAAAGTCTCCCTGAGATGGGCGGCTGGGAGCATCTGGACTTAATTGGACTAGGCACTGCCCATGACCCTCCAGAGGGGCCACCCAGGCCACGCCCCCATGAGTGGGGAGGATCTTCCTCTGTCCCCACATCCCACTGACCCTTGACTTAACCACCTTTCTAATTTTTTCCACTCTAAGAGGCATGCAGAGATACTCACTGTGTTTTCATTTTCATCTTTCTGATTACAAGTGATTTTGAGTACCATGTCATCTACTGATTAGCTTTTCAGACTTCTCTTCCCTAACCTGTCTGATCACATTTTTTGCCTGCTTTCCTCTTGGGGTTGCTGTGTTATTTTTGGTTTTGGTTATTATTATTATTTTTATCGAAGTACAGTTGATTTACAATGTTGTGTTAATTTCTGCTGTACAGCAAAGTGATTCAGTTTTATATATATATACACATTCTTTTTCATATTTTTTTCCATTGCGGTTTATTAGAGGATACTGAATATAGTTCCCTGTGCTAGACAGTAGGACCTTGTTGTTTACCCAGTCTATGTATAATAGTTCGCATCTTCTAGTCCCAAACTCCCAATCCAACCCTCCCCCGATTCCCCCACTTGGCAGGGGTTGCTGTGTTATTGTTGTTGACTATTCCCCCCATAGCCTTTTTTTTTTTAAAGAGTAACATATATATTTTTTAAAATTAATTAATTAATTTATATTTATTTTTGGCTGTGTTGGGTCTTCGTTTCTGTGCGAGGGCTTTCTCTAGTTGCGGCGAGCGGGGGCCACTCTTCATCGCGGTGCGCGGGCCTCTCACTGTCACGGCCTCTCCCGTTGCGGAGCACAGGCTCCAGACGCGCAGGCTCAGTAGTTGTGGCTCATGGGCCTAGTTGCTCCGTGGCATGTGGGATCTTCCCAGACCAGGGCTCGAACCCGTGTCCCCTGCATTGGCAGGCAGATTCTTAACCACTGCGCCACCAGGGAAGCCCCCCCCCGTAATCTTGATCAGTGCTGCCCAATATGGTAGCCATCGGCTGCATGTGGCTATTGAGCTCTCGAAATATGGCCAGTGTGAGTGAGAAGCTGAGTTTTAAATTGTATTTACTTTTAATTCATTTCCATTAAAAATAGTCACATGTCATAGAGAACACGTTTGTGGCTGCCAAGGGAGAGAGGGGGTAGGAGAGGGATGGAATAGGAGTTTGGGACTAGCAGGTGCAAATTATTATATATAGAATGGATAAACAACAAGGTCCTACTGTATAGCACAGGGAACTATATTCAATATCCTCTAATAAACCATAATGGAAAAGAAAAAAAAAAAAGTCACATGTGCCTAGGGGCTCCCATAATGAACAGCTGTGAGCTATTAATCCCTGGTCACTTTTTTTTCTACCATCCATCCTATGCACTATTTACAAACACTACTTTAGTTCTTACCACATGTCAGGTGTTATTTTAAATGATTATAAATATTAACTCATTTCAAACTCCTAACAGCCCATAGGTAGATGCTATTCTCTCCATTTTTATCGATTAGAAAACTGAGGCACAGAGAGGTGGAGCAACTTGCTCAAGGATTCGTAGGACATTGTACAGCTAGGATCTGGATCTGGGAACCAAAGTGTCCCCATTATGTTCTTATTTAAACAGAACATCTTAGTTTTCATATAATCAAGTATTTTGTTTTGTTTTGTTTTGTTTTTTTGCTTTAGAGTTTGTGCTTTTAAATTTGAGAAGTCCTTCCCCCTCCCTGGGTGGCACAGATATTCTCCTGCCTTTTCTCCCTTAATGTGAAGTTCTTACCACTCACACAATGTCCTCTCAAGCGCCTTAACATTTGCATGGAACAGTTCTTCCTCTTATTTGTCTTTTAAAGTAGAGGATGGCACAAAAGGGCACGTTTCTATTTTGGGTGATTCCTGAAGCTGTGTTAAAGTGCAGTGTTTTCTTAAATAAAAAGGAGCAGAAGCAGATGCAAAAGCCCCAGAAGGTGCAAGGTAAGTGATTCTAGAAAAGACGAGAGCCACAGAGGGGTGAGTTTGCTGGGGACGAAAAGGGGATGGATGTTGAGTGAAGGTCTGTGGATCTGGAGATGAGCAGGTCGTGGTGGGCCTCCTGAAGGGCCTTATTGCATTGCCTTGCTGATTGCAAGGCTGAAGGAGGTAGCAGAAGAGAAACCTCTCCTTGAGAGAGACTGGGATGAGAAGAGGGGGGAAGAGAATGTGGCAACTTGAGGGGGTTGGGGGCAGAGTGTCTTCCAAATAGAGGAGATCTGTCCGAGTTTGCAAGCAAAGAGCCTTGTGTTCCCGGAGAAGGAGAGCCTGAAGACCCAAACGAGATATTTGATGGAGTAAAGCTCTCAAGGAAATGGATAACTACATTCTCAATTTAATTCCCAGACATTTAGTGGGCACCTCCTACAGGAGAGGCACTTGTGGAGCAAAATAAAAACAAAAGCTAAACTCTCGCCCGCAGCTGGTGGGAGTTGCAATTGGTTCCACCACTTGGGAAAATTGTTAGGCAGTTTCTGCCAAAGCTAAACAGGTACCACCCCATGACCCAGAAATTCCACCCAGGAATACCTCCCAGAGAAATGGGAGGTGTGGTCACTGAATGACAAGTAGGAGTGTCAACAGCACTTTTTTCTGTAATAGCCCCAGAGTGGAAAGTATCCAAATGCCTACCACCAGCACAGTAGCTGAACAGCCATGAGAATGAATGACCTACAGCTACAGCTACAACATGGACGGATCCCACACATACAATGTCAAGGGAAAGAAGCCAACGAGAGCACACCTTATGATCCCATGTGTTTACAATTCAAGAATAAGCAAGATCACCCGCCAGGGCAGGTGGGGGCTGGGAGCTGAGGCTCGGGCTTCGGAGGTCGGATCCCAGGGAGAGACTGGGGTTGGCTGCGTGAACACAGCCTGAAGGGGGGCTAGTGTGCCACAGCTAGCCGGGAGGGAGTCCGGGAAAAAGTCTGGAACTGCCTAAGAGGCAAGAGACCATTGTTTCGGGGTGCGTGAGGAGAGGGGATTCAGAGCACCACCTAAACGAGCGCCACAGATGGGCGCCAGCTGTGGCTATCAGCGCGGACCCCAGAGACGGGCATGAAACGCTAAAGCTGCTGCTGCCGCCACCAAGAAGCCTGTGTGCGAGCACAGGTCACTATCCACAACTCCCCTCCTGGGAGCCTGTGCAGCCCGCCACTGCCAGGGTTCTGTGATCCAGGGACAACTTCCCCGGGAGAACACACGGCGCGCCTCAGGCTGTTGCAACGTCACGCAGGCCTCTGCCACCAAAGGCTCACCCTGCATTACGTGCCCCTCCCTCCCCCCGGCCTGAGTGAGCCAGAGCCCCCGAATCAGCTGCTACTTTAACCCCGTCCTGTCTGGGCAGGGAACAGATGTCCTCTGTAGCAGGGCAGAAAATAGCAGAAAAACTGAGGCAGAAGAACGGATAAGTGACCTGGAAGATAAAATAGTGGAAATAACTACTGCAGAGCAGAATAAAGAAAAAAGAATGAAAAGAATTGAGGACAGTCTCAGACACCTCTGAGACAACATTAAACGCACCAACATTCGAATTATAGGGGTCCCAGAAGAAGAAGAGAAAAAGAAAGGGACTGAGAAAATATTTGAAGAGATTATAGTTGAAAACTTCCCTAATATGGGAAAGGAAATAGTCAACCAAGTCCAGGAAGCACAGAGAGTCCCATACAGGATAAATCTAAGGAGAAACACGCCAAGACACATATTAATCAAACTATCAAAAAGTAAATACAAAGAAAAAATATTAAAAGCAGCAAGGGAAAAGCAACAAATGACATACAAGGGAATCCCCATAAGGTTAACAGCTGATCTTTCAGCAGAAACTCTGCAAGCCAGAAGGGAGTGGCAGGACATATTTAAAGTGATGAAAAGGGAAAATCTACAACCAAGATTACTCTACCCAGCAAGGATCTCATTCAGATTTGACGGAGAAATTAAAACCTTTACAGACAAGCAAAAGCTAAGAGAATTCATCACCACCAAACCAGCTCTATAACAAATGCTAAAGGAACTTCTCTAGGCAGGAAACACAAGAGAAGGAAAAGACCTACAATAACAAACCCAAAACAATCAAGAAAATGGTAATAGGAATATACATATCGATAACTACCTTAAATGTAAATGGATTAAATGCTCCAACCAAAAGACATAGACTGGCTGAATGGATACAAAAACAAGATCCATATATATGCTGTCTACAAGAGACCCACTTCAGACCTAGGGACACATACAGACTGAAAGTGAGGGGATAGAAAAAGATATTCCATGCAAATGGAAATCAAAAGAAAGCTGGAGTAGAAATTCTCATATCAGACAAAATAGACTTTAAAATAAAGATTATTACAAGAGACAAAGAAGGACACTACATAATGATCAAGGGATCAAGCCAAGAAGAAGATATAACAATTGTAAATATTTATACACCCAACATAGGAGCACCTCCATACATAAGGCAAATGCTAACAGCCACAAAAGGGGAAATTGACAGTAACACAATCATAGTAGGGGACTTTAACACCCCACTTTCACCAATGGACAGATCATCCAAAATGAAAATAAATAAGGAAACTTATTAAAAGCAACTATGTGTCAAAAAAATGGACAACCTGGAAGAAATAGACAAATTCTTAGAAAAGCACAACCTTCCGAGACTGAACCAGGAAGAAATAGAAAATATAAACAGACCAATCACAAGCACTGAAATTGAGACTGTGATTAAAAATCTTCCAACAAACAAAAGCCCAGGACCAGATGGCTTCCCAGGCAAATTCTATCAAACATTTAGAGAAGAGCTAACACCTATCCTTCTCACATTCTTCCAAAATATAGCAGAGGGAGGAACACTCCCAAACTCATTCAACGAGTCCACCATCACCCTGATACCAAAACCAGACAAAGATGTCACAAAGAAAGAAAACTACAGGCCAATATCACTGATGAACATAGATGCAAAAATCCTCAACAAAATATTAGCAAACAGAATCGAACAGCACATTAAAAGGATCATACACCATGATCAAGTGGGGTTTATCCCAAGAATGCAAGGATTCTTCAATATATGCAAATCAATCAATGTGATACACCATATTAACAAATTGAAGGATAAAACCATATGATAATCTCAATAGATGCAGAAAAAGCTTTCAACAAAATTCAACACACATTTATGATAAAAACTCTCCAGAAAGTAGGCATAGAGGGAACCTATCTCAACATAATAAAGGCCATATATGACAAACCCACAGCCAACATTGTTCTCAATGGTGAAAAACTGAAACCATTTCCACTAAGATCAGGAACAAGACAAGGTTGCCCACTCTCACCACTGTTATTCAACATAGTTTTGGAAGTTTTAGGCACAGCAATCAGAGAAGAAAAAGAAAAAAAAAGGAATCCAAAGCAGAAAAGAAGAAGTAAAGCTGTCACTGTTTGCAGATGACATGATACTAAACATAGAGAATCCTAAAGATGCTACCAGAAAATTACTAGAGCTAATCAATGAATCTGGTAAAGTAGCAGGATACAAAATTAATGCACAGAAGTCTCTTGCATTCCTATACAGTAATGATGAAAAATCTGAAAGAGAAATTAAGGAAACACTCCCATTTACCATTGCAAGAAAAAGAATAAAATACCTAGGAATAAACCTACCTAAGGAGACAAAAGACCTGTATGCAGAAAACTATAAGACACTGATGAAAGAAATTAAAGATGATACAAACAGATGGAGAGATAGACTATGCTCTTGGATTGGAAGAATCAACATTGTGAAAATGACTATACTACCCAAAGCAATCTACAGATTCAGTGCAATCCCTATCAAACTACCAATGGCATTTTTCACAGAACTCGAACAAAAAATTCCACAATTCGTATGGAAACACAAAAAACCCCGAATAGCCAAAGCAACCTTGAGAAAGAAAAATGGAGCTGGAGGAATCAGGCTCCCAGACTTCAGACTATACTACAAAGCTACAGTAATCAAGACAGTATGGTACTGGCACAAAAACAGAAATATAGATCATTGGAACAGGATAGAAAGCCCAGAGATAAACCCACGCACAGATGGTCACCTTGTTTTTGATAAAGGAGGCAAGAATATACAATGGAGAAAAGACAGCCCCTTCAATAAGTGGTGCTGGGAAACCCGGACAGCTACACGTAAAAGAATGAAATTAGAACACTCCCTAACACCATACACAAAAATAAACTCAAAATGGATTAAAGACCTAAATGTAAGGCCAGACACTATCAAACTCTCAGAGGAAAACATAGGCAGAACACTCTATGACATAAATCACAGCAAGATCCTTTTTGACCCACTTCCTAGAGAAATGGAAATAAAAACAAAAATAAACAAATGAGACCTAATGAAACTTAAAAGCTTTTGCACAGCAAAGGAAACCATAAACAAGACGAAGAGACAACCCACAGAATGGGAGAAAATATTTGCCAACGAAGCAACTGACAAAGGATTAATCTCCAAAATTTAGAAGCAGCTCATGCAGCTCAATATCAAAAGAACAAACAACCCAATCCAACAATGGGCAGAAGACCTAAATAGACATTTCTCCAAAGAAGATATACAGATTGCCAACAAACACATGAAAGAATGCTCAACATCACTAATCATTAGAGAAATGCAAATCAAAACTACAATGAGGTATCAGGTCACATCAGTCAGAATGGCCATCATTAAAAAATCTACAAACAATAAATGCTGGAGAGGGTGTGGAGAAAAGGAAACCCTCTTGCACTGTTGGTGGGAATGCATATTGATACAGCCACTATGGAGAACAGTATGGAGGTTCCTTAAAAACTAAAAATGGAACTACCATACGACCCAGCAATCCCACTACTGGCCATATACCCTGAGAAAACCATAATTCAAGAAGAGTCATGTACCACAATGTTCATTGCAGCTCTATTTACAACAGCCAGGACATGGAAGCAACCTAAGTGTCCATCGACAGATGAATGGATAAAGAAGATGTGGCACATATATACAATGGAATATTACTCAGCCATAAAAAGAAACGAAACTGAGTTATTTGTAGTGAGGTGGGTGGACCTTAGAGACTGTCATACAGAGTGAAGTAAGTCAGAAAGAGAAAAAGAAATACCGTATGCTAACACCTATATATGGAATCTAAAAAAAAAAAAAAAAAGAATGGTCATGAAGAATCTAGGGGCAAGATGGGAATAAAGACGCAGACCTACTAGAGAATGGACTTGAGGATACGGGGAGGGGGAAGGGTAAGCTGGGACAAAGGGAGAGAGTGGTATGGACATATATACACTACCAAATGTAAAATAGATAGCTAGTGGGAAGCAGCTGCATAGCACAGGGAGATCAGCTCGATGCTTTGTGTCCACCTAGAGGGGTGGGATAGGGTGGGTGGCAGGGAGACCCAAGAGGGAGGAGATATGGGGATATATGTATACATATAGCTGATTTGCTTTGTTATACAGTAGCAACTAACACAACATTGTAAGCAATTATACTGCAATAAAGGTGTTAAAAAAAAAAAAGAATAAGCAAGAATAATCTGTGCTGTACCATAGCAGCATGGGGTTACTGGCAACTGGAGGTGAACGAGAGGGTTTCTGGAGCTTAAGGATGTTCTGTTTCTTGAATTATGTGCTGGTTACATGAGTACGTTCAGTTGTTGAAAATTATTCAAACTGTATTCATATACATGTGATTTTCTCTTTGTAAGTCCTACTTCTAAATATAAAGCTAAACCCCACAGATTTAGAAAGGAGCTAACATTTATTCAGTGCTTGCTGTGGGTCAGGTGGTGTGCATTATTTTATCCAATCCTCATGACGACCCTATGAGGTAGGGTAGAAAGTATCTGGTATACTTTTCAGATCAGAGAGGTTAAGTCACTGCTCCAAGCTCACACAGCTAGTACATGGCTGAGCTGGGTTTTGATCCCCTGTTCCATTCACTTCTAACTACTCTGCCATACTTCCCAGGCTTGGGAAAGTGATGGGACATGGACATCTCTGAGACAGAGGAGAAAAAGGAAAGAAAAAAGAGATGATGATCCCAGGAAAATTGAAAGGAAGGGAGTTCATAAAAGTGACTACCAACAACTCAAGAAAACGTTGGCAAGATCCTAAGGAATCATGGAAAGGTGGGAAGCAGATGTGGGGTGAATTTAATAAGGCATTGACTAACGATGAAGCACTGAGGGATACTGAAGGTCCAGCGAAAGGGACACCGTGCAGGAAAGAAAGGCTTTCTTGTGCCATTCTGGCCTCAGTGGTCATTTCCCAGTATGGCAACAATGAACACTTTATACAGTCTTACTTTTCCATAGCCCCGTTCATGGGCATGGTCATCATGGAAAGTGAGCTGACACCCACATCGATGATCAGCAAGCTGGGGTTCCAAGAGGCCAGGTGTCTTGTCTGAGATCACACACTGGTTACGTTTCAGAGCTGACCCTGAACTGAAGCTTTCTGACTCTACTCCGCCCCAAGGGCTAAAGCCTCTATCCCAGCAAAGCTGCTCATTCAACCTCCCTGCTTCTCCCTCCGCTCCTTTATCCAGAGAATCTCCTCCCCACCAATCTACACTCTGCCCCGCTTCAAAACTGCCTCTTTGGGCTTCCCTGGTGGCGCAGTGGTTGAGAATCCGCCTGCCAGTGCAGGGGACACGGGTTCGAGCCCTGGTCTGGGAAGATCCCACATGGTGCGGAGCAACTAGGCCCGTGCACCACAACTACTGAGCCTGCGCGTCTGGAGCCTGTGCTCCGCAACAAGAGAGGCCACGATAGTGAGAGGTCCGTGCACCGCGATGAAGAGTGGCCCCCGCTCGCCGCAACTAGAGAAAGCCCTCGCACAGAAACGAAGACCCAACACAGCCAAAAATAAATAAAATAAATAAATAAATAAATAAATTTAAAAAAACTGCCTCTTTCACTGTCCAGTCTCACCCATGACTCCCTTCTATTCCACCTCATAACCTGCAGGGCCTCAGGTTACATCAGAGCCACGCCAGCCCATGAAACTTTCTGTGAACATTTCAGGAACATTCTATTCTGAGCTGTCCAATATGGCAGTCAACAGCCATGAATTAAAATGTGACTAAGCAATTAAATTTTTCGTTTCATTTAATTTTAATTGATTTACATTTATATCTAAGTAGTCATGTGTAGCTAGTGGCTACTCTGCCGTATCGTGCAGTTCTAACAGTCGCATTAGAGAGTGGATTACATCATCGAGGGCATGCAGTTGGTCACACACTGGTGTGTGCTGATTATTCCCCGTTTGCCCTTCTAGATCCATTCTCTAGCTTGCTCTTGCCCTGCCAGGTCAGCCCTGGGGACTACATCTCCCAGAATACTTGGTTCTGGTTCCTGTTGGGTTGGCCAGTGGGAGGCGCCGGCAGAAGATGAGGGAGAGAGGTTGGAGTATTGCTTCCGTACTCTTTCCCTGGTTCTGAGCCTAGCCCCTCCTGTGTGGCTCTGCCTTCATGGGGTTCCAGGAGTGTAGGGACAGCAATGACTGCCTTCACGGGATCTCAACATCCATGACCTGTTTCCTTGACCTGCCCTCACCTCTTAAGGAGTTTCTTCATGACATGCTCTTCATATGAAACCACTTGGTGGGTGGATTCTGTTTCCTGTTGGGACCTTGACTGATAAAAGGGGGAATGGCTGGGGCTTCCCTGGTGGCGCAGTGGTTGAGAATCCGCCTGCCAATGCAGGGGACACGGGTTCGAGCCCTGGTCTGGGAGGATCCCACATGCCGCAGAGCAACTGGGCCCGTGAGCCACAACTACTGAGCCTGCGCGTCTGGAGCCTGTGCTCCGCAACAAGAGAGGCCGCAACAGTGAGAGGCCCGCGCACCACGATGAAGAGTGGCCCCCGCTTGCCCCAACTAGAGAAAGCCCTCGCACAGAAACGAAGACCCAACACAGCCATAAATAAATTGAAAAAAAAAATGTGGAGCTTGACTGTCGTGAAGACCCACAGCAGAGACTGCTTTTTGTTTCTTCTTCCTGGGCACTTAGCTAGATTACATTTCCCAGCCTTGCAGGTAGGTGTGTCCAGGTGACTAAGTTCTGGCCAGTGGAATGTGAGGAGAAGTGATGTGGCCTGGCCCAGAAACATTTCCCTTGTGCTCTCCTCCATACTGTTTTCCCTTCTGGGGCTTCATGTCAAGGAGCCCAGAGACCTTGGAAGCCATGGGTTGAAGATGAGGAGCCTAGGCTTTTTGCCTCTCTACTTGGAAGAAAGCTGCGCACTGCTCAAGAAAACTCACTTTGGATTTTGTGTGTGCAAGAACTAAACTTCCATTGTGTTTGAGCCCTTAAACATTTGGGGCGTTTTTTGTTACAGCAATAAGGAGTATCTAATACACTTCCTAGTATCTCTTTTATTTTTTTAAATTTTATTTATTTATTTATTTATTTATTTATTTATGGCTGTGTTGGGTCTTCGTTTCTGTGCGAGGGCTTTCTCTAGTTGCGGCAAGCGGGGGCCACTCTTCATCGCGGTGCGCGGGCCTCTCACTATCGCGGCCTCTCTTGTTGCGGAGCACAGGCTCCAGACACGCAGGCTCAGTAGTTGTGGCTCACGGGCCTAGCCGCTCCACGGCATGTGGGATCTTCCCAGACCAGGGCTCGAACCCGTGTCCCCTGCATTGGCAGGCAGATTCTCAACCACTGCACCACCAGGGAAGCCCTCTTTTTTTTTTTTTTGGCCACACCGTGCAGCTAGTGGGATCTTAGTTCCCTGACCAGGGATTGAACCCAGGCCCACAGCAGTGAAAGCGCAGAGTCCTAACCACTGGACCACAGGGAATTCCCACACACTTCCTAGTATCTTAACTAATTTAATACACAGTGACTAATACACTTGTGCATCTAAAATGTCAGCTGCATGAGGCCGTGCAGACTATCATCTGTCTCTTGTTCACTGATGGACCCCCAGTGCCTAGAACAGGGCCACTCAGTACATGCTGGGCCTCAATAAGTATCTGTTGAATGAGCCAAGAGCTTCGATGTTTCTTTCCAGCTGAGTGAAATGCAGAAAAGCGTAGCAGATGTGAGCTCTGGCTCTGAGGTGGGAAGGGGCTGGGTTTATAGCCTGTCCAATTATTTACTAATTTTTTACACTGGGCAAATTCCCAAGCCTCAGTTTCCTCACAGGGAGAATGGAGAATTATATAAAAGCTTTTTCTTCTTACGGACAGTGGCAGGATTAAACGTGACCATTCATGAAAAGTGCTGAGCACACCGCCTGATGCATAGTAAGCCCTCAGGAAGTAGCGGTCACGATGATCTGAACTTCTCTCCTTCCCCCGGCAAACCAAAAGCTCTGAAACCGCCTGTGCAATTGACCCTGACAAATTTCAGGCCCCAAGGTATTGGGAGTGGGGGAGGGGAGAATCAGGGCTTGAGCCTGGGATTATAGCCAAAGACCAACTCAGGAAATGCTATTACATTCCCATGACCCTTTTGCTGTCCCGGGAGGGCTCGACACCCCGTTTCTCATTCTGACCTCAGACTAACTCTGCAGGAATTAGCCCTGCTGCTTTGGGGCTCAGATCAGCTGCTTCCGCATCAGGGAGTTCCACTGGGGACCTGGAATTTGGAGGGCCTGGTGGAGTCCTCAGGAGTAACAGAGAGAACAAGCTGTTGTTTAATTAAGGGCATCCCACATTTTGTGGGGGGTATTCTTATTAATATAACCAGCCTGGAGGTATGCGTGATTGGACACATGCCTTAGAACTGATTGGGTTTTTCTCCTTCATTAATTAAAATGTGAATCATAGCTGAGTCACTGAAGAAGGAAAACGGTCAATGAACAATTCCGACTTCCTCCCTCCTTCCTTGCTTGGAGAGATGAGTCAGCAGAAGTCCGGATCCAAAAATGAGAAGGAAAAAAAAATAAAGCAGAAGAGACGCAGGGCTTGGAGAGCAAGCAGCAAAATGAACCTGAGTCAGTTTATTCTTTGTCTTGGAAGAATGTCCCCAAATTCCCGTCCCAAGGCCAATCAGCCAAACCCTCTAGTGAGCATGCCTCTGTTTCTCATTTTTACACAGACCTACAGGCACCCTGAGTTCTAAACAAGCCCTGACAATCTCCTTTCTTGCTTTCTTCAGGCAAAGGCAGGCTCCTCCCCATGCCAAGACCAACTCACATCTCCATTCTTCTGCTTCATTTTGCCCACAAAGCCCAAGCTCCCCTTTGAATTCGTACATCATGATCACGTTTCATAAACTAATGGAAGACTGGGGAGCCATGTTGCCCCTGGTCAATAGGAGAGGGCCATGGGGAGCAAGATTAGAAGATTCCAGAAGTGGGGGTACATTTCAGGATCAGGGCAGCCATGGAGGCTAATGGCTAAACACATGGCACCTGGAGCCCGGCAGGGTCTAAATCCTGGCTCTGCATAGCCCTGGGAGAGTTAGTCCATTTTTCTAAGCCTCAGTTTCCTCATCTATGAAATGGGGATAGTAAGGAAACCTACTCACAGTAGAATATTAAGTAAGCACCCATTAGAAGTTAGCAATGATAATATTCATTAGAAAAAAAAATAATCCAGCAATTCCTGCTTTACCCGGAAGGTCAGTAGGATGCATAGTGCCTGGCAGACATACTCAAGCAGGTGTGTGTGTGTGTGTGTGTGTGTGTGTGTGTGTGTGTGTGTGTGTGTGTGTGTGTGTGTGTGTGTGTGCATGCAATTTCCCCAGCAAAACTGCCTGATCACACATAACATCCCACACTTCACTTTTGATTTCTGCTTCATGAATTTTCAAGAGGATTATTTTCATTTTCAAATTCCCAGGGGTTTCACCAATTACCCCTGTCTTGATACTTTGATATTCAAACCACTCTCTTAATTTTAAAGAGCTTATGGTGTCTTTGTCCTTGTCAATTTTCAACTAGATGAACAATGTTCGGGTCCCATCTGTTAAATGTCTCCCATCCAAGTACTAACCAGGCCCGACCCTGCTTAGCTTCCGAGATCTGGTGCGTTCAGGGTGGTGTGGTCGTAGATCATCAGTTAATGTCTTAGGGTGTGATTTCAGCGGTTTGCTACCATCATGCTCACGGACTTTATGAAATCCTGCATTTTTAAAATAAGGTTGGCAATTTCAAAGTCACTCTGCCTTGGACTTGCACTATATTGTAGGATAATATTTAACAATCTAGAACAGTGGTTCTCAATCAGGGGCAATTTCAGCTCCCTGGGGACGTTTGGAAAGATCTGGAGACATTTTGATGATACACCTGGGGGTGCTACTACTGGGGTCTAGTGGGTGGTGGTCAGGGATGCTGCTACACATCCTACAATGAACAAGACAGAAAGAATGATATGGTCTTAAATGTCAACTGTGTTGCTGCTGAGATAACTCTGATCTAGAACCTTATTAATAAGAATGAGGACCCAATGGACCCTAGTTGCTCTGGGGTGAGATATTTGAATCGGGACTCATTTTTACAAGTGGTCAGTTCTTTCCTGACCAAAAAGTGGATTATGCCAATTTTTGGACTTCTCTGCCTCCAACCAGCATAATGAATTTGTGCTAAGCTTGGGGCTTTGCAGCCAGACTGCCTGGATTCCAATTCCAGCTCTGCCACTTCCTAGCTGTGTGACCTTGGGCAAGTTACTTAACTACTCTGGGCTTCAGTTGTATTGTCTATAAAGGGTGGCTAATAATAGTGACCACTGAACAGTAACGTGACATGAGATGAGTTGATACTTAGTACAGTGCGTGGTATACAGTGAGTTGGAAGGTGGGTGGGAAGTGAACTAAATCCCTGGTACAAACGTGGTACCAATCTGCCCAATTAAGATTTACATTCCCCTTCCATAGGGTGGCTGGGAAATGGCTGCCTAGTCAGAAACTACATTTCCCAGGCTTCTTTGAATCTAGGTGGGGCCATGTGACTAAATTCTGGCCAATGGAATGTGAGCGGAAGTGAGGTTCACCACTTCCTGGCCTAGCCTTTAAATACCTCCCACTGCACTCTCCCTTTCCCCCACTTGCTGGCTGGATGTGGACTCTTAGGGTAACCTTAGAAGCCACATGTTGAAGAAGGCAGAGACTCCATCAGCCTTGATGGGGTCTGCATAGAGCAGAACCATACTTGCACCTCCTACCCTTCCACCCCATCCTGTCCCTCACAAGTTGTACTTTAGAAGTTTATTTCTCACTCACGTATACTCTTAAGCCAAAGATTTTTGGTTTTATTTGTTATAGCAGCTGGTGTTAACTAACACAGCCTCTTCCCTCATCACTGCCTTTTCTCTACCTACCAGCAAATATCGTCATCTCCCCACCATCTGACCAGCTTCAAGATGACTCTGGAATCCTTTCCTTCATACCTTCCCTATGACCTGGCAGGTAAGCTGGAGAGAAAGCCCCTACTCCCAGTGGAGGTGGAGAAGGGGGATGGGTTCCCCAGGCTAGGATCTTAGTAAATATATTATATGAGATACAGGAACAACAAGGAACCCAAGGGTCCTGCTTCCTCAACCAAGTTTTGGATCTCAGGCCAATTCATGGGAGCAAGTGAAACTTCCCCCAAATGAAATTCAAACTCATATTAGTACCACCGAATGGCAGTAATAGATGCCAACACCCCGGTAGTCTGCTCAAATGACCTTCCCTATGAAGCCTACCCTGACCATCCCATTGAATACTGCACCCCGTACCCCTACTCAACATTCTTAACTTTCTTTACCCAATTTTACTGTTTTTCCCATGGCAACCCCTCCTTTTAGCACACCATTGTTATAGTATATGCCCCCCCCCCGCCAAGATCATAAGAGTGATGAGGTCTCCCCATCACCTAAAACAGTGCCTGGAACATAATAGGTGTTCAATAAATCAATTGATAGATGATAGATAGATAGATAGATAGATAATAGATAGATAGATGTTGACGTAAGTGCTTGCCCTGTGCCTGGAACATTCTAGGTGCTTCACACATACGAACTCATTTTAAGGCTCACAACAGTTTGACAAAGTGTAGATCATAATCATCCCCATTTTACAGATGAAAAAACAGGTTCAGAGAAGGCACTCAGCCAGGAAGTGAGAGAGCCGGAATCTGAACCCAGATCATTTTGGTCTAGGTCTTCTGTAATTTGCTTTGTTTGAGCCCATGTCACAGAGTCAACTAATCCTGGATGAGCATGAGGGGAACCTAAAGCAGAGCTGTTTATTTATTTTAGTTTGAAAAATATATGATGTGTGAACATGGCTAGGCTCACAAAATTGTAATTGGGGACCATTATAAGGGTGGAGAAGTATGTGTGATCAATCTTGGCCCCTCCACTCACCAGCTGTGTGACCTTAGGGCAGTAACTTAACCTCTCTGTGCCTCAGTCTTATCATCTATGAAATGGGTTGTTGGGAGGACAAAAATACGTTAATATTTGTAAAGTGCACAGAACAGGCTCATAGTCACACGCACACATGGACACACAAATGTGCACATATTCACACACAAACATAGAAAGGTTCATAGTAAGTTTCAAGTAAGCTATACAAGTGTCCATTAAAGAAAGAATTATCACAGTTCCCACCTGAGGCTCGGAGAAGTGGGGCAGGCCACCTGAGAGCAGAGCTGATCTCTGCCCTGTGTTCAGCTGCATGCCACCTGGGGAAATGTATGGAATCAAAAGAGCTAAGTAGTGGTGGCCCTCTGATGACTCCTGCTAATTTTAAGGACAAGCTTCTCGGTGCTGACTCTTGAGCTAATTGTTGCCTTTTAAATAACAGCACCAGGTGTGTGCTTACAGGCCTTCCACTGGGAAGATGTCCTCTCTCGAGAAAGCTGAAAGTGGCAAGCAGTCCAGGCTGCCCCAAACAGGACAGAAAATGGCCCAGAGCAGAGCAGAGGTGGGCAGGGAGAGAACACATGAGGGACCTATCTTTTGTGTCCTTCAGTTCCTTCAGGCCAAAGGAACTGGTGTTGGCTTAGATATCGTCCAAGCCCAGCGATGTTTCCAGCCTGCAAAGCAGGCTCCAAAGTGCTTTCAAGAAATGAGCTAATGAATCCCCAGGGATGTGTCACTGACGCTGAACGTGGTCACCTTGATGGGAAATGTGTGGAGTTCCATTCCAAGAAAATTGGCAAAATGGTGGGGCAGGGAATGAGAGGCCCATAGTAATAGTGATGATGATAAAGAAGAAGATGATAAAAAAAGATAATGAGGAGGATGATATAATCATTATTAATGGTCTCTAATATTTATTGAGCATTTACAGGGAGCCAGGAGCTGTTCTAAGAGCTATACATGGATTATTTCAATTAATTATCTACATAATTCTAGGAAGTAGGAGTATTATTATCCCCATTGAATAGATGAAACAAATTAGGCTCAGAGAGGTTCAGGAACCTGTTCCAAGTCACACAGCTTGCAAGAGGGGGAACTGGTTGGAACCTAGGTGGTGGTCTGGTAACATAGCATCCTCATGGTCCTCACCATGATAATGATGTTCTGTATATTTTACAACCCCCTGAGGCTCGCTATTATGGACCTCATTTTACAGATGAGGAAATTGAGGCACAGAGAGGCTGGCTGACTTGCTCAGGGTCACACAGCCAGGAGGTGACAGAGTCCGGATTCATCTACGCTGCCTTTCTGTTTCAATGCCCACATTAGCACCACTGGATGGATGTTCTTTCCTCAAGCCAGCTTTATGAAGCAGAGAACCTTACCCCCCACATTAGTGGGACAGCTTCAATTGAGGATTTGAGTGGGACAAGAAGCTGATACACTTGATACCCACTGCCTGACTTCAGGGTGGGGCTGCTCAGCTTCGCCAGAGGCCTCCACATCCATTCTGCTCTTTGATACTGTGCTGGGTGGAGAGGGTGGGCAGGCATCCTCATACCAAGGCAGGGGGAGTCCTTCACATACACTTGTATCCTGGCCACACACTTCAGCCAGAGTGATCCTAAATAAAAATCTGATCACATCCACCCCTTGTCTAAATCCTTATGTGGTTCCCTTGTACTTTCACGATAAATGCCCAAACCCTCAAAACATGGCTTGACCTTCTGTAGATTCTTCTCTGGCCACTTTCCTCTCCCACAACACAAGCATGAGTACACGCACCCACATATATGCTCACACACACGTGCACATACAATCACATGCAAATGCCCACGTGCGAGCTTGTATGTGCACGCATGCATGCACACACACACACACACACACACACACACGTGCACATGCACAGAGCTTCTGTTACACTGTTTTCTTTTTCTGCATAAATCCTGCATCCAGACTGTCTGGTTTTGAATCCCAGCTCTGCCACTTGGGCAAGTCACTTAAATTCTCTGTGCCTCATTTTCCTCAACAGTAAAATATTTTGCTCAACCATGTTCTTCTAGAATCTAGGAGCATCTGGCACACAGTACAACTTAATAACTGCCATGGACTGAATGTTTGTGTCCCTCCAAAATTTGTATGTTAAATCCTAATGCCCAATGTGATGGTATGTGGAGGTGGGGGCCCTTGGGAGCTGATTAGGTCATGAAGGTGGGGCCCTCATGAATGGGATTAGTGCCCTTATAAGAGACCTCAGAGAGCTCACTTGCCCTGTGTGAGGATACAGTGAAAAGACAGTCATTTATGAGCCAGGAAATGGGTTCTCACCAGACACTAAATCTGCTGTCACCTTGATCTTGGACTTCCCAGCCTCCCAAACTATGAGAAATAAATGTCTGTTGTTTATAAGCCACCATGTCTATGGTATTCTGTTATAGCCTGAACAGACTAGGGCAATGGCTATTTTCTGTTTGGTTTTGTGGAAGATTATAAACATATGTGGTCTGTGATTCAGAAAAGCATAGAGCATTTACTGTGGAAAGTAAGTTTTCTCTGGACACCCATTTCCAAGTCACTCAGGGTCCCTCTACAGAGGCAAACACAATTATTAGTTTCTTATGGAATCTTCCAGAAATAGTTCATGCATTTACAAGCAAATTGTAACTGCTATATGTACCACGAGGAAACTTGCTCTTTTCACTCGACAATATAACTTGGATACAGAGATTCCTATTTCCCCATCTGTAAACTGGGAATATGAAAAGATCTACCTTACAAGCTTATTATAGAATTAAGGAGTTGATAGGCATTTTAGAACAGTATTTAGAATGGTGCCTTTTATACAGTAGGTGCTCTGTAAGTGCTAAGCTCTTAATGGTACCCAGAGATCTGTTTCTTCCTTTTTTAATGCCTTCACAGAATCCCGTGGGATGGATGTACCATAATTTATTTAATAGTTCCCTACTGAGTTATTGGATACTTGAGTTACTTCTAGCCCTTTGCTATAACAATAGATACGGTTGAACAAGGAAAAGAACCAATGAATGAAGAGATAAATGAAGAAATGCACTTTGAGTAGGATAAAAAGACCTTGGGTGAGCTTCAGCGACTCAAAGCTCTTCAAAGGTATCTTCCTAGGCACTGAATCCTGGGCTTTTACAAACTGCTTCCAAGTGGTACTAAGGGTATACGTTCAGCATCACCAGTGTGATCAGATGATGCCACTGTGCATGTGGTATTAATGTCAGTTCCTTGATGGAGAACTGGTCTACCCACTGCGAGAACCCTTATATGTGTAAGCTAAGCTGGTCCAGTTTATCAACTGTTCTTGCCCCAAAGAATGTAGTTAGTGTCTTCTCCATCAACTTATGGCTTTTGAGGATATTGTTGGTTCCTAAAAAGAAGATAGTAGTTGGTCAAAGGAGGACCAGTTTGGCCCAGGGAGGGAGTCATGTGGTGAGGGAACAGCCCCAACCTGGGGTATCCTTGAGGGATTTGAAGGAGACCTGGTGAGCTTGGATTGAGTTGCAGGATGAAGGGTGAAGAAGAGGTGGGAGGGAGAGGGGAGGAATGAGGTGGATCGTGAGCTTTATTAAAATGTATTTTTGTAACTCCGAGTTGAAAATAGGCACACTGACTTCATGCTGACTGATCCATCTTGATGACATATCCCTACTAGTGGGGGCCTTTCCATTCAGCACATCTCCGTGGCAACAGACCACTTCTTCACGCTATCACCAGGGTTACCTTGCTTGGCTCATTCATGATTGTTGCCATGGAGACGGACCCATTGATACAATCTTGATTCTTTGGAACTTTGCTTTCTTGAAAGAGAGGGTGTTGGCTTTGGGAGTATGGATGGGACCATGATAGGAAGTGGGGTGAAGAGGGTTCTAAGATGTGTTGGGAAGAGGGCAAAAGACTTAAAATCCAGCAAGAGGAAGATGAGGTGGTGGGAGACGGGGGGAGAGGAATAGATAAGCATCCTTCCTGATTTTGACTTGCTGGTCCTAACAATCTCACGTGTGTATGTCCGATGTCTTCTACTGGACAGGAAATAGAAATACCGCAGGTGCTTAGCTGTGCCTTTGTTGGCAGCTATACCCCAATCTCCAGCACAGTGCCTGATACAGAGTAAACATCCTACAAATAATTACTGAACATACCTGAATTTGTTGCTCACAAACCTGTCCTTGATAAATCGTAAGAAAATAGAGCATTAGGATAGAACTTCCTCAAGCACCCACCACTACATTTACTCCCTACCTCCCAACCCATATAGTGCCTTCCCTTATATTTCTATAGATTGACTTGTATATGCTTCCACCTAAAACAAAACATTCCACTTTACACCAAATGCCATCCCCTCCCGGCGGCTGAGAGATGTACCTCCTGCCAACCCTCTCCTTTTTCTCCGGCATCATCATATTTTTCCTCCCTACTGGGTTATTCCCATCAGCATAAAATCTGCTGTTAGCGCTCCAATCTTAAAAAAGAAATCTTTCAATTCCACTTTCCCCACCAGCTAACACCCTTTTTCCCCACTCCACCCTTCACAGCAAAAACTCTTTAAAAGAACTGATAACGACAAGGTCCTATTGTAGAGCACAGGGAACTATATTCAATATCCTGTAATAAACTATAATGGAAAAGAATATGAAAAAGAATATATATATATACGTATAACTGAATCACTTTGCTGTATACCAGAAACTAACACAACATTGTAAATCAACTATACTTCAAAAAAGAAAACTGTTAGTAATCCCTCCAATAGCCTTTTGCCTCAACCTCTCCTCAAAGCAACAGTGGCTAGGACCACCAAAGACCTCCATGCTGCTAAATCTAACAGCTGATTCTCATTCCTCTTTGGAGTAAACCCACTGGCATCAGTGACACTATCAATCATTCACTCCTGGACTTCCCTGGCAGTCCATTGGTTAGGACTAGGTGCTTCCACTGCAGGGGGCACGGGTTCAATCCCTGGTCGGGGAACTAAGATCCCACATGCCGCATGGCTCGGCCAAAAAAAAAAAAAAATCATTCCCTCCTACTGTACTAAATGCCTTCACACACAGCGTCCAGGTCGCACACTCCTTTCATTTGCTCCATCTCAGTCTCCTTTGCTAGATCCTCCTCGTCTTCCCCCCTCTTTAGTGATGGAGAGCCAATCCTTGGTGCCCTTTTACATCCACTCCCTTATCCACTTTCGTGGCTATAAATAACCACCGAAGGCTGATGACTCCCACATTTGTACTTCCAGCCCTGTCTTTTCTTCTTAACTTCAGACTCCGAATACTCAATGGCCAACACAACATCTCTACTCAGGCATGTAAAACTTAGCATGTCCAACGCTGAGCTCCTAATCTACCCCCGACCCCATCCCCTTCCCATCTTAGTCGATGGTAAATCCATTCTTCCAGTCACCTCCCAAATAATGTCTCTGCTTCCACACACCCTTCAGTCTATCCTTTTTTTAGATTGAAGTATAGCTGATTTATAATGTTGTGTTAATTTCTGGTTTACAGCAAAGTGATTCAGTTATACATACATATATATCTATTCTTTTTCAGATTCTTTTTCCTTATAGGCTATTACAAAATATTGAGTATTGTTCTCCCTTCAGTCTATTCTTGACACTGAAGCAGGCAGTATAATCCTTTTACTTCCTCAGTCAGGCCTTCCATGACCATCCTGTTTATTTTTTCTTTTTTGGCTGTGCCACGCAGCTTGTGGGATCTTAGTTCCCCAACCAGGGACTGAGCCCGGGCCCTCAGCAGTGAGAGTGCAGAGTTCTAACCACTGGACCACCAGGGAACTCCCATGACCATCTTGTTTAAAATTGCACCCCCGCCCCAGCATCCCCTCTGCTCCTTCCTGGCTTTAGTTTTCTCTATAGCACTCACCACTATTTATTCACTATATATTTTATTTATTAAGTTTATTGTCTGTGGTCTGTCTCCCCTCTTTTAGATTATCAGCTTCATGAGTTCTGGAAATTTGTCTGTATTGTGTTCCTGGTACCTAGAAAATTGCCTTGCACATAGCAGATGCTCAATAAATGTTTGCTGACTGACGGAATGAAGGAGGATAATGAGAAGGAAGGCTAGTGAGCTGGGCCAGGGCCAGACAAGGTGGCCACAACAAAGAGTTTGTCTTTTGTCCTAAGGTTAGTGAGTTCAAACTGGTTTCCGCAGAGGCGCCTTAGGGGTTAACTCATGGCAAGGGGGAGTGGGCTGTGGGCCAGCAGGTGGAACTTTCTGGAAAGTCCTTTTCTGCTTCAAAGCTTCATTTTTATTGCTTTACATATTGGGATTCAAATAATATTACAGAAGTTTAGTTAATAGTAATGCACTTATGTCAATTTCTTAGTTTTGACAAGAGTACTGTGGTCATATAAGCTTGGTAACATTAGGGGAAATTGGGTGAGGGGTATATGGGAACTTTATTATCTTTGCAAGCTTTCTATAAGTCTAAAATTGTTCTAAAATTAAAAAGTTTATTTCAAGGTAAGATTTGTTTGGTAGAAAGGGTTCCATTGCTTTAAAATGGTTTGAAGACAACTGTTTAGATGTCTAAAGTGGGAAGTGACATGATTTGACTTAAATATTAGATGAGGATGGTTTAGTTAGAACTTCGGAAAGCGGGTTAGAAGGAGTGGATGCTGGAGGTGAAAGCCCAACGGGATGATGACCACAGGTTCAGATGGTCCAGGTGAAGGATGATAAACCCTGAACGAAGGAAGGGCAGGGGATGGAGAAAAATAGATACATGCCTCTGAGAGACATTCAGGAGGCGGGCTCAACAGATGTAGTGATTATGTGGCTAGGAGGAGGGAGGGATAGAAAGAAGGCAATGATGGCTTCTAAGGTCCTGGTTTGGGTGAGTGAGGCAGACATGGTGTCATTGAGTAGGAGGGGGTTGGAGAACAGGCTTGAGTTTTCACTGATTTGGGGTTGCTTAGATATTTAGCCATGGAGCTCCTAGAGAAAATTGAGCACAGGCTTGGCGGTGAGAGGCTCAGCATCGACTGGATGTTCTCCAATTTCCATGTTCTTGTCGGTCCAGGCACACTGCTAGATTGTATTTCCCAGCACCCCTTGCATCAAAACAGGGTCATGAGACTAAATCTGGCCAATGGGATGGGAGAGGAAGTGATGTAAGCCACACCCAGGCCAGGTTCCTGAAACTAGCTGCAAGATCCTCCATGCTCTCTCTCTTCTCCTGTCCAGTGTCCAGTTGTAGATGATCTAGTGGAGGACTCGAGGATGGCAGAACCACAAGAAGGATGGAGCCTGGGTCCCTGCATGACTGTGTGAAGCAGAGCCCAACCTCCCCCTTCTAATCAAACTGTGACGTGCAAGGAATAATCCTTCAAGCCACTGAGACTTGGGAGTGGTTTGTTACAGCAATTAGCCTATCCTAATACAGCATCTTAAGCACAGAGGTGATAGCTCAGTTTAGTTCAGTTAACTGAGCAGCTACTATGTGTCAGCCATTTTTCTCAGAATCAGGGATACAGATGTAAATAGAAATGTGACATGCTCCCTTTCCTTTCAAAATACTGTATTAAAGGTTATACTAATAATAGCTAACACTATTCCATTAATTGTTTCATTTAATCTTTCAAAGAACTTTATGAGGAAGCTACTGTTATTATTTCCACTCTACAGATGAGGAAACTGAGGCGCAAAGAGGCTTGTAACGTGCCCAAGGACACACAGGTAGTAAACGGCAGAGCTGGGATTTGAACCCAGGCAGCCTAATTTCAGAATATGGGCTCTTAACTTCTGCTCTATGTATGTATGTACCACTTGCTTTGGGAGCATGATGAAGGGAACAAAGCTCAGCTTGGGGGAGTGGAGATGACTCCAAGAGGAACAAGTGGGAAGGGTGATTTAGGAGGCTGACTCAGCATGAGCAAAGGCTTGGAAGTATGAGAAGGCTGCATGTACAGTGGTTCCACTGGAACTGGGATAATGCAAGAAGTGAGGAGTGGGATTTCTCAGGGTATATACCCTGAGAAAACCATAATTCAAAAAGAGTCATGTACCACAATGTTCATTGCAGCTCTATTTACAACAGCCAGGTCATGGAAACAAACTAAGTGTCCATCGACAGATGAATGAATAAAGAAGATGTGGCACATATATACAATGGAATATTACTCAGCCATGAAAAGAAACGAAACTGAGTTATTTGTAGTGAGGTGGATGGACCTAGAGTCTGTCATACAGAGTGAAGTAAGTCAAAAAGAGAAAAAGAAATACCGTATGTTAACACATATATATGGAATCTAAAAAAAAAAAAAAAAAAAGAATGGTTCTGAAGAACCTAGGGGCAGGACAGGAATAAAGACGCAGACATAGAGAATGGACTTGAGGACACGGGGAGGGGGAAGGGTAAGCTGGGACGAAGTGAGAGAGTGGCATGGACATATATACACTACCAAATGTAAAACAGATAGCTAGTGGGAAGCAGCTGCATAGCACAGGGAGAGCAGCTCGGTGCTTTGTGACCACCTAGAGGGGTGGGAGGGAGACGCAAGAGGGAGGAGATATGGGGATATATGTATATGTATAGCTGATTCACTTTGTTATAAAGCAGAAACTAACACACCATTGTAAAGCAATTATACTCCAATAAAGATGTTAAAAAAAAAAGACATATACTGTATGATTCCACTTATATGAAGTCCATAGGGTAGTCAGATGAATAGAGACATAACATAGAATGTAAGTGCCAGGGGCTGGAGAAGGTGACATGGGAGTATTTGTTTAATAAGGACAGAATTTCAATTTGGGAAGATGAAAAAGTTCTAGAGATGGTTGCTGGTGATGGCTGCAAAGTAATATGAATGTATTTAATGCCACTGAACTGTACACTTAAAAATGGTTAAAATGTTAAATTTTATGTCTTGCATATTTTGCTGCAATTTGAAAAAAGCAAAAGAAAATTTTAATTCACACACGGCTAGCAGAGACCGAGACCAAATTGGACACGTGCAACTCTAAGAATGTTTCCAAGGATGGCTTTGATGACCACCTCAAGGCTCACAGTCTTTCGAAAGAGACCACCATCCCTTCCTTGAGGAGGCAGCCCGATGTTCCAGGAGGTGGCAGCCAGGTGTCCAGGTGAGAAAGCAACTGCCAAGAACTTGCTGGACTTTGGCAGTCGGCCAGTTGCCAATCTGTCAGCTTGTATCCGGAGGGCTGGAGGAGAAGTGTTGCATTTGCTGTGCAGCTCTCTGCTGCCACACACGCTTGGTGTCCAGGTGCCAGAGGGTTTCCACTCCACTGGACAGAAACAGGGAGGAAAAGCTGTCACGCCTGAGTTTCTGCATGCCCAGCAGCTGTGGTGACAGCAGGAGAGAGTGGCCAAGGGCTGAGAGTGGGAGTGCCTGACTCCCCAAATGGAACAGTCTACCCGAGTCCACTGTAGAAGCAGCAAGGCAGGTTTCAATCAACCAGCAGCAGAGTCTCTGCTCCTGTTTAGCTCTGCACGCAAGTGCCTGGCTTTCTAGGGGTGAACTGGTGAGGGTTTCTCTGATAAAACCAGCACAAGAAGTTAAATGAGATCCGGGCCATCTTAGATCAAGATGCAGATCCCCATCCCCAGCTCTGTCATGGGCTCTCCTGGCCGCGTGTCCTTTTTCTTCCTGGCTCTTAGCATAGCAGAAGCTCAAAAAGTATTTGGGACCACACTTATAAGGTGGTTTGAGCACACATCTATAGTCAGATCATACAGGTTTGAATCTTGGCTCTGCCACTTACTGTGTGTCCTTGGGGGAGTTACTTAACCCCTCTGTGCATTGATTTCTCTGTGGTTTTATACACAGAGACAGTGAAATCAGTTGATGCACGTAAAGTCTGTCGAAGAGATTGGCATGTCACAAGTGGAATGAAGCCCCCAGGCTGGGGCAGGATGCTCCAGGTATTAAATACAAGATGGGTCCTCAGAGGTCTGAAGTCGAATTCTAAAGTGCACTGTGGGTGTGCTGGGCTGAATAGTGAACCCCCGTCCCAAAAAGTAGGTCCACGTCCTAATCCCTGGAATCTGCGAATGTAACCTTATTTGGAAAAAGGGTCTTTTCAGATGTGATTAAATTAAGGATTTGAGAGGAGGAGCTTATTTCTGGGTGATATGGGTGGGTCCTAAATGCAGTCACATGCATCTTTTTCAAAAAAAATATTTGGGCTTCCCTGGTGGTGCAGTGGTTGAGAATCTGCCTGCCAATGCAGGGGACACGGGTTCGAGCCCTGGTCTGGGAAGATCCCACATGCCGCGGAGCAACTAAGCCCGTGTGCCACAACTACTGAGCCTGCGCGTCTGGAGCCTGTGCTCCGCAACAAGAGAGGCCGGGATAGTGAGAGGCCCATGCACCGTGATGAAGAGTGGCCCCTGCTTGCCGCAACTAGAGAAAGCCCTCGCACAGAAACGAAGACCCAACACAGCCATAAATAAATAAATAAATAAATAAATAAACCCAAAGTTTAAAAAAAAGAAATTATATTTTTAAAAATATTTATTTATTTATTTATTTGGCTGCATTGGGTCTTAGTTGCGGGATCTTTATTGAGGCACGTGGGATCTTTCTTTGTGGCCTACGGGCTCTTCATTGCGGCGTGTAGGCTACTCTCGGTTGTGGCCTGCAGGTTTTTCATTTTCTTCTTCTTTAGTTGTGGTGCGCAGCCTCCAGGGCACGTGGGCTCTGTAGTTGTGGTGTGCGAGTTCCAGAGCGTGTGGGCACTGTTGTTTGTGGCACGCGGGCTCTCCAGTTGAGGCGCATGAGCTCAGTAGTTGTGGCGCATGGGTTTAGTTGCCCCACAGCACGTGGGATCTTTGTTCCCTGACCAGGGATCAAACCCGCATCCCCTGCATTGGCAGGCGGGTTCTTTACCACTGGACCACCAGGGAAGTCCCACATGCGTCCTTATAAGAGGGAGGAAAAGGGAGTTTTGAGAGAGAAGAGGAGGAGGACATGTGACCACAAAGATTAGACTATGTGGCCACAAGCCAAGCAACACTTAGAGCTACCAGAAGCTCGATGAGACAAGGAACGGACTCTCCCCTAGAGCCTTCAGAGGAAGCAGAGCCCTGCCAAAACCTTGGTTTCAGACTTCTAGCCTCCAGAACTGTGAGAAAATAAATTTTTGTTATTTTAAGCCACCAAGTTTGTGGTACTTTGTAACACAGCCCTAGGAAACCAATACAAGCAGAGAAAGATGAGGCGACATGCCCCCAATTCTATCAGTTTATTTTGAAGCACCTTCGTATCAGATAGATCCTGTTTGACAATTTGATTCAATAAATATGGTGTTAACCACTGGATGCCCACCAAAATCCACCCTTCCCCTTGCTATCGTCTACAGCTATGGAATTTTAGCCAGGCCCTTGGCTTCCCAGCAAAACCACATTTCCCAGCATCCCTGGCAGCTAGGTGTGATCACACGACTAAGTTTCCACCAATAGTATGTGAGCAGAAGTACAGCGCCACTTCCTGGTCTGAGACTTAAGAGACTGGGATATCCCCTCCATCCCCTCTTCTGCCTTCATAAGGCCAGTCAGTTTTGATTGTGCGAATGATGCTAAGCCCCTTGGCAGCAAGAAGAGGGTAGGAACCTGGATGGCTGAATGACTTTGTGGAACAGAGCTCCCCTGTCAACCCGCATAGCTCATCTTGGAGCTATTATGGGAGGGAGAAATAAAATTCTTTATTGTTTTAAGCCACTGATTTTTTGAGGTCTCTTATTATAGCAACATAGCTTTACCACATAATATAACAAATATTGATTATATACCTAATATGTTCCAGGCACTGGAGATGTGACAATGGACTGAACAGAGAGGGTTCTGCTCTCACGGAGCTCTCAGTCTAGTGGGAGGAAAGCAGATTGTGAAAATCTCAATGATAATATAACAGAACAAGGGCACTCTCAGAGCATAAGGAAGTTTCTTAATCCAGATTTGGAGGGTCAGTGAAAGATTTTTGGAGGAAATGGTGCCTATTCTGAGACCTGAAGGCAAAAAGAGAAAAAGTATTTCAAGAAAAAGGATGAATACTGCTGAGGCTGCCCAGTGGGAGAAAGCACAGAATGCTAGAGGATCTTAAAGAAGGTAGAGGTAGCTAGAGAGGAGAGATGACCCTGGTGAGGTGGGCAAAGGCCAGATGATACAGGATTTCAAATGCCCTGCTAAGAGCAATGGATCACCTTGGGAGGACTTTACGAGAAGAATGACTTGGTTAGATTTCTATTTTATGCAGTAAAGGGTTAACCCAGCAGGGCTGGGGGTGTCTGAACCATGCAGATTCCAAAGAAAGGACTGCCTCTTGAGTGGATCCTAGGAAATAACCTCTGGAATATCCTGCCTGGTAAGAGTGTCTTTGTATACCTGGGGTCTTAGGGCCTGCCAGGTAGTTTACACTAATAATGTGATTTACGGTGAATGCCTATCTGTGTTCACCTGGGCCCTGGGCCATGCTGTATGTGTTTGATCTCTGGAAGTGCTGGCGACTAAGCAGTTAAAGTCAGTCAGTGTTCCGTGCCTATGTGATCGAACCCCAGTAGCACCTCTGGATGCCAAGGATGGCACCAGATACTGCCCTTGGTTGACAATACATCATGCCTGTTGTTACATGGTGTCGCTGGGAGAACTGAGCATTGCACAACTGCACTGGGAGGGGACGACTGGAAGCTTGTGCCTGGTCTCTCCTAGATTCTGCCCTAAGCACCTTTTGCTTTGCACATTTTCATCTGTATCCTTTCCCTGTAATAAACTGTAACCATGATTATCACAGCTTTCCTTTGTCCTGTGAGTCCTTCTAACAGATCATCAGACCTGAAGGTGGTCTGGGGACCCATCACACATGGTCTTACAATCTTGAAGACGCTTCAGACCAATGAGATTCCTGTTCTAGCTGCATCTCAAGAGAAGGCAATGCCAGTTGACACATTTTAGAAGCCCTGCCTGTTTGCCTGGCACAGAGCTTTAGTGAATTCAGAAATAGACAAAACTGGTCCCTGCCTGCAAGTAGCTCAGAAGATAGAGGGCAAGACAGAAAGGATGTTGAGTTCTTTCATGGCAGAATATGTGATGGAGGGCTAGTGGGTTTATTTCTTCTTTAACTTCTAGCCAGGAATGGGAAAAGTAGCAGCTCCCAGCTCATGGATTAAGTTGATGGAGCTGGGTGTGTGTGTGTGTGTGTGTGTGTGTGTGTGTGTGTGTGTGTGTGTGTGTGTGTGTGTGTGTGTGTGTGTGTGTGTGTGTGTGTGTGTGTGTGTGTGTGTGTGTGTGCGCTGTGTATCTCAGGGTGAGGAGGAGGTAAAATGGAGCAGCCAATGCTGCCTGAGCCAGGATCGAGCCCCAGAGAGAATTTTCTTTCAGAAACTCCACCAGGAGCAATGCAGCATTCTGGGAACTCAGAGCTACTCCAAGAAACAAATGAGGCTTCTGCCCAATGTTGGCTAAAATCTGAAATACCATCCAAGGGAATCTGCATCACACCCTCTGACTCTACCACCCCGCAGCACCCTTGCCCTGCCATCCAGGGAATGCCCCTAACCAAGACCTGTTCTCCATTCCCTTTCACACCATCCTCAGAAACAATTAAAGTAGCCAACACACGTCAAGCACTGCACTAGATGCCCTCCTATTTTATATAATCCACATGACAGACCTCCATTTCTGGTAATACGGCAACCTGGGCAATCAGACTGACCCTCTTGCCGAAAACAATCATAAATCCTGCATAAAATCCTAAGACCTTCTTGTCGAAGAACTCAAGTCTGGACAATTTAGTAGGTAATTATCAGTCCTACGTTTAAGTGAAATCAGGGACCTCCAGGAGGTAGGCAGAGCGTCAAAGCCGCACTTGCTCTGAGGGCAGCTGCTTAACTCAGAGAACTGCTACTTGAATTTTCATGGCTTCCTGGGGAGCAGGGATATAAGGTAAAGCCCAGGGCCCACCTAAGATAGAGAGCCTTAAAAGAAGCACCCCCGAATTAGGACAGGAAAGAAACCTGGAGTAAATTTACTGCATCCTCCCATCCCAAAAGAATTTGAGGAAAGTGACTTTGGCACTTAGCTGAGAAGGAGAAAAATAAAAGCCTTTAAAAATGATCACAAGCTGGCCCTTGCAAACACTGGCATCCTAAATTCTCAACACATAGGTGGTCCAAAAGTTTAAGGTGACACTGGGATGTGAGTGCCCCAGGCACCTGGATAAAGGAAGTGCAAATCTTCCGGGGAAGATACACCTTCATTTCAGGCCTCAAAGAATTCCCTCCAACAATGTCCCAAAGAAAATGAGCGTTTCACAATCAAGAATAATAAAACACTCAAGGAAGCAAGAGACAGCAGGAAAAAAGCCAAAAGGAATTTAAATACTTAAGTTATCAGACACTGATTATAAGATAATTCTTTGCATATTATGTTTAAGGAAATATAAGATGTGCTTGAAAATACCTATACAGCAATTCTCAAGTGGCAATGAGTCTGCCCCCCCACAGGACACTTAGCAATATCTGAAGACATTTTTGGTTGTCACTGCTGGGGAGGGGGTGCTACTGGCATTTACCAGGTGGAGACTAGGGATGTCACTCAACACCCTGCAGTGCACAGGACGGCCCCTTAGAGTATGATCTAGCCCAAAACGTCAATAGTGCCAAAGTTAAGAAACCCTGCCATAGGGAAACGATAAATGCTGGAGAGGATGTGGAGAAAAGGGAACCCTCTTGCACTGCTAGTGGGAATGTCAATTGATACAGCCACTATGGAGAACAGTATGGAGGTTCCTTAAAAAACTAAAAATAGAACTACCATATGACCCCGCAATCCCACTACTGGACATATACCCTGAGAAAACCATAATTCAAGAAGAGTCATGTACCACAATGTTCATTGCAGCTCTATTTACAATAGCCAGGACATGGAAGCAACCTAAGTGTCCATCGACAGATGAATGGATAAAGAAGATGTGGCACATATATACAATGGAATATTACTCAGCCATGAAAAGAAACGAAATTGAGTTATTTGTAGTGAGGTGGATGGACCTAGAGTCTGTCATACAGAGTGAAGTAAGTCAGAAAGAGAAAAGCAAATACCATATGCTAACACATGTATATGGAATCTAAAAAAAAAAAAAATGGTCATGAAGAATCTAGGGGCAAGACGGGAATAAAGACGCAGACCTACTAGAGAATGGAGTTGAGGAGATGGGAAGGGGGAAGGGTAAGCTGGGGCAAAGTGAGAGAGTGGCATGGACATATATACACTATCGAATATAAAATAGATAGGTAGTGGGAAGCAGCCGCATAGCACAGGGAGATCAGCTCAATGCTTTTTGACCACCTAGAGGGGGGGGATAGGGAGGGTGGGAGGGAGGGAGACGCAAGAGGGAAGAGATATGGGGATATATGTATACGTATAACTGATTCACTTTGTTATAAAGCAGAAACTAACACACCATTGTAAAGCAATTATACTCCAATAAGGATGTTAAAAAAAAAAAAAGGAAAACAAATTTACTACAAAATATGAGGCAGGTTGAAAAGGACCAGATGGAACTCATAGAAATGAAAATTTTAATACTCGGAATTAAAAAACTTAATGGGCATGGTTAACAGCAGATTAGACACAGCTAGAGAGGGAATCGGTAAACCGGTGAGAGGCAGGTCCAGTTATCCTCCTCACTGGACAAATAGGTAGACTGAGGCACACAGAGAACCAGCATCTTGCTTGCTGGGAGGAAGTAAGCTGAAAATTGGCATCTGCCTAACTCGAGATCCATGCTCTTAGCTACTCAGCTGTTCTATTTAAACCCAAGAGAATGGTTTCCTCTCCCTGCCTGTGTCTCTGAATTTCTTTCCCATTTGCTATTTTGTCTGGCAAAATATTTTGAGGAAAATAGAATTTGTCTAAAATGCCTGACAGAAGAAAGACACATTGTGTTGCATTAGTATGCAGGCAACAATGCCTGCACAGCAATTTCCATCTCTAAAGCATTTACCTTCCGTTAAATAATTATGTCCCACAGTTTACAGCAAAGGGACTTGGTGTGTTTATCTTTACACAGAAGCAGAGAAAATGGAATAAATGCACCTATAAAAGCCTCCCCACTATGAGCCACTGGAGCCTCAGTTGCAGGGTCCAAGGCCACCCCAAATTTGCGACTCCAGAGTCCTCAGCTGCAAGATCTTGAGCAAACTATTTAAGCTCTCTGGGCTTCAGTTTCTCTCTCTATAAAACGGGGATCATTGAGAACAAACCACGTCGGATTGCTGCCAGGGTCCAATGAGATGTGTGTGAAGGGCACAGCACATAGCAATAGCTCAATGTGACTAAAGATTATTTTTATCAGAAGGGCAGGAAAGCACAGTGGTAAAGAACACAGACTCTGTGACCACTCTCCCGGGGTTGGGTCACTAGCTGTGTGACCTTGGGCAAGTTACTTAATCTCTCTGTGCCTCACATTCCTCACACATAAAATATGGATAATAACAACTCTTACCTTATAGGACCTTCGTGAAGACTGAATGAGCTAATATTCGAAAAGGGCTCAGAACAGCGCCTGGCTCATAGTAAGTGCTAGTTGTTGTTATTCTTACCACAATTTAAGAGAATTATTAGGCTGATGAGTGCAGTGTAGCTAGGCTGAAGTTCACTAGGGCAGGAAAGATATCTGTCTTATTGACCACTGTACTCTCAGGGCCTGGCACATAGTAGGAACTCAGTAAGCAATTTTTGAATTAATAGAAAATTTCCCCTTTACCTGCCAATATCATCCCAAAACACAACAAAACCACCACTACCATTTACTGAGAATTTCCCTTGGAGCTTCTTATGGAGGAAGTTATTTAGTTCAGTGCCTCAGTTTCCCTGCTCATAACTGGAAGATAATAATGGTGTCTTTCTCAGAGAATGACCATCAAGATAATGTGGGTGAAGTGCCTCACACAGCCAAGTCTCCATAAATGCGATCATCTCTATTCCACTTGTCGACTAACACCGACCGTCGCCACGATCCTGGGGTTCACACCTTGGGACTTACTTACCACCCCCCTGTGTTGGGCCTTGGTCCCCTTCCCATTAGCTTTACTTTCCCTAAGCTAACTTATTCAGCATCTCCTCCCCCACGAGGCCTCCGACACTGTGTGTGTGCGCGCATGCCACGCCTGCGCATGCGCGCGAGCACGCGCGCACTTCCCCCCACCCCTTTCTCTCAGCCTCTTCAACCCCTAAAATTAGCTCCATCTCCAGCCCGTGTCCCCAGCGCGTCTGTCCTGGTTTCTCTCTGGGCTCCCAGCCACTTGTGATATTGTGTCTCAGATGCCACACGCTGCCTTCCTGATACCACAGCCATTTCCTGAAGCAGGGGGGTATTTTGAGATACTGGAGCGGGTGGGGTGGGGAGGGAGGGATTTCACACATCTTCCTCCTGGTTTGTTTAAAAAAAGCTGACACAAGAGCTGTCGCCCCCCCCCCCCACACCGCCTGCAACCCCCGCACTGTACCCCTCACCCCTATTTCTAGTTTCAAAATGTCCCAGGAAAGCTTTAGCTAATGAGACCTCCAGGGCCCCAGTGAGTAGAAAATCTTGATTTTTTCAAAAAATGGAAGAACAATGATCTAGCAATTTTACTTCTGGGTATATACCCAAAAGAATTGAAAGCAGGGACTTAAATAGATCCTTGCACAACCAATGTTCATTGCAGCATTATTTGTAATAACCAAAAGGTGGAAGCAACCCAAGTGTCCATTAATGGATGACTGAATAAACAAAATGTGGTCCATCCAGACAATGGAATATTATTCCGCCTTAAAAAGGAAAGACATTCTGACACGTGGTACAACATGGATGAATTGAGGACATTACCCTCAGTGAAATAAGCCAGTCAAAAAAGGACAAATATTGTACGATTCCACTCATATGAGGTCCCTAGAGGAGTCAAATTCACGAGACAGAAAGTAGAACGGGGGTTGCCAGGGGCTGGGGGAGGGGGAATGGGGAGTTAGTGTTTAATGGGGACAGAGTTTCAGTTTGGGAAGATGACAAAGTTCTGGGGATGGATGGTGGTGATGGTCGCATGACAATGTGAACGTCCTTAATGCCACTGAACAGTACACTTAAAAATGGTTAAAATGGGATTATCATACTAAGTGAAGTAAGCCGGACAGAGAAAGACAAATATCATATGATATCACATATATGAGGAATCTAAAAAAATGATACAAATGAACTTGTTTACAAAACAGAAAGAGGCTCACAGACTTAGAAAACAAACAAACTTATGGTTACCGAAGGGGAAAGGGGGTGGGGGAGGGATAAATTAGGAGTTTGGAATTAACATACACACACTACTATATATAAAATAGATAAGCAACAAGGACCTACTGTATAGCACAGGGAACTCTACTCAATATTTTGTAATAACATATAATGGAAAATAATTTGAAAAAGAATATATATATATGTATAATCGAATCACTGCTGTACACCTGAAAGTAACACAATATTGTAAATCAACTATACTTCAGTAAGAAAAACCTTTAAATCGTTAAAATGGTAAATTTTGTTATACGTATTTTACCACAATGAAAATTTTTAAAGAAAGGAAGAACAGTGAGGCAAGCTGGTCAGGAGGAGACAGAACAGGCTGTGTAGGTGGAGGAGGGCAAGTGCCTTGGACGATCGGGCAGGGCTGGGCACCCTGCCACCTAATCATGGCAGGGACTCAATGACCCCTGGAGCATTTCACTGGGACAATTCACTGCACAAATTATTTATTGAGCATCTATTATGTTGCAGGCCCTGTTCTAGGCTCTGGAACATAGTAGTGAAACAAACAGACAAAAGTCCCCATTCTCGTGGGTCTGATATTCTTGTGGTAGAGATGAATGATAACCAAGATAAAAAATAAATGTGGTCTGGCAGCTGCCCATCAGAGGTATGGAGGGAAATAAAATGGAGAAGGGGGAGTGTGAGTTATCAGGAGAGGGGTGGGGCAATGACAGTGTTGAAGGACATTTAAGCAAAGACCCAAAGCAAATGAGGAGTCATATGGAGACCTGATGGAGGGAACAGCTCATGCAAAGGCCCTGAGGCCGGATGGTGACTGGTGTGTTTAAGGAACAATGAGGAGGCCCACATGGCTGGAGCTGAGTGAGCAAGTGAGGAGAGTGGGGAAAGGTGAAGGCTGGGAGAGGATGGGACAGAGGATGCAGGGCCTTGTGGGCCATGGGGAGGACTTGGGTTTTTTCTCTGAGGGAGGAGACAGCCACAGAGGGTTCTGAGCAGAGGAGGGACATGGCCTGACTCAGGCACTCAGAGGCACCCTCAGGCTTCTATGCGGGGGGGAAACAGTCTATGGAGGAAAGGGCGAGGGGGAACATTAAGAGACCAGGATATGGGGGCACGGCCAGAGTAGGACTGTGAAGGTGGTGAGAAGCCGGTGGATTTCTGGGTAGATGCTGAAGAAGAAACCAACAAGATTTGCTAATAGATTGGATGTAGGGGTTGAGATAAAGGGGAATAGAGAAAGACCCTGAGGTTTGGGGCCCCAGCACCTGGAATGATGAAGCTGTCTTAATTAAGATGGAGAAGATGGTAGGTTTGGGCAACAATGATCAGAGTTCTTTTGTCAGTCATACAGTTCAGTACCTCCTATGTCAGCTGAAGAAGATGGAACCCTAGAGATGTGGAAACCGGCTTGTACACAGCCTTGGATCGGGGCCTGAGTTGGGCTAAGGCTGACCTCGATCTGGTTGAGGGGTGCAGGTCAGATCATTGACCTCATTCCCGGGGTCTCATGCACAAGCAGGGGTGCTAACGGCCCCAACTGCAGAGTCACTGTGAGGCACCAATGAGTGGATCTATGCAAAGGGTTTAGACAAGCCCCTGGCACACAACAAGCACACTGTAAAAGAGAGCAATTATTATTATTAACAAGAGAACGGTTGCCAGTTGCCGTGTATCCAGCTAAACTCTCTCGGACAGCAATGCATCCACCAGCCACCGCCCCTTTGGAGCCAAGTTAAGCAGCGGATGTCTGGAAGCAGGGTCTTTACCTCCCTGATTCCCGCATCAGATAATCACCGAATCAAACACCTTCTCTCCATGTATTGAGTGTGGCTATTAAGAGCTTCGATCCCAGGGCCAAGCTTCCTCATGTAAATCCCAATTCCGCAACTTCCTAGCTGTGTGGCTTGGGTCAAGTCCTCTAGCTTTTCTGAGCCTCAGTCTTCTCATCTATAAAATGGGAATGATGACAGTTCACACCCCATGGGGAGACAGGGGCTGAATGCGCTGATCCTTGTAAAGTCCTTAAAGCAGAGAGCCTGGCCACAGCATGCACTGTATCTGTGGTCACCATTATTACGAATATCTTTATTCACCCTGCAAAATAGGTATAAGCCCCATTCCTCAGATGAGGAAACTGAGGCTCAGAGAGACAAGTGTGGAGTGGAGGTGAGTGGGCAGCACCCAAATGCCTGGGTCCCTGCCCTGGCCCTTCCCTTCACTCTTCTCAGGGGGCCCCTCAGCCATTCTGTCCTTGTTTTTCCAGCTGTGAAATGGGGACAATGACAGCACCTACCAAGAGGGATGTTCTTGGAGGATTAAATGAGATAATTTATTCCAAGGGTTGAGGACAGCACCGGCCACAATAGTAAATTCTCAATGAATGTCAGTGTTGATTGTAACTGCCGCAGGTCCCACAGCTGGAGGCTGGGGAAGCCCACATCTGTCTAACTCCGGGATCTGGCTCTTGATCAGTGGGCTTTGCTGTTGAACCTACCGTTTAAAAACATGCTAACCTTTGCCCACTCCTTTCCCCCAGCCCCCTGTGTTCTCCAGGTCCCCACTGCTCTTGGTGCCCAAGGCTTCCCAGGATGCCCCCCTGGGTGGCACAGCCCCTGGCACAAGGACAGATTGAGAGGGGAACCTTGGCAGCTCCTGTGTCTCTGTTGCTTCACTCCCACTTCAGAGCACAAGACTAAAATCAAGGCTATCCTATTTTTCCCACTGTCTACCCTTCAGCAACGTCTATGCAAACCTACCAAAAGGCATGGTTCTCTCTACCACCAGCTATTCATTCATTCATTCATTCATTCACTTATTCTTTCAATAGTTGTTTACTGAGCCCCATTCTCAGGCTCTGTACTAGGTTCTGGGTTCAGCCTTTGCCCTCCAGAGGAAGAAGATAGATGATTAACCCAGTAAACAATGGTGAAAGGTTTCACACAGATGCCACCAGATGCCCATAAAGAAGACATCTAAGCTGGCCCCATGGTGGGCATTAGGTGGGGAGGCCAGGAAGGCATTCTGGAGGAAGAGACTATTTATATCCGTAAATATGTACTTCCTTGAGCCCCATGAGTGCCCCTCGGCACCTCAACCCCCTTCCAAGTCTCCTGGATCTCCCCATGAAGGGTCCACACTTGGCACAAAAAAGGGAGCCTCCTTTCTAATTGGTCAGGGCCCATGCCACCCTGGATGTTAAACACTTTAAGTATCATGTCTGAGTAAGAAGTAACCAGACAAAGAGAAGAGAGCATGTTGCAGACACAAGCAGTAGTATGTGCAAAGGTCCTGAGGTGAGTGGGCAGGTACTGCTGATATAGGAGGCGGGCGTCCCTTTTCTTATTTTCTCCCTCTAACATGCAATAGTGGACAGAAGGAAGCCTGGCTCTGCCGTGGGGTGGATCTGCATCCAAAATCCTGGCTCCAGGACCTCCTATTTGTGTGACTTTGGACATGCGGCTTTGCCTCTCTGAGTCTAGCTTTCCTCATCTGTGATAATATTCATGGAGCTGAGGGGAGGTTTGAAGGTGATAAGGTATGTAAGGGGCCTGGCACATAGGAAGTGCTCAATTAATGCCAATTTCCTTTCTTTGAGGTTGACCTCCCCCACTGGTCTGGGTTCTCATAAAGCTAGAATTCCAGGAGGGAAGAGAGGTGGGAGTAGCTACAAAAAAGAAGGCAGGAACCAAAAGAAAGAGTTAGGGTGTGAAGGGGAAGGGATGAACAAAAAGGTCTCCACACAGATGCCCACCAGCCTGGCCTCTGTCCCTCTGAGCCGACAGAATCAGAATGAGGTTTCCATCCAGCTATAATCAGGAGAGAGTGACGTTTAAAAGGAAAAATGAAATCAAAAGCTCCCGTTGACATAGGGAGCTGGGATGCACGACTGTGAACTATGCCAGTTCAACACGGCAGGCAAGGGACTTCCCTGGTGGTCCAGTGGTAAAGAATCTGCCTTCCAACGCAGGGGATGTGGGATAGATCCCTGGCCGGGGAACTAAGATCCCACATGCCGCGGGGCAACTAAGCCCGCACGCCACAACTACTGAGCTCGTGCACCTCAACGAGAGAGCTCGTGCACTTCAATGAGAGAGCCCGTGTGCTGCAAACTACAGAGCCCAAGTGCTCTGGAGCCGGCCTGCCACAACTACAGAGCCCACGTGCCCTGGCACCTGCACGTCCCAACTAGAGAGAGAAAACCTGCACGCCACACCTAAAGAGAAGCTCACACACTGCAACTAGAGAGAAGCCCGCGTGCCGCCACAAAGAGACGCCGCCAAAAACAAACAAACAAACGTGGCAGGCAAGAAATCTTTTCTCTTGCTTTAACCACCCATGAGGGCTCAGAATCAGATATCAAGTCGAGATTTGATAAAAGCGGAAGGAATCTGAGGAGACTGTGTAATCTTCCTCACCTTTAATTCCCAGGTGGCTGTATGACCAGCCCTGGACTCTCAGCAGAGCCTTTGTTCACATTTTCTCTCCTTTTCACTGTGTGAGTGACATGGTAATAATAACACATCATCCCCATTTCTTGCTAAGAGTCAGGAATGGAAAGGAATGGGGCAGATGGCCTCAGAGGATAGGAATTGGGGACACAATGGTCCCAATGAATAACTTCTTGGATATACACCCTTTGCAATGTGATGTATTGCTCTCCCACCAAGAGTAGGGGGGGTCTATTGCCCCACCCCTTGAATATGGACTAGGCTTACTGCTTGCTTTGGCCAACAGTGGCCAAATTGAGGGTGTCCATTCCTAGGACTAGCCCTCCAGAGACCTGTGTGCTTCCTCTTTCTCCTAGAACCCTGCTTCTTCCATGTGAAGAAGCTCAAGCTATCCTGTTGGAGGACAAGACTATGTGGAGCAGAGCACAGTGGTCCCAGCCAAGGCCACCTTAGACCAGCCTACAGCCAGCCAACACCCAAACAGGAGAGCCACCCAACTGCCCCACAGCTGACCACAGATGCTTGAATGAGCTCAACTGAGACCAGGTAAAGCACACAGCTGAGTCTCACCAAAACTGCCAACCTGCTTCTTCCCTGCCTTGAATGTGGACGTGATGCTAGGAGCTCTAGCAACCATTCTGCAACCATGAGGTAAAGGCCAGGAATATTGCAGAGATGTCAGCCAATGCCAACCAGTACCCACTCCAGACATTTTGTAACATGAGAATGAATAAGCCCCTATTTGTTTAAGCCACCATGAGTTGGATTTTCTGTTACATGCCACTGAATGCATCCTAATACGTCCTTCAAATGTTTCCCTGTTTCTGGGCTACATAAGACTCCACAATAGGAATAGAGGACCCACACTTACTCCTTTTCCAGGAGTGAACACATGGGCTGCTGTGCCATCCCCAGTGGAGAGGCTACCCTGCTGATGCAATTCTCACCTCCCAGTGAGAGAAGCCCAGTTTGCTCATTTCTCCCTTCCTGGAACAAATTCTACTCAATTGTTGCCAGCCAAAGACAATAAAAAATGTTGCTAACTCATCCCTAATCCTGGGTCCTGGATCCCACCTGGACCCTGTTTGGCTCTTCTGCTTCAAATTTCCATGCCTTTAATGCACGCTGACCTCTGCTCTTCTCTGCACAGAAATCCTGTGACCCACTAGGCCAGGAAGGAGAGGGAGTGCCTTGTCTCAGGAATATCGACGGAGCCAAAACTCCCCAAAGGACAAGGCTCAGGCTTTCAGCCGCCCTTCATTTATCCCTTCGCTATGCAGCAACTGTCCTCACTTCCTACCTGGGGCCAACAGGGTGAGCCTTAGAGATGAACCGATTCTCCAAATGCTTCACTAGGAAACCTAAGCAGTTGAATGACAATTCACGGCAGAACTAGGTAAGTGTGGTCAGCAAGGCAGATGCTGTGGGCGCCATGCCTGTGTCCCACACTTCACTGTGACCATCTATGATTTCCTGGCCACAGAAGCGTGTTCAACCCAAATGTAACGCCAGCCAGGAGACCCGGAGAACTCAGAGCCCAGAAGGATTCCCCCATCCCAGCTCCCTTGCTTCTTTGGTGGGCTAACTCTGAGGGGCATGTTCTACTTGGCCTCCCAAAGTTCTCCAGAGAGATTAAGCAAGTGCTAGTCGCCCACGGCACAAACTTGTTTGCTAATCCAACATTTTTTCCCGTTTATTTTTCTTTTCTTTTTTTAAAAAAATTTTTTATTGGAGTATAGTTGACTTACAGTGTTGTGTTAGTTTCAGGTATGCAGCAAAGTGAATCAATTATATATTTGTATATACATATATATACACACAGTAAGTCCCCTACATACGAACGAGTTCCGTTCCGAGAGTGCGTTCGTTAAGTCCAATTTGTTCATAAGTCCAACAAAGTTAGCCTAGGTACCCAACTTTTACAGATAATGCCAGGCACGTGAACTAACTTATGTGACTGGACATGTGAACACACGTTCGCATCTTTGAAAGTTAGCAACTTGAAGGTTTGTATGCAGGGGGCTTAATGGGTGTGTATGTGTGTGTTTATATATGTATATATGTGCATATATATATCTCCATTCTTTTTCAGATTCTTTTCCCATATAGGTTATTAGGTTATTACAGAGTATTGAGTAGAGTTCCCTGTGCTCTACAGTAGGTCCATATTAATTACCTATTTTATATATAGTAGTGTGGATACGTTGATCCCAATCTCCTGCTCCCCACGTTTCCCTTTTGGTAACCATACGTTTGATTTTGAGATGTGAGTCTGTTTTACTGGCTGCCTCCTCTTCACTATCTGAGCCCTCTATTCCCCTATCTATGTTTCCCGGGATCTCCAAACAAACCACTGGCCCAGGGCTGGTTTAGGTTCTGGGTTGCAAAACCCAGAAACTGACCGGCTGGCTTCGGCATAAAAGGGATTTTTAGGAAGCTCAGATAAACAACAAGAGGCCTGAGGAGGGGGCTTGGAAAATGGGCAGGGACCATGCAGCGAGACCAACCCCATTGCAGCAGGCTGCCATGAAGGAATCCGGAGCCATACTTGATGGTTGAGTCACTTCCTCCATTTTCAAATTCTTGGGTGAGGAAGCACAGGACTGGTTGAGTTTAACTCACATGCCCTGACTACCAAGGGGTGGACAGAGGAAGAATCCCCCCCCTTCAACTTTCAACTTGTGAGTATGGGGTCCCATGGTCCAGCAGTATGTTCTCTACAGTTAACTTGCCGGTCTATGGAACTGGGCCTGGAGAAGTAGTAATAATTATTATCATCATTATAATTACAGTTATTAGTCTTACAATAGCTAATATCATTGAGTACCTACTCTCTGCCAGTTTCTAAGTGTTTTACATATATTATCTCATTGAATCCTACCTTATGAGGTAGGTACAATTATTATTCCCATTTCACAGATGAGGAAGCTGAGGTCCAAAGAAGTGCCATATCCCTTCCTCTTTCTTCAGACCATCCATTGGTAAATACCATTCATAAACCCAGTGTACCATGTGTCAGATACTAACTCATTAAACAACTCTACATGGGAGGGAGTATCATTATCCTGTTTTCCAGTTGAAGAAGCTAACATTCAGAGAGGTACAATCACTTGCCCAAGGTCACACAGCTTGGAAACAGTGGAGCTGGGTTTTAAATCTGTTCCAACTCCAAAGTCCATTGTCTTAATCATTGTGTGTGTATACAGGCTGCCCTCTCATTTAGAGTTGCCTGAACAAGAAAAAGCTGTGTTGCAGGGCAGTGTTGCAACTTGAAGACTCTACTACCCAATTACCTTTCAATGTAGGGCTCAGATTTGAAACCATAGACATATCGCTCCCAAGAAGAGGCCAACCAGAGTTGTACCTCAATTTCTGCTGCCCTAGTGGATCTCAAGCGAATTTCCTGTACATCATTGAGTAAAACCATCCCAAATGTACCCTCCACATTTCATGAAAATCTGTCCAGATGTTTTGGTATGATATAACCAGAACTTTATTTATGAAGAGATACATGATATTATGTGATGCCCGTTTTCTTCATCTTTCTAAACATGCCCATAATCTTACACTTCTGATGTAAAATTTTGTTAAGGAGAGGAAAAAGGCCCAGGAAACTGAGCTATTCCCCAATGAGACCACCTAACCCATCATATCTTTGGCATAGATGGTAGGAAAGACCAAATGTTTCCCTCCTTCCTTTCTTTGCCAAACTTCCTGAATGGGTGAGACTTATTGTTTACTTTTCTTTTCAATCAGAATTCCACTGCCAAGATTTCATGCATCCCCAACTTCCCTACAAACAACTCTCTTTTTCTCCCATTTTCAGGCATATGTCATTTTATTGTGCTTTGGAGATACTGCATTTTTTACAAATTGAAGGTTTGTAGGAACCCTGCATTCAGCAAGTCTATTGGTGCCCTTTTTCCAATAGCATTTGCTCACTTCATGAGCAAATTCACATTTTGGTAATTCTCGCAATATTTCAAACTTTTTCATTATTAATAATAACATATATTATTATTAATATATTTGGTATAGGGATCTGTGATCAGTGATCTTTGTTGTTACTACTACAACTCTCTAAAGGCTCAGATGATGGTTAGCATGTTTTAGCAATTAAATATTATTAAATTAAGGCATGCACATTTTTTAGATATAATGTATTGCACATTTAATAGACTATAGGATAGTGTAAACATAACTTTTACATGCACTGGGAAACCAAAAAATTCGTGTGACTCGCTTTATTGCGCTATTCACTTTATTGTGGTGACCTGGTACTGAACCCACAATATCTCTGTGGCATGCCTGTACAAAGCCCCAAAGCCCCAGAGATTTTCTTTTCTCTTCTGTTGCAATCAACATAGCTGACTATGGCATGTCTCTCTTCCTAACTACCCGTCTACCACATCTTCCGTTTCCTTCTCTGCTCTTCTTTCTCCCTCTGGTCCCTAAGTGTGGGTGCCTCTCTGACCCCATGTTCCTGTCTGTTACATCATCATGCCTACAGGGCTCAGTCACTCTCAGATTTAACCAACTTTTTGTGGATGACTGAAGTCTGGATAGGCCAGTCAAGCTTTAACTATATCTACATCTGTCTGCAAAGCAATATTTCTGCTTTAATGTCTTGCAGGGACCTCAACATGATTGAAATAAGTTCTTCCCACTAGAAGCACCCTGTGATCCTGCAATGGTACCACCATTACACCAGCCAATAGTCAGTTGATTGTCATGTTCTGGAATGTTCTCTTTCTTGGTGAAAGAGACCTTAAATCCATCTTTTCCTTCCTATTTCCATTATCCTAAGTGAGTCCCGAATCATCCCAGACTTAGAATCATCTCAATTCTAGGACTTACTCCATCACAGTCAGGAATCTTCCTCCTTTACCCCTTTTTTTCCTCCTCCCCCCTCCCCCATCCTGTTGACTATATTTTATTGAGCCCCTACTATGTACTAATTATCCCATCTAATCTTCACCTCAGCCCAATGAGGTATTAATATAAGCCTCATTTAACAAATGAGTAAAACAAGGACTAGGTCGAATAAATCATTTCCCAAAGTCACACATCTTACTGGCAGAGCCAGGATTTGAACTCACCTCTCCAAACTGATGTTTTATCTTACATGGGAGAGTTAAGTTATGGTTCTGAAGTCAGTGCACAAGGGAAAAATTGTATATACTCAAAAATGCCCTTGAAAAACTCTTAAATCATCCATAAGGGACAGTACACATGGTTTTGTGTGTTTAAGCCTGGGCAGTAATAGGTGTGTATAATATGTGATATAAAAGAATGAGAGTAGTATGGCACATGTGACAGACACTGCTAACTATCACAGCCATTTCCTTCTCCCATCTTTCCTACAGGCAGAGCTAGTCTCCCATAAAATAGCAAAAATGGTAGGTATTCATGTTTCTGGTCTTTCCTGAAGCTAGAAATGGTCATGTGACCCAGGCATGGCCAATAAGATGTAGGGGGAAGCCTGCTGGAAACTTATAGGAAAGATTTTTCTTCCTAGATTAAAAAGAGAAAAGCCTCCAATGAAAGTTTTCTCTTTCTGCCATTATTTTCCCGATTTTGGATGAGGCTGCGAGAGGAGGAGACGTGACAGCCATTTCGCAACCTTGAGGCAAGAAATCATGAAGTAAAAATTCAACACACTGAGGAAGGTGGAGTGGAGGATAGAAGGACATCACTGAGCTAATCCTGGTCCACTGATTTGTGGATTTCTAAGTCAGGTGACAAAAGCCTTTAATGTGAAAGCCCCCTTTTAGTTGTCTCTTCTGTTACTTGCAGAAAAAAGCATTCCTAACTGATGTACTGGGATCTATGAAGAACAGGTATCATGCTGGTTCCTTGGAAAAAGTTCACTAAATGGAAAGACAGGTAGAAATGACCTCACTATTCAATTATTATATTCTTCCTTTTTCTTCTTATATGTGTGCCAGTTACATATCAATGATTTTGTGTAAGTGAAATTTGCATAGGATGGGATTCTGCTACACACTTCCCAGTTTCTGTTTTGAAAATATCCAGGGCTATTTCCTACCAGTATAAACTCCTCAGTCTAGTTTATGAAGACCTCCCAGTCTGATCCCTTCTGTCCATTCAATCTTATTAATATCCTGTAATTCCTGGAATACCAACATAAAGCAAAAGAAACAGCACCAGCCACATTTTAGTGCCCAGAGCAGGACTTAAGAGCCTTAGGTTTCCTTCCTGCCTCTGTCCCTGATGCCAGAGTTTCATATCTTGAAATTCTGTGGGTGGTCTCCAAATGTGTCTGTGAGCAGTGAAAACAAAACAACCCATGGCCTGTGTCTCTACAGCACCACTTAAAAAGCCTGACTCCTGAAATCAAAGCTTCTTAGGGCTAAAGGGACTCCTGGGAGTAAAGTATTCAATACTCTTTAGCCCACGATGTTCTCCAAAAGAGGTTGACACGTAGGTGAGTTACACACTTAGGGAATGTACTCCAGCTGCCTGGTCCTGTGTGCAACCACACACAGCAGGCCCGAGAACACACCCCTGCTCAGGCCCTTCCCCTTCTGCACAAACTTGTTCAGCTTTGTGCCACTTTATTCATGCAAGGTAGCTAACAAAGCTGATTTTGAAGGAGTTTTAGTCCGTTCAGAGCTATGACACAAAAGATACACCACACCTCCTGCAGTAGGACCAAGACCACGTGTACGCACGTCCCAGCCCCAGTACGTGCGATAGTTAAGGCGACACTCCCAAATGCCCTCCAAAACTGCATCATCTCACCTAGACCAGCTGTCATGCATGAGCACTCAGGCAGAGACTTCTCTGCCTTCAGATCAGTTTATTTCTCAGTGAAACTTGCCGCCACATTGGGAGGTCATAAGTACCACTGATTCGTTTATTCAGTCAAAAACATTTATTGAGCACTTACTTACTGTGTGCCAGGCGCTATTCTAGGCACTGAGGAATACAACCTTGGGCAGAAGAAATGAAATCCCTGCCCTCATGGTACTTGACCTAGTGGAGAAGATGGGCGAAAAATAAATAGGTAAAATATCCAGTTTGTCAGAAAGTGCTAAGTGCGTGGAAAAAAATCTAAATAGAAGAAAGAAGACAGGAAGCGTTGGGAGAGTGTTGAAATTGTAGACAAGGGGTCAGGGGACCCTGAAGTAAAGTCTTGAAGATAAGAGAATGGATGGAGCAGACATTTGGGGAAAGAACCTAACAGGCAGAAGAACCCGAAGTGCAAAGGCCCTGAGTTTTCAAACTTGTCTGAAGTGTTCAAAAAAATAGACAGCAGGAGCCTGGTAAAGCTGAAGCCCAGTGAGCGAGGAGGAGGGTAGGGGGTGATGAGGGTGGGAGGTGATGTGGGCAGATTGTGCAGGTAGGTCCTTGTGGGCCATGCTGAGGACTCTGGATTCTCCACTGAGCAAGACAGAAACCGCAGGAGGGATGTGAGCAGAAAAGTGATTTGATCTAATTTAGGTGCTAAAAGGATCCTTCTGGCTGCTTGTGTTGATAACAGGCTGTGGGAAAGGAGGGCAGAAGCAGAGAGCCCTGGGCAGAGGCTGCTCTAACAAACCAGCCGAGAGATGATGACGGCTCAGCCCAGGGTGGTGGCAGTGGAGGTGGGATAAGTAGTGAATGCATGTTAAAGATGGAACCTATAGAATTTGCAGAAGGATTGGCCATGGGGTGTGTGAGAGATGGAGGAGGCATCAAGATTTTTGACCAGAGCTCCTGGAAGGACAGAGCTGCCATTCACTGACGGGGGAAGACAGGGAGGGGCAATATTGGATGATCAGGGGTTTAGTTTTGGACATCTTGAGTGTGAGATGCCAGTGAACTCCCCCCTCAAAGTGGGTACTTGGAGAGAGGTCCAGGCTGGAGATGTAAGTTTGGGAAACATCAACATAGAAGAAGTACTTAAACCCCTGAGGTTGGATGAGATCACCAAAGGGCTGAATATAACCAGAGAAGTCATGAAAATGGGTTCTTTCTTTTTGCTAAACGACCCCCCCCCCCGCCCAGTTCTCAGCTTCACCCTTCTACTACACAACCCCACTGAGGGGCTTTTGTCTCTGGGTCAGGCCCAGGTTCTCAGAGAGAGGAGACATTGTCCAGCTTCTGCAACCTCTGTCACAACACAGCATCTGCAGGTCCTATAGTTCCTCCCTGCATAAATCAAAGCACAGCGCCTTCTCGGTTGGCAGCCTCTGCCTTGGCCCCAGGCACCCACTTGCTTCCCGTTCCATTGAGATTTCCTCTGCCCGCCAGGCTGCTACCTCCCTGCCTTGGTGAGAAGAGAGAAGTCATTAGTCCTGAAAACTGTAGAAGCAGTGGCCAGATACCTCTCTAGAGGCAGGCTGGCATTTGTCACAGCAATTCAAGAGGACAAGACCGTGATCAGCCCCCAAACCTGTGGAGAGATAGATGGCAAAGCCTTCTCCAGCCACACAGGGAAAATGGCCAAGAAGCTCAGTACAGAACAATATTACCTGGCCATCTGGCCCTCACTCAATCTTTCCCCACCCCAGTCGGGGGCGGAGGGAGAAAGGAGGACACCTTTTGATAATCAAGTGTGCTGGGCGTTGCGCAGGGTGCTGCAATCTCTAACCCACTAGGCTTCTGATTATCGCTGCTTGCATTGATTTGGGATCCTCTGAAAGCAGATCCAAGACAAAGACTCTTGGGAGGTGATCCATGGAGCTACAGGGGGTGAACTAGAGAGCAAAAAGTTGGTAAATGGTGTATAATGAACGGCTTCATTGTGAGCAACTGGGATTCAATCCTGTGGAGGACCCTTTGAGAGGCTGTAGAACACACCTCTGAGTTTTCTCACTGAACAATGGGAAAACCAGGGTATTTATACCCTGACTCCCTTGCTCATTGGTTAAGGGCTTCTCCTGGGGGTGTTCAGTGTCTGTCACGTGGGCTAAACAAATCGCCTTCTCCTGAGATTCTGGAGAAGGCTCTCCAACACATATGCAGAAAGAGGAGAGAATCGGAGGTGCAAAGAGGTCAGCTTGCATAGGAACTGCCCACCACAGTTGCAGGTAAACCCAAAGGTGAGCTGTACAAATAAGGAGTGGGGCACGTGAAGCATCAACTGCACTCCTCCAAAAGAATCTGTTTTAACTTTCCCTTCAGTTCACCAACTCCCATTTCTGAAGCACCCAGAAAGCTCCAGGGGCTCAGGTCACAGTATCTGCCACATATATTGCCTTCTTTATTCTCTACCACATCTCTAAGGGGTAGACACTCTCATTACTCTCCTTTTCCAGGTGAGAAAACCAAGATTCAGAGAGATTAACTCACATTCTTGAGTTCATCACTGGCAGAGAGTCCCCTGACTTTGAAGCCCAGGTCTTAGCCATCAGTCTATGCCAATCTACCATTTCTGGAAATCTGCCCAATTTTTTTCCTGCCACAATGGAGACCAAGATGGGGGAGAAAAGGAAGGATCCCCCTGACTTCCCTGAAAGACTTGACTTTAGGGAAATAGGACTCAAGAAAATGGATTCTGGATCCAGATCTACCTGAGTTCAAATCCTGGATCTACTATTTATGAGGTGGGCGACTCTGGGCAAGTTTTTAAAGTTCTTTGAGCCTCAGTTTCTTCATCTGTGAAATGGGGATAATAATGGTACTTAACTCAGAGGGTTGTAAGAATTGACTGAGCATATAAACATGTACAGTATATCATGTTATAACTGCCTTGTAAGTTCTAGTTTGTCAATGTTGCCACTGTTGTTAATAACAGGTATTATGTTCATAAGGATACTGGGGTGGATATAGCTCTTTGCCTGAATTTAAGTTGGACCCAGGGTTATCCTAGATTTAGGGATGTGTCCTAGCACAGCAGCTGAGATCCTGATCTGCCCTTTACTAACTGCGGGACCCTTTGTAAGTAGCTTGATCTCTCTGAGCCCCAGATTCATCTCTAAAAAAAGGTTTATGCAACTGAAATGTGATAATGCACATGAAATTGTTAATATAGTGCTGGCACACAGTAAGTGCTCAATAAATGATAAGAATAACAATCATGGCAGCCAGCATCATTATTATCACTGTCGCTGTTGTTACAAGATGGAGAGACAAGCTCCTGCTGCTAGGAAGTGAGGTGGTTCCTGATGGAACATGGTTCAGCAAATATCATGACAACCAAATGCTCTGAACAATAAAAAGATCGATGCTCTCTCAACGATAAAACTCTCTGAATGATAAAAAGCATTTGTGCCACAGTGGGGGATCCTTTTGGTACCAAGAGTGACTGATCCTCTGCTTGGGGAGGGGAGGGATTAATGCAAAGAGACATTAAAATAAAAATGCAGCTGGCATTTATAGGAGCCGTTCATTGGTCTCATGAGTTAGAATGCTACTTGTGTTTTATTGTTGTTGTTTGGAATGCTGTTTTTATTTGCAGGCAACTCAGAACAGCTGTGTAGGAGGTAAAGGAAAGAGGAGAAGCTGAGGAATGACTACAAGTGCTGTTCAATTAATCAAAAAGGGAAGAGAGAGCGAGCGGTGGGTGACTTTGGCCAAGTCATTTTGACCCTTCTGGTCGTCAGTTTCTTCAACTATCTAAGAAAAAAGGGGGAATTGGAATTACTCTCTGAGGCACCCTATTTCTCTATAAAGGGACCACAGGCTGGGTACTTGGGGGGACAAGAGAAAGAAAGAGAAGGCAAAGTTCTGATGGCAGAACCCAAGGGGTGGCAGTACTTATCTATACCACCCCTACTGCCCCCCAAACTGGGACTCCAAGGCTCCCTGACATGAACATACCTTCTGATTCTGGAAGATTCCTGATTATCCACCATCTCGATGTGACCTTGGGCAAATTACTTAGCCTTTCTGTGCCTTAACTCCCTGTGAGTAAAATAAAGGAGTTGGACCTGCCAGAGTCCACTGAGCCCTTACATTCAATGATGCTATGAAAACAAAGCCAACATCCCTTCCCTAATGGTCTCCAAGTACTTGGGTCTTTTCCTCATTTCTGTCCTCAACACAAAACTGCCCAAAACCTGGGGTGGTACATAGGACCTTCCAAAAAGGAACCTTTGTTTTTTACAGTCACAAAATGTCAGGGTAGGTAAAGACCCAGAGCTCATCTGCCCGTTGCCTGCCTTATCTGATGTCAGGGTATCTGTCATAGGCTCCTGGACTGTTTGACTATTTCTATCAATGCAGTGGTCCCCATCTCCTTAAACAGCTTAGAAAATTCCCCAGAACACTCTGATTATCAGAAGTGTTACCACCTTCCAGTTTAGCAAGTATTTATTTTACTGAGCACCTACTATATGCCAGGTATGGTGCTAAGCCCATGAATAAAAAAAAATCATCTTCATTCCTAACCTGGTAGTGTTTGCAGTCACTTTTCTTAACACGTACAAGTGTATTATCTGACCTCTTTGATGTTTACATGTATTTGAACATTACAGTAAAAGCTCTGTTATCTCAGAAATATAGCCAAGCTTCTGAAATCTTCCTCTTACACATTTTTAGTTTAATGATCAGAACTTCAAATACAAGGGGAGGATGCTTTAAAAGGGGTTGATCAATTACAAAGTTAGAATTTCTCTGGGGCCTTGAGCTACACAGAGCACACAAAAATCCACGGGTAAGATCTTTTCCACCAAATGTCACACAAAAGAAGGCCAAAACCTTGGTAATCCATGAAAAATGAATAGTGTTTTAATGCTGCGGTTTGCTTCAAAATGTGAGAACACAATGAGTTAATCAGAAAGTGCACATTCAAGTCATCTTTGTCTCAATGTCAAATTAATACACTTGAGTCCCCTCCCCCAGGAACACGAAATTAAGAGTTTACTGCATTTCCCCACCGCTGACATTGAACAGAAGGCTAGGTTTGCAGGGCTTTTGTTCTTCTCTCCCTGTTCCTAGCTTATAACCCAACAGGAGACTAAACCGCCCCTTGCAGTTTGAAGTAATAACATTTGAGCTACGTGCCTGATTTGAAGGAGATAGAACCACCAGACAGTAAGGAAGAAGGGTTGATTACTGGAGAAGTAAGAGTAAAGAAAGAGAAAGAAATGCAGGGAAAAATAAAGAAGGAAAGGAGAGGAGGTTAAGAAATGAATAGAATCTACAGTAGTGGCTCCTTGTGGCTTTTGACCCCCTGAGACTCTAATGAAAACTACAGACCAGAAAAATATACAAACACACAATTTTGGCACGCAATTTCAGAGCGTTCATGGATCTCATTACTTCCAACTCTGAAGCTATCTGTCTCAAATGAAGAATTTCTCCTCTAGAGGCCCAGCAGATATCAGGAAACTAGAAAAGAAAAGACCACCTTGTTGTAATCAAGGAGCAGATACAGACATCCAAGCAGCAGACGGACTGACCTATTAAATGGCCGCCTTTCAACTTACTGATCACTTATTGAGACTTACTACATGCTCAGCAGTATGTGAGCTTTCCTAGGTGTTTCAAGAACCATGTTATAAAAAGCCAGGTTTTCTTTAAAATTTAATTTAATTGTTTTTTATTGGGGTATAGTTGTTTTACAATGTTGTGTTAGTTTCTACTGTACAGCGAAGTGGAGTTCCCTGTGCTATAGAGCAGGGTCTCATTAGTTATCTATTTTATACATAGTAGTGTACATATGTCAATCCCAATCTCCCAATTCATCCCACCCCCTCCTTCCCCCCTTGGTGTCCATATGTTTGTTCTCTACATCTGTGTCTCTATTTCTGCCTTGCAGACTGGTTCATCTGTACCATTTTTTCTAGATTCCACATATATGCGTTAATATACCTTATTTGTTTTTCTCTTTCTGACTTACTTCACTCTGTATGACAGTCTCTAGGCCCATCCACATCTCTACAAATGACCTAATTTCATTCCTTTTTATGGCTGAGTAATATTCCATTATATATATATGTACCACATCTTCTTTATCCATTCGTCTGTCGATGGGCATTTAGGTTGCTTCCATGACTTGGCTATTGTAAATAGTGCTGCAATGAACACTGGGGTGCATGTGTCTTTAAAAAACCAGGGGTTTTGGGACTTCCCTGGTGGTGCAGTGGTTAAGAATCCGCCTGCCAATGCAAGGGACACGGGTTCGAGCCCTGGTCTGGGAGGATCCCACATGCCACAGAGCAACTAAGCCCGTGCGACACAACTACTGAGCCTGTGCTCTAGAACCCACGAGCCACAACTACTGAGCCCACGTGCCACACTACTGAAGGCCATGCACCTAGAACCCTGTGCTCTGCAACAAGAGAAGCCCCCGCAATGAGAAGCCTGTGCACCGCAATGAATAGTCCCTGTTCACCACAACTAGAGAAAGCCCACGCGCAGCAACAAAGACCCAACGCAGCCAAAAATTAATTAATTAAAAAAAACAAAAAAACAGGGGTTTTTAAGGCTCCTTCCCACCAGCAAGGTCAAGCCAGCTCCTGGCAGCAAAAGTCAGCCCCAGGAAGCATAAATTGGTACAACCACTTTGCAGAGCAATTTGGCAATATCTAGCGAAGCTGGGGATACACACAGTACACAACTCAGCAATTCCACTCCTGGGTATATGCCCTAGAGAAATCCACAGGCAAGATTGAGGAGACAGCTTGGTTCAAAATAGCACAAAACTGGAAACAACCCAAATGGACACATACATGGTAGACTATTCATACCACAGAATACCATGCAGCAGTAAAAATGGATGAATGGGAACTATTCTTGTCAATCAGATTGACCTCATGTTGAATGCTAAAGGCAGTTTGTAGAAGAAAACATTTATAGAGAAACTTAAGGCATGCATAACAACACATATATACTTCTTATATACTTCTGTAGTCGAAATGTAAAATAGGTACCATGTATGTCTTATATTCTTACATAAAAGTGTAAATACACAAATGGAAATGATAAACACAAAATTCAGGCAAGTGTTTCTGGATGGAGAGAGAAAGGAGTGGGGCCAGGGAAGGGAATGCAGGGACTTACACTGTATTATAAAGGTTTCATTTTTAAAAAAATTGTTATTGGAGTATAGTTGATTTACAGTGTTGTGTTAGTTTCAGGTGTACAGCAAAGTGAATCAGCTATACATGTACGTATATCCACTCTTTTTTAGATTCTTTTCCCATATAGGCCATTACAGAGTATTGAGTAGAGCTCCCTGTGCTGTATATAAAGGTTTCATTTTGATGGCAGTTTGCCATCTCACCTCCCTGTCCTCACCTCCTCCACTCTTTCCCTCACCCACTCTGCTCCAGGCACGCTGGCCTCCTCACTGTTCATCAAACACACCAGACACAGTTCAGCCTCAGGGCCTTTGCACTTGCTGTTCTCTCTGCCTGGCACTCTCCTCCTTCAGCCATCCTCATGGCTTTTTCACTCACCTCCTCTAGGTTTTCGTTCAAATATCACCTTCCTAATGCAAGTCTTCCCTGGCTTCTAGCCCTCCTGCCCATAATACATCCCATCCCTTCTCTGCTTTATTTTTTTCTCTGTAGCCCTCATCAACATCTAACACACTAGACATTTCATTCATGCATGCATTTTGTCTTTCTTCACCACTAGAATGTCAGTTCCACAAGAGGAGGGGCTTTTGTCTGTTTTGTTCACTGTTATGTCCCAGAGCCTGGCACATAGTAGTTGCCCAATAAATACTCATTGAATGAATATTTGCATACACAGGCATTTGTTCTATTATTCTCTACTTATTTTCGAATGTCTGATTATTTTTATTATACATTTTTTAAACAACAACAACAAAGTCAACCGCTGGGCTCTTGCACAGATGAGTTTCCTAGAGAGTGACAAGTGCCCAATGCCATAATATGTCCCAGGAACCTTCCAAGGTCCCAAGCCAAAGAAGTGTGGGCACAGCAAACAGAACTCCCTCAGTAAACACCCAAGCCTGCTAGAGCTAGCCCACAGTGCTCGCAACAGACCACTCAGATCTGAATGCCTCTACTGAAACAGCCCAATATGATACAGCTCCTTCTGTGAGAAGCAACGTTGTTTTGAAACAACAGATATGTTCAAAACTTTAATTGTGAGAGCCCAGCCAACACAGCATGGGTACTAAGACCCGTGACATCTGCCAAGAGAGACAGGACCTGGAGCGGCAACAAACCCTAGAGGAGAAATACGATCCCATAGAACAGAACTGTGACCCCATGCAGGATAACTGTGAGGAAGGTCTCCCAATGAACAGGGGTCTTGGAAGAGAAGAAACAGACTTAGCTTGGGAGAGAGGAGTGGGTAAGCAAAGGCGCCAGAAATCATCACAAAATGGTAATGTCTATATTGGGACCTGATAAAGGGCTTTGGGGTCTGTGACAAAGATTGGCTTGCTATCCACCAAATCCATTTCTGTTTCCTTCTAAACACAGTCTGATGTTTCCCAGCTTCCCTGCAGCGATGTGTGGGCATGTGACTGAATTTTGGCCAAAGGTATATGAGTGAAAGAGGTAACATGCAGGGTCTCAGCCAGGCCCAAATATCACCATCCACGCTCATTTCTCTTCCATGGTTTGATGCAGACAAGCAGACCTGATCTGTGGGTCAACAATAAGGAACCACAATGTAGCAAGGGCCCGGGTCCCTCAAATACTGTGTGGAGGAAAGAAGCCTGCCAATGAGGAACAGCTGTTTTGGTCTTTCAACGAGTGAGAAATAGACTGCTGTTGTGTTTAAATCATTACCTAGTTTTGGAATTTTTGTTGTTGTTGTTATAGCAGCTAGTGTTACCTCATACAGGGTCCTTGGTGGAAAGTGCATACACATTCCCCTTTCAACTATGGTTCACTGTATCAGATCTGAAAACTCCTCAAAGGCAGTAACTGCACCTTACTTAGACTGGTTTTCTCCATAATCCCATCACAATCTCTTGCACCCAGAAGTCCTCAAAAAACATTTACCAACTTCAAATAAAGGCAACATATCCCCAAGCAAAGCAAAAGAACCACGCATGCCCAACAGTTAAAAACTTGAGTTCTGGAATCACATAATCTCAGGTTCAAATCCCAGCTTCATCACTTACTAGCTGGGTGATCTCAGATAAGGTCCCTCTGTGCTTCAGATTCCTCAATGGTCACATGGGAATATTAATATTTCCTAATTCATTGGGTTGTTGTGAGGATTAAATGAGAGAATGCACATAAAGCAATTTGGAAGCAGTCAATTCTAATAAGCTATTATTCTAATTGTAACAGAAAGCATCCGCTCTGATATGCAGCTGAGATGAGGCCACTGGGGGGGAAAAGGCACATGCACATTGAAGAAGAACATGGGGGCTCAGTCTTCCCGAACCCAGCCTGGACCACATCAACCCTTAGGTTTCCAAAGTCCTCGTAATTCAAGATGATTCTAAGAAACACAGCACAGGCCACTTACCCTGTTAGCACCACCACGAAGTCCATCACATTCCAACCATTCCTCAAGTAAGAGCCTTTATGGAAGGCAAACCCAAGGGCAATGATTTTAATTCCAGCCTCAAAACAAAAAATTCCAATGAAGTATGGTTCTGTGTCATCCTGGAAGGGAGAAAAGGTAAGGTCAGTGTCTTTGGCTTGGCAGAGGGTGGCATGAACAGGGAACCAGCCCACTCAGGTAAGTGTACCCACTTCCCCTCACCTCTCCTGACCTTCCAGCACTCACCGCCCTCCACTGAATCCTGCCTGGAGTTACCCTGTCCAAAGGCTTTCGCAAGAAAAACAGAAACATGGAGAAGACACCTCCTTCTTTCCTTTTGGCCAACTTTACACACTACTTGGCCAAACAGAATTGTTTGTTTGGATGTGAGCTGTTCAGTAGGGCGGCCACATGTGGCTACTTAAATTTAAATGGATTTAAATGAAATAAAATGAAATATTCAGTTCTGCAGTCACACTAGCCACATTTCCAGCGGCTACCATATTGGACAGTGCAGACGTAGGACATTTCTATCACTGCAGAAAGTTCTACAAGAAAGCACTTGTTTAGAACGTTTACTTGTCACCTATATCATTCAGGCCCTTGTGCTTGGCCCCTGTGCACTGACCTCACCCCCAACTCTGACACTTGCGATGGTTCTAAGCTGGTATGCACCAGTACAGCTGTTCAGGTTGCTAAAATATTGGAATCAATGCTTCTGCACTGGCTTGCAAATGGCCAATGTCCCAACTCCCAGCCCCCTGCCAGACCTCCTGCCAGATCTGGCTTCCAGCTGATAGTCTATAGTACTTGGAATTAAGCTATAAGCTCCGCTCCATCAGAGCCCCTACATGGATGTTTCCCCATGTGTTATGGCAAAGTTTCTCAAGCTTCAATCATTTGCATTCTGCTTTCATGAGTCTTTCCATGCCAGCTTGCCACCAGTACTACTATTTGTTTACTATTCTTTCAACGGACTCTTTTTACTTAGCTTGATTGCAAGTAAAAACAAACAAAAAAGTCCTGAAATCATAGTTTTTCTGGGCTAGTTATCTATTTTTAGGATACCCATTATAATATGTAACTATTAAAATTTAAAAGCCTTGAGATCATTAATGCTTTGTGGATTAAGAATGAGTGGATTCTAACATCTCTCTCTCCCTACACTTGAGTTATGACAGCTGGCTTTGAAATGGTGATGGAAAGGAGAGAGGTCTCCTTCTTGGCACTGTCAGAATGCCAGGAGGGGAGCCAGGGGGCTGGGGGATGGCTAGGGGCATCGAGAAAGATCTTAGTACTAGTTTACAGCTCTGCAGAGTTTCACCAAATCATCAACTGGATTTTGAATGTCCCTCCAGAGCTGATATTCATATATAGGAAACACTGGGGATAGAAGAACGAGCTAAATGACATCCCAAGCAAGCAACCAGGCAAAAGTCAGAACGTGGGACATTCCTTAGAGCAACTGGACTGGTTTCTGCAGAGTCAATGGCAGGAGGGAAAATAACTGCTTTAGATTAAAAGTCTTAAGCAACATAAAATCTAGACCACGTTTGGGTCTTGGTTCAAATGACCTGTAAAATGCCATTTCTGAAACAATCACGGATATTTGATTAGTGGCTGGGTCTTCGATGATTCCCAGGAACCACTGTTGTGTTGGGTGTAAACATCTCACTGGGGTGATGTAAGAAAGTGCCCATATTTATTTTTTGGCCATGCCACACGGCTTGCAGGATCTTAGTTCCCCAACCAGGAATTGAACACAGGTCACAGCAGTGAAAGCACCAAGTCTTAACCACTGGACCGCCAGGGAATTCCCAGAAAGTGCCCATGTTTTTAGCAATGCAGACTTAAGCATATGGCAGTGAACTGACATTTTATCTGGGATTTGCCTTAAAATACTTTGGTCAAGAAAGACAAACCAAGGAAATAAAAAAGGACAGAAAATATGAAATGAGGCAAAATCTTGACAGTTGTTGAATCTGAATGATGGGTTCACGAGGGGTTCACAGTACTGTTCTCTGTGTATTTGTGTATGGTCAACATTTTTCACAAGAATTTTGTTTTGTTTTTATTTTGTAAATTTTATTTATTTATTTGTATTTTTATTTTAATTTTTTTGGATGCGCCTTGGGGTGTTCAAGATCTTAGTTCCCCGACCAGGGATTGAACCCGAGCCCTGGCAGTGAAAGTGCCGAGTCCTAACCACTGGACGGCTAGGGAATTCCTAAGAATTTTGTTTTGAATGTGACTTTTCATGGACGAGGCGACCACTCTCACCCACCCCCCTCCAGATTGACATGAGGTCTGCTGGGGGGTGAGAGTGGGGGATGGGCAGTGAGGGCATCTCTCTCCCCAGATGACTGTATTCATCAAATTTAGGCTCCCCAGGTAGAGGGCCCACGATTCGGTTCTTAGTGCCAGGACGGAGAGCCCACTCTGCCCTCGGCTCCCAGGGCCACACCAGTTTGCCACCAAAGCAAAGAAGAGACCTCCCCTAGAGAGACCTCACTCACCAGTCGTTCAGACATCGGAGTCTTGTCGTCATCAGGTAGGTGTTGCTCCAGGGCGAGGACAATGCAGTTTGCTATGATGGTGGCTAAAATCATATATTCAAAGGGAGTATCACAGAATTAAGGAAAATCTTTCCAGCTTTGTTTAGGTTCAAAGCACAGTTGAGTGGAAGGTACAGAGATGTCCCATGTGCTCCTGTCCCCCACATAGGCACAGCCTCCCCTGTTATCAACATACCCCCCGAGAGTGGCACATTTGTTATAATCGATGAACCTACATTGACACATCGTGATCACCCAAAGTCCATAGCTTACATGACGGTTCATTCTTGGTGTTGTACACTCCATGAGCCTGAGCAAACGTTTAATGACATGGATCTACCATTATAGCCTGATACAGAGTAGTTTCACTGCCCTGAAAACCTGGTAGATGACTTTGTAAGGAAAATGTGGATAGGCTTCCTCCGTGTCACCTCCAACCTTCATTGGACAAATATTAATTCAGCACCTACTGTGTGTCAGGTCCTGTTCTGGGCACTAGGGACACAGCTGCCATTGTGAAGGAGAAGTGAGTAAGTGAGATAACCACATTATACAGTACATTAAAAGATGGTGAATGCTATAGACAGAAAAAGCAGGAAAGGAGATCGGTGGTTGCAATTTAAAATACAGTAATCATACCAAATGTAAAATAGATAGCTAGTGGGAAGCAGCCGCATAGCACAGGGAGATCAGCTCGGTGCTTTGTGACCACCTAGAGGGGTGAGATAGGGAGGGTGGGAGAGAGACGCAAGAGGGAGGAGATAATGGGGATATATGTATATGTATAGCTGATTCACTTTGTTATAAAGCAGAAACGAACACACCATTGTAAAGCACTTATACTCCAATAAAGATGTTTAAAAAATTATATTCTAAAGCTAAAAACAAAATACAGTAATCAGATCTGATATCAAAAGCATGAGCGGGCTTCCCTGGTGGCGCAGTGGTTGAGAATCTGCCTGCCAATGCAGGGGACACGGGTTCGAGCCCTGGTCTGGGAAGATCCCACATGCCGCAGAGCAACTGGGCCCGTGAGCCACAACTACTGAGCCTGCGCATCTGGAGCCCGTGCTCCGCAACAAGAGAGGCCGCGACAGTGAGAGGCCCGTGCACCACGATGAAGAGTGGCCCCCGCTCGCCACAACTAGAGAAGGCCCTCGCACAGAAACGAAGACCCAACACAGCCAAAAATAGAAAAATAAATAAATAAATTAAAAAAAAAAATAAAAGCATGAGCAACAAAAGAAAAAATAGATAAATTGAACTTGGCCAAAATTTAAAATTCTGTGAGCCAAAGGGCATTGTCAGTAAAGTGAAAAAACAAAAACAAAAGCAAAAAACCAACCAACAGAATGAGAGAAAGTACTTGCAAATCAGATATCTGGTAAGGGTCTGGTATCAAAATATATAAAGAGCACTTACAACTCAACAACAAAACGATAACCCAATTAAATAATAGGCAAAGGGCTTGAAGAGACATTTCTCCAAAGAGGATTAGGAAAATGCAAATCAAAACCACAATGAGATGCCACTTCACATCCACTAGGATGACTAGAATGAAAAAAACAGAAAACAATAAGTGTTGGTGAGAATGTGACAAATTGGAACCACTGTGCATTGCTGGTGGGAATGTAAAAACAGTGCTGCCACTGAGGAAAATAGTTTGATGGCTCCTCAAAAAGTTAAAACACAGAATCACCATACGATCCAGCAATTCCACTCCTAGCTATACACCCAAAGAATTGGAAAACCGGTACTCAGATACATGTTCACAGCATCAATATTCACAATAGCCAAAAGGTGGAAAGAGCCCAAATGTCCATCAATGAATGAACAGTTAAACAAAATGTAGTATATCCATAGAATGGAATATTATTCAGCCATAAAAAATGAAGTACTAACACATGCTACGATGTGGATGAACCTTGAAAACATTATGCTAAGTCAAAGAAGCCATACACAAAAGACCACATATTGTATGAACTCCATTGATACGAAATGTCCATAACGGGAAAATACACAATCAGAGAGCAGATTGGTGGTTGCCCAGGGCTGGGGGAGGGGAAAACGGTGAGTAGCTGCTTAATGTTTTGGAACTAGATAAAGGTGATAGCTGAACAACCTTCTGAATGTACTGAATGCTACGGAATTAGTCACTTAAAAATGGTTAGTATTGTTCTGTGAATTTCACCTCAATAAAATACAATATGGTGGTCAGGGCAAGTCTCCGAGAAGCAGACCTTTCAAGATCTGAGGGAGGGAAGGGATGGTCGGTCCATATGGCTATTTCCAGATGTACATTCCCTCTCTCTCTAGGCACAAACTCCTCCCTGCATCCTGGGAACCCTCCTCCGGGTTGACGAGGCTACCAGATAGACCCACTGGAGGGTCTGCCCTTGGGTGGGGGGTCTGTCCTGGTCACTTCATATTAGGGCCTGATCTGCTGATCAGTCGGTAAACCAGAATATCCCTGTCCCCCTGCCAGATCTGCAGAAGCACCCTCAGGCCTCTAGCCTTAGTAAACAAAGCTGGCAACTTCTTTTCTTTTCTTTTTTGAATTTAATTTTTGATTTTATATTAGAAGAGAACAAAAGAGGAAGAGAAGAAAAATGACCTACAAAAACAAATCCAAAACAATTAACAAAACGGCAGTAAGAACATACATATCAATAATTCCCTTAAATGGAAAGGAAACTAACATAACAAAGCTGGCAATTTCTGAGAAGGAGGTTTAGGTGTGGAGAAATGGATGCTAGAGGGAGAAAGCCATAGGGTATTGGTTACTCTGGAGCAGGAGTTCCCAACTTCTGCACTACTGACATTTGCGGGTGATCATTCTCTGTGTGTGTTGTGGGGGGGGCTGTCCTGTATGTAGTAGGATGTTAAGCAGCATATCTGGCCGCCACCCACCAGATGCCAGTACCATCCTCCTCTCCAGTTATGACAGCCAAAACTTACGACAACCAAAAGTCATCTCCAGATATTGCCAAGTATCCCCTGGGAACACTGAAATCCACTGTTTTGCAGAAAGATCAAACAGCATGTCTTGAACTTGGCCATGTTAAACTACTGCCCTCCTCCCAGCTTTCTCTCTTACAAACTTAACTAGCCTCAGTCTCCTGTTTGGCCCTAGAGTTACATTTGGCATTTTGGAAGCTCTGTAAAAACCAAGGGATCTTACAGGCTGGAGGAGGAGTTGGAGCGTCTACCCACTTTCCAGGTGTGAAAACAAAGTCTAGAATAGACGACCTGGCAGTAAGAGTCTAAGTGAGCTGGGAAAACCAGGTCTTCTTTGTCACCAGCTTCAGCCTTTGCCTCCAGCTGAAAGCAGCTGAGCCACGCTCCACGCACACTTTGAAAAGCAAATCCAAGACTCAGGGCAATTTGGGGAGTCAACAAAAACCATTCCTGCTGACGATCCTCTCTGATTGGCTTCCTGCCTCCGAGCTGACAGTCATTAGAAGCACAGAGAACAAAGCTGGGCTGTGTTGCACAAATACTCCGTTCTGTCTCACCCTGCAGCCCAGAAAATAAGAGACAATATTTGTACACAAAGAAGCAATGCCAAGCCCTTCCCTGGCCTCCCCTCGCCGAGGCTTCTGAAGCCATGATTTGAATCCGATGATTTCACTTCCCTTCCAACTAGCTCCCTGTTAGCTTCTGCGTGAAGCTGCAGCCTCACTTCTCAGGGCCCCCTGTCCTCCTGCCCCTAAACAGCTGGGATGTGACTTCCTTCGCATCAGATTCGAGCTGAGGTTCCAGGAAGAGTCCCAGAAGGCCAGGAGCAAGCTGCACTCTTATGGGCTGCATTCTCAGGCTTTCAGTTGGCCGCTGTCACCTGGGTTTCAGACCCAGAGCTCTTGGGTACGACAATGAAGCCTTAGTCAGCATGGGGGCCAACAGAAAGCAGCTGCCCACTCCCACCTTATTTCTTTTTCTTATTTTTTGTCAGACATGGGCACACTGGCTATCAAATGTCATCCCCCTCTCTCTGCACACACCCATGCACCCCGACAATGTCCACAGACACACGCCAGATGGGTGCCTGCAACACTGACCTTACACCCTTGCTACTCAATGTGTGGTCCACGAACCAACAGCATAGGCAACACCCATTAGAAAAAAGCATAATGTCAGGCCCCACGGTGACCTGCTGAGTCAGAACATGCATTTTAGCAAGATCTCCAGGGGCTCTGTGTGCACACTGAAGTTTGGGAAGTGCTGCCTTAGATCTATTTCAGGGGGAGGAGGCGCCCAGGTAATTGTGGCTTTGAGTCATCCAGAAAGAAGTGGGGGCTCGCCTTTTCCCTACAAGCCTTCTCCTCCATGTTCTGAGCCCAGGAGGAGAATTCAGGAGGCCTGGACCAGTCTTCTGCCTCCACTGAAGGGGGCTGAAAAGAAACCCAAGATCTTGATGGAACAAGAGCAATGTTGGAATGAGACGAATAGGCAGCAAAGAAAATTCTGGCTTACTGCACGTGGAAATATGCACAGCCCTCCCATGGCTACCATCTCACTCAGAAGAAAAGTCAAAGTCCTCCCAGCAGCCAGCAAGGTCCTGCGTGACCGGCCCCCATCACCTCTCTGCCCTCATCTCCTCCATTCTCCCCCTCGTTCACTCAGCTGCAGCCCCACTGGCCTCCTCCATCTTTCTCAAACACATGAGGCACATTCTACCGCCAGGGCCTTTGCACCTGCAGTTCTCTCCCCTAGAATGCTCTTCCCTCCACACCCCCCAGAGACCCACATGGTTCCCTCCCTCCCTTCTTTTAGGTCTTTTCTCAAAGGTCGTATCCTCAGTAAGGCTTTTACCCCCTTTCCCTACTTCTTTTTTTTCCTTGGCCCTTGTCCCCAAACGTCTGCTATGTTTTTCTCCTTTATCTGGTTCACTGTTTCTCTCACCTATTAGACTATAAGCTCTGTGCAAGCAGGGATTTTTGCCTGCTTTGTTCTCAGCACCTAAGAGGAGATCTGTTACAGAGTAGGTGCTCAGTAAACACCTGTGGAAGGAAGGAGGGGTGAGCGGGTCTTGCTTTCCACATCTCTCCCCTCACCTCATCATGTGCCAAGTCTCCGTGGGCACACTAAGGATACAACCGGCTCCTTGAAATAGGCAATGTTGTGGTTGGTGCACAGACGCAAAGGTGGGGTACTGAGTTCTTGGCACAGGAGTTTCTCTCCCCAAACAGAAGTCAAAGGTAGTCCAGGCAGGGGGAGGTGAGGCTTTCTCAGCCCAACCCTGAGTCGTGCCTGATCCTCCCAATTTAGAAAGCCTGGGTTCTAACTCACAGCTGCGGTGAGCAATGCCTCTGCTAGCTGAGCTGAGCCTTCCCGCTCCCTGATTGGTTCAGGGAGAAAGCACCTGTGTCAGTGGTATCCAGAATAATCAGCCAGCCAAAGAGGCCAAGGAAGGGGTGGGGGGGGGTGGATGAAAGGAGAGAAGCATCCCTGGTGGGAGGAAAAGCTGGCTCCTGAAATGGCTCACGGAAGTCAGGCTAGCAAACAGCCCTGCAGGCAAGTGCAGATACACAAAGCTTCTCCCACAATTAGATTGATCAGGACCCACAGAGGCCCCAGAGAGGGGCTGTGTGTGACACTGGAAACGACCAAGTGATTTCTCTGCAGGGAAGAACGGCTGCACCTGTGAACAGGAGCTGCTCAGAACATCAAGGAAAATCAGCTTGTAAAGCTGGCGTGGCTGATGGTTCCAGCCCCTTAGCAAGACCTTGCAGAATGTCCAAATAATTCATCCTTCTCTTTGTGGTACCCCCCCATTCCCATCTCATTTCCAGCCTCCTGTGGTTGGTGTGAAAAATCAGATCAGGTTTGTTAACTCATCAAGGTCTTGACACTACCATGGGGGCTGCCTGATGGTTGTGCTCTGAGGAAACACATACTTCAATGAGTCAACCAAGCAGTTGAGCTTATGAGGAGAAGCCAAGTAGGTCTTATTTTCATGTTAGTTCCATGCTCGTCACAACTACCAGGAAAAGAGTAGGGGGTACCAGGGCCCTGAATGTATGGGGTGTAGGACATACTCCTTGCTCCGCTAAACATGCCACAATTTAACTCGGCAATAAGATCAACTATTATGGGGCCATAACAGGCACAACAACATAATTACAGCTGCCATTTACTGAGTGCTTTGTTGGGCAGACACCAAGCTAAGCCCTCGTTGTTTCAGTTAATTGCTTGCAACAATTCTACAAGGTAGGTTCTATTGCAAGCCCCATTTTCCAGATAAGGAAATTAAGGGTCAGAGTGGATAAACAAATTGCTCAAGGTCATACGTGCAGTAGGGCTCGCTCCAAGATCCAGGCTGGTGGTCCCCACCCCAGACCACTCAACAGCTTACCCTTACTTGTTAGAAGGTGGATGTTTCTCCCTTTATTTAAAAATTGGAGTTGGGGTACACCTGGGGTGTTAACCATGGATGAGGCCAACTGGATCAGCCCTCACCTGAGTTCCAACCACTGCCATAATTTAATGCAGTAATTATCAACCACTGCATGCTGGTCCACACCTTCATAAGCCCATCCTGAATGGGTCATGTTAACGAATATTTCAACTTCGAACAATACAGATAGTCTCCCTCGAGTTCTCAGACATTGGCTTCGAACTCTCCAACACACGGTACTAACCAAAATCAAGCTAGAAAAGAGCTCTCCTCCAGCAGATCAGCTTGAGACTGATGGGTGACGACGCGCTAACAAGGGCAACTCTGAAGCGGCCCGGGATATTTTCAGCACCACGGCCAGCGGCAAGAGGCGCAAGTTTAAATTACACATCCTCCCAGACAAGGCAAGCTGGGGCAGGGCAAGTAAACCCAGTGTCAAGTATTAACACTCTCTGAGACAATTGCAAAGGCCTACATTTAACATACACAGTAGAGGCATACACATGCAAAAAGATTCATTACGTCAGCAGGAAAATCAAATGAAGAGAAAATGAAAATCCCAACACTAAATAGATTTGATGTGCTGTTTGTTTTTTTAATATTATCCAAGGATTTTCAACACTTTGGTTCTGAAAAGAGAAGTCTATCCAGGGCAGCTAAATCATGCTTCAGCTCAGAAAACTGGAAATATCTGCATGAGAAATCATACAGCAAAGTAGTTGAAAGGGTTTGGGGGTCAGACATGGTTTTGGACTTGGGCAAAGGAGTTTCCTTCCCCAAGCCTCAGCTTCCTCATATATATAATGTGAAAAATAGCACCTACCTCATAGGGCTGCGTGAGAATGGAATGAGTGGATACACACGGTAATACACGCAGAACAGAGCGTGGCATATAGGATGTACTCAGTAAATGTGAGTGCTTTGTTATGGTTTACTCTGGTTCCTGTGAGATTGGGAAGCTTTATATGCTTACGAAAGCATAATACAGGGTTCATCTCATTGTAATCATGCAATCAATGTTCATTATTTTTATTTCAATTGCTGCCACCAGTATTATTAACTTTTCCTATTTCTTTTTTTACCCATGTAAGTCTCATTCCCCTCCCGTCACTGGAGAGCATAAACACCTAGTCTCATCATCACTGATGAGGTTGCCTCTCAAATCTGAAGTGTTTCCAGGAACAAAACACAGTGAATGTGTGTGGTCCACTCTCTGAATATCAGGCTTAAAATAAATGTTGCAAAAATATCCATCAGATATTTCATACAAATGGGATCTTACGATACGTGACCTTTTGTGTCTGGCTTCTTTCACTTAGCATAATGTTCTTGCAGTTCATCCACCTTGTGGCACGTATCCATACTTCACTCATTCTTAAGGCTGAATAATATTCCATTGTACGGATATACCACAATCTGTTTAACCATTCACCCACTTTGGGGCTGTTTCGACATTTCGTTTATCTAGAATAGATGACTCCATAGAGACAGAATGCTGATTTGTGTTTGCCAGGAGCCTGGAGGCAGCAGGATATGCATAATGGGTACAGGGTTTCCTTTTGGGGTGATGAAGATATTTTAGAACTAGATGGAGGTGGTGGGTGCAAAACACTGTGAGCGTACTAAATGCCACTGAACTGTTCACTTTATTTTTTATTGAGGTATAGTTGATTTGCTGAACTGTTCACTTTAAAATGGGTAATTATGATATGCGAATCTCACCTCTATTTTTAAAAAATCCCTGTTGTTTATCCTTCTCCTTTGTCCCCCCTTGATTCTCAGAGTTCACCTCATATGCTTTTATTCACTGACTTTTGCAGGTAACTTTTTCCTCAGACAGCCCTCAAGATCCCTTTTTAAAAAAATAAATGGTTTTAATTATAATAGGAATATGTGCTTATTGTATTTTTTTAGTTTTTAAAATGTATAATATATCATTTAAAAAGTGAAAAGTCCTTACACCACCCCGCTTCCCAGAGATAATCAATGCTAGCAGTTTGGTGTTTCTCTCTCAGATTTTCCGCTACACACATTCTTCGCACTGGCTGCTCTCTCTTCTACTTTCCCCCTAGTTAGGAGCAGGGCTTACTCTCTCACCTCCTTCAGGTTGTACTAAAACACCTCCTACACTGTTGGTGGGAATGTAAATTGGTGCAGCCACTATGGAAAACAGTATGGAGGTTCCTTAAGAAACGAAAAAGAGAGCTACCATATGATCCAGCAATCCCACTCCTGGGCATATATCCAGAAAAGATGAAAACTCTAATTCGAAAAGATACATGCACCCCAATGTTCATGGCAGCACTATTTACAATAGCCAAGGCATGGAAGCAGCCTAAGTGCCCACCAACAGATGAATAAAGATGTGGTATATACATACAATGGAATACTACATAGCCATAAAAAATAATGAAATATTGCCATTTGCAGCTACATGGATGGACCTAGAGATTATCATACTAAGTGAAATAAGTTAGACAGACAAATATTACTATGTTATCACTTATATGTGGAATCTAAAAAACAATACAAATGAACTTATTTACAAAACTCACGTAGACTCACGTAGAAAACAAACTTATGGTTACCAAAGGGGAAAGCGGGGTGAGGGAAGGGATAAATTAGGAGTATGGGATTAACAAATACATGCCACTATATATAAAATAGATAAACAACAGAATTTACTGTACAGCACAGGGAACTATATTCAATGTCTTGTAATAACTATAGTGGAAAAGAATCTGAAAAAGAATATGCATATATATATCTGAATCACTTTACTGTACACCTGAAACTAACACAATATTGTAAATCAACTATAGTTCAATTAAAAAAAAACATTGTCTTCCCACTGAGGCCTTCCCTGGTTACCAGATCTAAAATCCCAACCCTGTCAACATCTCCACCTCTCTGCCTTGCTTGTTTGTTAGTTTTTAGCAACTTTTCACATTAAACAAATTAGGTCATTTATTTATCTTATTTATGTTGGTCTCCCTCACTGGAATGTCCACCCTAATCGGAGGGAGGTGGGGGGCTAAGGATTTGTCTGACTTGTTCTTGATTGTATGCCCAGCAACTAGGACAGTACTGACACATAATAGGTGCTCAATAAATACTATCAAGTGCATGAAAACAAGCATTCCAAATCGTGTTTTCCTTTTACAAAATTGGGATTGTGATACATTACGTTCTGTGACTTGCTGTGTCCCTCACCACACTGGACACGTTTTCCATATCAGTACATTGGACTTCCCTCTTTCAAAAGGCTGTGCAGTATTATTGTGAATGGACGCATCATCATTTATTGACTGTTCTCCTAAATGCTTCCAGTTTGTCTCTATTACAAGCAAAGCTGTGATGAATAATCTGACCACACATCCTTGTGTATCTGTGAGGACTTTTTCTGTGGGATAAATTCCAAGACATGGAATTGCTGGGTTAGAGGGGGTGCAGGGTGCACGCTTGACAGTCTCATAGATACTGCCAAATCAACCCTGAGATTCACAGGGCTATATTTTACAGTGTTTTAGGAAGTGAGGTGAGTATGTGTGTTCATTCTGAAATTAGATCCCTGATTTAAATGTAAAAATTGCTCTGTAACAAAAAGTTTAAATGTGGAAGAATTAACATGACTCACGGAAAACACACATACGTACACACACACGCATGCACACACACACAGCAAAATGAAGTTCCCTTAATGAAAAAGATAAAGGAAAGAAGGACCAAAACAAGTTTTGAGCAGGAGGTATTGGTTAATTTTAAACTCTTGGGGTCTGAGGCTCCAAATAAGGACTGAATACTTCTCTTTGTTTCTCTCTCTCTCTTTTTTCAGGACAGTAAAGTTCCCTGGAGACATCTGAGTGATGTGAGTTCTCTGTCTCCTGGTCCAATTTACAACCATGTTCCCTGGCATATTCACTCTACTAAGGGGAAGTCATTCTCCTGTCTCGTTGTACTGTCACCCCTGTGCAGTGGTCAGCGAAACCCTCCATTTCCTCAGCATCTTCTCGATATATTTCACCTACCCCTTGGCTTAAATTCAAACCTGAAAATTCCCTGAAGACCATCAACTCCAAGGCCAAGGGGGCCACTGGCAGCTTCAGATTAGTTTCCCCAAACAATAGGAAAATCCAGCCCAGGGAGACATCTGCCATGATAGCCCCAAGTAAACAGTGAAGCCAAGGAGAAGAGCCCCAAGAAAGCAAGAGAGACAAAGAAAGACCCTCCCAATCCAGATGAGGTGAAAAAGGTATGTAAGAACCCAGATGAGATGAGTAAGGCCCCCTCAAACCCAGGTGCAGCCAAGGAGAAGGTCCCCAAGAAAGGCAGGAAGGCCAAGAAATTCCCTCTCCCAAACCACACAAGGCCACACAGGTCTCTCCCAGTGCCACTGGGCTCAGCAGGAAGTCGTCCAAGGTCCAAGCCTCAGCAGCCAAGATGCTGAGGTCCACAGGAAAACAAAAAGCTGGGAGTAAGACTTCGGTAGAGCCTGTAACTATGATCTTCAATTTCCATGTGGTGAGACCACTGTCCGTGCTGGCCCCTTCCATCCCTGATCATTGGAGGACATCCTTATATCCTCATCAATGACCAATGTCAACTCCAAGCCACACACACCCAGAAGTGACACCAGCTACCTCCAGAATGCCCCTTCCCATCATCTTTCTCTTTAAGTACCACTCTCCTCCTCCCAGCTAACTAACTTTTTAAATGCAAACCAACATCCATCCTCTGAAGCCCCACAACCTGCTGACCCCACCATTTCTCAGCACTCTCTTCTGCCTCCATCTCCTTCCTTGTCAACCTTACGTAGGCTGGTTATATATCACTCCCTTGCCTCCCTTTCCATCCTGGAAAAAGCCTGTCCTTGGATGAACCCCACCAGTTGCTTTCCCGGGGTCTGTACAGAGTAACATTCCTGAACGAGATCAACGATCTGGGAGGATGACATTGAATTCATGATCCTAAACCTCGAACGGCCATTCAAGAATTAGAGCATCCTAGGTGGAAAAGATACCAGCACCTATTGGTACACTGCTGGGAATAACCCAATTTAGAGAAATAAATATCCTCCCATCATTAGAAACCCCACCCTTGACTTCAAATCTCCCTCCAGCCACCAAACCATTTCACTACTCCCCTTCGTAAAGAAGGAGTTGACTACACATGTTGCCTCCACTTCCTCACCTCAGATTCTTCTTCTACTCTCTCCGGGCTGGCTTCTAGCCCCATCACGTAACCAAAACTCTTATAGTGAGGATCGCCAAAGACCTCCAGGCTGCCCAATCCCAGGACCACTTTTCTGTGCTCAGATTAATTGGTCATGCCCTCCTTTTGTGTTTTCCTACTATCCTTCTTGTCACTATTTCTCTGTTTCCCCTTCTCACTCCCCCGTTTCTACTAAATCTCTAAATGTTGGTCTTCCTTGGGGCTCAATCCTAGGCAGTCTTCCATTCTCTGCATCTACTTTCTAGGGAGTCTCATGCATTTTGATGTGTTTTGTCATCTCTTGCTGCCCTTGCCTCCCAAATATCTACTCATTGCTCTGCTCTGTGTCTTGGGAAAAGCAGGACTGACTCTGGTAAACGGCATTACCCAGACTTCCTCGTCTCCTGCCTTCTGGGTGGGTTTGGCCAATGAGAAGCACCAGCAGGATGATTGAAGGAAAAGAGGGGGAGTTGGGATATTTCTTCATCCCATTTCCTCCCTGCTCCAGAGTGAGGTTCTGGCTATGGATGTGTCCTTTTGCACCTTCTCAGAGACATCTCAAACTTCATAGGCACATCTGTATTCATTTCCTACAGCTGCTATATTGAATTACCACAAACTGGGTGGCTTAAAGCCCACCCATAAAAACCCATAAAAGAAATTTATTCCCTAACAGTTATACAGGCCAGGAACCCACAATTAAGGTATCGGCAAGACCAAGCTCCCTCCAAAGGGTTCTAGGGGAGGATCCTTTCTTGCTTCTTCCAGCTTCCGGTGGCTCTAGGTGTTTCTTGGCTTGTGGCAACATCACTCCAATCTCTACCCCCATATTCACATGACCTCCTCCTGGGTCTTCTCTCCTCCTCATCTCTTCTAAAAACCCTTGTCATAGAATTTGCTCACCATGACATCCTCAGCACCCATCCCAGTGCTGAGCACGTAGCAGGATCCCAATAAATGTTTGTCAAGTGAGCGAATGAATCCCTATCTATTTCATTTCTCTCTATATCTCAACAGCAGTCCTTTCTAAATCTTCCAACGCTCCCAGCTGTTGCACTGGCAACCCGAGTTAAACAGATTTTCTGGAAAGCCCCAATTCCCGGATGAAAGCTCCTTCATTTGCTCCCCTATAACACTTCTTCAAATATTTGGGTCTGCCCAGTCTTTTCCTCTGCTGGCCCTGCCATCCATGAAGATTCTCCTTGAGGCTTTATCATTAAAAAATAAACCAATATATTCTCTGCCTCCAAAAGAAGCTTTTACTTTTGCAAACTCTATTGATTTAATCCTAGAGGCTGCTGGCAGCAGAGTCCCAGGAGCTTCATCAATATGACAACACCCGGCGCAGCCGGAACAGCGAGGAACAGCTCAGCCAAGATCTTCTGCTTGGGTCTTCACTGATCCTGACTGAATCTCTCACAGTGATGAAGAAGGATTTACAGTAGGGGACAGGATACTTGCAATTGCTCCAGGATCCTGCTTAGGTGAGCAAAAGGAAACGTCTTCAAGCTCGAGGCACTTCAGAGTTATCTGTTAATTTGCTACTATAGCTGATTCCCAGGGGGTGCTAAGCCAGCAAGAAACCGAAGATAATGGAGGAACACTACAGGTTCTAGAACTTGAGTATAAACTCCCTGGTGGGGTGAGCAGGAGTAGAACAGGCAAAGGGGAGGTGGGGAAAAGGAAGCCGAAGACGGCAAGAGTTAAAACTGAATGAGTTAAAACAGGGGTTCCTTCATCCCTCAGCAGATACTAAGTGATCCGGGAAGGAGAGAAAAAAAAAGTCATAGGAAGAAGGAGGTTGAGGGTGTCTGAATCAATAGCCAGGGGTTTAGAAACCATTCATCTCCCCAAAGGAAAAGTCAAACCATTCTTTCTCTATTTTTATTCAAGATTGAAAAACAGGGAAAGGAAATAGAGTCTCCATAGGAAGAAAGCAAAAGGGAAATAATCTTTGTTAGCTGGAAATTTAAATGAGTATACGTACCCCTCATCAGAAAATTGTGCTTAGATATTAGCCCCAGTGCACAGATGACGAATATACGTTCTGAATATTCTACATCCTGCTGTAGTAACAAAAAAACCTCCAAATGTTAGTGACTGAAAACATCACAGGTCTATTTTCTTGCTCATGCTATATGTCCACTGCAGATGAGATGGGGACTTTGTTCTATGCAATCCTGTCTCCAGCATCTAGTCTGAGGGAGGCTCCCTCTCTGTGCATGTGTGATGGTGGAGGCAAGAAAAAGGGAACATGGTGAATCATACACTGGCTCTTAAAGCTTCTACCCAGAAGTGACACCTGTCACTTCCCCTCACATTCCACTGGCTAAAGCAAGTTACATGACCACGCCTATCTTCCAGGAGGTGGGGAAGAGACACTCTACTGTGTAACCAGAGAAGAACCACAAACATCAGCTGAGCAAGGTGAAGGATTTCCACTCAGGAAGATTAAATGACTTGCTCAAAGTCAAAACAGCTTCAAAGGTGGCAGAAGTGGGATCAGAATTCAGAACCATATGGGCCATGTTCTGCACATGACAAGACTTGAGAATAAAGTCTAGATAACTGTGAGGATAAATATCAATGCAGGCAGGGGGGAGAAGGGACAAGGGAAAATAATGCATTGAGTGAGGGAGAGATGGAAGGAGACAGAAAGCTAACACCAGAGCATAAGTAAAGAGGTCTCATCTTTAGAAACCAAAACACATCACAAACATCAAGAAAGGGATGAAGGGCTTCCCTGGTGGGGCAGTGGTTGAGAATCTGCCTGCCAATGCAGGGGACACGGGTTCGAGCCCTGGTCCGGGAAGATCCCACATGCCGCGGAGCAACGAGGCCCGTGAGCCACAACTACTGAGCCTGCGCGTCTGGAGCCTGTGCTCCGCAACAAGAGAGGCCGCGATAGTGAGAGGCCCGCGCACTGCGGTGAAGAGTGGCCCCCGCTTGCCGCAACTAGAGAAAGCCCCCGCACAGAAACAAAGACCCAACACAGCCATAAATAAATAAATAAATAAATAAATTTATTAAAAAAAAAAAAAGAAAGGGATGAAACGCCTCACACTTAGAGAGAGAGGTCAACAGCAACAGAGAATGGAGTAGGGATTTGTATGAAGCCACATAAGGAAGTGGGGGCACAACCATGAAAAGACCGAGTATGCTTCTTGCTCTTGCCCTGAAAGCTGCCATCTTGGTTGAAGCTCTAAACACTAGTTTGTGTAACAGCCTCAGGAAGCCAAGGCCAGGGCTTGCCAGAACTCCCATCAGCTGCATTGTCCCTCCCTGGACATTTTCCTGCACGGTTCTGGGAAATCTGCACCGGAGTTGGATGGTGTTCCAGAACGGATGGTGCTGGCTTGGCCCTTCTGAGTACTCCTCCCCCACCCATACCCAAGCCAGACTGGAGGTGTCAAAGATCTGGCTCTACTGTACACCCAGCCAGCAAGTGGCAATTCTAAGTAGATGGGTAGGCCAGTTTAGCATCAGAGCAAGGCTTCTGGAAAGCACTCACCAGCACTGCCAACACATCATAGCCATTTCAGCTGTGAGCACCTAGTATGTGCTACCTATGTGCTTTCTGCACATTGATTCATTGAGCCCTCACCACCTATCTGTCCAAAAATCCTACAGATCAACCTTCAAATTATATCCAGAACTGGCGGTTGCCAGGAACTGGGGGGTAGCAGGGGAGAGAGAATGGGAAGTGACTAGTAACGGGTATAAGATTTCTTTTTGGGGTGATCAAGTGTTGCGAAACTAAAAGAGGTGATGGTTGCACAACATTGTGAATGTACTAACGGCGACTGAATTGTACACCTCAAAATAATAAATGTTATGTTATACATATTTTACCACAAAAGATATTTTTTAAATTGTTGCCAGAATCCAACCACTCATTATCTCCACAGCTAATAGCCTAGTCCCGCCCCCACTTGCCTGAACCAGCACTGTCACTTCCTCCCTAATCCCCAGTTTCTGCCCTTCCCCCCACCATGGTCTGCTCCCCGCACATTGGCCAGAGGAGCCTGTGAACATCTGAGCCAGGTCGCGTCCCTCCCCTGCTCAGGACTCTCCATGGCTCCCACCTTACTCACAGCAGAAGCCAAAGTCCTCCCTATAGCCCACAAGGCCCTGCACCATCTGCCCTGTCATCTCCCTGCCCTTACCTCCTCCCACTCTCCCCTTTGCTCACTCCCTTCAGCCACACCAGCCTCCTTGCTATTCCTCCAACATGCCAAGCATGACCTTACCTCAGGGCCTTTGCACCTGCTGTTCCCTCTTCCCCCAGACATCCTCATGGCTTCCTCCTCACTTCTTTTGAGCCTTGGATCAAATGCTACCTCCTCAGTGAGGCCTTATCTAATATAGAAACTGGTCTCCCCACCCCTTTTCCTTGTTTTCCTCCATTGCCCTTATAATCTTCTAGAGTACAAGGCAATTTACTTATTATTTTGTTTGTTGCTTATCCTATGTCTCTCCCACTGAGGATGTAAGCCCATGTGGGCAAGGACTTTTGCCTGCTTCTTGTGTCTAGAACAATGCCTTGCCCACTGTATGCATTTGATCAGTATTCACAAAAGGAATATACAGCCCTATGAGGTGGAGACTATTTTCCATCCAATTTACAGAGCAGTAAAACTGAGGCTCATTACCAAACTCAGTCTGAGTTCACAGCTCAGGTTCTCAACCACAGTGATTGACTTTTATTATTAAACATGCAGCAAGGATCAATTGAGCACCTACTATATGCCAGGTGGTGTCCTAAATGCTGGGGATACGACAGAGGACAAAACAGACAAAGCTCATCTCTCGTGGAGGCGACACAGAACCCAGCTTAGCACTTTCCTGCCCTAACTCTCACCTGCCTTCACGTTTGGCTCCAACAGCGGCCCCTGCACCACACGGTTACAGATGCCCTAAGAAATAGACTGTCTGTGTGATCTACACCAGCTCTCCACAGTGCTTCTGTGTCGGCTTTTATGACAATTTGTCATTGTATGACATCACATGATATTTTATAACACTGTATGACAGTGATTTGTCAACCCCGCCAACTTCACGATCAACTGCGAACTCCGTGAGCTCAGAGACCTCAAGACAATTTTCTTTTCATCCCATGTTTGCTGATTTATGGATGAATGGAGCGCGGAGAGCTGCCTCCTTCAAGAAGCAGCCCTTGATTTTTCCTCTTGATCTCTCTGTCCTTGGAAACCTAACTAAGCACGTCCCTGGAGCTGTTTTACAAATATTTGTGTTGTTGTGGGTTTTTTCCTTCCATTTTCCTGGGAGTAGAGAGTCCTGGCCAGAATGCCACCTGCACCCCTACAAAATAACATACATTGTGATAAGTGCTCTGAGGAATGATGAGGGGGAGACCTGATTTAGACTTGGGGGTGGTGGCGGCTGGGTCAGGAAAGGCTCTCTGAGGATGTACCATTTAATGGGAGACCGAAAGGATTTATAAGGATTCTCCAAGTGAAGAGTTGGGGGAAGGTACAAGAATTTCACAGTGGCTTTATTCATAATGGACAAAACAAGAATAAACCCAAATGTCCATCACCAGATCAATGGATAAGCAAACTGAGATATTTCTATATGATGAAATAGTACTCAGCAATAAAAATGAATGAAGCTGTAGTGCTCACTCATCCAGCACACATTTATTGGCCACCTATGATGTGCCAGGTGCTGTTCTAGAAGGTTCCAGTCCACACTGGCGGACAAAACCAATAAAACTGCCTGCCGTTGTGGAGGTCACGGTAAAGTGGCGAGACAGACAACTAGAGGATGCCAAAGGGAGAAATAAAGCAGGGGAGTGGGTGGGAAGTGCTGGGTGGGCAATTTTAAATCGTGTGGATGCTGAGAAGGTGGGCTTTGGACAAAGACCTGGAGGGGGTGAGGGAGAAGCCATGAGGTTGTCTGGGGGAAGGAGGATCCAGGCAGAGGGAAGAGACCAGTGTGGCAGGAGCTGGTGAGTGTGGCGGTTGGGGGGGGGTTGCTGTGTGGAAAGGAGCTTGGAGATCCTCATGGGTTTCCCTGAGGCAGACAAACTCAGCAATGGGCAAGGAGCATGGTGGCTTCTAGACCTTGGGAATGGGGGACAGAAGAGAGGCCTGAGCTTGGAGTTCCTGCTACCCTCACTCTGCATGTCTTATCGGACAAACCAGCCTGGTGTTAGGAGAGAGTATACATTCCTGGGCCTGACACGCTTTCCTAAAAGACCAGAACAAAGAAGAAAAAGAAAGTCCGGCCTTGTGAGAAAGGAAGGGAAAAGAAGGATCTAAACAGAGGAACACAGAAAAGAAATTGCTGACATATATTAATACTTACTATATCAGGTCTTGGCAAACCACGGCCCATGGTGTGCTTTTATAAATAAAGTTTTATTGGAAAACAGCCACAGCTGTTTGTTTACATATTGTCCATGGGTGTCTCTGCTCCACCAGCAGAGCTGCATGGCCCCGACAGAGATTTATAGCCCACAAAGCTTCAGATCTTTACTATCTGGCCTGTTGCAGAAAAAGTTTGCTGGCCCCTGTACTATAACAATAACACAGAACTACATATTAATACGTTAAGTATTTACAGCATGTGTTTATATCTTAATATATAACTCTATAATATAAAATGATGTAATTACAATTATAATTAACATCTATATTAAGTGCTTATTATGTGCTGGGCACTGGATGAAGCTCTTCTGCCTACATTATTGCATTAAATCTGTTCAATAGCACATTGAATTAGGACATTATCATTACTGCTGTTATTGATTAAGAAGAACACAGACTCTGGAGCCAAGACAGCCTGGATTCAAACCCCACCTGCGCTGCTCGTGGAGTGGGAGGCCTCAGACAAGCTACTGAACCTCCCTCTGTCCTGGTTTTCTCTTTTGCTACATGGGATGATGCCAATGGTACCCACCCCTTAAGGCATTGAGAGGATGAATTTAATCGATACAAGTGAAGTGCTTACGCTATTGTCCAGGACTCTTGTTACTAAGATTGTCTTTATTGACAGATGAGGAAACTGGAGCACAGGGAAGGGAAGTCACTTGCCCAAGCCAGCCAGTGGTCCAGTCGAGATTTGAATCTGTGCTGCCATTACTGTCAGAAGCAGGGATGCGGCAAAGTTGGGAAGAAGGTGATGAAAACCAGGAACCATGGAGCTCATGAGAGGTGGACCCCACACACCGCCCTGGAGGACTTGGGTCTGACCACCTCTCTTCCCATTGTTGTCCTGGATCTTGCAGTGATTGGAGGAAGGAGGGGACCTGGCCGGCTGGCTGCCAGAGGCGATGAGGGGCTGCTCTTCTGCTCTCCGTGGAGGGGAGGAGAGGCCAGTTCAGATTGAATGGAGGAAGTCAAGACAGTGCTGCCCTCATCGTCACAGAGCCTTGGGGGATTCAAAGAAGTAGGTGAGGCTGGGAGGGGACAGGCCATTGTTACAGTCGCTGGGCTGACCTCGCAGGAGGCTGGAGATGGGGATCCACCGCTAACACAGCCGGACCAGATTGGGGTAGGGCTGGCGAGAGCCATTGTTAGCACATCCGGGCTGCAGTTTCACTTGTGCACCTACTTCTGGCGGCCAAAGAGAGGAGGGAGCAGATGTGGGGTTGGAGAGTTGCTTCCTGCCGGTAGGACCAGAGTCCACCTTCCTGGGCTCAGCCTGAAGGGCCTCTCCTAGGTTTCACCTCCAGCAAGATAGTCACTTTCTTTGGGCAGGAAGCTGCCCTCTCTGACCCCATCCACGCACCTTCCCCCACCACAGCCTTGGTTTAAGCCAAGGGCCTCGCCAGGGGCACAGATTGCCTGCTGACACCCGAACGATCCGCTGTCTGAGCAGAGGGCCCCACACTCAAGCCTGGCATAAAACTGAACACCTTTCAAGGACACCAAAAAATGTCCTCTGAAAGGGAAAGAACTCTCAGGGCGAGGAAAGAGTAAAGGAGGTATTAGCATGCAGAGAGAACCAATAATCACACCACCACCCGCAACAATAATAATAGCAGAAGAGTAGATTTTTTGTTTTGCCATCTGGGAACCTGATTTCTCCTTGTGTAAAAGACAATGTAATGTGTCCACCAAACCTCTTCCTCCTGGATGCACACATGGACCAGGTACGCTCTGCAGTTAGGTGAGCTATGGTACGGGCTGTCTTCTGTTACCCAGAATCCATTCCTCCTCCTTCTCTACTCTGCTATGCCCAGGGAGGCTGACCTGTGCAGACAGCCTCATTGAGCTCCTTATCCTCTGGCTTCCAGTTGAGTTTGGACAATGGGGATCCCTGGTGGGATATGGGGGGAGGGCATGAAGTTGGGGCATTTATTCTGTTGGCTTCCTCAGGTTACAGGTCCTGTGGGGCAGCTGTTCCTCCCTCCCTCTCCCTTCCTCCCTCCCTCTCTGCTTTGGTAACTGCCCACCCACATCTCTTAATTCAATTCTTGATGTGTCTTCTGTTTCCTACTGAAGCCCTCTCTGGTACACACCATGGGACAAAATTTTGGTCGATTAGCATGCTGGCAGAAATGAGGTTCACTACTTCTAGATGTGACCCACCAAAACCTCCTGTGTGAGCCTTTCTAATCTCCCTACAGGCTAGAAGCAAGACTTTCAAGTGCTTACGGGATAGTAGAGCCACGAGATGGAAAGAGCCTGGGCCCTGGAATCACAATGTGGAAGGCCACCTGCTGATTATCCGACTGGGCTTTAGGTGAGTGAGAAGTACATTCTTGCTGTACTAAGCCACTGCAGATGTGAGGGCTGTTTCTTACACCAGCTAGTGCACCCTAATACACCTTTAAAAGGACCATTCCTCTTCCCCATTCCCATGGAGTTGGCTCCACCCCCCAATGCCAGAGACCCGATGATGTGACTCAAGCCTAAGCCAATCAGAGCACCCCTTCCCCTACAGTGATTGGTTCAGGCATGAGCAGATCACCCCAGCACAGCCAATCAAAATCAATAAATCATTTGATGAGAAGGCTGGGAGGATGGCTGGGAAAGAGAATCACTTTGGACAGGACCAAAGGTCTGGATCTTCAGGCATGTCCTGTCCACATGGAGAATGGAGACAATTTCAAAAAGCAGAGCCCAGAAACCAAAGCCTAATGATGTCATCTGATTTGTGGATCCAGACAAGCCAGAAGTGGGTCACTTTCTACACTCTTCTGTCTCATAGGCTTGTCAACTCCTCTGTTCTTGCTTAAGTCCCTTTGAGTTTTCTGCTCCTTGCAGCTGAAGGGTACTAATGAATTCATGAAGGTAAATGTAATGAGTCTTCACTATGTGTCAGGCACAAAGTTTAGAGATAGGTATTTTATTTTAATTCCCATTTTACAGTCAAGGAACCTGAAGCCCTGCATATTACCCAGGAGCACTCTAGTAGGAAATGGTTTGCAAAAGAGTATTTTGTGATCTTATAAAAACAGAATTGGGCCAGAAGTCAAGGTACTGAATTCCAATCCCAAAACCAACATTTTTTGGTGAGATCTCAAGTATGCCCTAATGCAAAGTAAAACACATAAAAACCCTTGTCTCTCTCCCTCACTCATCTCATTAGGGTTAGTTGGGGTGACACATGACGCGATAGCTAATCAGTGTTTTGAAGGAAAAACTATCAACTCATTGTTCATAAATAACATATTGTTATTAACAAGTGGCCATTGTTGAATTAAATCCAGAAAACCCTGGGGGCCAGGGGCTGTCCAGTGACTCTCTCGGCTAGATTTCCAAAGACCATCTGTGGCAAATATATCCTTCAGAGCAAATATCCTTGGCAGGAACACAAACTGCTTTCCTCACCCAGAAAACTCAACCAGAAAAGGAACAGAGATAAAGAGAGGGGAGAGGGAGGGGGGGAAATTATGCCAGCTCAAAATATCTTTCAATCTGACCAGTGAATTCTATTTCCACAGCCACCATCCCAATCTAAGGCACCCTGTCTCTTCCTTGAAGGACTAGAATTCACCCTTCATCTTTCCCACCACTCCTGCCCTCTCTATATCAGAGTTCCACTAAAGACTCGCCACTGGTGAGTCTTATCACCACTTATCACCACAGTGGGGGTTTACCACCACTTCCTTGGGGGAGGTTTTCTTTTTCAATGTTTATTTATTTGGCTGTGCCAGGTCTTAGTTGCAGCATGCAGGATCTTTAGTTGCGGCATGCGGGATCTTTTAGTTGCGGCATGCAGGATCTAGTTCCCTGACCAGGGATCAAACCTGGGCCGCCTGAATTGGGAGCACAGAGTCTTAACCACTGGACCACCAAGGAAGTCCCAGGGGAGGTTGTTTTATGTGTTCCTCTCAGAGCAAGCTGGATTTGTCCTTCCTAAAACCTTATAGCATTTACAATTGTAACTTAAGTGGCCATAGCTATTTACCTGTCATCCTTGCCACACTGTAAGCTCCACGAAAGCACTGACTGCATCTGCCATGTTCATCATTGTAACCCAGTACCTTGTATATAGTTGGCACTCAATAAATATGTGTGGTCTGACTGGCTGAGCATGAAAACAGACAAGACCAAAAGAGGTAAAAGTTAAACAGTCAGAGAGGTTGTCTTGCAGATCATTGAGGCAAGGATGGACTTTTTAATAAATGGTGCTCAGACAACTCTTATGGAATAAAAAGGAAATCAGACCCCTACCTCACACTATACACAAAAATCAATTTCATGCTGATCAAAGACATACAATGAGCAAAACTGTAGAAGTTTTAGAAATAATATGACCTCAGGGTAGAAACAATTTTACTAAATAAGATACAAAACCCACAAACCGTAAAGGAAAAGATTTCTAAATTCAACCACAATAAAATTAAGAACTGCTATTGATCAAAAGATGTCATAAAAAAGATCAAAAGACAAGCTAAGAGAAGATATTGCACAGCATATAATGATGAAGGACCAGTTTCCAGAATACATAAGGATCACCTACAGATCAACAGGAAGAAAAAAAAAAAATCAAACAACCCAATAAAAAAAAAGTGAACCAGGCATGAAGAGGCATTTCATGAAAGAAGAAACTTGAATAGCCAATAAATGTATTAAAATATGTTTACCCGTTTTTGCAGTCAGGTAACACAAACTCAAATCACCATGAGAAATCGCCACACATCCACCAGAAAGGTTGCAGTTAAAAAGCCACCAAATGTTGGTAAGGATGTGGAGCAACTTGAATGCTCAGCTCCTGTTGGCAGGAGTGTAAATTAGCACAAACACTTTGCAAGAACAGTTTGGCAGTATTTAGTCAAATTGAAGACGCACTAATCTTAATATCCAGCACTTTTGCATCGAGGCATGTACCTTTAAGAGACTCTTGCACACGTGCAGCAAAACCCTTAACAACTAGCAACGTTGCTTATTTTCAGCAACCAAAAGAGAACAGACTCACATGTTCATCATCAGTGAACAAATATGACCACGAAGGAGCCGCGGCGACCACAGTAAGAATGGATCTTACCAATGTAATTGTGAGCCAATGAGGCGAAATACAAAACAATTCATATCACGTAATTTTAAATTTATAAAGTTCAAAACCACGAAACATTTAACTATATTGCATACTTAGGTGGTAAAACCACAAAGAAAAGCAAGCTAAGGATTCCCATAAAATCCTCAATAGTGGTTCATCCGGGAGGGGTTGTGATGGGGGATTGTGATGGGGGTTGAGATGGGGGATGGACATATGGGAGAATCTGAGGAGATGGCCGTGTTCTGGCCCTTGACCTGGATGAAAGGTATTTTTTTTTTAATTGAAGTATAGTTGGTTTACAATGTTGTGTTAGTTTCAGGTATACAGCAAATTGATTCTGTTATACATATAAATATATATCTATTCTTTCTCAGATTCTTTTCCACTATAGGTTATATTAAATATAGTTCCCTGTGCTATACAGTAGGACCTTGTTGTTTATCTCTTTATATACAGTAGTGTGTATCTGTTAACCCCAAATGCCTAATTTATACCCCCCTTCCCCTTTGGTAACCATAAATTTGCTCTCTATGTCTGTGAGTTTACTTCTGTTTTGTAAATAAGTTCATTTGTATCATAACATGGTTTTTAAAATGTTCATCTATGTTCCTACACTCTTTTCTAGGTTTGTTTTCTCCGGCACTCCCCCCAATACACACACACACACACACACACACACACACACACACACACACACACACAGTCTTAGGCTAAAGACTGACTAGGAAAGAATAAGGCACATACGCCAAGGGATGGTTTATGAAGAGAAAGAGAAAAGGGACAAACATTGAGACAGAAAATTAAAAGATAACAGAGATACAGGAAATGAAAAGGGATGAGGGGCTGGCAAGAAGGCGTGAGTAAGGAAATGAGAAGTGGAGAGACAGAGGGAAAAGGGGGGGAAAAGATTGTCAAGGATAATGAGCAGGGGAAAAGATACTTGAAATGATATTCTCTTTCTTCTTTCTGTTCCTCTTTTTTCTTTCTCTGTATTTTCCCTCTTTCTCTTCCTCTTCCTCTCTCCCTCCATCTCTCTCCCTCTTCATCTTTCTCTGTGTCTCTCTCCCTCCCCCATCATTGTCTTCCTTGCCTCCCTCCAGATCCTTCCAGATATTTTTCTTTCCCCTTCTACCTCTCCCTCCCTCTCCCTCTCTCCATTTTCTTTCTCCTTCATCTCTCCGTCTCCTGCCTTTTTCTCCTCCATCTCCTCTACACATACACACAAACACACACACAATCTCGCTTTTAACATATATGTATCATGTGGTTACTCTCTGCCAGACACAGCGCTAGAGAGGGAGGCCACAGCCAGGGAACACAGGATGGCATGGCCCAGCGCAGTGACCCAGATGCCTGCCCAGGTCTGTGCCTCCAGGGTGCCCATGGCCACGCTCAGGCATGGATGGACCTGTGGGCTGCCTGTGACTCTCTCCCCCTCATTAATTTCACTATCAAACACTCTCAGCATCACAAGTTGTAGGTCTTATTTATTAAATATTTAACTAGGAGAAACCCAGCTGAGATGAAACCTCTCATTTGTGGCAGCCTCAGGAGAGCAGAACACGGGGCCTGCTGCTGGGATTAACTGCGGCTGACGGGTGAAGCCCAGGGTGCCGGAGGGGGACACCGGTGGGGGCCGCCCTCATCCCAGAGGTGGAAAGACCCAGAGATAAAAAGAGCTGGGCCTTTTCCTAGTCTCTCTCGGGATGCCGAGAGGTGATGGCGCCAAGGGCAGGACACTTAAAAAAGTCTAAAACCAGAATAGGTAAATCTACAAAGACAGAATGCAGACTAGCAACCAGGGGAAGGAAGGAGATGATGGGGAGTGACTGCTTTATGGTATGGGGTTTCCTTTTGGGGTGATGAAAATGTCTTAGAACTAGATAGAGGTGACAGATGTACAACACTGTGAATGTACTAAATGCCACTGAACTGTACACTTTAAAATGGTTGATGTAGACCATTTGAAAAAGAATAGATACATATATATGTATAACTGAATCACTTTGCTGTACACCTGAAACTAACACAACATTGTTAATCAACTATACTCCAACATAAAATAAAAATTTTAAAGATAAAATAGTTGATGGTTAACTTTATGTTAAATGAATTTTACCTCAATCTTTTTAAAAAAGAAAAAAATCCATTAAAAAATAGAGTTTTGTTTCCTCTACTCCAGCTGTTAGCTCTAAGGCTGCTGATTTCAATTCTTAAACGTAACACTTATGTAGGAAGGGCTTACTATCCACATCCCAGGCCCCCTGCTTAGCACTCTGAACCGTCACATCATTTACACCCACAGTCCTGGGAGGGAGGTGCCATCAGGTTCCTGGTTTTACAGAGAGGGAATTTGCGGCTCAGAGAGGGTAAGTGGCTTGTCCTAGGTCACACAGTTCCAACTCCAGTTCACCTGCTTTCCGAGTGTTCTTAACTACTCGGTGCTCTCTTGCCAATTCTAGCTGAATCTTAGGATTGAATTTTGAAAACTGGGGAGTTTTCAGAAGTCCCCGTGCCCAGGGACAGCCCTGGACCAATCTCACCAGCATCTGTGGGGTGAGGCTTGGGGCATCAGCATTTTGTTTTGCTCTTTGGCCACACTACGTAGCTTGTGGGATCTCAGTTCCCTGACCTAGGATTGAACCCTGGCCATGGCAGTGAAAGCCTGGAATCTTAACCACTATGCCACCAGGGAACTTGAGGGGCATCAGCATTTTTAAAACTTTCAGGTAGATTCTAAGTACAGCCAACCTTACCTGGGGGGCGGGGGTGTTGTTGAAATACAGATTTGGTACTGGGCAGGTCTGGGATGAGGGATGGAGATTCTGCGTTTCCAACAAGCTCCCTCCAGGAGATGATGTTGCTGCTGGAAGGTTCTGCAGCAGCAAGTCCCATAGAACCTGCTGTGATGGAATGTACTCATCTATATGGTCCAGTATAATGGTCACTAGTCACATGTGGCAACTGAGCATCTGGAATGTGGCTGCTGCAACTAAGGGAGTGACTTGTTCACTTTATTTAATTTTAGCGAATTCTTAAGTGGAAATAGCCATGTGTGGTTAGTGGCTACCTTACTGGGGCATAGCAGGTCTAGATAACCTCCCAGGGAAGAAAGGCACAAGACATCCAACAGGTTAGAAAAAAATGATATCCTCGAACTTTAATAAATAACCTAGAGTCTTGAAAATAACCCTGAGCTCGGTCCCTTTGCTTATGTCTTTAAGGGACCCAAAGGGATAAAGGATGAGAAGACATCTTGAGGAGCAAGGAAGTTGGCTCTTCTCCATTCTTCCTTTTTTTTTTCTTTTAGCATCACTAACCTGCTTGGAAACTTCACTGGTTCCCTTCAGCAGCCCTACCTTGGGTCTCCCCAACCTACCCCTTTCACTCTCTAGACAAGAGTCCTCTATGAAAGAGACCTCCATCCTCACTACAGCTGCCCCTCACTTCTGTGCTCTCCAGAGTGACCCAACTCAAGCCCACACCTCTCCTCAGATCTCCTCCTAGCTCAGCTTCTCAGCACCAATACCCTCTGTCTTCACCACCCTGTTGTATCTCCTATCCCTGCTTTATTTTTGCACCACAGCACTTAACCAACCACACAAACTGTAACCTTTAACTGGTCCCTGGTCTGTCTCCCCAGCTAGAATGTTAGCCACACCAGGGCAGGGGTTTGTGTCTGTCTGTGTGTGTTTGTGTCCCAGTGCCTGTACTAAGGAGAAAACAGAGAGCTTCAGCTACCTGTCGAGCATTTACTCTGTGCCGAGCATGATTTTTGTCATTCACCATTGATTTCATCCTTACAGCATCTCTGGGTGGAAAATATTATTCTGCCCATTGTAAAGATGAAGAAATTGAGGATCACTGAAGTTAAGTAACTTCCCAAAGGCAACATCACTGTCAGAGAGGAACCTAGGACTGGCTGACCTCAATGTCCCTTCACTCTGTCCCTTAACTTTTCCTTTGTACCATCTCTTCCCATAGGCATGCCAACCTCTCTGGAGCACAGATGTTTTCCCAGGCAGGACCTGAGCACCTGCCCCTCTGGGTCTTTGTTCCTGCCATGCCATTACCTGTTCCATGAAGTTTCCCCATATGATAGATGTGTGACCTTGGCAAGTGACTTTACTCTCTGAGCCTCAGTGTGAACATCTGTCAAATGGGGGCAAAAATAAACCCACTGAGCCCTTGGGACTGATATTAAATCAGTCAAAGAGTCTGAGGGCTCATAAGCTCTCCATAAAGAGGAGCTACTAACTAGAATTGAAAAGGCAGTCAGTTTCCATTTTCTCCTGGGATATGACACTTCGTCTTTACTGGAGGTCTAGTGAAATCCCAGACATGAACAAGCACAGGGGCCAAGGAAAGGAAACCCATCGTGAATGTGAAAAATGGTCCAGTTGCTTTTTTAGGGGGGGAAGCGCGGGAGATCCTGTTTGGTCAGTTAAAAGAGCCATGGCTGGCACTAATTCTTGGAGAGCTTGCTCTTAATCACGTGGTGGCTATTGCACCCTGAAATAAAAGGTGCACCAACAAAGGCACACAGAAACACGCACACTATTGTATGGAGGAGAGAGGAAGCTAATGCCTGGCCCATAACAATAATGAGGGCAAATTCTTATTCATGACCCACTGTGTGCCAGGCACTGTTCTAAGTGCTGCTTGAGCCTTATAACAACCCCACGAGGCAGGAACTCATTTTATGCCCATTTTACAGATGAGGAAACTGAGGACCGGGAGGTGAAGTGACTTGCCCAAGATGATGCAGCTGGAAAGAAACAGAGCTTGGATTTGAACCCATGTAGCCTGGTTCTACAGCCCTCCCTCTTAACCACTATACTGCTTTGAACACAACACAGAGTCACAGAATCCCTCAGTGTCTATAGAACCTGGTGCAACCTCCCCGAAAGATATCTATGAAGAATGGCCCTAGAGAAAACAGAGCCAAGGGTGTGACCAGGGACATCATGAAGGAAATACAGACAGCTCGCATGGATTTGAAAAATGCTCTGCATCTTTGGGAACTGAAGAAATGCACATTGCACCACAAATAGATCCCACTTTTCACTTACCTGATTGGTGAAGATATAAAATCAAGGGCAATCTAGTTGGGCCACATAATCAGGGAAATGGGACCTCGGAGTTTGAAAAGGCACAGACTAACTGTTCCTTGCAGCCTGGCCCCAAAGCCTGACATATGACCCAGCTGTCCCAACTCCAGGAATCTGTCCTAAGGAAACAGTCACAGACGTGTGTAAAGACATCAACACAGCGGAGTTCACTGCAGTGTAGCTAGTATTGGAGGAAAAACAGCAGCCCTCAAAACATTGTGTAGACACAAAGGGCCCTATTTTCTTATGGAAAACAAAGTATAGGTGTGCCAGGTGGAAAATGGGAATGATGATGCCATTTCCTTTGGCGTAAAAATCTTCACTGTGGTCCACACAATCTACCCTTGTCACCTTCCTGCCCTCATCTCCCCTTACTCACCTGGCGCATAGTAGGTGCTCAGTTAACATTTATGAATGAATGAATTTATCAGAATGCACTCCTTTCCCCCTTCACATCTCTAAGCTAATCTGTCTCAGTGGTGTCCTGGACATGCCCAAGGCCAACCTTGGGTGTGGGGACTAAAGGAACAGAGAACCACTGTCTCTACCAGCAGTGCTCACCATGCCAGGAGCCCAAAGAAAGTGAGACACGATTTAAAAACTGGGCAACAGAAGGAGAAGGAGGGAGAAAGGGAGGTTGCAGCAGCTTTCATTCCAACATTTTCCAGCTGAGATTTCCTTCTATATACTCATCTATATTTACATCAACGAATCTGTCAGTAGCAAGCCTGTTGCTGATAGTGTGGGATCTAAAGTTCAGAGAAAGCTGGCTTAGACACCCAGATAGGAAGAGAAACTGTAAGTAAAATTTAAGTAACCCCCAAACTCTAAATCCACCCACTCTCCTCCAAGGAATCCGTGATATCTTTTACATCAGGATTTCTCATTTCAGCAATATTGACATCTTGGGTTGGATAATTGTTTATTGGGGGTGGGATGAGGGTGCTGTCCTGTGCATTTAAGAATGCTCAGCACATCCGTGGCTTCTACCTGCTAAGTACCAGTAGCACCCCACCCTCCACATTCGTGACAACCAAAAGTATCTCCAGACATTACCAAAAGTCCCCTGGAAGGCAAAAATCACCCCCAGTTCAAAAGCACTGTTTTACATGCAGCCTAGGAAAAATTCCAAACCAATCAACTGTTCTTTCCATACTCCTCCTCAGCTTCCTAAATCTCAAGTCACTTGGTCTCAAAATCTCTTTTACATATTCAAGGAAAGTGGTGGCAACAGTTTTAAGACTTGAGTGACATCTCTAGACCAGAATTTTATTTTGAAAACAATCAGCACCTTGGACAGAGATTTATGCACAAAGATGTTTGTAGCACTGTTGTTTACAAGCAAAACAAACGACTGGGGAGGATTACAAGAAGTATGATATATCCATAAAGTGGAATGTCATCAGATATTAACAACAGTCTTTTCTGGGGTTGCTGCCAACCTATACAGCACCACTGTGTGAATTTAAATGACTCCCCTTTTTCAAGTTGTTAGGTCCATCTGTCAAAAAATTGTCATAATATCTTCATTTTGCTAGAACAAGATACTGAAGCTTTCATCATCTGAGAAATTGAAATAATAAATGTACAGCTCTATGATGCCTATGATATGAGATACAATACCCTTGTGCAGTGTGAACTCTGTACAACTATACATGGTAGCCCTGATGTTGTTGTCCAAGGATATCTAGTGGCATGGAAATGTGTTCAGAAAAGTTTATATCCATATAAATGTATGGAATGTAATGATAAAATGTCACCAGGGGGGCTTCCCTGGTGGCGCAGTGGTTGAGAATCTGCCTGCTAATGCAGGGGACACGGGTTCGAGCCCTGGTCTGGGAAGATCCCACATGCTGAGGAGCAACTAGGCCCATGGGCCACAACTACTGAGCCTGCGCGTCTGGAGCCTGTGCTCCGCAACAAGAGAGGCCGCGATAGTGAGAGGCCCGCGCACCGCGATGAAGAGCGGCCCCCGCTTGCCGCAACTAGAGAAAGCCCTTGCACAGAAACGAAGACCCGACACAGCCAAATAAATAAATAAATAAAAATGTCACCAGGGACTTCCCTGGTGACACAGTGGTTAAGAATCTGCCTGCCAATGCAGGGGACACGGGTTCAATCCCTGGTCTGGGAAGATTCCACATGCCGTGGAGCAACTAAGCCTGTGTGCCACAACTACTGAGCCCGCGGGTCACAACTAATGAAGCCCACACACCTAGAGCCCATGCTCCGCAACAAGAGAAGCCACTGCAATGAGAAGCCCGTGCACCGCAAAGAAGAGTAGCCCCACTTGCCGCGACAAGAGAAAGCCGTGTGCAGCAACGAAGACCCAACGCAGCCAAAAATAAACAAAATTCAAAAAATAAAAAAAAAATAAAATGTCACCAGAGATTCTCTCTGGGTAGGAGAGTATACATATTTTTTATGTTCTTCTTTGTATTTCAGGTGTTCAACAGATGAAGAGGATAGGCCTCTTGGAGGATGTGACTTTTGGGCTGAGATGTAAATGAAGAGAAGGAATCAGCCATGGGGAGACCTGGAGAAACAGTGATGCAAGCAGAGGGAAGAGCCAGCACAGATGCCTACAGATGCAAACAAGCTAGCTGTGGGCAAAAAGGGCCGGTGGGGCTGAGACAGAGTGGAAGGGGTAGAGAATGGAAGAGGTGAGATCAAAGACAAAACAGGGACTAGATCATGAGGGGCCTTGTAGAACCCAGTACATCTGTAATCTGCAATCTCTGGCAGTGAGTAAGCATCTGGGACATTTACCCAACCTACTTGGAAGAGAGATATTCCATAGCCCAACACTCTTCACCAATGAAGCAAAATCCAAGGAATTCCACTTTTAGTCCCAGTGTTGAAATAAACAAAACCAGAGTGTTTCCAGAATTTTAATAGTCTTTGTAAAGAACACTGTTTATTTTCCTCATCACTACTCAATTAACAAACACACATGCATGATATAGTGTGGGAACTGGTGGGGGATGTGAGGAAGGTAAATCACTGTTCCCTACCCTCAAGGAGCTTTCTAAGTAGAGAGTAAGACAGAAGTATACCATCTTACTGCTTTTCACAAAGCATGCAAGATTCACTTGACATTGAGGGTGGTAAGTGGAGGAACTTGGTCATTCCCAAGCCAATAAGAACAACAAATATCAGAGAGACCCAGAAATGGACACCCACCCTTCCATACACCCTTATATCTAACATCCATCCATCTGTCCATCCATCCATTCATCCACCCAGCCATCTTTTTACCTGTCAATCCAGTCTAGTCAGTCATCTGCCATCTACTCATCCACTCATGTGTTCACCCATCCATCCTTTCTTTCTTTCATCATCCATCCGTCCACCACTTATCTAGCCACCCACCAATCAATACTTATCCACCCACCTATAACCCACCCAATCACCCATCCATCCAATATGTCCATCTTTTCTTTCTCTCATCTATCCATCCTGCCTTCCTTCATCCCACCTAGCCTATTCACCTATTTGTCCATCTGTCAAACCATCCACAGATCTTTCCATCCACCCACGCATTCAACACTAACTGCAGGAGATACTTCTCTTCTCTAAACCACAAATATCCATTGATGATCCTTAACTTAAAAGACTCCACTGTGATTAGGAACAGGCCAAACTTTTAAAATTTTACATCCTAACAACTCTTCCAAAAATAATTCAAATCCACAAACATTTCTGACTATTCCAATTTGTACAAGACCCAAATGCTCCAAGTCCTTGTTAGAACTGCACAGAAGCCGGCCTATTCTCACTGGTTTGAAGTCTTTGATGTCTTCAAAGATGGTGCTCTTAAAGCAAGGCTAGAAAGTAGGGTATGGTTAGAGGAAGGGGGAGCTGTGGGCAGACTGGAGAGTCTGGCACTGGAGAGAACCTGGCAGTGGGAGGTAGAGAATGGAAGAGGAATTGATTAGAAATATAGACAAGGATTTCTGAGATGAGGAAAATTTTGCCTGGGCCTTGGAATCATGGAATTCTAGTATCTACAATCAACACGACCCTGTGATTGTTTTCCCCTTGGATTATACATTGGAGCGATGGTCGTTTAGTTAATCATCCAGGAGAATGGGTTAACAAGATAGATGCCAGAGAATAACAGAGATCAAGGGAGCTGAGAAACTTGGCAAGAAAAGGCAGAATAATAATAACTAATACTATGTAGAACCTACTATGTGTCACACACTATTCCAAGCACTGGGTCAGAGAGGTCACCCAAATAAACCCATCCTTTCTTCTTTCCTCCTATTGATCCATCCATGAATCCGTTGATACATCAATCCATCCACTCACATGTAGACACATATAGTGCTAAGTTCCAGGCACTATTTTCTAAGCATAACACGTATTAACTAATTTAATCTTCCAAGATAGGTGCTATTAGAATCCCCAGTGGACAAACTGGGAAACTGAGGCACAGAACACTTCAATGACTTGAGCAAGGTCACACGGCTAGTGACCAACAGAGTTGGGATTTGAACCCCAGCCCCCTGGCTCCAGAATCCATGCTCTCAACTCAGCCCTGCTGCTTCTCTACTACTGTAGCAATTGCCGATGCCTAAAACACAGGCTGACTTTCAGAAGACAAGGAAGAACAGGGGCTGCTTGGCCGGCCCAGCCCTCAGAGAGAATAATGGGTAGACTGTGAAATGGCTTAGCCAGTGCCTGTCAGAGGGCTGGTGTTCCAGAAATGCTGATGAATCTCAGCTGATTCTAGCTGAAGCGACATTCCCAAGTACACAGACTAAAATTAACACCTTGAATTCATTCATTCAAAAATTATTTATTCAGTACTGCAGCACCGTTCATAATAGCAAAAAAACAAGAAACCTGGAAACATCCCAAATGTCCATCACTCAGGAAAGTGGATAAATTGTTGTATCATCACAGAATACAATATTATACAGAGAAAAATAAATAACCTACAGCTATACTCAAATAAGAGAGATGAATTTTAGAAATATACAGTTGAGTGAAAAAAAAGCCAGTGCAAGTTCCAGAAGGCTAAAAATCTCAGAAACCACGAAAGTGAAACTTACAGAGTTAAGGCATATATAAATATGTGATAAAGCTTTTTTAAAAAGAAAGAAAGAGAATAAGACACACACAATCTAAGAATGAGTGGTTGCCTTTGGGGGAGTGAAGTGGGGGAGGGGCAGGAAGCAAAGGCAGGGTCGGAGGCTACAGGTGGAGGTAAGTTACGGGTCATGTTCTAGTTCAGGGTTCTCCCCAAACCAGCAGCATCAGCAGCATCTGGGAACTTGCTAGAAATGCAGATTCTTAGGTTCCACCCTAAACCCCCTGAATCAGAACCTCTGGGGGGCGAAGCCCAGCTACCAGTGTTTCAGCAGCCCTCCAGGGGATACTGGTGCACGTCCAAGTGTAAGCATCTCTGCCCTAGAGCAGGTGATACTGACCCTGCCGGGTTGGGGACCACACTTTGAGGACCACTGTTCTAGTTCTTGACTTCAGTGGCGGGTCTACCAGTGTTTCCATATAGTAGTAAAATAAATAAGGAAAAATAAGTAAAAGGAGAGACGATATTGAGAGTGTGTTGTAAACTCAGAACAGGATTAAAGCAACTGGCTGTTAACCTGAGGTGAAAGAAAACGCCCCACAATGATATATTCAGCCACTGTAGATGCCAAGCACGGGGCCAGAGTGGTGACCACAACCGACCCAGCCCTTGCCGCATGGGAGTATACAGTCTGTCCATTCTGATACTTTTTTTTCCCCCATTCTTATACTTTTTACAGAGTGATCATATACACCACATGCTTTCAGTATCTTTTTATCCTCCAATTCCTTAGATGGAGGACTACTACGCCCATTTTACAGATGAAGAGACTGAGGCACAGCCACTGGGAGCTACAGCTGAGCTTTGCAACCAGGGTCACCTGTCCCCCAAGCCTTTTGCTTCATCTCCACACTATATTACTTCCTCTCCCCACCTCTTCTCCTCCTTTTAGCCTCCACCCCTGGTGCTATTGCTCAGACAAGCACATCCCTCCATGGACGCCACAAACATTTCATAGCAGAAAGAGAAGGTCAGCAGAGGTGCCCATGCCCATCATTCTTAATAAAGGAAGTAATAAAAGTCAATGAGATAAAAGAATATGGCAGGTCAGAAACTGTGTAACCCCACACAGAGCAAGTTCTAGGTCTATACCAATGTCTCATTTAAGACGAATATGTCCATTTATTCTTAAGATCAGACTTAGCCCTCCTGCAAATGCCGCTTTATAAAATTACTCTTAAAATCGGTTTAAAACTATATAATATTTTACGCACAGGCCTAAAATGAGAACAGAACTTAACAGTGTGATTATTATTTACTGGCAGGTGGGTGACGAAACTGAGTTTCCCTCACTGCTCCCAGGAGGTGGGGTGCGGGCCTCCTAAATAGTGTTATGGGGGGAGGGCTGCTAATCCCAAGTTCCAGGTCCAACCTGAGCAGGGAACACCTTAAAGGAAGACCCAAAAATACTCCCAGGCTGAAAAGAAGATAAAGCCGCTTCTGACCCAAGAGAGACGACAAAACTTGATCCGTATTTAACTCTGGAATTTCGCGCTTCAGAGCCGGGATCTCTCTCGCATTAGCTGCCTTAAATAAGCAGCTTCCAAAAGCACAATTCATTCCAAGATAAAGTCTCAGCTTTTCAGAGGGAAAAAGCTACCTATCTTCTCCTTTCCTGGGCATTGGCACCATCTCTGGCTCCCTTCCTCTCTGGACTGTTAAGAACTCACCAGTAGGGTCACCAACTTCCTTGTTTGCCCAGAACTGCTGGATTTTTCAAGATGCTAAAACCAGGACAGTCCCAGGCAAACTGGGACATCTGGTCACCCTACCCAGACAAGGACTAAAGCCCAGTGGTTTTTGAAACATAAGTTGCTGAGCCCACCCACCTGGATCCCTCTCCTGGAATGTTCCTTGCCTTCTCTATTCTCCCAGGAAGTGAGGGAGAGGGGAGAAAGAAGAAAGACAGAAACTGGGGGAAGAGGGGGATGCATTCTAACCCCAAAGCTGAGCAGGGTTCTATTGTTAAACTCTCAGGAGTCACCTGGGGCGGCCACAGCAGCTGTCCTAGGCCTGCAGCCTCCATCCTGGGCTGGACCCTTTGGCTCAGAAGAAGGAGAGGGGGGGTGGCGGTGGGCAGGGAAGCTAATTATACTTTCTAAAACTCCTTTACCTAGTCACCCACAGAGGAAGGGATCAAGGGAGAGGAAGACAATTTTATCTCAGACTGAAGAGAACAGAAAAATAGGTCAAGTGGGCATACATTTTTCCTCCCTTAAAGCTTCCAGAGAGAAAAGAGAATGCAAATGGGTTACCAAAGGGGAAAGAGGGGGAGGGATAAATTAGGAGGTTGGGATTAACATAAACACACTACTATATATAAAATAGATAAACAACAAGGACCTACTGTATGGCACAGGGAACTCTACTCAATATTTTATAACAACCTATAAGGGAAAAGACTCTGAAAAAAAGCATATATATGTGTATATGTATAACTGAATCACTTTGCTGTACACCTGAAACTAAGACAACATTGTAAATCAAATATTTCAATTAAAAAAAAAAAGAGTGCCACGCTCAGATTAATAAATCCAAACCGGCCAGTCAACAGAGGGGCCCTTTGCTCCCACTCCTACCCAGAGAGCCTGGTTTCTAGTCAAAAAGTTTCCAAAAAAGAACATAAGGAGCAAAAAGTACTCTCCGATATTATGGTTCATGCATTTTGGAGCTTTCTCCATGCCGGACACTGTGCTGGGCATTTCTCGTGCATGACCCCACGTGACCTCCTCCAGAGTCCTCCAAGGAACATGCTACAGAAGCAACATCTTCATCATGTACATGAGGAAACAGGCTCTGATGCCCAAGGCAGCCTGGCTAGTGTGAGCCATTCGAACCTTCCTGGTGGTGTCTTCCATTGTTGAAGGAGTGCATGTTGTGTGCTTGCTACTGGGGAGGCAATGGGGGGGGGGGTTTGTACATAATCCCCAAGTACCCAACAGATGTCCCCCCAACATCCCCTGAAGGAAGACTCCACTCTCAAGGAGCCACTGCTCCCCAATTTCTCAGGCACTAACATTTCAGAGACCTCCTTTGGTCTGATACCCTCATGCACACACAGCCCTCCTATCACTCCAAGATCCACACCTAAAACCCACTGAAAAGCTAAAACATGGGTACATAGGGGAATCAGATCTCGAAGATTTGGCAACTGGGTGAAGAGAAGCACTTTTGTCACTCACTGGACAAACATTAATGGAGTGCCTACTGTATGCCAGGCGTGATGGGGTGGCAGTGGTGAGTAGCATGATGGGTATAAGTCTTATGGCCTCGGGGAGCTTGCTTTTTACTGCCGAGTGGCAGGACCAAAGCACCCCCCCAACCAGAGACCCCCTTCTCCCACACTGGAGACCCCCCTCCCTTGCTAGACCTCAAATCAGGGCAGGAACAGAGCTACAAATGACATCCTCACCCTTTCTCATTTCTCTGACTGGCACTTAAGGCTACCACTTCCTCTACTTTCTACACATCCACAATCCTTTACGCTAAACCCTCGAGGCCAGACGTGCTCTGGAGCTTAGAACTTGGTGTTTTTAAAGGGAATCACAGGGATGGGAATGTAAAATGGCACAACCATTTTGGAAAACAGTTTGGCGGTCTCTTATAAACACATACTTACCACATAACCCAGCAATCCTACTCCTGGGTATTTATTTCCCCAAGAGACATAAAATGTACGTTCCCAAAGTTCCCACGAAAATCCATCCACCAATGTTTATAGCAGCTCTATTCATAATCGCCCAACCTGGAAACACCCCAAATCTCCTGGGAAATGGATGAACAGTCCAGGCATCCCATAGAATATTACTCAGCACTCAAAAGAATGAGCTACTGATAACACACAGCAACATGAATGGATCTCAAAGGCTGCATGAAAGAAGCCAGAATCCAAAGACTACATACGATATGATTCTATTTATACGACCTCCTAGAAAAGGCAAAACTATAAGGATGGAGAACAGATCAGTGCTTGCAAGGCACTTGGGTAGGGGGGTGCTGACTCAAAGGGTCACTAGGGGATATTGTGGGGTAATGGAACTGTTCCACATTTTGATTTGGGTGGTGCCTACATGCCTGCACGCATCTGTCAAACTCTGAGAACTTTACGCTTAAAAGGGTGAATTTTGCTGGAAGTAATGTATACTGCAATAAACCCGGTCTTTGAGAAAAAGGAAAAAAAAAGATAACAGGATGCATCTATGATGTGACCTGGATACTCCAAGTGTAACTAGGGGCTTGTTGGAAAAGCAGAATCCCAGACCCCACCCCAAATCTGCTGCACCAGAATCATCATTTTAACAAGGCAAGCCTCACACTCAGGAAAGTTTGGAAAGTGCTACAATGTATACATAACACTCCCACTGGGTCTGCGGGGAGCAGCAACCCGCAATCAAGCATATCTACTGTTTCTTCAGTGAAATATACCAAAATGCACACCAAGTGGGATAAATTTAAGACTGTAAATTAAGCTTATAAATTTGGGTCAGTTCAAGGTAGGTTTTTAACCCCTAAATGAGCTGATCTTTCGGTTTTCAGAGTTTTTTAGATTTGGGGATTGCGGAGGAGGAATCGCACCTTTGCAGGGAGAAAAAAAAAACCCCAAGGGAAAAAAAAACATGCTAATTCCTACTTCCCAGAGTTTTGCCCTTCCGGAAGTACCTGCCACGCTGATCTAGTAGAAGGATTATACAGTCATTCCTTCCTGCCCTTCTAGCGCAAGCTACTTTTCAGGGTGGGCCAAGCCTCTGCTAATATGCTCCAACTTCTCCCAGGGCTCCCTCTGCTTCCCATGCAGAATGTTCCTCTTTAGAGAGTCTTTGATTAAAAAAAAACAACAACAAGGGGGTGAGTGCCAATCAGCCAGTGTCCGTGGGTTACCTGATGTGTTGAGACTCTGGGTTTCTTGGTAAGAGTCCCGAAAACAAGGGTATGAAAGCCCGGAATCCTGCAAGCACTTCAGGAGAAGGAACGTGATAACACAGACCTGAGTCCGTGGCCCAAATTCCTACACCATGCTCAGCGCAAGATCTGCTGGCATCAGCAGGACTGGGGAAAGATGACATTCACGTTGGCGCTTGGTAGCGCGTCAGAAGGAGCAAGTGGCATTAAGTGGGGGCTCTAGGAAGGTTGACAGATGCGCCTTATCGAGCTGACAGATTTGAGCTCTTTAGAAGCCATCATCAGAGCCCGTCACAGCCATATTTAAATCAGACTTCCAATCGAGGAGAACACGGAACCAAGGTGTGTGATCCAGACAGCTTTGCTGCCTGGAATCCTCCAAGAGTGAAAAGCACCAATGGAAATCTGAACATCAAAGATTTCCATTTGGGTTTTCTGACTTAGAGAAAAATGAAATTCATGAGAACCCCTTAATTCTCACTGATGGCTTCAAGCTTGAGCTGCAGAGGGAAGTGGGGTGCAGAAGGGGAAGGAATCACAGTGGCAAAGTGCCCGTGACCATGGGGAATGCAAGGTTGCACCCTCCCTCCACCAGCATGCATTTGGAAGTAACACTCTTAGGCCCTCGGAGCACACGGCCAAGTTCATGGAACAGCCACTGACTGACTCCTCCACGTGACGGTGAAGAACCTGCTTTGCCCACTCACCTGCAACCCTCAGTAAATGCCATTTCCAAATACATGTTCTGCGACATGCACATCAAAGAACGGCAGTGGCAATTCCACTCCTAGGTATAAACTCAAGAGAAACGCCTCCCCAAAAAGTTCAACCAAAGACATGCACAGTCTGGAAATGACTCAAATGGCCCTCAACTGTAGAACGGAGAAGTACGTTGTGGGAGAGTCAAACAATAAAATATCACACAGCGATGAGAAGGAACAACCAACAACGACCCACAGTGACATGGATGCATCTCACAGACAGATTGTTGAGAAAAAGAAAAAAAAAAAAAGCCCGGCACAAAAGAACACAGCCTCTGACTCCATTTACAGGAGGCTCAAAAGGAGGCCAAATGAACCCATGGGGTCAGAAGTCGGGGTAGCGGTAACCCTTATCGTGGGAGTAACCGGGAGGGGGCAGGAGGGGACTTTCTGGGGAGCTGGTTACATTCTATTCCTTGACCTGGGTGCCAGCGGCATGAATGTTCACTTACTAATCTGGACTTGACTTGTGTACTTTCCCATGTGTGTATATATATATACATTAGACTTTATTTTAAAAGTTCTATGTAAGTACTTGAACACTTTTTTTTTTAAAGGCAGAAATATTTAGATACTCAAGTCCATGTTCTGCCCTGGTACCCTGACTCTGTGGTGTTTCCACAGTCCATTTCTTTGCACTGGCCCCAATGCCCTTATCCAGCCCCCCATCTCTCTGTCCCCTCCCCTCTCATCACCTCCCACCCAGAGAAAGCTCAGTCCTGGATGTCTCTGGTTGGTGACAGCTTGGGGGATGGAGAGCTTTCCCTTTGAGAGCGGGGCTGTAGAATGTGTTTGCTGCCTCAGGCCAAAGAGAGAACAAAAACTGGCTGCAAAAAGCAAAATGCACAAACTCATCACAAAGCTCCCAAGAGCAAGAAAGCCAAAGAAAACCTCCAAAGGACTCCCAGTTCACCTGCATCCCTCTCTTAAGATCCCTCCTTCCGAGGGACTGTTGCCATCCCTTCCCTCCCCAACAGCCCTCTGATCTGCAGGATTCAGGCTGGACCGGGGTGAGCTAAGGACACATTAGGATTCCCACCTTCTTCCTTTCCTCCTAGTAGACTCCAAATCCAGGCTCCAGAAGGCGATCCAAAGCCATTTTCAACACGGAAACCTGTCAGCCCAGTGAATCGCTCCTGGACACCCCCGAGCTACCTGATCTTGCACACATTGACACAGTGCCATTCTCCATGCCTCCCCCCACTCCTCCAGGGATTGGGGGGAGACAGGCAGAGTGATTACACGACCCCTGAGCATTTCAACAGATCATCACAAGGTTGAAACTTAGGAGGCAAAGACTTGGCTCCTGCCTTGGGCACCAATCAAAATGACATCGTGATTAGGGATACACCCCTCCAAAAAGACAGCAGCTGAACCTCTTAATTTTCACCACCCTAGAAGTAGACTGCTCACACACACTCCAAAACCTCAGAGCCCTCTGTTACAGTTTCCGCACCCAGTAGGCAAAATTTCGCTCAATTCTGATTCCCCCCTAAAAGTGAATCCACCAGCCAACGTGTTCCTCAAATAAGCAACCCCAGGACCACCTGGGGCTCAGCCCTGTTGAGTATCTAACTGTCAAAACCATACACAAAAAGGATGGGGGCTCATCAATGAAGCCCATGGGCCCAACCAGCCCCATTCGTTTTTACTCCGAGGGCAGCCAGTTGGAACCGAGCCGAGGAGAGGCACATTTGGGCATGGCACCCTGGCCAGTCAGCCTGGGAAGCAGGGTTCGTCACCCTACTTGGAATCTGGGTCATGCTTAGATAACTGCTAGAAAGCCCAACTAATTACCCATCCTTGCCTCCCTACATCTCAACAGATGTTAAGCCCTCCTCAAGGTTTATTTCAAGCAGGCATGAATTTAAAGAAACACAAGGGGATCTGGATTTTGATAGCATCTCAACAGAGGAAAATGTGTACTCCACTTTCTTCCTCTGGATCTTTAATTAAAAAATAAAAAGGCATTTACCTGCCCAAGATGTCCACACGCATGCTGTCTCTCCTGGTGTCCCCTCCCGGGTCTCTAGGGTGGAAGAAGCAGATTCCAACCCAAGGCCTAACACGGCACCCTAGGAAGGACCCAGCACCTCGTTTTCTCTTGTCCTATCTTTCTTATTGAAGTAGCTCATCCTGGGTCTTCCAGGTCAGGGCCCCAGATGGGGCAAACGGGATGTTTTCTACACCTCAAAAGATGATGATGGTCCCTAATCAGTGGGTGGAAGGAAATGGAACCTGCAGACATGGGGAGTCATAAAATGCCCCCCATCCCTTCCTGGCCAGCGGCCCATCCCGGGATATTAATTCTGGTCAGTGCTGGCCCCTCAGTGTGAACACCACATGCTCTCCCACCGGCTCTTGGCCCTGGGAACCCCTAGGCACCCTCCTTGAGAGGGGAGCCCCCAACCTCGGGCAAGCAGGGGTGGAGAGGCCTGAGAGCTGGGACTGAGCTCCAGCTCTGGAGGCAACCGTGGATTCCGGCGAGGGGCGCCTAAGGAAACCCAGCCAAGGACCCCATGCTTCCCCTGCCCTGGTCAGAGTGCTCAGGCCCCGGCCTGGTCTACGCTCATTCGGGGAGAAGTCTGACCCATCCGGAACTGGCTCTAAAGGCCCCCGTACGACCCCAGGGCCCAGCCCTCATTCTGAAATCGGTCCTTGGGAGGAATCCACTCCCCCGGCGCCCACAACCCCAAGCCTCCACGGTACCTCAACCCAGCTCGGGCTGGAGAGATGCTCCACACTCCTCCCCGGTGCCCCCTCTCCCAGCCCCTGGAAGACCCCCCCCCCCTCCGCCTCCCATCAACCCCCGGGTCTCTCCCAGCCTGGAAGAGGGGAAGCGAGGGAGGAGGGGGAGGCGCAGTTGCCGGGGTTTGGGCAAAGGATATGGCCATTCGGTGATCTTTTTGGCGTATTTTCTCACCACGTTGTCCTCGCTGAAGAGGAATAGAGACCGGTTGACCGTGAGGCAGTTCTGTCGGACGGGGATGGGGTTGTACAGGGCCATGGTCCGCGCTCTCTGCGCCATTGACTGCTTGTACATCCTTTGCGCCCCGGGCTGCCCGCCCTGCCGGCTGCCCCCGGCTCCTCGCCCGCCTCCGGCGCCCACGACCACCCCGGCGGCTGCCCCGGAGCCTCCTCCCCCGTAGCGGGCCGGCATCTCGTCTCCGAAGCGGGCCATTCTGCAAAGAGCAAAGGGCTCCGGGTTACGCTGCGGCGAACGATGCGGAAGACGCCGCAGCCGCCGCCGCCGCCGATGCCGATGCCGATGCTGCCGGGGCTGTGAAGACGGCGGCTGGAGCTGCGACTGCGGAGACGCTCCACGGCCCAGCCCATCGGGCGGCGGCGGCTCGGCGCCTCGGGTCGGGGGCTCACACGGCGGCTGCCCGGCCCCAGCCGGGGATAGCAGCTCGGGACATCTTCCTGGCTGACCCCAGAGAAGGAGGGGCTGGAGGAGGGTGCGGGGGCGGGGCGCGGGGGCCGGGGAGTGGGGGGAGGGGAGAGGGAAGCAAGGCAAAAAATAACCGAGGAAGGAATCCAGGCAATCCCCAGTCCACCCACTCCGGAAGGAAAAACAAAAAAAAAACAAAAAAAAAAAACAGTAAAAAAACAAAAACAAAAACGCACACCCCTTTAAGACTCGAACGGTTTGCAAAGGACGCCCCCCGGGACGCAGTGGAAGCTTCAAATTCCTCCGAGGTCCGGGTCAGGCTGGCATCTTGCAAAAGGAGTGCGCCCGGCTCATTAAAAACATTTTTTGTTAAAAAAAATACAAATAAAAACCAAGTCTTTGCTGGGGTGTGGGGGGAAAGCAGCCCCCCAAATTAAAAAAATCCCCCTTTCTGTTTTGCTTGAGTTCCTAGACCTTAAAAATGCTGGAAGATCTGTAGCCAAAAAAATTAAATTAAATTAAAATTAAGAGTATTAAGGAAAGAAGGGGAGGGGGGAGGGAAGCGCTCCGAAGGGCTCTTAAGGAGTCTTGAAGCCGCAGGGTCCGGGTGTTTTTTTTTTTTTTTTTCCTTCCTGAATCACCAGCGGCTGCCTCTTCTGCTCACGAAGGAGTGTGAGTGTGCGTGTGCGCGCAGCGTTTCGCTCAACCGTGCCTCATCTTGGGGTTAAATTGCAGCAATGAAATCCTGAAAATTCCCAACAGGAGGGAAAAAAAACGAGAGAGAGAGGGAGAGAGGTATGCGCCGTTCCCTTAGCCACTCAATAGCTGCTCCCGGATGCTGCAATGCCTAGCGTCCATCCCCCCCCCCCCGCCCCCCAATGCCTCCTCTTCCTTCTCCTCTAGATTTTGCTAAAATAAGACTGATGTGGAGGGGTGGGGGGAAGAGGAAGTAAGCGGGGGTGGGGGAAATGGGCGCAAAGGTCTGAACCACTGGCCAGCGAAGCTCCAAAGAGGGGCGATTGATGAGTTTAACGGGAGAAAGACCCACCCAAAGTGTCGGCACATGATGGCCCGCGACCAATCGCGGAGGCGCGAAGGGACCTGTCTCAGCGGAGTTTTGTGGGGGAGAGAGGGGAGAGCCGGATGGTCGGGAGGCGAGGGGGAAGTTGGGACGACAGATTCCTCCTCCCTTGGGAGGAAACCTTGCTTTTCAGCGGGTTCCATTTCGGTTGCAGGCAGCCGGACGCTCCCAGCACCTTGCAAGGAGAAGGAGGGAGGAAGAAAGGAAGAAACTTAAAGGTAGAAAAGGAAGGAGATTCAAATCTAGAGGTGCAGTGAGTCCTCTGCACAAATTTGCTCTATTTAGCAAAAGACAAATTTTAAAAACTGGGAGAATGGTTTGGTGGTACTTCTGTGAAAGTTTCAAATCGGCCCTGCAAGCTGGAATGAAAGATTGACCCCCATCGTCGGAAAAACGCCAGAGGTGGCAAATCTTAACCGCCAGGAGCGGATAACTAACTAGGTCCTACTTGGCTGGATAAAGCTTCTGGCTTATATATGTTGCATGGTGTTCGCTTCTCTCCAGAGCCACTACAGTTTTATTTCCCACTCCCCTTTTTATATTGTGAAAGTGAAAACACACAGAAAAATACCCAAAGCATAAATGTACAGTGTAAGAATTTGCTGTGAAACTGGCACTCATGGAACTAACACCCAAGTCCAGAGCTGGCTCCCCGGAAACACACATATGCCCATTTCCCTCAGCAATAATCACATCCTGACTTTATGGTATTAATAGCCTTGCTATTCTTTATACTTTTACTACTTTAGTGTGCATTCCTAAACAATACAGTTCCACTTTGCATCTTTTTGGATTTTATATGAATATAAGCATCAGTATATATTCTATGATGTTTGGTTTCTTTGGTTCAACATTATGTCTTTAACAGAGAACAGACTTGTGGTTGCCAAGGTGGCGGGGGAGGGGTGGGAGAGGGATGGATTGGGAGTTTGGGATTAGCAGATGCAAACAATTACATAGAGAATGGATAAACGACAAGGTATCCCTGTTGTTTATCCAAGGAATATAGCACAGGGAGCTATATTCAATATCCTGTGATAAACCATAATGGAAAATAATATGAAAAAGAATGTATATATGTGTATAACTGAATCATTTTGCTGTACAGCAGAAATTAACACAACATTGTAAACCAACTGTACTTCAATAAAATAAAATTGAAAAAACCATTATGTCTTTAAGATTCATCTGCTGTTGTCACATGTCGCTGCGATTGATTCACTTTCACTGCTGTATGGTATTTCAATAAACGAGTAAGCCACAATCTGTTTATCCATTATCTTGTTGATGGACATCTAAGTTGTTTCCAGTTGAGGCTCTTAAACATTCCTGCCTTGAATAATCCTGGCACCTATAAATATGCGTTTCTGTAGGAATAGCCTTAAGTGTGAAATTTCTGGGTCACAAGGTAGCATATCTAAGGTTTGTAAGATGTCACCGAACTGTCTTCCAAAGTGGATGTACCAAGAAACTGTTGAATTTTTACAAAAGCAATATATTGACTAGAAGGCAGGGGGGATGGAGAGGAAGGGGAAGAGGATGAAGAAGGCAAATATTTTTTCAAGGCTTAGCTGGTTGAATATTATTTAATGCCCTCCCCCATCAGTATATGTGTTCATTTGAAACATACTAGAAAAGATGATATGTCTTTACATATATTCCCCATTCTGTGCCTGTGGGTAAGCCTTTACAGGTTACCTATAGCACTTTTGAGATTTCCTAACTTGTCAAGGTATGGACAAGATGATCAAACCAAGAGTGATCAGAGTTGCAAGGAAATGGGATGTGTAGGATTCTCAATAAATATTAATGATTTTTGTAATTGATGTTTCAGATTTCAAAGGCAAATGACAGTTAATATGAATCAAGAAGTAATCCCATGTTCATGGCTACAAACAACCAGTCATATAAGAAGGCTGCATTGTGCAAAGTGAACTTACACGTAACTTGCTATGATGGACTTTCCCAAGAAGACAGTTGAGTTTCATATAGCATAAGCATCACCTACAGAGATTCCTAAAGACCCAGAGCTTTTCAGAAAAGAGTAACCTCTCACTGAGAAAGTCCTTACCAAGATAAAGCATCTACAAGTTTTCATAGACGCCCCGCTTTACAAGTGAAAACATTGAGGCTGAGAGAGATTTTAAAACATGCCCAGGTCACTGACATGGGTCTGAAACTACTTCTGACTCTGTTGGGTGGAGGTAATTGGATACAAACACTTTGGAAAACTGGCCATTTCTTCCAATGCTGGACCCTGTGAATACCCTGTGACCCAGCATCAGCGCTCCTAGGTATAAACCCAGGAGGAATGAGTACATAGGTCCACTAAAAGACACTCCCTGGAATGTGAACAGGATCATATTCATACTAGTTAAAAATTGGAAACTTCCCAAATATCTATCAATAGCAGAATAGATCAATACTCTGCGGAGCATTTGCACAAAGAGCCTTCTGCAGCAATGAGAATGGACGATCAGAAGCTACACACAAGTGCATGGATGAACCTCACAAACACGATTTTGTACCAAAGAAGCCAGGCATACAATAGAACATGGTGTGTAATTTTTGTTATATAAACTTCAAGATGGGCAAAATGAATCGATGCTTTAGAAGTTGAAGTAGCCATCACCCCTGAGGGTAGAGGAGTAATTGGCACAAGGAGGGGGGGATGCTTCTGGAATCTTCTCGATTTAAGTGGTAATTATACAGGTGAGTTCACTTTGTAAAAGTTGTGCATTTTGAAAGTTTTCATTGAGCTGTGCACCTATAAGTTGTGCAGTTTTCTGGGTGTTCTCTACTTCAACAGAAAATGTTTGTAATGCTTCTGAATGCAGATCCCAGGTAGCACCACTTGTCATAGTGATCTGTGATAATTCTCCTTGCGGACTTTAACCATGAAGTCTCTACAACAAACTCTGGCCGCCTTTTTACCAGAAGACAAAGAAAATCTTCCAAGACACCCTAACCCAAGCCTAGACAGCAGACAAGCTGGCTGTATATCAGAAACGCCTGCAAAGTGTTGTAAAAATTCAGATTCCTGGGGCCTCCCTCTCCCCTGATTTTCATTCAGCAAGTCAGTGGGGGTACATCCAGGTTTGCTAATCATTGCTCTGGAAGGGACAAACTTATTATCCCTATCTTGGCGTTCTCTAAAGTTATCAATGGTGGTGGTGTTGGCATTTTTGGTGGAACAGTTTTTGCTGTCTGAGTCTGTCTGGTGCATTGTGGGCTGTTGAGCACCGCTGGCATATGCCCACTGGGGGTCAGGAGCACTCCCAGTCTTGTGAAAAGCAAAGATACCCACACATATTTCCAAATGCCCCCTGTCAAGGTGGCAGAAGAATCTATGCTTTCTTCTCACCAAATGGCATTCCCAAAGCTTGCTTAACCCTGAAGTTTGACATGTTGGAGTTCCTCTCTCTTTCCTCAGAATCTTCCAAAGTCTTCCAACCCTCTCAATTGTTCTACTTCCCTTTTCTGGAAAGAACTCAACTCGTGCACCCTAAAGTGTGACAGGGACCCAGGTGCATTATCCTAATGGATTCACTTTACAGAGAATGAAAATTTTATATAGCCAAAGGAATGAATCTCTAATATTGGAATCTTACATATCACCTAGCAGATGGAAATGGATGGGCAAGAAATCTTCATAGGCTCCTCAAATGACTGCAGTAGGTAGTTCCTTGCCCTCTTTCCACCATTAATCCAAATTAGTAATGTTGTCCAGGTAGAAAGATTTAGAATCTCATTAACATTGCAGACAGAAGCAGTTTAACAAGAGGCCTCCAGAAATCAGTCTCAGCCATTGGTTCTAATCTTTAACACATCTGCCAGCTGGAGACTTAATTTATCAATCAGCAGCAGCACTACCATACTGGCTCTGAGAATTATATTCAGTTGAACAGGGCTAGCAACTCTGAAATAAATGCCCCAACTAAATAGCTGCAAATCACATTCATTTGGTTGCTAAAACAATTAACAACTAATCCAGTCATTTTGAGTTGCAAGAATGGATCAGCCAAAAGACATTTGGTCTCTGCCTTCTAGTCTGGATACCCATTGAGAATGAGTGCCAAGATCTTTGGGAGATGGAGGGTATAAACAACAAAAACCAAATCTGATAAGCCAGATATTTGCAGATCATGATGTAGGCGCTTAAGAGTGAATCCAGAGACGGACTGTGGCTGTCACTCCAGGCGTAATATTGCACAGCAGTGTGTGCCCTGCAAATTTCCAAAACCAAATGAGACAGAGTCAAATTCTGGATGCAGACCTGGGGACAAATCCTAGCTCTAATACCTCCTAGCTGTGTGCTCTTGGAAAAGTGCTTAGCCTCTCTGAGCCTCCGTTTTTTTATGTAAAATAGAGACATGACTCCTTACGCCACAGACTGCTGTAAGGATTAATTAAGATCAAGCAGGTAAGCACGCACAATGACTAGTATATAATAAGCAAACAAGAATGACAGGAGGGGACTTCCCTGGTGGCGCAGTGGTTAGGAATCCGCCTGCCAAAGCAGGGGACATGGGTTCAAGCCCTGGTCTGGGAAGATTCCACATGCCATGGAGCAACTAGGCCTGTGTGCCACAACTGCTGAGCCTGCGCTCTAGAGCCCGCGAGCCACAACTACTGAAGCCCACATGCCTAGAGCCCGTGCTCTGCAACAAGAGAAGCCACTGCAATGAGAAGCCTGCGCACCACAAAGAAGAGTAGCCCCTGCTCGATGCAACTAGAGAAAGCCCGAGCACAGCAATGAAGACCTGGCACGACAACAAAAACAATTTTTTTAAAATATGATGGTAAATAGATTTTTTTTTTTAATCACCGGAGTCTGGAGAGATATTTCATATTCATGGATAGGAAGACTCAATATTGATAAAGGACTGTTATCCAAAATATAAAAAGAACTCTTAAAACTCAATAATAAGAACAAACCTGGTAATTAAATGAGCCAAAGACCTTAACAGACACCTTGCCAAAGAAAATATACAGATGGCAAATAAGCATATGAAAAAGATTCTCCGCATGATATGTCATTAAGGAAATGCAAACTAAAACAACAATGAGATACCACTACACACCTATTAGAATGGCCAAAATACAAAACACTGACACCACCAAATGCTGGTGAGGTTGTGGAGCAACAGGAACTCTCATTCATTGCTGGTGGGAATGCAAAATGGTACAGCCACTTTGCAAGACTGTTTACTGGTTTCTTACAAAACTAAACTTACTCTTATCATAAGATCCAGCAATAGCGCTACTTGGTATTTACCCAAAGGAGGTGAAAACTATGTCCTCACAAAAACCTGCACACAGTTGTTTATAACAGCGTCATTCGTAACTGCCGAAACTTGGAAGTAACCAAGATGTCCTTCAGTAAATGAATGGATAAACTCTGGTACATCCAGACAAAGGAATATTATTCAGCACTAAAAGACATGAGCTATCCAAGCCCTGAAAAGATATGGATGAAACTTAAATGCAAATTACTAAGAGAAAGAAGCCAATGTGAAGAGGCTACATACTGTATGATTCCAACTATACGACACTCCGGAAAAGGCAAAACTATGGAGACAGTAAAAAGATCAGTGGTTGTCAGGGGTTAGGGTAGAGGGAGGGATGAGTAGGCAGAGCACAGGGGGTTTTTAGGGCAGTAAAATTACCCTGTATGAGACTGTAATGGTGGATACATGTCATTATACATTTGTCCAAATCATAGAATGTACAACACCAAGAGTGAACCCTAATGTAAACTGTGGACTTTGGTTGTAATGTGTCCATGTAGGTTCATCAGTTGTAACCAATTCACCACTCTGAAAGGGATGTTGACAATGGAGAGGCTATGCATGTGTTGGGACAGGTACACCTGTTAAAACTGAGAAACCAACATGGGTACAATGAACTAAACTGCACACTTTTTTCAGATTTCACCGGTTTTCCCACTAACATCCTTTGGTTTCAGGATCCCATCCAGGATACTACATTCTTTTGAGTCATCTTTTCTCCGTAGTCCCTCTGGTCTATGACAGTTTCTTTTCTTGTTTCTCACAATTTTGATAATTTTTAGGAATACTGGTCAGGTATTTTTTAGAATGTTTCTCAATTTGGGTTTGCCTGCTATTTTCTCATGATTAGAATATGATGATGGATTTGGGGGAAGAAGACCACAGAGGTGAAATGCCATCCTCATTGCATCATATCAGCTAGCCATGACATCCTTATGACTTATCACTATGATGTTGACCTTGATCACTTGGTTAAAACAATGCCTACCAGCTTTCTCCACTGTCGAGTTACTATTTTTCCCTTTGTCTACTCTACTCTTCGGAAATGAGTCACTAAGCCCACCCCACACTAGTTAGGAGAGGGGAGAAGATTAAGCTCCATCTCCTGGAGGGAAGAGTATCTACATATATTCTTTTTGTTGTTGAAGTATAGTTGATTTACAGTATCATATTAATGTCAGGTGTACAGCACAGTGATTCAGTTATAGATATATAACTGAATATATATATATATATGTTTCTTATATAAAAGAAGCATATATATATATATATATATATATATATATATATATATATATATATATATTCTTCTTCAGATTCTTTTCCCTTACAGGTTATTACAAAATATTGAGTGTAGTTCCCTGTGCTACGCAATAGGTCCTTGTTGATTATCTATTTTATATATAGTAATGTGTATATGTTAATCCCAACCTCTTGATTTATCCCTCCCTCCTACCTTCCTTTCCCCTTTGGTAACCATAATTTTGTTTTCTATGTCTGTGAGTCTGTTTCTGTTTTGGAAATAAATTCATTTGTATCTTTTCTTTAGATTCCACATATAAGTGATATCAAATGATATTTGTCTTTCTCTGTCTGACTTACTTCACTTCGTATGATAACCTCTAGGTTCATCCATGTTGCTGCAAATGGCACTATGTCATTATTTTATATGACTGAGTAATATCCCATTGTATATACGCACCACATCTTCTTTATCCATTCATCTGTCAATGGGCATTTAGGTTGCTTCCATGTCTTGGCTATTGTAAACAGTGCTGCAATGAAAATTGGGGTGCATGTATCTTTTCGAATTATGGTTTTCTCTGGATATATGACCAGGAGTGGGATTGCAGGATCATGTGGTAGCTCTATATTCTTTAGAATACTTTGTAAGGGAAATTTGTCTCTTCTCCCTTATTCATTTATTCATTTATTTAATATTTATTTATAACAGTACAGACTCATATATTTATTTTATTTTTTGGATTACCCACTCAAACTGTATTATTTATTTTGTTGCTTGAAACGTTCCCTTTGGCCATTGGGAGCTCCTTCAGACTAGTTCTTGTGTTCCTTTGATACGCTCCCATTTTTTTTAAGCTTCCTTACTTTCTGCCACCGCAAGAGGCTCCAGGATCATCCTTCACTGCCCTGCCCTAGAATTAGCCATTTCTCCAAGGATTCCTGGTTGCTTTCATTGGAGAATGGTATTTAATGATCTCAGGACTGGGTGCAATATTGCATTTTTAGTTTTTATTTTGGTGGAAGTTGTATATGCAGGCAATTTGGCAATCACCATAAAACTTACAAGAACTCTTATGGATAAAAGTGCAAGGAGTAACAGATTTATATAGTTACTCCCCATGCACAATTGTTCATTTTAATGGTAAATATAGTAACTGTAGAGTGGAGTGCCCTGGTAGATAAGCAAGTGATCAAAAATAGCACACCAGTAATGGGGCAAATTGACATCACATGCCTCTTGGTATGATGTACCAAGAAGGATACAACATGACTTCATGCCATGATTGTATCATTTGAATAAATTGAATTCCATAATGTTCAAAATAAGGGGCATTCTACGAAACAACTTGCCTATATCCTTTGAAAGTGTTAATGTCAGGAAGTTCAAATAAAGACTGAGAAACTTCTCCAGATTAAGGGAGACATGGCGACTGAACCCAACAAGGGAGCCAGAATCTTCTTTTGCTATAAAGGATGTTATTGGGACAGTTGGTGACATCTGAGTAAGGTCTGTAGATTAGATAATAATAGGTATCAATGCTAATTTCCTGATTTTGACCGTTGTGCTGTGTTATATAAGAAAATGCCCTTCAGAAAACATTGAAGTATATAAGGTTAAAGGGCCATCATATCTATAAATTATTCTCAATGGTTCAAGGGTGGTGGGTAGACAGAGAATAAAGTGGAAGTAGTAAATGTTAACATTTGGAGAACCTGGATGAAGAATATACAGGAACTCTTAGTTCTGTTCTTACAACACTTTGGTAAGTCTGAAATTTTGTCAAAATAAAAAGTTAAAATATCACCTCACACCGGTCAGAATGGTCATCATCAAAAAACCTACAAACAATAAATGCTGGAGAGGGTGTGGAGAAAAGGGAACACTCTTGCACTGTTGGCGGGAATGTAAATTGATACAGCCACTATGGAGAACAGTATGGAGGTTCCTTAAAAAACTAAAAATAGAACTACCGTATGACCCAGCAATCCCACTACTGGGCATATACCCTGAGAAAACCACAATTCAAAAAGAGTCATGTACCACAATGTTCATTGCAGCTCTATTTACAATAGCCAGGACTTGGAAGCAACCTAAGTGTCCATCATCGGATGAATGGATAAAGAAGATGTGGCACATATATACAATGGAATATTACTCAGCCATAAAAAGAAACGAAATTGAGTTATTTGTAGTGAGGTGGATGGAGTTAGAGTCTGTCATACAGAGTGAAGTAAGTCAGAAAGAGAAAAACAAATACAGTATGCTAACACATATATATGGAATCTAAGGGGAAAAAAAAAAAAGGTCATGAAGAACCTAGTGGCAAGACGGGAATAAAGACACAGACCTACTAGAGAATGGACTTCAGGACATAGGGAGGGGGAAGGGTAAGATGTGACAAAGAGAGAGTGGCATGGACATATATACACTACCAAACGTAAAATAGATAGCTAGTGGGAAGCAACTGCATAACACAGGGAGATCAGCTCTGTGCTTTGTGACCACCTAGAGGGGTGGGATACGGAGGGTGGGAGGGAGAGAGATGCAAGAGGGAAGAGATATGGGAACATATGTATATGTATAACTGATTCACTTTGTTATAAAGCAGAAGCTAACACACCATTGTAAAGCAATTATACTCCAATAAAGATGTTAAAAAAAATTAAAAAAAATACTAAATGTAAAAAAAAATGTTAAAATAAATAAACAAGTGGCTACAAAAAGTTACATATATACAAGTTTCACTCATTCCTTCATTTTGTTGAGCACCTGCTGTATGCCAAGTGATTTTTCCGAGCACAGAACAAGACAGACAAAAATTCCTACTGTTGTGGAGCTGGGTGGAAACAGGAAAAAAATGGAATAAAGACGGAAATGCATAGTTTGTCAGATGGTGTTAAGTGCTAAGGACAAGAACAAAGCAGGAGAGGGGAATAGAGAGTGCAACCACTAGGAATTAAGAGTCAAATAGATCTTTGGGGCGTGTTATACAAAGCAGTGCAGACAATACACACTATTAGCTTTCAATAAAAACGTGTCAATTAAATATCACTTAAATTCTGATCTCTAAATGTAGAAGGCAGCTTCTGACAAGGCCTCCAATGATGTTCACACCCTTGTGTAACGCCCTCCCCTTGAAAGTGGGTGGGACCTAGTAACTCACCTTTTAAAAATCTTTGCCTTTTTAAAAATTAAAAAAAATTTTAATACAATTTTTAAATGTTACTTTCCATTTACAGTTATTACAAAATAGTGGCTATTTTCCCCGTGTTGTACAATACATCCTTGAGCCTATCTTACACCCAATAGTTTGTACCTCTCACTCCCCCACCCCTATATTGCCCCTCCCTCCTCCCAACTGGTAACCACTAGTTTGTTCCACTATATCTGTGAACCTAGTGACTCACTTTTTAAAAAATTGTATTGAAGTATAGTTGATTTAAATTTATTTATTTATTTATTTGGCTGCGTTGGGTCTTCGTTGCTGCATGCAGGCTTTCTCTAGTTGCTGCGAGTGGGGGGCTACTCTTCGTTGTGGTGCGTGGGCTTCCCACTGCAGTAGCTTCTCTTGCTGTGGAGCACGGGCTCTAGGCACACAGGCTTCAGTAGTTGTGGCACACGGGCCCAGTAGTTGTGGCTCTCAGTCTAGAGTGCAGGCTGAGTAGTTGTGGCGCATGGGCTTAGTTGCCCCACAGCATGTGGGATCTTCCCGGACCAGGGCTTGAACCTGTGTCCCCTGCATTGGCAGGTGGATTCTTAACCACTGCGCCACAAGGGAAGTCCATGACTCATTTTAATGAATAAAAGATGAAAGAGTGATGGGATGGCACTTTTGAGATCAAGTTACAAAAAGACTGGCTTGCACATTGCATGCCCTCTCTATCTCTCTTTATTGCTTACTCTGAGGAAAGCCAGGTTCCATGTTGTGAGCTGCCTTATGGAGAGTCCCACGTGGCAAAGAACCATGAACAGCCTCCAAGAAACATCTAGTGAGGAACAGAGACCCTCAGCCCCACAGCCCATGAGAAACTGAATTCTTCCAACAGTCACGTGTTTAAGCTTGGAAGGGAACTCTTCCCCAGTTAAGCCTTCAGATGAGAATGAAGTCCCCATTGACACCTTGTTGGCAGCCTCATGAGGGACCCTGAAACAGAAGCCCCAAATAAGCTGCACCCTGGTTCCTGCCCCACAGAAACTATAGGTAATAAATGATTGCTTTTAAAGCTGCTAAGTTTTGGGTAATTGGTTACACAGCAAGAGGTAACTATTACATGAAGGCTCCATATTTCTCCTCCTAAAATAAAATAGCTGTTTTTCTCCTTCTGGATCCCCCAAAAAGACTTATTCTGAGAGAGGCATTATAGATGTTCACCAAATATTTCCCTTTCTCCGTATTCAGGCACATGGTAAGATGGCATTCCCTGGTCCCCTTGTGTTTGCTGAGGCCATGTGACTAGTTCTGGCCAATGAGCTCTCTCAGTGGGAATGAAGTGTGTGCTTCCAAGTTGGAGCATTTAGTTGTCAGTGCAAATCTCTCGAGAGCTGCAGTGACTAGCCACATGTGACTATTATAATTAAACAAAATTGAAAACCTGGTCCATAGTTGTACAAGCCACATTTCTAGAACTCAAAAGCCACATGAGTCTAGCGGCCACCTTATGAGACAGCACAAATCAAGAACATTTCCATCACCCTCCTACATTGTTGGTGGGAATGTAAATTGGTACAACCACTATGGAAAACACTATGGAGGTTCCTTAAAAAACTAAAAATAGAGCGACCATGTGATCCAGCAATCCCACTCCTGGGCATATATGCAGAAAAGAGGAAAACTCTAATTTGAAAAGATACATGCACCCCAATGTTCAGGGCAGCACTATTTACAATAGCTAAGACATGGAAACAACCAAAGTGCCCACCAACAAACAACTGGTTTAAGAAGATCTGGTGTATATACATACCATGGAATATTACTCAGCCATAAAAAGAGTGAAATATTGCCATTTCCAGCAACATGGATGGACCTAGAGATTATCATACTAAGTGAAGTAAGTCAGGCAGAGGAAGACAAATACTGTATGATATCACCTGTATGTGGACTCTAAAAAATAATACAAATGGATCTATATACAAAACAGAAACAGACTCACAGACATAGAAAACAAACTGATGGTTACCAAAGGGGAAAGGGAGGCGGGGAGGGATAAATTAGGAGTTTGGGATTGACAGATACAAACTACTCCACATAAAATAGATAAGCAATAAGGATTTACTGTATGAACAGAGGGAACTATATTCAATAACTTGTAATAACCTAGAATGGAAAATAATCTGAAAAATATATATATATATAAAGCTGAATCATTTTGTTGTACACCTGAAACTAACACAATATTGTAAATTAACTACACTTCAATTAAAAAAGAACATTTGCATCTTCTGGAAAGTTCTATTGGACAGCTTTGCTCTGGAGCATTCTTTTGCACAGGAGCAAGCAGAGCTTCGGATGGTGACTACTCTTTAAGGTTGGGCCCCAGAGTGAAGATAACGTGGAGCACAGCCCCAGTCTGAGCTGTGAGGTTGTGCTGGGCGAGTAAGGAAGCAACATCTCTCATTTTAAAGCCACGGGACTTGGGGGTTGTAATCTGTAGCATGCCATTCACAGATTTCAGCAAATCTCTTTATTGGCATCTGCCTTAAAATGACTGTAGCTATAATTCTGATGCCCACTCCTTAACCCAATTACCCTTTCGAGGACTTCTGACCTCTAAAATGAAAAGAGAATAATTTTCTGTTGTTGTAAGCTACCTAGTTTGTAGTAATTTAAAAAAATTTTTTTATTGGAGTATAGTTGATTTACAATGTTGTGTTAGTTTCAGGTGTACAGAAAAGTGATTCAGATATATATATGTGTGTATGTATATGCATATATGTATATATATGCATACATATATATTCTTTTTCAGATTTTGTCGATTATAGATTATTATAAGATATTGAGTAGAGTAACCTGTACTCCACTCAACAAGTAGGTCCTTGTTGTTTATCTATTTTATGTATAGTAGTGTTTATATGTTAATCCCAAACTCTTAATTTATCCCTCTCCCCCTTTCCCTTTAGGCAACCATAAGTTCTACGTCTGTGAGCATTTGACAAGTGTTTCTTGAGCATCTATGCTCAATATGAGGCCTTACCCCAGGCACTGGGGAATGGATACAGCCATGAATAGAACAAATAAGAAACTCATGTTTTAGGGCAGAGAAACCAGAAAAAAAGACTGAGCTTGGATAGATCTAGCATATGTCAGGTAGAGATAGTTTTTATAAGAAAAATGGAGCAGGCATTGGGCCAGCTAGAAGAGGAGGGGGAGTTATTTTGGGAAGACCTCTCTGAGACGGTGACATTGATGGAGAGACTCAAGGAAAGAAAGGAACAGAGATGCAGATATCAGAGGGAGGAATGCTGCAGACTGAGGAAACATCAACAGCAAAGGCTTGTGAAGACAGTGACTGGTGTGTTCAAAGGCCAGCAAAGAGGCTCATGTGGCAGGAGTGAAGGGAGTGAGAGTGGATGAGATAAGGGAGGTTTTGGGGATGACAGGGCTGTCATCCCCTGTAAGGGCTTTATTGTTTTAAAATGTAGGTTTTATTATTTTTCAGGGGTGGTGAGGCCAACAGATCGAGAGACAACTGCCATTGAAAAGATAGCTTGTTTTACTCAAAGACCCCAGGAGGAGGAGCACATCTTGCCATGCAGGGCCACCCAGGGAAGCACCAGGGTCAGTTGGTCAGGAAGCAGTGGGAGCAGGATGAGAAAGTGGGCAAGATCCTTTATTGTGGTTTCCTCAGAAAGGAAAAGGTAAAGGAGGGTAAGCAGCCTTAGGATTGGCTGGCTTTAATAATTTTAGCAGGCTGTGGGGTGTAGGGGCTCTCCCTAGTTGGTACCTGGCCCTGGGGTGATCAGGGCAGTGGCAGAGCATATTTGCAATTAGAGCCTGGTAGAGGAGGTCGTGGAGACGCAGGCTCTGGATTGGTTGGTTTGTATTTGAAATGCGTGCTCAAGGCTGAATCCTTTACTATCTCAAAGGATTGGCTAACCCTGGGAGAGGCAGTCCTTCAGGGTCACCCAGATGCCAAAGCATCCAACACACATGGTTAATACATTTATCTTATGACACTTGCCAGAAAGACTTTTCCTCTTGTAAAGTCACATCATTGCCCTTAAGATGTTTTGAGTTCTGGGACCTCAAGGTCCTGCCTATCCTGTTCATTGCTCCAGCCTCAGCAACTGAGAAATGTCAAAATAGAAACCTACTGTCTTGATAAGTGAAAAGGGCAAGTTACAGAGAAGTACACAACATGAATGATCTTTATGAAAGAGACAGAATGCATGAAAATATAAAAGTGTTCGTTCATGTCTTTAAGAAGAAACAAAGGATAAACCAGAGACCAATACAAATGACTTCCCAATAGGGAAAAAGAGGGAATGGAGCTGGAGGAAGAGCTGAGGGGAAATCTGATCCTAACACCTGGTTAGAATCAGAGCAGAATTATTTCCCTGGAAAATGTGGACTTACTCCTTTTATTTTCTTCTGTTTTCCCCAATGACTAAAAAAGAGCAGGAAACACACACACACACACACACACACACACAACAGAGAATGTGGTAAGAGTTAAGCTTAGTGACAACACGAATGGAAACACACACACGTGTTCACGAGGTTACACGTAAATATATGCATACATCTGTGATGTCCTTCCATAGCTGTTCTGCTTTTCTGTCACTGAGACGACAACAGCTAAATAATCTCATGTCCCATATGGCACCCCGACTGTCACAAAGTTAACGCACTTAAAGTTAAGGAGGGTTTGTGAAAAAATAAAAACCTTTTGAATTATGAGAAGGTAGGTGTGTCATGGGTGTGCCTGGCACTGCCCAGCCTTGATCTGGCCACCTCAGTGCATACAGGACTGGCTTCCCACTGCCAGCCCTCAGGGGGCTTTCTCTAGCCACCAGAGTGTCGACTCGACAGGCTGGGATGCTAGGAAATGAGTGCTCCTGGGAACACTTCAACCTGTGATTGATGGAAGTTGGTGGATAAATACCCCAGCTCCCTTGGTCCTAGGGTGTGGGAACTCTGAACAATGTGCTCTCTGCTGCCCCCCAGAGGTCTCCACCGGTACTGAGTCCCAGTTGTTCACTATGGTAACTTGCCTGAGGGCACATCCATTACTGGTTGGTTCTTCCTTTCCCCGCTCCTCTGTCAGTGTGTCCTGGGATCTCCACCCCAAAACAATTGAATCCTTGCTTCCATATCTGCTTCTGGGGGAAACCCAAACTAAGACAATGGATTTGGACAGATTCTGTTAGCTATTTCAAAATCTTTAGGCAGAAAGAAGATCCTCCCTCCCTCCCTTCCTTCCTTCCTTCTTTCCTTCTCCTTCTCCTTCTCCTTTTCCTTTTCCTTCTCCTTCTTCTTCTTCCTTTCTCCTCCCTTCTCTTCTCTTCTCTCTCTCTCCTCTTCCTTCTTCAAAACAGAGTCTAAAGGGGCTTGTACAATAAAAGTTGAATATAAATCAGGTACCCCAAATATATGCGCTATCTCAGCCTCATTGTGTAATAGAAAAAAAACGCAGAACTACTTGTCAAAAGATTTGGACTCACACTCTTCAAATGTAGCCACAAGCCTCATGTGACCACTGAGTGCTTGCAATGTGACTGGTCCAAATTGAGATGTAAGTATTAAAATACACACCATATTTTGAAGACTTAGTACAAGAAAAATATGTGAAATATCCAATAATTTTTATATTCATTATAGGTAGAAATGATAGCATTTCCAGTATGTTAGGTTAAATAAAATACATTATTAAAACTAACTTTACCTGTTTCTTTTTACCTCTTCTAATGTGGCTGCCGGAATGTTTAAAATTACATATGGGACCATGTCGTATTTCTACTGGACAGAGCTGGTCTAGATGATTACCCAGTTCTGTACTTCCAAGCTCCATGAATTAGGGCAAGACATTTAATCCCATGGAGATGGTTTCCTCACTTAGGAACAACACAGCAACAGTAACAAAGAGTAATAATATCACCCCTCCACACTAATGTCCAAACAATGTTCTACTGTGAGCTTGACCCACCAGTGAATCTCTCCAAGCCTCAGTCTCCTCATCTGCAAAATGGGGATGAGGGCAGTATGCACCCTATGGGATCATAAAGGGATGACACACTGTATGTGATGGGCCAGGCACAGGATAGTAGAGAATGAGTGTTGGCTGCATTGATGATAATATTTTCTGTGTGCAGATGAAATTGCATCTTGTGTCCAAAGGAAGTATTCCCTGGAAGCATCTGATGCCCCAGAAACAAGGCAGGCAGCAGGGGAGGACCCACCAGATACACAGACAAATAAAGGTAATGGAAAAGAGATCCCAACAACATTCACTGGAAGGGAATAAAAGTTCCATCTAAGAATCACATGCAGAGAGAAACATGACTGTATTTGTGTTCAGGCTGCTGGAATGCATGTTGTCTCACAGAGAGACCCTAATGGATTGACTTGACAGAACATTAAGCCTCTTTTCTGGGTCTTTTTTATTCTCTTCTCCAGCATCATCCATGTCTTTTGTTGTGGAAAATGCTTTCATCCCATGCCAACAGAAATTACTTCACTCTCATACCTGAGATGCTTGCTTAAGAACATGTCTCAAAGTGTCTCGAGTTCTCAAATCAAGAAAAAACCCAAATCACCCTGTGGGGACCAGAAGCAAGGAAAAGAAGTTTAATTGGGCTCACAGATGTGTTTCAAGGCAACGTGACTGGGGTGGAGCTGTGTGGCCTTGGGCAAGTTGCTCAACCTCTCTGGCTTCAGTGTGTTCATTTGTAAAACAGGGAAATTAGAATGTTCACTTAATTGGTGGTTGTGAGGATTAAATGAGATAATCCACAGATCGTGTTAGACAGACTCAGAGCCTGGGTGTTGGTGTTGCTACCTTTCCTTGCCTCCAACCTGGAGTCATTTTTTTGTTACTGAAGAGATTCCCATCCTCACAAATAAGTCTGAGGCTTTCTTTAAAGCTTTTGATGATTTGTTTTTAAATATTTTTCAAAAGTAAAGTAATTTTCATATTAAAAAAATTTTAATCCTCTATCCCAGGACTACCCCAAACACAAACATTGTGAGAATTTTGTAGTATTTCTGTCTAGTTTCTCTCCCACCCCCGTGTTTTTATTTTACATATAGAGGTAATTATAGTGCAAAGATATTTTATATATAATCGTTCCTCAACATCCGAGTATTCCCTATATTTTTTATTACCCAGATATCCACACAGTTACGAGCTTAGAGAAGCAAACGTTGTCCTAACATAAATATATTCACAAATGAACTTCAACTTCACAATTATCCATTCTGGAGTAAATACAAACATCACTTTGGAGCCCATCAGATCAATATATTTGCCAATGTTTATCTCTCAATGTTGATGGATGTTTGAAATTTAACAATACAATTCTCAATGATGCGAATCGATTGCAACATGAAAACTGGAAATCTTTGCAGAGGACAGCAGGATTTCATGAAGTCAGTGAAAGTGATGTGGGAGAACCATTTGCAGCACCTGAAGAGTTAGACTGGTTAACAATGGAAAAACAGGAAACAAGCAGATAACAGTAATGCTCAAAAGAGCGAAAGAGCAAAGGATTTTAAAAGCCCTGTGGGGAAATTGATGAAGATCTTGCAAACGTATGCAAAAAACGACCCCCTGTAGGAATACATCACAAAAGCCAAAGATAAAACGAAAGATGTTCCATTCGTATAATTTTTCAGTAGGAAATTATATACATGCAAAATATCAACTTTTGACTCATTCTTTGTTAATTTGAAGAATTAGAGCATATTTGCAATTAGTACTTAAATATTGTTAAGTGGGATCTAAAAACAAACTTAGGTTTACGAAGTTGGGATGCCTTTTACCAGACAAAGTCCCAACTGGATTCCTACTTTCATTGGATTCACTCTAAGAAGATTTTTCCAGTAGTAAGTATTCTGGAATGGAGATTTCCTCTATCACTTTCTCACTTAATATCATATTACAACCATCATTTTAATGGTTACATTTACGTATTTACTTATTACCCTTTTGCTAACTTTTAATAATGTTTCCAACTAGATGCTTTTAAAAGTAATAGGGCAGGTTCTTCTCCAGGGCCTTGGCGGCTTCCATGTCGTCCAGGGTTTCACCCCACTCATGATGGGACAGCGTCTGCTTGTCCTGGAAGAGGGCATGTCTGACACACGGGTTTTGCATCTTCAAGAGACGCCCGGCACCATGGCGCTTCTCTTTTGCCAACTCAAAGAAGACGTGGCTCAGGCCCTCTATAGCCATATCTTCTCAGTGAAAATAGAACAGAAAGAGTCGTGTGGCTGACAGGGTCTTGGTGCTCCAGCCGTGTGTCAGGTCTGAGCCTCTGAGGTGGGAGAGCCAAGTTCAGGACATTGGTCCACCAGAGACCTCCTGGCTCCATGTAATATCAAATGGCAAAGCTCTCCCAGAGATCCCCATCTCAATGCTAAGACGCAGCTCCACTCAACGACCAGCAAGATACAGTGCTGGACACCCTATGCCAAACAACTAGCAAGACAAGAACACAGCCCCACCCATTAGCAGGGAGGCTGCCTAAGGTCATAAATAAGGTCACAGACACCCAAAAACACACCAGTGGATGTGGTCCTGCCCACCAGAAAGACAAGATCCAGCCTCATCCACCAGAACACAGGCACCAGTCCCCTCCACCAGGAAGCCTACACAACCCACTGAACCAACCTTACCCACTGGGGGCAGACACCAAAAACAACAGGAGCTACGAACCTGCAGCCTGTGAAAAGGAGACCCCAAACACAGTAAGTTAAGCAAAATGAGAAGACAGAGAAACACACAGCAGATGAAGGAGCAAGGTAAAAACCCACCAGACCAAACAAATGACGAGGAAATAGGCAGTCTACCTGAAAAAGAATTCAGAGTAATGATAGTAAAGATGACCCAAAATCTTGGAAACAGAATGGAGAAAATACAAGAAACGTTTAACAAGGACCTAGAAGAATGAAAGAGCAAACAAACAATGATGAACAACACAATAAATGAAATTAAAAATTCTCTAGAAGGAATCAATAGCAGAATAACTGAGGCAGAAGAACGGATAAGTGACCTGGAAGATAAAATAGTGGAAATAACTACTGCAGAGCAGAATAAAGAAAAAGAATGAAAAGAATTGAGGACAGTCTCAGAGACCTCTGGGACAACATTAAATGCACCAACATTCGAATTATAGAGGTCCCAGAAGAAGAATAGAAAAATAAAGGGACTGAGAAAATATTTGAAGAGATTATAGTTGAAAACTTCCCTAATATGGGAAAGGAAAGAGTCAACCAAGTCCAGGAAGCGCAGAGAGTCCCATACAGGATAAGTCCAAGGAGAAACACGCCAAGACACATATTAGTCAAACTATCAAAAATTAAATACAAAGAAAAAATGTTAAAAGCAGCAAGGGAAAACAACAAATAACATACAAGGGAATCCCCATAAGGTTAACAGCTGATCATTCAGCAGAAACTCTGCAAGCCAGAAGGGAGTGGCAGGACATATTTAAAGTGATGAAAGGGAAAAACCTACAACCAAGATTACTCTACCCAGCAAGGATCCCATTCAGATTCGACAGAGAAATTAAAACCTTTACAGACAAACAAAAGCTAAGAGAATTCAGCACCACCAAACCCGCTTTACAACAAATGCTAAAGGAACTTCTCTAGGCAGGAAACACAAGAGAAGGAAAAAACCTACAATAACAAACACAAAACAATTAAGAAAATGGTGATAGGAGCATACCTATTGATAACTACCTTAAATGTAAATGGATTAAATGCTCCAGCCAAAAGATATACACTGGCTGAATGGATACAAAAATAAGACCCATATATATGTGGTCTACAAGAGACCCACTTCAGACCCAGGGATGCATACAGACTGAAAGTGAGGGGATGGAAAAAAGATATTCCATGTAAATGGAAATCAAAAGAAAGCTGGAGTAGCAATTCTCATATCAGACAAAATAGACTTTAAAATAAAGACTATTACAAGAGACAAAGAAGGACACTACATGATGATCAAGGGATCAATCCAAGAAGAAGATATAACAATTGTAAATATTTATGCACCCAACATAGGAGCACCTCAGTACATAAGGCATATCCTAACAGCCATAAAAGGGGAAATCAACAGTAACACAATCATAGTAGGGGACTTTAGCACCCCGCTTTCACCAGTGGAGAGATCATCCAAAATGAAAATAAATAAGGAAACACAAGCTTTAAATGATACATTAAATAAGATGGACTTAATTGATATTTATAGGACATTCCATCCAAAAACTACAGAATACACTTTCTTCTCAAGTGCTCGTGGAACATTCTCCAGGATAGATCATATCTTGGGTCACAAATCAAGCCTTGGTAAACTTAAGAAAATTGAAATCGTATCAAGTATCTTTTCCGACCACAACGCTATGAGACTAGATATCAATTACAGGGAAAAAATATGTAAAAAATACAAACACATGGAGGCTAAACAATATGCTACTAAATAACCAAGAGATCATGAAGAAATGAATAAATACCTACAAACAAATGACAATGAAAATACGACGACCCAAAACCTATGGGACGCAGCAAAAGCAGTTCTAAGACGGAAGTTTATAGCAATACAATCCTACCTCAAGAAACAAGAAAAATCTCAAATAAACAACCTAACCTTACACCTAAAGCAATTAGAAAGGGAAGAACAAAAATAAAACCCCAAAGTTAGCAGAAGGAAAGAAATCATAAAGATCAGATCAGAAATAAATGAAAAAGAAATGAAAGAAACAATAGCAAAGATCAATAAAACTAAAAGTTGGTTCTTTGAGAAGATAAACAAATTGATAAACCATTAGCCAGACTCATCAAGAAAAAAAGGGAGAAGATTCTATTCAAATCAATAGAATTAGAAATGAAAAAGGAGAAGTAACAACTGACACTGCAGAAATACAAAGGATCATGAGAGATTACTACAAGCAGCCATATGCCAATAAAATGGACAACCTGGAAGAAATGGACAAATTCTTAGAAAAGCACAACCTTCCGAGACTGAACCAGGAAGAAATAGAAAATATAAACAGACCAATCACAAGCACTGAAATTGAGACTGTGATTAAAAATCTTCCAACAAACAAAAGCCCAGGACCAGATGGCTTCACAGGCGAATTCTATCAAACATTTAGAGAAGAGCTAACACCTATCCTTCTCAAACTCTTCCAAAATATAGCAGAGGGAGGAACACTCCCAAACTCATTCTACAAGGCCACCATCACCCTGATACCAAAACCAGACAAAGATGTCACAAAGGAAGAAAACTACAGGCCACTATCACTGATGAACATAGATGCAAAAATCCTCACTAAAACACTAGCAAACAGAATCCAACAGCACATTAAAAGGATTATACACCATGATCACGTGGGGTTTATCCCAGGAATGCAAGGATTGTTCAATATACGCAAATCAATCAATGTGATACACCATATTAACAAATTGAAGGATAAACCATATGATCATCTCAATAGATGCAGAAAAAGCTTTCGACAAAATTCAACACCCATTTATGATAAAAACCCTCCAGAAAGTAGGCAGAGAGGGAACTTACCTCAACATAATAAAGGCCATATATGACAAACCCACAACAAACATCGTTCTCAATGGTGAAAAACTGAAACCATTTCCACTAAGATCAGGAACAAGACAAGGTTGCCCACCTTGTGGGTGTCTCACCACTATTATTCAACATAGTTTTGGAAGTTTTAGCCACAGCAATCAGAGAAGAAAAAGAAAAAAAAAAGGAATCCAAATCGGAAAAGAAGAAGTAAAGCTGTCACTGTTTGCAGACGACATGATACTAAACATAGAGAATCCTAAAGATGCTACCAGAAAACTACTAGAGCTAATCAATGAATTTGGTAGAGTAGCAGGATACAAAATTAATGCACAGAAATCTCTTGCATTCCTATACACTAATGATGAAAAATCTGAGAGAGAAATTAAGGAAACACTCCCATTTACCATTGCAAGAAAAAGAATAAAATACCTAGGAATAAACCTACCTAAGGAGACAAAAGACCTGTATGCAGAAAACTATAAGACACTGATGAAAGAAATTAAAGATGATACAAACAGATGGAGAGATATACTATGTTCTTGGATTAGAAGAATCAACATTGTGAAAATGACTAAGCAACAGATTCAATGCAATCCCTATCAAACTACCAATGGCGTTTTTCACAGAACTAGAACAAAAAATTTCACAATCTGTATGGAAACACAAAAGACCCCGAATAGACAAAGCAATCTTGCGAAAGAAAAACGGAGCTGGAGCAATCAGGCTCTGGGTTTCAGACTATACTACAAAGCTACAGTAATCAAGACAGTATGGTACTGGCACAAAAACAGAAATATAGATCAATGGAACAGGATTGAAAGCCCAGAGAGAAACCCACGCACATATGGTCACCTTATTTTTGATAAAGTAGGCAAGAATATACAATAAAGAAAAGACAGCCTCTTCAATGAGTGGTGCTGGGAAAACTGGACAGCTACATGTAAAAGAATGAAATTAGAACAGTCCCTGACACCATACACAAAAATAAACTCAGAATGGATTAAAGACCTAAATGTAAGGCCAGACACTATCAAACTCTTAGAGGAAAACATAGGCAGAACACTCTATGACATAAATCACAGTAAGATCCTTTTTGACCCACCTCCTAGAGAAATGGAAATAAAAACAAAAATAAACAAATGGAACCTAATGAAACTTAAAAGCTTTTGCACAGCAAAAGAAACCATAAACAAGACGAAAAGGCAACCCTCAGAATGGGAGAAAATATTTGCAAATGAAGCAACTGATAAAAGATAAATCTCCAAAATATACAAGCAGCTCATGCAGCTCAATATCAAAAGAACAAACAACCCAATCCGGAAATGGGCAGAAGACCTAAATAGACATTTCTCCAAAGAAGATATACAGATTGCCAACAAACACATGAAAGAATGCTCAACATCATTAATCATTAGAGAAATGCAAATCAAAAGTACAATGCGATATTATCTCACACTAGTAGAATGGCCATCAGCAAAAAATCTACAAACAATAAATGCTGGAGAGGGTGTGAAGAAAAGCAAACCCTCATACACTGTTGGTGGGAATGTAAATTGATACAGCCACTATGGAGAACAGTATGGAGGTTCCTTAAAAAACTAAAAACAGAACTACCGTATGACCCAGCAATCCCACTACTGGGCATATACCCTGAGAAAACCACAATTCAAAAAGAGTCATGTACCACAATGTTCATTCCAGCTCTATTTACAATAGCCAGGACTTGGAAGCAACCTAAGTGTCCATAGACAGATGAATGGATAAAGAAGATGTGGCACATATATACAATGGAATATTACTCAGCCATAAAAAGAAACGAAATTGAGTTATTTGTAGTGAGGTGGATGGACCTAGAGTCTGTCATACAGAGTGAAGTAAGTCAGAAAGAGAAAAAGAAATACCGTATGCTAACACATATATATGGAATCTAAGAAAAAAGAAAAAAAAAAGGTCATAAAGAACCTAAGGGCAAGACGGGAATAAAGACACAGACCTACTAGAAAATGGACTTGAGGATATGGGGAGGGGGAAGGGTAAGCTGTGACAAAGTGAGAGAGTGGCATGGACATATATACACTACCAAACGTAAAATAGCTAGCTAGTGGGAAGCAGTCGCATAGCCCAGGGAGATCAGCTTGGTGCTTTGTGACCACCTAGAGGGGTGGGATAGGCAGGGTGGGAGGGAGGGAGATGCAAGAGGGAGGAGATATGGGAACATATGTGTATGCATAACTGATTCACTCTGTTATAAAGCAGAAACTAACACACCATTGTAAAGCAATTATACTCCAATAAAGATGTTAAAAAAATTAAATTATTAAAGGTTTATTTTAAAACAATGGCATTGTGATTGTAGTTTTTAATGGACTCTTTTTTTTACCATGTGTTTTTATTTTTATTTATTTATTTTCTTGACGTACAGTTGATTTACAATGTTTCAGGTGTGCAGCAAAGTGATTCAGTCATATATATAAAAAGAATATATATGTATAAATATATATATATCTTTTTCAGAATATATATATTCTTCAGATTCATATATATATATAAATATATTCTTTCAGATTCTTTTCCATTATAGGTTATTATAACATATTGAATATAGTTCCCTGTGCTATACAGTAGGTCCTTATTGTTTATATATTTTATATATAGTAGTGTGTATCTGTTCATCTCAAATTCACAGTCTATCCCTCCCCGTCTTTTCCCCTTTGGTAACCATAAGTTTGTTTTTTATGTTTTAATGGACTCTTTATCTCTTAGAGATATATGCTGTAAGATTAACAGGTACAATGATATGATGCCTAGACTTTGCTTTAAAATAATCCAGCAAAGTACAGACAGTAGGTGGGGTTATAGAGAAACCAGATTTACCTAATGCTGATAGTTACTGAAGTTAGGAAGTAAGTACATGAGGTTGTTTTTATGATTCTTTCCAATTTTGGTAAGTTTGAACATTTTCATGATAAAAAGTTTTTTGTTTTTTTTTAATAAATTTATTTATTTATTTATATTTTATATTTGGCTGCGTTTGGTCTTCGTTGCTGTGTGCAGGCTTTCTCTAGTTGCAGCGAGTGGGGCTGCTCTTCATTGCGTGTGCGGGTTTCTCATTGCGGTGACTTCTCTTGCTGCGGAGCATGGGCTCTAGGCACGCAGGTTTCAGTAGTTGTGGCACGTGGACTCAGTAGTTGTGGCTTGTGGGCTCTAGAGTGCAGGCTCAGTAGTTGTGGCGCACGGGCTCAGTTGCTCCACGGCATGTGGGATCTTCCCAGACCAGGGCTCGAACCCGTGTGCCCTGCATTGGCAGGTGGATTCTTAACCACTGCACCACCAGGGAAGTCCCTAAAAAGTTTTTTGAAAATTAAAAAAGTTGAACCTACATGCTCCTAAACATGCTCCCCAGAGTAGACTGTATCTGCCTGGAGGAAGGAGAACCTTCATCTCACCTGAAGTGCCACTCTCCGCCAGCTAGGCCATGTGTCCTGACCTGCAGGCTCCCCACTGCAGTCCAACAGGGTGCCTGGGCCTTGGCACACCTCTCCATGGAATGATGGGATGATGTAGGTGTCTGACCCCTGGGGCTGCTAAGTTCCCCCAACCCAACCTCGCTCCTAACCAACTCCATGTGACATCATAGAATTTGCCTCAAGCCCTGTTGAATGATCAGCAGTGACCACAACTTGCCCCACACGTGTTAATTTGGACAATAAAGCCCACAAGAAAATTTCCTGGGGACATCTGCAAGAAATCCTTGTCTCTTAGAAGACCTGTAGGAAACTACCCTCTTTCTTCCATTGGGCATAAACAGGGAAGCAGGTAGCCCCAATTGCAATGGCACCCACCCTAAGATCTTGGAACCTTGAGAGACAAAAATAGTGCTGGATCGATCCCATCTTGAAGCCCACACCACTTCTGTATTTCCAGTCATGAAAGCCAGTACCTTCCCTTGCTGTTCAATCAGCCTGAGTTTGCTGTGACCTGCAACCCACCACCCTAACCTGGTCCAGCCACATAAAACTTTCTTCACGCAGGCTCCACGTGTATCAGTTTAAGCAAATCTGTACAGATTTGCCAGAAAGGTAGGCCAAGAGTGCAATAGTTCATTTGAAACTGTCAAACTCAGAATCCCAGTTTAGGCCCTGCTGGGAATCCTAGTCCAGATGATACAAGTTTTTACAAACATTAATAATAGAACTAAACAGATTCAAAGCCTTCTTTACCACCACTATTCAATTAATCAACCAGCCACTTGTCAAATACTCCTCTAGGCCATTACCACTCAGTTCAGGCCTGCAACATCAATTGCCTGGACCATTGCAGTATCCTCCCTATTAACTCCCTTCAGTCATCTATCTCTCACATTGCCCCTAGAGGGCTCTTTCTAACTCATACGTCTGATCAAGGAACTCTCTGGTTCAAAAATTCTTCAATGACTCTCCTTTTTGTTAAATTGTGGTAAAATACACATAACATAAAATTTAACATTTTAATTTTTTTTAAGTGTACAGCTCAGTGGCATTAAGGACACTCATACTTTCTGTCTCTATGAATTTGACTAATCTAGAGACCTCATATAAGTAGAATCATACAGTATTTGTCCTTTTGTGACTGGCTTATTTCACTCAGCATAATGTCCTCTAGGTTCATCCATGTTGTGGCATATGTCAGAATTTCCTTCCTTTCTAAGGCTGAATAATACTCCATTATATGTATAGATCACATTTTTTTGTTTGTTTTTCTGCTTACTTTTAGATAAACTTAAGTTTTTAGCACAGTTTTAGATTTTATGGAAAAATCTGAGTATACCACAGAGAGTTCTCATATACTTCACACCAAATTATATTATCATATATCTCCGCTCCTACTACCATCTCATATTAGTATTAGATGATACATTTCATACAGTGAACCAATACTGATACAATATTATGAATGGAAGTCTGCACTTGATTTGGATTTTCTTAGTCTTTTCCTAATATTCATCTTCTGTTCAAGGATCCCATCCAAGACCCCATATTACATTTAGTCCTCTCTTCTTAGGCTGCTCTTGACTGTGGCATTTTCTCAGACTTTCCTTATTTTTGGTGACCTTGCCAGTTTTAAAGAATATTGGTCAAGTATTTTGTAAATGTCCCTCCATTGGGATTTGTATAAGTTGTGCTGATAGTACGTACCCTTGATGTGAATGGATAAGAAATGGCACTTTACCTCTGTGGTCTTCCTCCCCAAAACCCATAACCCCAGTCTCACCTTAACAAGGTCATGAATTTTTAAAATAAAATGTATGATAGATAATACACTCAATATGGTTCAAAAATCAAATGATGCCCAAAGATCCACAGTCAAGAGTCACCTGCGTGCCCCTTTCCCTCTCTGCCCAGCCTCCCCCCCTCAACACTCACGGGCTTTCACTTGTGTTAGTTTCTGGGGTCTCCTTACAGAATCGGGGCAAATATAAACTCTTACAACCCTGCCACACACGCACACGTTTTACACAGCTCACTATTCTGCTCCTTGCTTTTTTTTTCTCAACAACACATCCCAAGATCTGCCCGCGTCATGCACACAGCACTTCCTCACTCTCCCACACCTGGTACACGGTGCCAGGGCCATCGTTCACTGAATGAACTAGTCTCCGACTCACAGACACTTGATTTACATTTAGTCCTCTATATAGAGAGTCCATATAAATGCTCCTATACACATACCGTGAATAATCGTGTGCATTGTTCATTTCACACAAATATCTGCAGGTACATCTCCAGGAAAAAGCATCCCCACGTGAGGCTGCTGGGTCAAAGACCATGCGCATGTGCAGTTTGGATAAGGAACGCCAAAGTGGCCCCCGACGGGGCTGGACCAGCGCGATTCCCTCCGGCAACGGACGCACGCGGGGCTGCTTCTCGGCAGCTCTGTCCGCTATCCAGGACATGACCAACTTGTGCATTATGCGATCTTCATAGGAAAAAGTGGCATTTTTCATTGACATTTCCCTTTTTATGATGGGGTAGATGAGCTTATGCTCAGGTGCCATTCGATGAGATTCGCCTTCTGTGAACTGTCTTCAGATCCTGGGCTGCCCCTCGGCCACGGGCCAGGCTCTGTAGGTGCTACACATCACATGGGCTCAAGCTGCGGAACGCAGACTGAGGAAGCCCAGAGCGAGACTGCCAGGCTAAGAATCAGGACCGTTCCAGAAGGGAAAAGCTCAGCTGTGGCTAGAGTCGCCAGGGAAGGTTTCACACCTGGAAGGTGGGACGTGGCCAAGGCCTCCAAGTTTCTTCTGTTCTGGAAGGTGGATCCAACCGTGTCTCCGCAGGTCACCGGGGCCGCCAACAGCCTTTCGGCGTGGAAATCCACTCAGGGGGTTCCGGACGCGTGCCGGGGCCCATCCTCGCTCGCGGCCCCTCGCTGGTCCCCCGGGTCCCGGCCGCCCGGAGTCCGCCCGGCCCGCGGGCCCATGTGCTCGGCGGCCGCACGCCTTCGGCCCGCTGGAGAGCGGGGCTGGAGGGCCTATATCACATTTTTTAATCCATTCACCCATTGATAAACACGTAGGTTGCTTCCACCTTTTGGCTATTGTGGATAATGCTGCTATGAACACGGTGTACAAATATCTCTTTAAGACCTTGCTTGCAATTCTTATGGGTATATACTCAGAAGTGGAATTGCTGGGTCATATGGTAATTCTTTCAATGACTCTCTTTTGCTTGTACATTAAACTCCTTTGCTCTAGGCCTCCATGCCTCCCACCCAGTATCTACACTGTTGCCAGAGGCTGCCCTTTGCCCACTGGATAAAGTCAAAAGCCTTGATTTTACTTCTGTCTACCAGATCCCTATCTTGCTGCATCCTTCTTGAACCATAAATTCTAGCCCAGAGATGCTGGTTGCCCATTAGAATCCCCAGGGGGCTTTTAAAAATACCTACCCTCGGAGCATTTAAGTTCCCCAGAGCATCAGGTGAGCAGGCTTTTTGGAGAAGCACAGGTATCTATGCTCAATCACTTTCCATTCCTCTAGTACCTAAGATATTTTGTACCTCTAGGCCTTTGTGTACCAAGCTCTCTCTGGAAACCCCTTCACTCCCTGAGTGTTTGACACACACCAACCCACATCAAGAATCACACACTTTGTAAATTCTTTTCTAACATTTCTCAATAGAATCAACCAGTCCCCCCTAGAGTCCCTGTGTATCCCTATCTTACCAGGGTTGCCTACCCCATCTAGAACATAAGCCCTTTGAGAGGAGGGATTCCATCTTATCTCTGCCCCCCTTCCATCTAGAACAGTTGCTGGCAGACAGGAGCCCCTCAGCCAGAAGTCACCTCATTAGCATACCAAAGACACTCATCACTTCAGAGATTCCAAGGGTTTTAGGAGCTGAGTGCTGGGACCTAGGAACAAAGCCCAAATATTTTTTATTATACCACAGGCTGATGACCTGTTTCAGCCCCCAAATGCAGGCATTCCTAAAACCTAACTTTACTTCAGTCCCTGGACGCAACCATTCCTGAAGCCTGATTTTTAAAATTACTTGAGTCAATAAATTCACCACTGCCACCCTTTTTTTTAACCTGAGTCGGTTTGCGTTGTGCTTCCACCTCTTACACTAAAAGAATGTTGACTGATACCCCATCCATCGGGAATGCCCTCCTCAAGACCAACACATTTATCAGCCTGACAAACTTCGGCTCATCACTCACACCTTGATTCAATGCTTCCTCTACTGGGTAGGCTTCCATGATTCCCCAGAGCAAACCTAGGGGTTCCCAGTGCACTCTGCATGTTCCCCCCCTGCAGCATTTGTCTAACACCGTGATGACTGTTGATCTGTGTTTCCGCTGCACTAGACCGTTTGTTCCTGGCGAGGAAGCACTAGGGCCTTTTTATGTTTGTGACCCCAGCAGCACCCGGTAAATAGCTGTTGTGTTGAATGAACGAGTAAGTGAATGATTAAATAGTAAAGTGTCACCTTCCTCTGACAATGGATTTATTTTTAAACAGGGAAAGAAAAGCAAAGGCTGTACTATTGATGGTGGCTTCAGGGCTCATGCGTGTATTCTCTCCTCCGATTAAATAGCAGGCAAGGTGTGTGGGAAGGGAACGGAGGGACCTCGGAGACAGGAAGATAAAGGAGTGGGTGGCTCTTGCCAGCAGCCTGCCTTTCTTTCTTCTTCTGCTGTGTGTGTCCAGCCACGGCCCCCAGTGCCCACCTGCCATGACCAACTGCTCTGGATCCCCGGAAACAATGAGAAATAATTTGTCTGAGGAGGGGGCGGGGGAGATCGGATGGGAAAAGGGAGGAAGATGTGTCCGTTTCAATCCAGCCAGCTCCAGCTCTCCACCACTGCTCCCTGAGCTAGCCAAATGCATCTTCTAATTTAGGTCATTCTTCTTTTCCCAGCCCCTGGTAAAGGACCACACAAAACACTGTCGGAATTCAACCACACTTCCTCCCTATGAAAAGGAAAAGGGAGAAGGCATGCAAAAGAGAAATGGATGGGGGAAGAAAAGAAGGAAAAGATAAAGGAGAAACAATCATAGCAATAGCTAATAAGTATAGCTCTGACTCTATGCCAGGCACTTGGCTGACAATCTGACATAGAGTAACTCAATTCATCCTTCTCAAAACTGCGTGAGGAAGGTCCTAGCATCATCCCCGTTATACAGATGAGAAAGGGGAGCAAAAATAAAGCAGAAACAGGTCAGGGATTTTTTTAAAAAATATTTTCAAAGGAAGGCACTGATGGATCCCAAGCCCTGGCACACAGATTAGCACATAGTAGGTGCTCATTCAATAATGTGGAGTGAAGTTTTGGAAGAAATCCTAGCCCACAGCAAAAAGACAACATCATCATCCCTTATGAAGTGGAAAAGAACACATTCCAAAACAATAGGTATGTATTATGCTAATTTTGCTTTAGTACACAAACGGGAAAAGTTCTAAAGGACAATTGCCACCATTAATGGGGATTATCTTGAGGTGGGGGTGGGGGATAAAGGATAAATTCAGTCATTTCAAAAGCACTGATTTTTTAAAAAAAATGAGAATTCTTTGATTTCATAGTAAAGCATATATTTGAGGGGGAAAAAAAGATAGCGTGTGCAGTACTTCCTGCCACTCTAAGCACAAGACCATCACAGCCAGATTTTTAGCAATTTTGGATCGAGCCACTGGGGTTAAGGGTGGGATTGGACTTTTGTATTAAACTAGGCCTTGAAGCTTAAGCAGCTCTGGAAGTTTTACACTGAAAAGGCTTAGGAGCATCGACTGGATTTGCATTTGGGACTGTGGTTGTGTCTTGAAGTCACATTTGCATAACAACCTCATATTTTTATTTGGCTTATTTAGTTATTAAATGTTACATAACAAACTACCCCAAAACTTAGTGTAAAACAGTGAACATTTATGATTTCATAGTTTCTGGCACAGCTGAGAGGGTGTTCTCTGCCTCAAGCTCTCTCATGAAACTGCCATCAAGATGGCATCATCTAGGGCTGAGATCTCATCTGAAAGCTCAACTGAGGAAGGCTCCATTTCCAAGCTTACTCATGTGGTTGTTGATAGGATTCAGCTCCTCCCAGGCTGCTGGCCAAAGATCACTCTCAGTTCCTTGCCTCATGGGCCTCTCCATAGGCAGCTCACAACAGCTTGCTTACTCAGAGCCAGCAAACCAGAGTGCACAAAAGTAAAGCAAGACAGAAGCCACCATCTTTTTGTAACCTGATGGGAAGTTATATCCCATCACTTTGCTGTATTCTAGTTGTTAGAAGTGAATCATTAGGTCAGTATACACTCAAGGGATGGGGGTTACACAAGGGCATGAAGACCAAGAGGTGGGATACTTGGGACCATCTCAAGGGCCACCACACCTAACTCGAGAGGCTGTAAGGCTTAATGGTTAATCCCAGAGCCAGACTGCCTGGGTTTGAACCCCAGCTCTGCCAAATTCAGCTGTGTGACCTTGAGCAAGTCACTTAACCTATATGTACTTCAGTTTCCTCATTGGGAAAGTGAGCATGATCTTAGTACCTACCTTGCAGGGTTGTGTGGGGATTAAAAGAGTTGATATATGCAAGACACTCAGACCTGTGTCTGGCACATAGTAAGCACTATGTAAAAGCTTGCTACTGTTGTCATAAGTCAATAAAAAGAGCAAAGTTTCCTAAAGATGTTTTTAGTCACAGTTACAACTGGGAAAATGGCAATTGTCTATGGCAAAGAATAAGAACATAGTGGGAGGGACTTCCCTGGCGGTCCAGTGGTTAAGACTCTGTACTTCCAATGCAGGGGGAGCAGGTTCCATCCCTGGTTGGGGAACTAAGATCCCACATACACGGTGCAAAAGAACACAGTGGGGGTTTCCATTTATCGGAAGTTCAAGAATAGGTAAACCTAATCAATAGTAATAGAATAATGGGGGGCACTGGGAAGGGACACTGAGGAACCTTGTCGGGGGCAGGGTTGTTCTACACCTGGATGTGAGTGATGTTGACATTGTTGTATACCTTGGTAAAAATTCAACCAGCCTCCCTGGTGGCGCAGTGGTTGAGAATCCGCCTGCCAATGCAGGCAACCTTAAAGTATATGTGCTTTGCACTTCTTGCCCAATGCATCTTACATTTCATTTTTTAAAGACTTTTTAATGCAATAAATAAATAAATAATAAAAGAGCATGATGTGTTAGCTGGTAGAGGGCTGCTGTTGGGAATTATGAGGGGCTAAAGCCCTAGGTTGAACCATGGTTCCAGGTTGCTAGTCCCCCTGAGGAGGAATGAGTTAGTACATCTTTGCCAGCTCCCTTGGCTGTGACAACAGGAGGGCAGAGCACTGAGAGACACTGGCCTCAGCACTTTTTTAATCTGAGACCTTTGGAAAAAGGCTCTGAGTCGGGGCAGGAAAAGAAGAGCATGGAAGAACTGGCTGGCAAGATGCTGCGGTGGTGGGGAAAAAATGCTTCCAAGGCAAAAAGGGTGAAGAACCAGCTTTTCTGGGCTCTGGATGCATTGCCTGGCAGGCTGGAGACATTCCCACCCATACCTGCTTCCTCTAGAGAAAAGAGGAGGTACAGTGTTTAAGCTTCACCAGCAACCTCCCCTCCCCCGAGAAAAAATGAAAATAGAGCTCACTTTTAAAATATTTTTAAGCCTTTTAAAGAATATTTAGCCAGAAAGTGTTCCCAAGAAAATTGGGTACAAATACTAGGTCAACCTAACTTAAAAAACGCATACATATTTTGGGGCTCTGTGACTATCTGTCTGGTTGGCAGGCGTGGGTGGGAGCAGGTAATTTAAGGTCCAGACATTTAATCCATAGATGTATCATCTAATCAGAAAAAAAAAAAAGGCAGATTTCTCTGTGTTTCTCTGTTCAGGTGCTATAATACTAAGATTTCAGGGCTGGGAACTGGTTTTGCTCCTGGAAATGAGCCTAAAAAGGAACTTTTAGGTTAACCCAGGGAGGAAGACATGATTATGAACATGACATTATCCACAAGTGAATTCCGCCCTTTATGCATAAAGGTTGTCAAGTTTTCATCCTCGATCAATCACCTTTGCAGAAGGGATTAGTCATGTTCACCAATACCCTAGCATAAGGATGGACTACATTTCCCAGCTGCCCTTGTGGTTCAGTATGGTCATGTGAACAGTGAAATGCAAGCAGAACTTTTAGGTGCCTATTCTGGACCTTAAGGAAAGGGACATCTCTTCTCATTTGGCCGTAATCCTTGGTGAGCCAGAAAATGACAATACCTAGAGGATGGTATCTTGGCTTGGGTTCCCCAAAAGGAGACCCTGAGACAAGGATTCAAGTGTAAATATTTATTTGTGAAGTGATCCCAGAAAAAAAAATATAGCAGGGGAGTGGGGAAGTAAGACAGAGTAGGGAAAGCAGCCAGTTACCACCATGGGTGCCTAGAATTCAATCCTGCTGGAGAGTTCTGGAAGGCAACATATAACACACACCTTAGAGCCACCCCATCCAAGGGGGAGGGAGTTGCATTTATCCACCAAGCCTCAGCAGTCATTGGTTGGAGCTGCTACCTGGAGAGGGTAAGCTCCCTAGCACTTCAGGCTTGCCTTGCTTGTACACACAGTGAGCTCCAGCTGCCAGGAAAGGCTCTCAGGCAAAGAGATCCAGGTGCCGTCTGTTGAGAATGGGGCTGGCAGGTTCAGAAATGGTAAGTGCCAGGGGGGTATGGGAGAGCACCAATAACATCTGCTGCAATGGCAAAGCCACGGGACAGAAGGAACTGAGCCCCTGAATGACTGCCTAGAGCAGAGCCACACCATCAACCTGGTCTATAACAAATGAGAGGAATAAACTCCTAACCTCTTTATGGCATTGAATTAGTATTGGCCTCTTTGTTACAGCAGCCTTGCCTTACCCTAATGAATAGATCAGCCTTCTTTCCATTGAGCTTGGGAGCTACAGCTTCAGAGATAATAGCACCCAACACTGAGGACCTGTGGTTTTCATGCATTATTTCAATGAATTTTCATAAGACCCCTATGCCAGGTGCTACTGGTGTCCCACCCATGATATCCCCCCAGTGAGTTTTGAGGGAGGAAGGACAGCCAGAAGTGCTGGGTGGTTAACATCCTCAGAAGCAATTAATGTCCTCAACCAACAACAGATGAGAACTGGTGGATAAATACCCCAGCTCCCTCTCCACTCAAGTGGGGTGACCCTGAAGAGTGTGCTCTCTGCTGCCTCCCAGAGGCCACTGGTGGAACAGAGCCCCCGTTGTCCACAGCGGTAACTGGCCTGATAACATACCATTCACCAGCTGCCTCCTCTCCCTCACCTCCCTCCCCCTTTCCCTCCTGGTGTTTCCTGGGATCACCTTCCAAATAATGATTTGCACTTGAATTCTTATCCCAGGATCTGCCTCCAGACACCCCAAACTAAGACTGAGGAGGAACTATTATCACCTCCAACTTACCGACCAGCTAACATAAAAAGGTCAAAGCCATTCCGGGTGACACAGCAAGGAGGTGACGTGGCTGCGTGCAGGATTCCACCTCTTCGCCACATCACACCCAATGAGCTGCAGCCCTACAAAAGGGGGTACTCTCCTTGCAAGCTCATTATGGCGAAAACCAGCCTCACCATCTTTTTTTCCCCCAAACCTTGTTACTCTCCAGGCTTTAAACGTCAGCTTGACGAACATGTACTGAGTACCCATGGTATGGCCACGCGTGCACTGGGGCCACATAGATAACTGATTCTGCTCTTAAATAGTGCAAGGTCTAATTGGGGAGCTAGTGTTTAAAAGAAGAAAACTCCAACTGGGAGGTTATAATCGCAGTTGCTGTTCACTCTCTGGGCTCTTACTGTGAAATATTTCTACTCCAGTTGATATATAGCCACTATTTCTAGTCTCCCTGAGGGCCCAGGGAGCACACTGGGTGCTTCCTCCAAGCCATCCTGGACCTCCCCTTGAACCAGCATCTAAAGGGGTGGTTTGGGCACCTAGAGAAGCCCCGGGGTCCTACTCTAGGGTTATGGTCCCTGAACTCTGATTGGCTGACGCCTGTGCCCGATCTGATTATCATGGAGGTGAGTCGTCCGTGGGGAGACCAAAGCAGGTGTCATCAGCTTTACCCGAGCTGGTCAGGTAAGGTCTGGGCTAAGTCATTTTGTTTTGTTGTATTTTGTTTTGAACCCAGAAGACTCTAGCCCAGAATGGGTATGGGATTCTTTGGGGGATGATGAAAATGTTCTGGAATTTGATGTTGGTGATCATTGGACAACCTTTTGACTATTCTAAAGGACAGTGAATTATGCACTTTAAAGGGGTGAATTTCATGGATGGGAATTCTCTCTCAAGAAAGCTGTTATTTAAAGTGAGACTGAGACAGAATGGCTATCATCAAAAAATCCACAATCAATAAATGCTGGAGAGGGTGTGGAGAGAAGGGAACCCTCCTATACTGTTGGTGGGAATGTAAATTGGTGCAGCCACTATGGAGAACAGTATAGAGGTTCCTCAAAAAACTAAAAATAGAGCTACCATATGATCCAGCAATCCCACTCCTGGGCATATATCTGGAGAAAACCATAATTCGAAAAGATGCATGTACCCCAACGTTCATTGCAGCACTATTTACAATAGCCAGGACATGGAAACAACCTAAATGTCCATCAACAGATGAATGGATAAAGAAGATGTGGTACACATATACAGTGGAATATTACTCAGCCATAGAAAAGAATGAAATAATGCCATTTGCACCAACATGGATGGACCTAGAGATTGTCATACTGAGTGAAATAAGTCAAAGAAAGAGAAATATTGTATGATATTGCTTACATGCAGAATTTTTTTAAATGATAAAAATGAACTTATTAACAAGAAAGAAGCAGATTCACAGACCTAGAGAAGGAACTTTGGTTATGGGGGTGGGGGGGAAGGGTGTGGGGGAAGGATAGATTGGGAGTTTGGGACTGACATGTACACACTGTTATAGTTAAAATGGATAAATAACAAAGACCTACTGTATAGCACAGGGAACCCTGCTCAATATTATGTAACAACCTAAATGGGTAAAGAATTTGAAAAAGAATAATTACATGTATATGTATAACTGAATCACTTTGCTGTACACCTGAACTAACACAACATTGTTAATCAGCTATACTCCAATATAAAATAAGAAGTTAAAAAAAAAAAGATTTAGTCATGCACATAAAAAAAAGAATGAGAAAGGCAAATACTGTAAGATATCATTTATATGTGAAATCTAAAAATTAATACAAATGAATGTATATACAAAACAGAAACAGACTCACAGATATAGAGAGCAAACTTGTGGTTACCCAAGGGGAGAGGGAAGCGGGGAGGGGCAAATGAGGGGTATGGGATTAACAGTACAAACTACTATGTATAAAATAGATAAACAACAAGAATATATTGTATAGCACAGGGAATAATAGCCATTATCTTGTACTAATTTATAATGGAATATAATCTGCAAAAATACTGAATCACTATGCTGTACACCTGAAACTAATACAATATTGTAAATCAACTGTACTTCTATTTAAAAAGCTGTTATTTAAAAGAAAGAAGGAGGGAAGGAAGGAACAGGTGGGAGGGAGCGAGGAAGGAAGGAAGAAAGGAAAGAACGGAGGGAGGAAAGAAGGAAGGAAGGGAAGGAAGGAAGACTACAGCCTAAATCCTGTTTCCTAACACCTCTGGTATCAGGGCTTGAATAAGTATAAGAAGAGTAAGGCACTCATTTGCAGCAACGTGGATGGACCTAGAGATTATCACACTAAGTGAAGCAAGTCAGAAAGAGCAAGACAAATACCATATGATTCCGCTTATATGTGGAATCTAAAAAAATGAGACAAATGAACTTATTTACAAAGCAGAAATAGACTCACATAGAAAACAAACTTATGGTTACCAAAGGGAGAAGGGGGGAGGAAAACAAACGTATGGTTACCAAAGGGAAAAGGGGGGACTGGAATTAACAGATACGCACTAGTATATATGAAATAGATAAACAACAAGGAGCTACTGTGTAGCACAGGGAACTATATTTAATATCTTAAAATAACCTATAACGGAAAAGAATCTGAAAAAGAATATATATATATGTATAACTGAATCACTTTGCTGTACACCTGAAATACTGTAAACAACAAAATGTAATTAAACAATGTTCAGTTAAAAAATTAAAATTAAAAAAAATTTTTTAAAGAGTAAGGTACTCACTGGGCACAAAATTTACCAGTTACATTGCCTGGCTATATTAGTTAGCTAGGCCTGCTAACAAACTGAGTGGCTTAAACAACAGAATTTATTGTGTTGCAGTTCAGAAAGCTGGAAGTCTGAGATCAAGGTGTCAGCAGAGCCAGGCTCCCTCTGAAACCCCTAAGGAAGACTCTATTCCAGGCTTCCTTCCTGGCTTCTGGTAGTTCTTTGGCCTGTGGCAGCCTTACAAGCTTTATACAGCATTCTCCCCACGTGCACATGTCTCTGTGTCCAAATTTCCTCCTTTCCTAAGGACGTATTGGATGAGGGCCCACCCTACTCCAGTCTGCCTCATCTTAACTAATTACATCTGCAACAACCCTATCTCCAAATATGGTCACATTCTGGTCCTGGGAGTTAGGACTTCAACATAGGAATTTGGGTGGGGGGGACATAAGTCAACCTATAACACATGCCAAGCCATATTGGTGCCTGAGGCCAAAGGAAAAATCAGAAATCCTGATCTAGCCTTTATTTAAAATGGTGATATTTTGTTCATGAAGGTTTTTTGTTTTTTGTGTTTTTTTTGGCTGCGTTGGGTCTTTGTTGTTGTGCGCGGGCTTTCTCTAGTTGCGGCCAGCGAGGGCTACTCTTCTTTGTGGTGCTTGGGCTTCTCATTGAGGTGGCTTCTCTTCTTGTGGAGCACGGGCTCTAGGTGCATGGGCTTCAGCAGTTGTGGCACCCAGGCTCGGTAGTTGTGGCGCCCGGGCTTAGCTGCTGTGACGGCATGTCGGATCTTCCCGGACCAGGGATCAAACCCGTGTCCCTTGCACTGGCAGGTGGATTCTTAACCACTGTGCCACCAGGGAAGTCCTGTTCATGAAGGATTTTTGCATTGATTTTTATATTTTCAAATATTGCTTTAAAGTATATATCTCGAAGGCTGAGTTTTTTTGGTGCCCCTTAAATTTTGCACCCAAAGCAAACACCTCACTTGCCTCATCCTTATCCAGGCAATCCTTGTCTGGCATTTTCCATGATTTAAAGTTTGTGGCCAGTAGTTTCCCCAACCACCTCTGCATATTCTCTCTCTGCCTTCCAAAGGGATGTGTTCAGGCTGAGGAAGTTTAAAGAAGCTGGGCTCTTTCTTATCTGCCCCTGCTGCCATCCTGGGCTTCACTTCTCCCTTCATCAAGGCTGTTCTTTCTGCCCCCCTGCCCCGAAGACGTTTCTTTTGAGAGAGAAGATGAAAGCAAAGCAAAATTGTTAGAGAAATGCAAATCAAAACTGGAATGAGGTACCACCTCATGCCGGTCAGAATGGCCATCACTAAAAAGTCTGCAAATAACAAATCCTGGAGAGGGTGTGGAGAAAACGGGACCCTCCTACACTGTTGTTGGGAATGTAAATTGATGCAGCCACTATGGAGAACAGTATGGAGGTTCCTCAAAAAACTAAAAATAGAATTACCATATGATCCTGCAATCACACTCCTGGGCATATATCCAGACAGAACTATAATTTGAAAAGATACATGCACCCCTATGTTCATTCCAGCACTATTCACAATAGCCAAAACATGGAAGCAACCCAAATGTCCATTAACAGATGAATGGATAAAGAAGATATGGTACATATATACAATGGAATATTACTCAGCCATAAAAAAGAATGAAATAATGCCATTTGCAGCAACATGGATGGACCTAGCGATTACCATACTAAGCAAAGTAAGTCAGAAAGAGAAAGACAAATACCATATGATATCACGTATACATGGAATCTAAACTATGACACAAATGAACTTACCTACGAAACAGACTCACAGACATAGAGAACAGACTTGGTTGCCAAGGAGGAGGGGGGCCAGGGAGGGATGGATTGGGAGTTTGGGGTTAGCAGATGCAAACGATTATATATAGAATGGATAAACAACAGGGTCCTATTGTATAGCACAGGAACTATATTCAATATCCTGTGATAAATCATTAAAAAAAAGAAAGCAGTGTAAGTGGCAAGCTTGGTGCTCTCTCTGTCATTTCTCAAGTTGACACTCTCAGCGAATCCAGCTCTGCCTTGTTCATCTACTTCTTACGTTTCCTTCTGGTGTATGGAAAAAACGTTCTGAGGAAAGCCTTTATCCCTGGTCAATAATATGTGGGAACAATGGCATTGGGTGTCTTGAGATGCAATGCTTTGGTGACATTTACTTTGACCATTTCAAAACACACCAAAGTCCTCCTGGCATATCAGCTGTGTGAATGCAAACCTATTGAAGGCTGCACAGACTGAATCTCTCTCCCTCACCTTCCTCTGACCTTCAGCATCTTCCTAAGAACTGGGGGAGGGGGAGGGAGCACTGGAAAGGAGGAGAGAGGAGGGAAAACATTCAGGTTTGTAGGCACCATCCAATGAGGTTATTCTGGAAACAGCTGTTTTAATATATTACCCACTTTTCTGCACAAAGAAGATATCTCAAATTACGGGGAAGGTTCCAACTTGACAGATCTCATAGTAGTGACAAGACTAGGAATAAGAATAAATAGGAAATACTTTCCTAGCCTCATCTACATGCCAGGTACTTTACATGTATTAACTCACCTTACGAGGCAGATATGATCACTATCCCACCTTACAGATGAGGAAACCAAGGCGCAGAGAGGTGAAGTGACTTGCCCAAAGTTGCACAGCTAGTAAGTGGCGGAAGTAGGACTCGAACACAACCATTTGGGCCAACTGTCCATTCTCTGAACTGCCATGCTACAGCTGCCCCTATTACTATTGTTGCTAAAACAGTCTTAATGATTATTCTAATGATAATAATATTAATCATCATGGACATTCATTACATAATTATTAGCTGATTGTAATAGCAACCCAACACTGCATCATTTGGAGAGAGATTTATTTACTGCGCACGAGACACTGGACCAAGAGTCTTTCCTAGGGTTCTTCTAACAAGTCTGGGAGGGAGACTCTCTTGTTCCCATTTTCCAGACACGGAAATGGGTTTACAAAGACCAGAGACCTTGCCCAAGGCACACAGCCAATCGTCCCCCCTGTAGCTGGGCTTAGAGCCACGAAGCCCTTGGACCACATTGCGCTTGCCCATGAAACAAGAAAGATCATGTTCTATTTTCAACTCTGCTCCTCCAGGGCACACAGCAGCCTCCCTCCCAGGACAGCTGACATTTCCTCTCCAATGAGGCATCTCTCGTTAGAATCTTAGTCTTGATAAGACACTGAATGCGCCAAGCTGGCTCCTTTGGTCGTACTTTTAGGTTTTCTCCCACTTGAAAATTCAGAATTTCTGGACCCCTTCTAGGCAGAATCCAATGCACGTTAATGAACTATTTGGATCACTCAATCAAAGCACCAGTCAGAGAGGCAACAAACGAGCACCTGCTGTATGTGAGATGCTGTTCTAGGCCTGGGGGTATAGCTGTGAACGAAACAAAGATCCCTGCCCTCAAGGAGCTGATATTCTAATGAGTTGAAAAGGGGCAACCAATAAGGCCTCAAATGTATAAAGAGAACTTCAGATAAATTTATAAATTTATAAAAATATGGGAACATGTGATAGAGAATAACAAGGACCAGGGAAGGTCTCTTTGAGCAGGTGACTTCAGAGTTGATACTTAAAAGTGGTCACATTGTGGGGCTTCCCTGGTGGCGCAGTGGTTGAGAATCTGCCTGCCAATGCAGGGGACACGGGTTCGAGCCCTGGTCTGGGAAGATCCCACATGCCGCGGAGCGACTAGGCCTGTGAGCCACAATTACTGAGCCTGCGCGTCTGGAGCCTGTGCCCTGCAACAAGAGAGGCTGCGATAAGTGAGAGGCCCGCGCACCGCGATGAAGAGTGGCCCCCACTCGCCACAACTAGAGAAAGCCCTCGCACAGAAATGAAGACCCAACACAGCCATAAATAAATAAATAAATAAATAAATTAGCTTAAAAAAAAAAGTGGTCACATTGTGAACCTTGAGAGAAGGGGACTCAAGGCAGAATGAATGTCATGTGCAAAGGCCCTGGGGCAAATAAGCCTGTGGATTTTAGGGGCAAGAGGGAGGCTAGTGGGGCTGAGAGTGGAAAACAAGGAGGGTTGTGGGGAAGATGAGATCAGAGAAGCAGGAAGGGGCAGGAGTCCATGGGGAGCTTTGCTCAGTGACAGAAGAAGAGCTGAGTGATGCGGATTCCAAAGGGCTCAATAAAGACTTGCTACCCTTCTTTTCAGATCCTTTCCACTTCAAAATCGTAGGAAACCTTCAAGGAGAATTTCCTTGAGCCAGACGCCGCCCCCCCCCCCCCACACCGTCTCCAGCAGTAAGTCCTGGCAGTGCCGGCACCCCAGTACAACCCGAATCCATCTTTCCATCTCTACTGCTGTACCCCTCAGCCAGGTCGGCATTACTGCTCACCCAGACTACGACAACGGCCTCCTTCCTGCCCTCCCAGCTCTGCCCTTGACTCCCAACGGTCTTTTCTTCACACAGAAACCAGTGGTATCTTTTAAAAATGCAAAATCCACTCCTAGGGATATACCCAAAAGAACTGAAAACAGGTATTGAACCAAGTTCATGTACACGAAAGTTCATAGCAGCACCAATAGCCAACAGGGGAAACAGCCCAGGCATCCATTAATGGATGAGTGTATAGATAAAGTCGGGTCTAGCCATACAATGGAATATTATTCAGCCATGAAAAGGAATGAGACTCTGATACATGCTAGCACATGAATAGACCTTGAAAACTGTATCCTAAGTGAAATAAACCAGACATACATTATATGAGTCCATTTGTCTGAAATATCCAGAAGAGAGAAATCCATAGAGACAAGAAACAGATTGGTGGTTGCCAAGGGCTGGGGGTGATGGGAAAATGGGGAATAACGGCTTTATGAGTATGGGGTGAACTTTGGGGGTAATGAAAATGTTTCAGAACTTGATAAGGGTGGTGGTTGCACAACGTTCTAAATGTACTAAATGCCACTGAATTGTTCACTTTACTTTTTTTTTAATTTAAAGATTTTTTTTTTGATGTGGACCATTTTTTTTTTAAGTCTTTATTGAATTTGTTGCAATACTGCTTCTGTTGTATGTTTTGGTGTTTTGGCCACATGGCATGTGGGATCTTAGCTCCCTGACCAGGAATCGAACCCGCACCCCCTGCATTGGAAGGCAAAATCTTAACCACTGTACCGCCAGGGAAGTCCCAAATTGTTCACCTTAAAATGACTAATTTTATTTATTTGAACTTTACCTCTTTAAAAGGAAATTCTAAATCAAATCATGTTCCCCTCCTGCTTCAACCTTCAATGGCTCCGCATTGTACTGAGGAAAACTAGCCCAGCCTCTCCTGCTAGTCTACAAGGATCTGCATGATCTGATTCTTGCCAACCTGGTCTCCCACTGCCCACCGCAACCCTGCTCACCCTGCTCCAGCCTCACCTGCCTCCCTTCTGCTCCCCAAACACACTAAGCTCATCGCTGCCTCAGGGCCTTTGCACTTGCTGTTTTCTCAGCCTGGCACACTGATCCCCGGATCTTTAATGGCTGCCTCCTTCTTTCCCTTCAGATCTCAGTGCCACCAACTCTGAGAGGCCTTCCTTGCCTGTGGTTGGGCACTGTCACTCCTCTCCCTGGTCCCACCTATAATTGCACCTGAAAGCATCTCTTTGTAGCGCTGATCTGAAATGACTTGCTGATTCTGGGCTCAACTGTTTATTATTTGTCTTTCCTATGAGAATGTAAATTTCATAAAGGGCTGGCCATGTTATGGGAACTCAATAAATGAATCAACTTCACCCCATTGGCACCTGCTGTTTTCTTTCTGCTCAGTAGCCAATGTCTTCCAGGATGAAAGGCATGAGATTCCAAAACAGAAATGGAAACCCTGGAATATCAGTGGTCCTGTATTATCAAACTTATTTTTATATCCTGAAAGGAGGCTGCTAGTACCTCTTTACCAGGCTTGGGGCACCCATCCCCAGGCTCCTGTGAGTTGGGCTGCTACTGGCTCCCAGCCCAGTAACCTAGCCCTGGGTGGGGTCAGTTCTATGGTGGTCCTCCCGCTCCAGAGCTCCCCCCACCCCAGCAGGCATAGGCTGACCTTGGGTTGAACCCACATCCTTAATCTGCTTCTTCCTCTGCCCTATCCTGCTTCCCTCATTTTCCATAGACCACTGGTTCTCAAACTGGAAATACCCCCAGATGTTCTGACTTAATTGGTAAGGAGTAAAGCCCAGCCATCAGGATTTTTTAAAGTCTTCCCAGGGAATCATAATGTGCAGCCAACTTTGAGAAGCACTGCCTTAGAGGTCTCTCCAGAGAATACCCCCTCAATAAATCTCTAGCTCAAGAATCCCCATCTTAGGCTCTGCTTTCAGGGAACCTGACCCAAGATATGTGCTTTCCATGGAATGTGCCCCTCCAGTGGCTAAGACCTGTCACTGGGGTCTGGTCACACAGATGGAGCAGCAAAAACAGGGGTGGGTGAAGGGGGTTATGAGAGAAAGTCTGTGCATGTGTGAGAGAGGGAGGGAGGGAGGGAGAGAGAGACTGAGAGAGAGATAGAGAGACTCAGAGAGCTTCCCAAAGGGTCCCCATAAGATCATGAGAGAGAGAGAAAGAGGGAGAAAGCTCTTCTAATCAGTTCTAGCTCCTCTGTACGCAATAGATGATGGTCAGAGTATCTCTGACCCCCTCCCCACTTGGGACACCCAGAGACCTGACTCGGCTGGGGAGATAAAGAGGGGTGTCCAGGAAGGCTCCCAGAGCTCCCGGCTATCTTCTTCTTCTTCTTCTTTTTTTTTAATCTGATTTCTAGCTTCTCTTTATTTTTTTTTTAACATCTTTATTGGAGTCTAATTGCTTTACAATGGTGTGTTAGTTTCTGCTTTATAACAAAGTGAATCAGTTATACATATACATATGTTCCCATATCTCTTCCCTCTTGCATCTCCCTCCCTCCCACCCTCCCTATCCCACCCCTCTAGGTGGTCACAAAGCACCGAGCTGATCTCCTTGTGCTATGCAGCTGCTTCTCACTAGCTAACTATTTTACATTTGGTAGTGTATATATGTCCATGCTACTCTCTCACTTTGTCCCAGCTTACCCTTCCCCCTCCCCATATCCACAAGTCCATTCTCTAGTAGGTCTGTGTCTTTATTCCCGTCTTGCCCCTAGGTTCTTCATGACCTTTTTTTTTTTTTTTTAGATTCCATATTTAGGTGTTAGCATATGGTATTTGTTTTTCTCTTTCTGACTTACTTCACTCTGTATGACAGACTCTAGGTCCATCCACCTCACTACAAATAACTCCATTTCGTTTCTTTTTATGGCTGAGTAATATTCCATTGTATATATGTGCCACATCTTCTTTATCCATTCATCTGTCGATGGACACTTAGGTTGCTTCCATGTCCTGGCTATTGTAAATAGAGCTGCAATGAACATTGTGGTACATGACTCTTTTTGAATTATGGTTTTCTCAGGGTATATGCTCAGTAGTGGGATTGCTGGGTCGTATGGTAGTTCTATTTTTAGTTTTTTAAGGAACCTCCATACTGTTCTCCATAGTGGCTGTATCAATTTACATTCCCGCTAACAGTGCAAGAGGGTTCCTTTTTCTCCACACCCTCTCCAGCATTTATTGTCTGTAGATTTCTTGATGATGGCCATTCTGACTGGTGTGAGGTGATACCTCATTGTAGTTTTGATTTGCATTTCTCTAATGATTAGGGATGTTGAGCATCCTTTCATGTGTTTGTTGGCAATCTGTATATCTTCTTTGGAGAAATGTCTATTTAGGTCTTCTGCCCATTTCTGGATTGGGTTGTTTGTTTTTTTGATATTGAGCTGCATGTGCTGCTTCTAAATTTTGGAGATTAATCCTCTGTCAGTTGCTTCATTTGCAAATATTTTCTCCCATTCTGTGGGTTGTCTTTTCATCTTGTTTATGGTTTCCTTTGCTGTGCAAAAGTTTTTAAGTTTCGTTATGTCCCATTTGTTTATTTTTGTTTTTATTTCCATTTCTCTAGGAGGTGGGTCAAAAAGGATCTTGCTGTGATTTATGTCATAGAATGTTCTGCCTATGTTTTCCTCTAAGAGTTTGATAGTGTCTGGCCTTACATTTAGGTCTTTAATCCATTTTGAGTTTATTTTTGTGTATGGTGTTAGACTATACTAGCTTCTCTTTAAAAGGTATAAGTTATGGTGGCACTGGGCTTATAGTGGCACAAGGCAGCAACTGGCTCTGACAGTTGTTTCCTTTAAAAGTATAAAGTGTTCAATTCACCTACTCTGCCATTCACAGAAGGCCTGCATGTGTACTTGAACCTATGCGACATTTAAGGGAGCGCTTGCTGGTTTGGAAGAAGCCTGAATCGACCACAAGGTGGTCAGGGACGGCCTGAGATGTTAACTTTTAAACTGAGATCTGTAGGAGACAGAGTGATCACAATCACCGTGCTTCAGTTTCCTTATCTGTAAAATGGGGCTGACAAGGCACGGTTGTGGGAGGGAGTGATGCAAAGGGTTTGGCCTGAACTCTGGAGGCCTGGGGGCATGACTACAGTCCACGCTAGTGTCCTGGGAGGCCCCCAGCCCCAACACCGGGGGTTCTCCGAGGCACTGGCATGCCCCGGCTATCTTACCTGAAGCTGCCAAGGTAGCTCCTCCTCAGGGCTCCTGCAGTGGCTCACCAGCTGTAGTTGGTTAAATTTATCTTGGGTTCCTCTGCTCTGAGTAAATTGCCTCTTTGCACAAAAGCAGAAGAAGACTAAACCCGTTTACAGTGTTTGAAACCCACTCACTAAAATATTTTGCAACCATCACCATAATGACTCGGATTTCCATCTCAGTCATCTCTCGGGAGCTCAGGTGGTTGCAGGGACCTTCGGTGCTGCCTGGCACAGGGGTTGAGAGTCTGCACACTGGGGTCAAGTAGACACGGGTTCAATCCCAGTTCCTGCAACTGACCTGCCGGGGACTACGGCATGGGGTTTCAGTGTACCTGTAAATCGTATTGATGATTTCGGCCTCATCGGAGTTCTGTAAAAGATGAAATGCTGGGAGCCGAGCACAAGAGCTGGCAAATACCAGAGACCAACAGCTCAGTGGTTACAAGGGAACAAAATCTGTAGTCAGGCTGCTTGGGTTCAAATGCCACTCGTGCCCTGTGTGACCCAGGGCAAGTGACCTAGCCTCTCTGTGCCTCAGATTCCCCATGGGCAAAATGGGGACAATGATAGTACCTAAATCATGGAGTTGTTGTAAGGTTACTTAAATTAATTCTTGGAAAGCACTTTGGAAATCGGTCATGCTGTACAATTCCAGGGGGCGCCATTGCATATACAGCCTGTGTAAATGGTGATCCAGGAGTTGTGCAAAGCATCAGCCGATAGCTGCTATTTCAAAGGCCTTTATCTGCCAGGATGTTGATTGTGGGGAAAAATTGTCAGCAACTGTGCTGGGTGTTTTATGTCTATCACTCACTTTATCCTCTTAAGAACTCTATGAACAGGTATCATTATGATCTCCATTTCACAGATGAGGAAACTGAAGCTCAGAGAGGTTGAGTCATTGGTACATAGTCACACAGCTGGGAGATGATGGATGAGGGCTGCAAACTCATGCTTATCTCAGGCAGCGGGCCAGAACCAAGCCACCTAGCTAGTTAATTTAGGTGAATTACGGTCAACCTTAGCCTTATTGTTAACAATTGGTTCATGGATGGGTGGCAGAGGTCAAAAAGGATCAAAATGATCCAAGGAAAGATTTAAGGGGGGGCTTCTGGGAAGGAAGCTTCTTGCTCTAAAGAGGGCATCCCAGGAAGCCAGTCTTCCCCTCTTCCTAGATGTAAATGAGGACATTGTTAACTGGAGTAACAACCATCTTGCAAACCTGAGAGTAGTCAGTCTGGAAACAAAACCAACCCCCAGGGAAGGTGAATGCTGAGAGAATAACAGACAAAGCTGGATCCTTGACCAAACTGTGCCTGAAGCCTAATCCCACTAGACCTGTGGTTATGGGAACCAACAAAACACAATAATGAGCATGGGGTTTCCTTCTGGGGTGATGAAAATGTCTTGAAACTAGGTGAAGGTTGCACAACATTGTGAATGTACTTAATGCCACTAAATTGTACATTTTTAAATAGTTAGTGGTTAATTTTATGTTATATGAATTCTACCTCAGTTTAAAAGGAAACAGTGTGAGTTGGGTTTTCTGTTACTCGCAGCAAAAAGCTTCATAACTCTGATCCCAAAGCTGTGGGTTTTCCACTCCCCCACCGTGCATCCTACAGACACTATTTCCTGTGTCCATATTTCTCAGGCTCATTTGCATTACCAACCTGCAGACTCTGCCTCCCTATACTATCCCGTATTTGTCTCATCTTTTATCAGCAAGTCTCTGCCTAAAATTCCAAATAGAATTCTTTCTTCAAAAAAATCTACATTCCTGGGAAGAAGCTGTGATTTCACTCATTTAATCAACCTGTTTTTTTATTAAGCAACTACTATATCCTTTGCACTGCACAAGGCAATATGAGGGATTCAAAAGAAGTTCCATACAAGTTCTCATTCATTATTCATCTATCTGTTCATTCAGAGATATTGCTGAATGCCTACTGACTCCTGGCACAGTTCTAGATGTCGAGAGACAACGAACAGACAAAAGCCCTGCCTGGGAAGGGCCGATGTTCTAGAATATAAGTGGAGAGAAACAAACAATAAGCAGGATAGATAAGTAAAATGTATAATATGTTAGATTAGGCAAAGTGCTAAGGAAAATATTTTCAAAGGAATTGGGAATAGGAAATGTGTGTGGGCTCTAATTATAGACAGTGGAGTCAGAAAGTCCTCGCTAAGAAGGTGACATTTGAGGAAAGCCCGGAAGGTGAGGGAGGAGCCATGAGGATATCTGTGGGAAAAGTATTTCAAAAAGAGGGAACAGAAAGTGCAAAGGTCCAGCATTTGAGAAGCTCTTGGTCTGCATAGTAAATGTCTTAGTTTGTTAGAGTCACCGTAACAGGGTACCACAGCCTAGAAGGCTTAAACAACAGAAATGTATTTCCTCACAGTTCCGGAGGCTAGAAACCTGAGATCAATGTGTCTGAGGCCTCTCTCCTTGGCTTGTTCCCAGCATCTTCTCCCCGTGTCTTCACATCATCCTTCCTCTGTGTTCGTCCGTGTCCCAATCCCCTCTTCTTACAAGGACTCCAGTCATGTTGGGTTAGGGCACATCCTAAGGACTTCATTTTACTTTAATTGCCTCTTTAAAGGCCCTATCTCCAAATTCAGCCACACTCTGAAATACTAAGGGTTAGAACTTCAACATAAGAATCTGGGGGGACATGATTCATCCCATAATAGTGAAACAAGACTAACCTATGAAACAATGGCAAAATATGCACCACAGCAAACAGGTATTAAAGAGTGATAGAGGGACTGTAAATGTTATGAACGTTTAAAGGAGGCTTCACTCAACCTAAATGTCCATCAACAGATGAATGGATAAAGAATATGTGGTATATAAATATATACAGTGGAATATTACTCAGCCATAAAAAAGAACGAAATAATGCCATTTGCTGCAGCATGGATGGATCTAGAGATTATCATACTAAGTGAAGTAAGTCAGAAAGAGAAAGACAAACACCATATATCTCTTATATGTGGAATCTAAAATATGATACAAATGAACTTATTTATGAAACAGAAACAGACTCAGAGACATAGAGAACAAACTTATGGTTGCCAAAGGGGAAGGAGGGGAGGGATAAATTAAGAGTTTGAGATTAGCAGATACACACTACTGTATATAAAATAGATAAACAACAAGGTCCTACTGTATAGCACAGGGAACTATATTCATTACCTTATAATAAACCATAATGGAAAAGAATATGAAAAAGAATATATATATATGTATAACTGAATCACTTTGTTGTACACCAGAAACTAACACAACATTGCAAATCAACTATACTTCAATTAAAAAAAAAAAAAGAAAAAAGAAGCTTTCACTGAAGCTGTTTTTTAAACACTGATGGGATTTGGAAAGGAATTAGAAGTGAAGGGAAGACTGTGGTCATAACGGTAAAGGGGAAGCCAGCATGCAGTATCTGGGTAAGTGATAAATGCTATGATCATAGTCAGGATGGCTCGATTTTGCCGCTATAACAACTCCAAGTCCCAGGGGCTTAACAGAACAAATACTTATTTCTTGCCCCTGCTGCATGTCCAACATAGGAGGTAGGAGACTGTGATTTGGACCCAGGATGACCAAAGTCTTATCTTGTCACAACAGGAAGAAAGGAATGTGGCATGTCACACGTTGGCTTTTAAAATTCCCACCTAGAAATGACTCAAGTCACTTTCACTCACATCTTACTAACCAAAGCAAGTCATGTGGTCATACCTATTCTCTAGATAGAGGAAGCAGAGGACCAGAAATAGCACCTGTGATGAATATCACCAGTGACTATGTTGATCATTGCCTTCTTGATTGCTCTTCCATCAGACTGTAAACTCCTCACAAGTAAGAATCTCATCCAAGTTGACTTTGCACAGTAGGTGCTTGATACATGGTAACAATTGCTATCCAATTCCCATCCCAATGTCTGGAACAACATAGGAGCAGAGTAAATGTCTGATGATAAATCAAATGGGAAGCTTTGGCAGCATGGAAGTGCAGCATATTGAAAAGTGGAATTGATAAGTGGATGGAGGAGACAGAAACTTGAGAAAATAGTGAAGAGGTTGGTCCAGTCATTGGCACATAGGCTGGTGAAGACTGGAACTTGGTGTCAGAAGTGGGGTTCTTAGATGCCCACCAATGGTGGATGAGCAAGACATTTCAAAGCAAGAACAGGAAGTGCTTGATGACACACTGATGACCAGAACTGAAATAAAGAGATGAGTCAAAGCGTGACTCCCATATCCTGATGCTCAGTGATTAGGAAAAAAGATGTACAGCTCACCCACCTCCCCCTCGGTTCACATGAGACAATCATCTAGTTTTGAGCCATTGCTCACCGGGAAATCTCCCGCTTGGCCAATACCCGATTTCTTCCCAGTCTCTGTCTACTTGTCTCTTTGCTGGATCTGATGCTGGGAACCCCATTCTCCTTGAAACACTACCTTCTCTCGCTTTTCGTGATCTGATTGTAATCTCCTTAGCTGGTTCTTCTAGGTAGCTCCTATGATCATGCCTCTTCATTCTTGTTTTGTTCTTGAGTTGATTTCCTGATTTAGGTCTTGGCTCTTGAGTCCTTTGGAAAGCTGTGACTAATTCCTCGATTATTCCTCTCTTAAAGCATTTACTTCACTGGAACAGTCTACGGGTATGTCTTTGATCTCACTGAGGGCACTAACTAGGATGTATCCATCCTTATATCCCTGACATAACACAGGAGCTGCTCCCCCTCCATCTTCATTTCCCACCACTCTCTCCCTCACTCACCTTGCTCCAGTCACACTGACTGCCTGGCTGGTCCTCAAACACACCAGATATACTCCTGCCTCAGGGCCTTTGCACTAGCTATTCTCACTGCCTGGAAATTCCCTTTCCAAGATCTTTGCATGAATCCCTCCACGCAGGATTCAACTCAAATGTCAGCTTACCAGATTGGCCATCCTTGAACATCTTTTCTAAGATGGTCCAGTCCCAGTCACATTTCACCCCATCACCATGTTTTATTGTCACTTATCACTACCTAAAATTATCCCATTATCTACTTATTTGTGTATCATCTGTCTCCCGTTAGAGAATTTAAACCCCATCAGAATAGGGTCCTTGTCTGATTTGTTCTCTGCCTCAAAGTATTCAATGAATATGTGTTGAATGAATGATTAATGAATAAACATCCACTTCCATCCCTTCTGTAATAATGGCTGTGTCTATAAAGTATTTACTATGTACCAAGTACTGTTCCAAATGCTTTGCATATATTAATTAACTCATTTGATCCTTTAGGAGGTATGCGATGCAATTATCACCCCATTTTACTGTTGGGTAAACTGAGGCACAAGAGGTTGGCCCAAAAATTTACATACAAGCCAATGGAGTCCAGATTTGGTACCCGAAGGTGAGGTGCTGTTGAACACCACTAAGATTATAAAGCTGATAAGAAGTTGGGTCAGGATTTGAACCCAGGCACTCTGGCTCCCAAGCCCATGGGCTTAACCACTATGCTCTCTCCTGTAATTTCTCACAGATTCCTGGGTATCTCCACCTTGACCTTCCCCAGAGTTCCCTTTGAACCCACCTCTTCCTTCACTTCCTAGATGAAGTGGCACTTAACTTGTTTTTAATTCAGGAAGTCTGTGACTCAGGTTGGGAAAAAAAATCACATCTTAATTTTCACTACCTCTAGATGAAATTATGAATGGAGGTAACAAATTACAGTCGTATTAACAGTGTTAACAACACCTGTGACTTTGTCATCGCCAGTGTATTTTTATGTCACAATTATTGTAGATACCTTAAAATATCATTGCTTCTCATCACTACTTTGAAATTGTTAGGGCTGTCACCAGATCTCGTTTCTTACCAGTTATTAAAGAAGCACATTGTTAACGGTATGCAAATCCACCGCTTAAGATATTTTGATAATGAATTTCCAATATAATTGGTCTTTGTGTTTGATTTTATACATTTAAAAACACAGCTCTGGGAAAGCGTCCCTGGGCTTTGTCCCTGGAGGGCAAAGGGCTCCATGACTCAGCAAATATTAAGGATCTCTGCCATAGCCAATGAGCTAATGAGTCCCATTGATTCTCTATCTGACATGTTTCTGGGTCTCTCCATCTTCACTCTCCACATTTCTGTCCCAATTCAGATCCACCCTGTCTCTTCCCTGATTCACAGCATTTCCTTCTTCCAGGCCTCCCTCTGGCTCACCTTGCCTTTCAGTTTTAAGAGCCCACAAGAAATTAATAACTAATATCTACACTGAGTACTATGGTTTACAGCAGATGCTACAGAGAGCTCACAAAAACTTCCTTGGTCTATCCACATCTTGAGATATAAATATGTTAAGAACAAGTCAGGAGATTACACATAAAGACGGAATTTTTACCTTTTTTTTTTTGCCTGCATTGTGTCTTCGTTGCTGCGCGCGGGCTTTCTCTAGTTGCGACGAGTGGGGTCTACTCTTTGTTGTGGTGCGCGGGTTTCTCTTGTTGCAGAGCATGGGCTCCAGTAGTTGTGGTACATAGGCTCAGTAGTTGTGGCACACGGGCTTAGTTGCTCTGCAGCAGGTGGGATCTTCCCGGACCAGGGCTCGAACCCCTGTCTTCTGCCTTGGCAGGCGGATTCTTAACCACTGCGCCACCAGGGAAGTCCGGAATTTTTGCCTTTTCTCATAAAATCATGGCATCAATCAGCTTCTATTGAATGACGGCCATATCCTTCAGAGGGGGCTGGAACGTTCCGGTTTGCCACAGGCCACACCACTCCCTATTGTCTGGGATGGAAGCTGAGCATTCACTGAAATGTATCACCTTAAAGCAAGCCTGCCCCAATCATCTGTCACCTGACAAGTGAGCTTGGCAATGCTGGTTTACAAAGTACTTTACAAATATTTCCTTATTCGATCCTTCTAAAAGCCCCATAGGGTATGTAAGGCAGGAATTCTTACCATCCTCTTTCACAGATGATACAGCTGAGGGCTCAGGGAAGTTAAATAACACACATATGGTCACACAGAATAGAAAGAGCACTGGGGTTTCCATTCCCAGATTCTCTGTTTTTCCCGCTGAAGGGTGTTCTCTTCTGTAATTACTTTCTAAAACACCAATATGATGTTTCTCCCTTCTACCCGAAGACCTCCAATAGCCTGCCCAACAGGATAAATTCCAAGCTCCCCAACCTGGTATCTGAGCTCCTTCAAACCTGGAAGCCTCCCTTTAGAGATGTGCAGCTTCTGCCTTCACATTTGGCATTCTCTCTTTTGAAATCCAGCCTCTCCAAAATCCAGGGCCACCATGCTGTGAGGAAGACCAAGCTAACCACATGGAGAGAAAGAGGCCACCGGAGACATGTGAGTAATGCCTCTTACACTATCTAGCCCAGCCCAGCCATCAACACAACACAGCCAAGTGAGACCCCAGGAGAACCAGCCAGCTGAGTTCTTTCAAACCCCTGACCTAAAGAATCCCAAAAACGAATCATTGAGTATTATTGCTTTAAATGGCTTTTACAATTTGGCCAGCTTCATCTCTCACCATTCCCTCAAACCCTCTCAACTTTCTCTCATTCGATGACTCTGGAAGGTACTTTCCCACCCTTGTGAGTGTGTCCTTGCTGTTCCTCCTCCTTGGCATGCCTCACCAGCCCTGCTTCCCATCTCCTGCCCCAGGAAACCCTCCTCACTGTCTCCAAGACCCACCCCAGACTCCCCAGACTCTCACAACCTTCACAGCCCCATAACTTTGCTCAATCCTTTTCTCCAAACACAACACTCTCTATTACAGAAAGTTGTGGTCTCCTGCCTCAGAAGAGACAAAAAGTCTTTGAAGTCAACACCTTCCTTGTCTCTTGGGAAATCCTGAACTCACTTAGGAAATTATACCAGCTGTGCCCAAGCGTCCCTAGGTTCCTTGAAGGGTCAACAAGTGGGAGAACCGGGAAGTTGGGGAATCCCCCATGTGCAGACTGACTGTTCCCCAAAAGGGAAGGACGCATGGGGCATCTGGGGTGGTTGGACCCTCAGGAAAGGTTCTAGGTCACCCCGAGGATTCTAGGTCCCAAACTTGTCTCAGAAGCAGCAGAGTCTCCAACTTGAGGGAACCCTGCAGTCTGAGACATGGGAGGGTCTCGAACCAGTGAGGACTAATGACTCAAGGGGCTTCTGGATGCTTTGATATTGCATAAAACGTATGCCCCAAGAGGGAAAAATGATGACTGAGGTTACACTACCTACATCCAGAAGTGAAAAAAATAATAATACTGCAGAAGGCAGCTTCTAAGACAGCCACCAATGGTCTCCACTTCCTGATGTTCACATCTTTGCATAATTCTCTTTCCTGAGGAACTTGCTTCTAACCAATGGAATATCTCAACATTGAGAAGATGTCACTTTTCTTTTTTACTGAAGTATAGTTGATTTACAAAGTTGTGCCAATCTCTGATGTACAGCAAAGTGGCTCAGTTTTACACATATATACATTCTCCTTTTAATATTCTTTTCCATTATGGTTTATTCCAGGAGATTGGATACAATTCCCTGTGCTATACAGTAGGACCTTGTTGTTTATCATTCTAAATGTAATAGCTTGCACCTACCAACCCCAAATTCCTAGCCCATCCCTCTCCCTCCCCTTCTCCCCCTTGGCAACCACAAGTCTGATCTCTATGTCTGTGAGTTGTTTCTGTTATATAGATAGGTTCATTTGTGTCATATTTTAGATTCCACATATAAGTTCTATCATATGGTATTTGCCTTTCTCTTTCTGACTTATTTCACTTAGCATGATAATCTCTAGTTGCATCTATGTTGCTGCAAATTAGCATTATTTTGTTCTTTTTTAATGGCTGAGTAGTATTCCATTGTATATATGTACTGAGAAGGCGTCACTTTTGTAATTAGATTGCAAAAGATTCCAGCTTCTATCTTGCTAGCAGAGTCTCTCTCTATACTGACTTTGACAAAGCAAGCTGCCATATTGTGGAGGAACTGAGGGTGGGCCTCTGGCCAACAGCCAATTAAGAACCGAGGCCCTTAAATCAATAGTTTGCAAGGACTGGACGTTGCCAAAAACCAGGTGTGGCTTGGAAGCAGATCCTTCCCCAGACGAGCCTTTGGATGAGACCCCACTCTGGCCAACACCTTGATTACAGCCTTGTGAGTGATCTAGAAGCAGAGGACCCAATGAGGTGACGTGGAGATCCCTGGCCCATAAGAACTGTGAGATAATAAACATGTGTTATTTAAAGCCACTAAGGTTGCGGGAACTTGTTACATGGTTTATGGCCATTTGTTACACAGCACTAGGTAACTAGTACAAACACTAGCACTTATTTGATAATAACTACACACCAGACTGCATTCTAAGGCCTGTCCATGCATTTATTCACGTAAGTCTCACCCCAACCATATGCGGAACAGAAGCAGAGAGGTTAGAGGACTTCCCCAGCTGGTCAATGTCACAGTCGGGATTGGAATCAGCACCACTCCCCTCTCCAAACATAAAGACACTTTCCCACACTCCTGAGTTTGTAAACCAACCTCCTACCTATTCAAGATACCCCTCTGCTCAGACAAGGAAACTAAAGATACGGATGTTGGTAAGTAGTTCAAATGTACTCGGGAGAAATGTGAAATACTTAACAACAAGCAAGAGACGCCACCCTTGGAGTGTGCATTGTTAGGAGGTGTAGGAAGACCCAGGAAAGGACTTGGCTGGAGGGGGAACTCAGGGGGCTCCGGGAAACAGCTATTTACTAACTGGTATGGAAATATGTTAATATTTGAACAATCAGCTGTAGCAATGTGTCCCAGCTGAATATCTGCACTGAATACACAGAGAGGAGATAATTGAAGCCAAAAGAATAAGAATCCAAACAGTGAATCAAACAAGAATAATTCCACGTTGGCTTAGGAATGAATTAGACACCACGATTTTTTTTTTTTATCCCCCAACAGATTTTAAATTTCCTAGTTGTGTGTAAGCCTGGGAGCCTCCCCTGAGTGTATCATGAGCAAAGTGAAGAGTGATGACCCGAACCTTGGTTCTCAAGCATAACTACATGTTAGAATCACCTGGAAACTTCCAAAGTTCCCATGCCTGGACTCCACTCCCAGAGTGGGATTTAATGGGGGTACGGCCTGGCTGTTGGGAATTTTAAAACTTCCCAGGTGACCTTAATGTGCATCCCAAGCTGGGAACCACGGACCTAAAGCCATGCTTCTCAAAGTGTGGTCCCCGGACCAGCAGTAGCATCACCTGGGAACTTGTGAGAGATGTAGATTCTCAGGCCCTGCCCTGACCTGCTGAATCAAAAACTCCAAGCAGGCCCTGCAATACCTGTGTTTTGTTTGTTTGTTTGTTTGTTGTTTTCTGGTTTTTGGTTGTTTTATTTCTTTTTTTGGCTGCATCAGGTCTTAGTCGCGGCATGTGGGATCTTTCATTGTGGCGAGGGCTCTTTGTTGCAGTGCATGGGCTTCTCTCTAGTTGTGGTGTGTGGGTTTTCCCTCTCTAATTGTGGCATGCAGGCTCCAGAGTGCATAGGTGTGGGCTCTGTAGTTGTGGCGCGGGCTCCAGAGCACATGGGCTCTGTAGTTTGCGGCATTCAGGCTCTCTAGTCGAGGTGCAGGGGCTCAGTCGTTGTGCTGCGTGGGTTTAGTTGCCCCACGGCATGTAGGATCTTAGTTCCCCAGCCAGCGATTGAACCGCGTCCCCTGCACTGGAAGGCGGATTCTTTACCGCTGGACCACCAGGGAAGTCCCAATACCTGTGTTTTTTTAACAGGCCCTCCAAGGGGTCAAGGGGTGATGATGTGTCCTCAAGGCCATGAGAGCTGCCAGAATTAAAAATCTGCTACTGATTATCCTTCAGGGCAGCCAAAGCTACATGGATGCACTGTCACCAAAAACTCTTTTCCGCTGCAAAGAAATCCAAGACTCCGTGCTGCTAACCTGCTGAGGTCAGCGAGAGTCCAGCACACAGGCCTAACTCAGGTCTGGAGATTTTAGACACAGATCTAAAGAGAACTGGCAGCACTTAGAGGAACTAATCCGTGGCTAAGAAACCCAATCAGCTCTCCAGCCTGGCCCTGTTTGATGAAGCCTCTTTTAAATGGGGCATTCTTATTCTGAGGCGAGAACTGAAGAGTTCTAGAATGTTCCAGTAGGCCTACCAATAGGCCCAATGCACAAGCTCCCTACCAATTTGTAAAGAAATTCAATCACACGTGTCTGCTGAAAATCCCAACACTTTCACATTAGTCTTCAAATGCTTCCATGTTTGCAAGGTTGCTTCTAGGAACTGTGTGTGCAGCTGTGAACTTTTATTTATTCATTTTTTTAATAAATTTATTTATTTATTTTTGGCTGCGTTGGGTCTTCATTGCTGCACACGGGCTTTCTCTGGTTGCGGAGAGCGGGGGCTACACTTTGTTGCAGTGTGCAGGCTTCTCATTGCGGTGGCTTCTCTTGTTGAGGAGCAAGGGCTCTAGGCGCGCGGGCTTCAGTAGTTGTGGCGCACAGGCTCAGTAGTTGTGGCTTGCAGGCTCTAGAGTGCAGGCTCAGTAGTTGTGGTGCACGGGCTTAGCTGCTCCGTGACATGTGGGATCTTCCTGGACCAGGGCTTGAACCCCTGTGCCCTGCATTGGCAGGCAGATTCTTAACCACTGCACCAGTAGGGAAGCCCCCAGCTGTGAACTTTTAAACGACAGCTTTGAAAGAACATTCCAGTCCTTCTCTGGCCTGCGAGGAAAATGACAGAACCGTGGAAACAGACCCAGCTGGGCTGAAACATTTCTGAGCTGTGTGACCTTGGAAAAGTTTCTTAACCACTCTGGTCTCTAGTTTCCTGACTTAAAAAAGAGGGAAAGATAATTAAAGATATCCACCAAGATTGTCCTAAAGATTAAAAGAAAGTATAAGAGAGCCTATTACAATGATCAGCATGTGAATAGCATAATATGTGCTTAATAAATGTTAATACATAACAAAAATAAATAGGCCCTTCAATTTGGGGCTTAAGGGAGACCACTGGTGGCTTTTGACATCACCCGTCTCCAGAAAGAACCATCTGAAATATCTTCTCTTTGTTCCCACTAACTCTCACTATGATTTATAGCAGGGGTCAGCAAGCTACATCCTTCAGGCTGATATGGCCCATCACCTGTATTTGTAAATAAAGCTTTATTGGTACGTAACCATGCTCCTTCATTTACAAATTTTCCATGGCCACTTTCACACTACAAGGGCAGAGTTAAATTGTTGCAACAGAGACCATAGGACCACATGACCCCCAAAGCTGAAAATATTCACCATCTGACCCTTTACAGAAGTTTGCCAACACTAGATTAAGAGGTTAGGTTTTTAATCTCTTAGCCACAAACTCATTCCAATCTCACATCCCGCTTCCATTCAACCTTTACTGACCACCTACTATGTGCTTAAGCCCTAGTGATACATAATCAATAAGATAAGGTCTGAGCCCTTTTGGAGGTCACAGCTGGGGTTGTGGGTAGATATTTGTTCATTTTATTTAATGTAACATATCTATAACATTTATAATGTTCCAGGCATCATTCGTTCTAAGCATTTTGCAAATGTTTAATCCTTGTAATAACCCTACGTTATTGTATTCTGAATTTTCTACATGAGACAACTGAGGCTCAGAGAGGTGGGGTCACTTGCCCAAGGTCACACAGCAAATAGAACCAGAGTGTAAATCCAGCCAGGCTGGCTCCAGAGCCACTAAGCTGTGTGGGCTTCTTATTCAGAATCCCTTGACCTAAGATGCAGATTGGAGGAGCTACATGTACATATTGCCCAGGTGGTCCCCAGACCACAAGAGGGGAAAGACAAGGGTCACTTTTCTTCCAAGACCCTGTTTTCTGAGCCCTGCCTCATCAATGCACTCCCCAAGACCAGGTACTTTTGTAACCTCCCCAAGCACTCAGAGAGGCTGTGGCATTTGCCCAGGATCGATCAGCTCTAATAGGATGGGCTAAAATTTGAAGGCAGCTCCTTTTGCCCTCAAATCTCTCCTTTGTATCACATTTGAGGCCCTCCAGAAGACCTTAAAACAATCAAGAACAGCCTTCTTGGATGCCCAAAGAACACATTTGCTTTGCAAAGTGGAATTTCAGGGAGATGGTGGGATTGTTTTTTAACTGTTGCTGATCTGATTTGTGGCTCTGGGCTCATCCAGGAGGTTATAAGACCTACCCCCTGCCCGAAGGGGCTTTGAAAATTGGAAATATTAGAAGGTAAGAAATTATGTCATTTTATCCCAATTTAGCCTCTGTTAGGCTGGTTCTAGTGGCCAGGATTTAGAGACTGGGTTATGTATGCCACTCTCGCCTTCAGAATTTTATAGATTTCATTCTGAACCCATCTCAAGACTGGGTTGACACAACCCAGTTCAACAGATATTGAGTGCCTTCTACCCACAGAGCTCTGTGCTGAACAATTCCAAAGATTCAAGTATCAATAAGAGAAGGACCTTGCCTTCGTGGAGTTTAGTACCTAAAGTGCAGGGAAAAGCTTAACGATTACAGTTCATTCATTCATTCTACTATGTGCCAGGTGTTTCCAAGTTCATGATCTTGTAAGGAGAGGAATTAAGAGCCTGGGCTCTGGATTTGAACAGATCTGGGTTTCAATGTTGGTTCTGCCCTACTGGCTTCATTATTTTTCTTTCTGTGCCTCAGTTGCCTCCTCTGTGAAATGGGTGCTGGGGTAAGGACCTCTTGAGCCCATACCTTAAGCCCCTTGGCCCAGGGCTGGGCTCATGGTAGTTGTGGGATAAATGGGGACTGGTCTCTGTGTAGGCCCTGGATGCTGTGTACAGCTGCTTGTCTAAATGTCTGTCTCCTAGTCCAGGCAGACCCCCTTGAGTAAGAATGCAAGACTTGGAAAGAGGATATCCTGGATAGAGAACTAAAGAGAAAATGGGGTTCACTTGTTCTAAGGGGCTTTCGGGTCTCTAAGCCAGAGACATAGAGAGGTCATCAATATAGAGGTTCACAGCTTTATAACAAATGCTAAAGGAACCTCTCTAAGCAGGAAACACAAGAGAAGGAAAAGACCTACAATAACAAACCCAAAACAATTAAGAATATGGTAATAGGAACATACATGTCAATAACTACCTTAAATGTAAATGGGTTAAATGCTCCAACCAAAAGACATAGACTGGCTGAATGGATACAGAAACAAGACCTATATATATGCTGTCTGCAAGAGACCCACTTCAGACCTAGGGACACAAGCAGACTGAAAGTGAGGGGATGGAAAAAGATATTCCATGCAAATGGAAATCAAAAGAAAGCTGGAGTAGCAATTCACATATCAGACAAAATAGACTTTAAAATAAAGACTATTGCAAGAGACAAAGAAAGACACTACACAATGATCAGGGGATCAATCCAAGAAGAAGATATAACAATTGTAAATATTTATACACCCAACATAGGAGCACCTCAATACATAAGGCAAATGTTAACAGCCATAAAAGGGGAAATCGACAGTAACACAATCATAGTAGGGGACTTTAACACCCTGCTTTCACCAGTGGACAGATCATCCAAAATGAAAATAAATAAGGAAACACAAGCTTTAAATGATAAATTAAACAGGATGGACTTAATTGATATTTATAAGACATTCCATCCAAAAACAACCAAATACACTTTCTTCTCAAGTGTTCATGGAACATTCTCCAGGATAGAGCATATCTTGGGTCACAAATGAGGCCTTGGTAAATGTAAGAAAACTGAAATCGTATCAAGTATCGTATCAAGATGCAAAAATCCTCAACAAAATACTAGCAAACAGAATCCAACAGCACATTAAAAGGATCATACACCACGATCAAGTGGGGTTTACCCCAGGAATGCAAGGATTCTTCAATATACGCAAATCAATCAATGTGATATTAACAAATTGAAGGAGAAAAAGCTTATGATCATCTCAATAGATGCAGAAAAAGCTTTCGACAAAATTCAACACCCATTTATGATAAAAACCCTCCAGAAAGTAGGCATAGAGGGAACTTACCTCAACATAATAAAGGCTATATATGACAAACCCACAGCCAACATCGTCCTCAATGGTGAAAAACTTAAACCATTTCCTCTAAGATCAGGAACAAGACAAGGTTGCCCTCTCTCACCACTATTATTCAACATAGTCTTGGAAGTTTTAGCCACAGCAGAGAAGAAAAAGAAATAAAAGGAATCCAAATTGGAAAAGAAGTAAAGCTGTCACTGTTTGCTGATGACACGATACTAAACATAGAGAATCCTAAAGATGTTACCAGAAAACTACTAGAGCTAATCAGTGAATTTGGTAGAGTAACAGGATACAAAATTAATGCACAGAAATCTCTTGCATTCCTATACACTAATGCTGAAAAATCTGAAAGAGAAATTAAGGAAACACACCCATTTACCATTGCAACAAAAAGAATAAAATACCTAGGAATGAACCTACCTAAGGAGACAAAAGACCTGTATGCAGAAAACTATAAGACACTGATGAAAGAAATTGAAGATGAAACAAACAGATGGAGAAATATACCATGTTCTTGGATTGGAAGAATCAACACTGTGAAAATGACTCTACTACCCAAAGCAATCTACAGATTCAATGCAATCCCTATCAAACTACCAACGGCATTTTTAACAGAACTAGAACAAAAAAATTTACAATTTGTATGGAAACACAAAAGGCCCCAAACAGCCAAAGCAATCTTGAGAAAGAAAAACAGATCTGGAGGAATCAGGCTCCCAGACTTTGGACTATACTACAAAGCTACAGTAAGACAGTATGGTACTGGCACAAAAACAGAAATATAGATCAATGGAACAGGATAGAAAGCCCAGAGATAAACCCACGCACATATGGTCACCTTATCTTTGATAAAGGAGGCAAGAATATACAATGAAGAGAAGACAGCCTCTTCAATAAGTGGTGCTGGGAAAACTGGACAGCTACATGGAAAAGAATGAAAGTAGAACACTCCCTAACACCATACACAAAAATAAACTCAAAATGGATTAAAGACCTAAATGTAAGGCCAGACACTATCAAACTCTTAGAGGAAAACATAGGCAGAACACTCTATGACATAAATCACAGCAAGATCCTTTTTGACCCACCTCCTAGAGAAATGGAAATAAAAACAAAAATAAACAAATGGGACCTAATGAAACTTAAAAGCTTTTGCACAGCAAAGGAAACCATAAACAAGATGAAAAGACAACCCTCAGAATGGGAGAAAATATTTGCAAATGAAGCAACTGACAAAGGATTAATCTCCAAAATTTACAAGCAGCACATGCAGCTCAATATCAAAAAAACAAACAACCCAATCCAGAAATGGGCAGAAGACCTAAACAGACATTTCTCCAAAGAAGATATACAGATTGCCAACAAACACATGAAAGAATGCTCAACATCACTAATCATTAGAGAAATGCAAATCAAAACTACAATGAGGTATCACCTCACACCAGGTAGAATGGCCATCATCAAAAACTCTACAAACAATAAATGCTGGAGAGGGTGTGGAGAAAAAGGAACCCTCTTGCACTGTTGGTGGGAATGTAAATTGATACAGCCACTATGGAGAACAGTATGGAGGTTCCTTAGAAAACTAAAAATAGAACTACCATACGACCCAGCAATCCCACTACTGGCCATATACCCTGAGAAAACCATAATTCAAAAAGAGTCATGTACCACAATGTTCATTGCAGCTCTATTTACAATAGCGAGGACATGGAAGCAACCTAAGTGTCCATCGACAGATGAATGGATAAAGAAGATGTGGCACATATATACAATGGAATATTACTCAGCCATAAAAAGAAATGAAATTGAGTTATATGTAGTGAAGTGGTTGGACCTAGAGTCCTAGAGATTGGACTTGAGGACATGGGCAGCGGGAAGGGTAAGCTGGGACAAAGTGAGAATGAGAGAGTGGCATGGACATATATACACAACCAAATGTAAAATAGATAGCTAGTGGGAAGCAGTCGCATAGCACAGGGAGATCAGCTCGGTGCTTTGTGACCACCTAGAGGGGTGGGATAGGTAGGGTAGGAGGGAGACGCAAGAGGGAGGAGATATGGGGATATATGTATATGTATAGCTTATTCACTTTGTTATAAAGCAGAAACTAACACACCATTGTAAAGCAATTATACTCCAATAAAGATGTAAAAAAAAAAATACTGCGAACACATGTAAAACACAGTATCCTGAAAAAATCTTATAATAAATTACTTTTGTAAGAGAAAAATAAAATAGAGAGGTTCATGTTCCCAAGGATCAATCAGCTCTTCACGCAACAAACACTGGCACCTTCTATGCACTGGGCACTTTTCTAAGCACTGGGGACACAGTAGTGGACAAGAAAGACCAAAAAAACCTGCCCTCAAGTGGCTGGCAGTCTAATTTAGGGGAAGATACATAATTGCCAATAATGAGCAGAGTGATATGATCCACCCGGCAGGGTAGGGGGTGGAGGGAATGGCTCTACATGAGAAGGTGACATCTGTGCTGAGATTGGAATGCAAGAAGGAGCCAGCCATGGCAAAAGCGCTCCAGGTGAGGGAATAGCAAGTGCAAAGGTCCTGAGGTGAACAAGTGCTTGAAAAAGCAGGGAACAGAAAAGTGGCTAGTGAGCCTTGGCCAAAAGTGAGAGTAATCATGGTAAAAGTGTAGGCAGAGAGGAAGGTGATAGACCCCACCTGGGTGGAAGCAGTTGAGAGAGCCTGGAGAAAAAGTGCACAGACACTGTCAAAAGAACCTTGCGGTGTTGAAAGGACAGACTTTTGGAGTGATGATGGCAGAATAAAAGATGGGAGGCAGCAGTGGGCAAGATGGTGACTCCGGGGGGACGTTTGTTCACAAGCTGATTGGGTTCCAAAGACTCACATGGAAAATCTGTTAGATCATAAGGGACGCCATCTCTTGGGGGGAGGTGGGGGCGGTGGCCTCCCCAGGCCCTCCGTGGCTGGCTGCAGCCAAAGCTGTTAATTCAAAAGACAAAAGGAGGGTCTTTCTGCACTAAAAACCAGGCAGCTGCACTGAAAAAGAAGTTCCCTGGGACCAGACCTATTTTTTTTTTTAATATCAACTAGGCTAGCTTTGTCCAACTGCCTCCCTTGAAAAAGAAGAAAAAAAGAGTGCTCTGATTCTCAAGCAGGTCTTCTTTAAAGGCCAAGTTTCAGTTTAATTGTGATGTCTTAACAACCTGCTATTCTTTTTTTTTTTTAACTTAGTGCAAACTAAGGCCTCTTGATGCTTAAATGTTTACCCTCCTCAGGACAATACCAAACTGTTATCAAGCTTTACTACGGGCCTGCTCTGTTCTAAATGCCTGCTATATAATAATGCACTGAATTTCACCTTTGTCAGAATCCCAGAGGCGGGTGTTAATGTTATCCCCATTTTACAGACGAGGAAACTGAGGCAGAGCGGAGAATAATGCCCCTCCTCCAGAGTCACAGAGTCAGTGAGGGTCAGAGCAGCAATTTGAACTCCTGCCATCTGGCTCCCAGTCCAGGAATTCAACCACACCCCAGACCAAAGACAGCCGAGCCCCGCACTTGACCCCAAGATCCACCTGAAACCCTTCAGCCCTCCTGGGAGCCATTCAAGCCCTGAGACCCGTCGTCTTTCCCCAGCGCTTTGTGCATGAAAAAAGAAATCGCCATATATGTAATGACTGAGTATTATATGATGACAATTGGATTCTAGATTTGGGGCTGCCTTCCATTTCTCAGTCTACCGCGAGCAGGAAGGGTGAGACCAGGAAGTGGGTATGGGGAAGGGTTTGCTGACCGCTCTCCCCACCTCCGCTGTTCTGCGCTCACCGGACTCGGGAGCCACAGCGCCACCTGGTGGCTACTTGTGGCAGTTGCAGGTGAGAAGAAGTGAACTCAGGGGAGTGTGGGGTCCCTCTGGCCTCCGTCTCCCCACGCAATGACCAAAGTTGGCTGCTTACGGAACACTTAATCTGTGCCAGGAGCTGTTCCAGCCCAGGGGTGCTCAGAATTCTTCTGCAAAGGGCCTCAGAGTAAATTTTTTTGGCATTGCAGGCCAGTCTCTGTTATAAAGACTCAACTCTGTAGCTGTAGCCCAAATAGCAACAGACAGTCTGCACACAAACCCACCGGGTTGCATCCCAATAAAACTTCATGGATACTGAATTTCGAATTTCTTAGAATTCTGACATATCAAGAAATATTCTTCTTTTTATTGTTTTCAACCACTTAAATATGTAAAAACCTTTCTTAGCCCATGGGCCATAAAAAAACAGGGGTCCAGCTGGATTTGGCCCCCTGACTTTAGCTTGCTGGCGCCTGTTCTAGAAGCTGGGAACCTAGTAAAGAACAAACCAGAGAAAAATTCCTGCCCTCTTGGAGTCAGTGGAAAGAATACAGATAATCAACAAAATAAAAAGCCAGATATATGATACATGAGTTGGTCATTGGTGCTAATGAGAAAAATAAAGTAAGGCAGGGGGAATTGACATGTATAGGGCCTGAATTTTAAACAGGTTGGTGAGGAAAGGCTCACCGAGGAGGTGACCTCTAAGTAAAGGCTAGAAGGAGGCGAGGAAGGAGCCATATGGGTATCTGGGGGAAGAGCATTTCCAGTAAAGGGAACAGCCAGTGCCAAGGTCCTAAGGCAGGACAACCTTGATGCGTTTGATGAACAGTGAGGAGACCCACGTGGCTGGAGCAAGTAAGCAAGGTAGAGGGTGAAAAGAAGTGAGAGCAGGGAGGTGACAGGCAAGGTGACAGGGACTTGAGGACCTTGGGGAGGACTTTAGTTTTTACCTGAGTGAAGTGGAAGCCACAGCAAACCTAGAGCAATCTCAACAACCACTGAGGTCACCTTCAGGTTAAACACCTCTCTTTGGGGCCCAGTGGCATTAATCATTTTACCAACAGTCTCATATAATCCTAAAGAATCCTAATTTTCCCACTGAAAACCATGGAACTGTTCTGTTGGATGTTGAAGGTGGAGGCATTGGAGGGGAGGGGCAGAGAATAAGTGGGAAAATTGATTCACTAGAAGAATCAGTGTCTCCTTCCTCACCTTGCATATCCCCTCCTCTCAGCTCAGGCTCCGGGGACCAGACAATTCAGGCCACCACCCTCAGCCCCAGCTGGTGACCTGCAGAATGGCTAGACCTGAGTCCCCACATCCTAGAAATGGCCAGTTCTGACCTAGGAGTCAAGATCATGCCATCCCTGTCCTGACTGAGCCTCCAGATGCCTTGGTAACCCCCGGGGACTGTTTGCCCATCTGCATAAGGAGCAAAATAATAGTAATAATAATAATAACAGCAACAGTACCTACCCAAGCCGCTTCATGATTCTATTGCGTGCACGCAGTAAGACAAGAAACTTAAAAACACTTTGGAAAACAAAGACATGCTGCACAATCTTATTTATAACAATGGGGATGAGGATTAAATAAGTGAATATACATAAAGGGCTTGGTGCTGTGCCCCACACATAGTAAGTGCTCCATAAATACTGGATATTATCATTATCACCTCAGCGTAAGTATTATTCATGATACTCATGGCAGTTCGCTTAGCTCTTCTCTCTCCACCCTCCATTCTCCCGCCCACGTCCTCTATTTGATGATGATCGTGGCTCAGAACTGGCTGCTCAGACCGTGGTCCACCGACAGCAGCATTGGCTCCAGCTGGGAGCTTGTTAGAAAGAAATACAGAGTCCCAAGCCCCAGCCCAGACCTGCTGAGTCAGAATCTGCATTTAACAAGACCCCCCTCAGGGGTTCAAAAATGCAGTAAGGTGTGAGAAGAACTAGCCTGGAAATTTCTTCCTCACGGAGGCCTTCCCGGCTCCCCCCAGACTCTTGCTCGGCCCTTTCTGGGCACTATTCCTGCTTGTCACCATTTGTTTCATGTTGGTTTTTCCTGCTGAGTGGAAAGTGTCATTCTGGAAAGAGCTGACTATTGACTGATGTGTTCCCATGGCCCCACATGGAGCTGAGAACAGAGGTGATGTCCTAAATACTGGTGTAAGGAAGAAGGGGGGAGAGGAAGGGAGGGGTGAAGGGGTGAGGAAAGGAGGTAGGGTAGGCGGAGAGGAGAAGGAAGGGAGGAGGGAAGGGGATGAAGGGGAGGAGGGAAGGAGGAGAGAGGGAGGGGATGGAGGGGAGAAGGGGAGGAAGGAGGGGGATAGAGAAAGGAGGGAGACAAAGGAGAGGAGGGAGGTAGATGGACAGAGGAAGTGGGAGAAGAAAGGAGAAAGGGAGGGAGGAGGGAGAGGGATGGAGAGTAGGAGGGAGGGAGGGGGATGAAGGGGAAAGGGGGAGGAGGGAGAGGAATGAGAGGAGGGAGGTAGATGGAGGGAGAATGGAGGAAGGGGAAGGAGATAGGGATGCAGGAATGAGGAAGGGAGATAGAGTGGGTGGAAGGGAGAAGGGAGGGAGGAGGGAAGGGGAAGGAAGGAGGGAGAGGTGAAGGGGAGGAGGAGGGAGGCAGCATCTCCTCACTCAACTCTTTGTGCAAGAACCTCCGAAGTGGGTTAGGTGCACCCCCAGTGAGTACATCTGTGAAAGTATGGAACCAAATACTCGAACTTCCATGTCTGCTACTGTTTCATCTACAATGAAGCACTGGACTTTCTTAACCCTTCATGTATGGTTGACCAAATCCACTTAGCTGCTTGGTGGCAACCCTCCCTCATTCATTCTCATCTGGTGCCTTCATTCGACAGATATTTACTGAGTGCCTATGGCTGCCAGCCTCGGTCTCAGGCGCTGGGGACACAGATGAGCATCCTTGCCAGGGACGTTCTAGTGGACAAGACAGACAAGAAACAGGATAAAGAACTGTGTCGTGGTGATGCACTGTGGTCTCCTTAGACCTGTGTAAAGGGGTTGATGGAGTGGGATATTGGCTGGCGAAGTGGAAGATTCCTGCCTGGAAAGAAAGGGTTGAAGGAAATAGTAACAAGAGCAGAAAGGAACAGTGAGAAATGGCAAAGCTGGGACTCTGTCCCCTCCTGCTACCAGGACTCCATCAGTCACAGGAAGAAGTAGAAAACACAGTGATCTCATTGAGTCTCTATCAGAAGATGGCCAAAAAACGTTCCAAATTCTCATGAAGACATTTTGAAATGTGGAGTCATGTTGGCTATGGTTAGCTTCATCTTGGTGGGCACTGTACCTAGGTGGGGTTCCTAAGGATGGGCAAAGCCGCCATAGTTAACAGGATTTGAAAAAATAAAGTTTCAAACAGACGATTCAGAATGGGGCGTATTCTATAGGACAATTGATGTGGTTTATTCTATGATAAATCACAACGGGATAGGAAAACGTGAGGGGTGGGAGAGAGAGAATCCTTGTAGACTAAATAAGACTATAGAATTACCATATGATCCAACAATTCAAGTTCTATGTATAGACCCAGAAGAGTTGAAAACAGGGTCTCGAACATACATATATATATATATATATATATATATATATATATATATATATATATATATACCAATGTTCACAGCAGCATTAGTCACAATCGCCAAAAGGTAGAAACAACCCAAGTGTCCATCAGTGGATGAATGGATAAACAAAATGTGGTCCATCCATAAAATAGAATAGTATACAGTCTTAAAAAGGAAGGAAATTTTGACACATGTGACTACACGGATGAACCTCAAGGACATTATGCTAAAAGGACGAACACTGTATGATTCCACTTAAATGAGGTCCCTAGAGCAGCCAAATTCATAGAGACAGAAAGTAGAATGGTGGTTGCCAGAGGATGTGGGGAGGGAGGATTGGGAGTTAGTGTTTAATGGGGACAGACTTTCAGTTTCCCGAAATGAAAAGAGTTCTGAAAATGGATGGTGGTGATGGTTGAACAAAATGTGAATGTACTTAATGCCACGAGCTGCACACTTAAAAATGATTAAAAGGGTAAATGCTATGTTATATCTATTTCACCACAACTTAAAAAAAAGAGATATGGCCACCAAATGCAAGACACAGACTTTCCTGACTCAAAGAAATCAACTGTAAAACAACAAGCAGGGAAATTTGAATGTGGGCTGGAAATTAGGTGATGTAAAAATCATTGTTAATTTCGTCAGTGTGATATTAGTAAGAAAATGTCTGTGTGCTTTAGACATGTAGTCTGAAGTTTGTAAAATCATATAAGGTCTGGGATTTGCTTTAAAATAACTCAGAAAATAAGAAAGGAAAATGGATTTATGATGTAAGTCTGGCAAAATCTTGATAATTAGTGTATTTGGGTGATGGGTTTATTGGGTTCGCTGTGCTATTCTCTCTGCTCTTAGTGTATTTGAACATTTTCAGAATAAGGAGCTCTTACAAAGCACAGTGCTTGAAAAGTGAAGGCAAACTTCTAAAACACGATAGCGGGGGGAGGGGGGAGGGATAAATTAGGAGTTTGGGATTAACATATACACACTACTATATACAAAACAGACAACCGACAAGGACCCACTGTATAGCACAGGGAACTCTACTCAATATTATGTAATAACCTAGAAGGGAAAAGAATCTGAAAAACTATATATATAGTTACATATATAATCACTTTGCTGTACACCTGAAACTAACAAAACATTGTAAATCAACTATACTTCAATTAAAAAGTAAAATAAAATAAAATTTTAAATAAAAATGAACTTAAAAATAAAATTTAAAAATAATAAATAAATAAATAAAAATTAAAATGTGTAACACACACACACAACACGGTAGCAAAAGTGTTTTGTACCATTAAATTTAAAAAATTAAAACCATTTAAACATACTTATCTCACTGATGTCTCATCCTTTGGGCATTTCGATTTTTATGTATATTTTATAGTGCATATAATAAATTCAGCAGAATACTTATATAATCGATAAGCAAAAATATATACATTATGTGCATGCTGAAAAGGTGTTTGTTTTACTGGTAGGGGTAGGAGTTCAGAAGTTTGGAGATCGTAGCTATAAAGACCCTTCAAGTCTTTTTATGGTCCTAGAAAGTGACTGGAATGGGAAACTGGGGCATAAGTTAGCCATTCAAGGAAGTTGTGATGGAAATGGCGCTGTAAGCAACGTCTCCTGATTCTGAATACCCTACAATGCTTCTCTCTTTCTCCCTGATGTGGCTGACTTTCTTATTTTCTGAGTTATTTAAGAGAAAATCCCTGCCACTTGCTGTTGTAGAAACTCTTCAGCCAAATGAATAAGAGTTTGAGTTTGGGACTCTGACAGGTTGGGGTTCGAATCTCAGTTCTGCCAGTGTCGAGCAAGTTACTTCACCTCTCCCAGCTTCCCTTTATTCATCTGTAAATTGGGGATAATGTAGAATCTACAGCATGGCAGAGTTATGACAAGACAACAAGATCAAAAGTGTCTGGCATACAGTAGGTGCCCAATAAACATTAGCTGTCATTATTATTAGAAATTATAGTTATCATTTTCCTTGGGAAACAGGGTTTTTAAATTCTTTAATTCACTGTGACACTTTTCCTTATCCTAAAAATCTATTTTCAGTGGGTATGCAGAAATAACTCACTCTAACCCCTTAAAGAAGCCTCACTTTCTGCGAGAACTAATCAAATTTCTTTTTCAAAAGAAAATAAAAGGGGCTTCTCTGGTGGCGCAGTGGTTAAGAATCCGCCTGCCAACGCAGGGCACACGGGTTCGAGCCCTGGTCCAGGAAGATCCCACATGCCGCGGAACAGCTAAGTCCGGGCGCCAGGACTACTTAACCTGTGCTTTAGAGCCTGCGAGCCACAACCACTGAGCCCGCGTGCTACAACTACTGAAGCCTGCGCACCTAGAGCGTGTGCTCCTCAACAAGAGAAGCCACCTCAATGAGTCCGCACACCGCAACTAGAGAAAACTCACACGCAGCAATGAAGACCCAATGTAGCCAAAGAATAATTAATTAATTAATTAATTATTTTAAAAAAGAAAGAAAATAAAAGGAAGCAGGAGGAGAATGGAAATAAATGGGAAGGGAGGGGAGATAGAAGGCGAGTCCTGGAGAGGGGATAATAGAGGAGTGGTATTTAGCATTGCAGCTGCAGATATTAGGTGCACCCTGGTTATTTATGAAATGATGGGTGGGTGGATGGATGGATGGATAGAAATATGGACAGGCGAATGGATGTAAGGATGGATGGGAGGATAGATAGGGAGATGGATGAATGGATAGCTGGATAGAAAGATGGGTGAGTAAATGTGTGCATGGATGGATGGATGGATGGATGGATGGATGGATGGATGGATGGATGGAAATGTGTGCAGGTAAAGGGTGGGGAGATGGATGAATGGATAGATGGATAGAAAGATTGGTGAGTGGATGGGTGGGTGAGTGGGTGGATGGAGAGGTGGATGGATGGACAGGTGGGTGGGTGGCTAGATGTGTGGATGGAGAGGAGAGATTGTGAAAAGGAAGACAGCATGGGGGGGAAAAAGTAAAGCTTGGTCACCACGTTGCCTTTCTATATGATGCCTGAATGTGCCACCAGATGTCAGCGTAACCTCAGGAAACCACCTCAGAGGCCACATTGGCTCCACCTTTCTCACCTACCCTGACGTCCTCCAATTCAAAATGAGCACTGGCTCCTTTTGATAATACAGTTTTCATTGCACTCTGTACTTAACACTCCTCATCAGCACACCCCAAACCCAACTGGCATTTATAACCCGGTTCCCCCTTCCAGCAGACAGAAAATGGGGGGGGGGGGCGGCGGGAAGCCTGGTGAAGACATTGTTAACTTCCCAGAGGTCAGACTGGCTGGCGTGAAGTGGGTGGGAGAAGGGATTTCCGGGTCCCCAGGAGTGATTAGTGTCCTTGTCAGCCTCAGCTCCAAGAGCCCTAAACTCATATTCACATCCCACTTCCCTGCTGTCTGCCCAGGAATCCACTCAGCTCTGAGCCTTGGCCAAAGAAGCTCTTGAGAAAAAGAAAAAAGTACCAGCTCTCCCTCCATACCGGGGGACTGAACCTTCACACAAACCGCCTTCAACCCTCCAACAGCCTAGAAAGAGAGACTTCAGCGGTGGTGATCGAGCCTAGAGAGGTCACTTGCCCAAGATCACACAGCAGAGCCGTCTCAAAGCCCACCCTTCCACCCTATGGCGGCTCCCAGGAGAAGACCCACTTTGGGGGTCACTGGCAAAGAGAAAGGGGTCCCAGGACCAGAGTCACCAGAGTCACCGCATCCTCCCAACCTGGCACCCACCCCCTGCCCACCCCACTTCTCAAGTTTAGGCTCAGGGCTTGACGTGGAAGTGTGATTCCCGCTTCCCCGCCCCCCCCCCCCAGAAAGTGGCATTTCTTATCCTGGTTCGGAAATGTCCATCCCACTGGAAAGATTTGCCAACCCCTCTGAGTGGGCACTCACAGAACCCCGGAGCAGAGTCCTGCGAGCACGCCGTGCCACGCCCACAATTAACCCCTTTGTTGCTGCCCCGTGGGTGCCCCAGGGGTTCACAGAAGGGACTCCAGGCAGCGCGTATGGATCAACAGGCTGGGAAGGAATTTGAGATTTGAGATTTCAGCAACCAGCACAGCCGTATGAATCCGCCCCCGCACGCCAACCCCCACCTCCGCCACCCCGCCGCAGAAGCTTGTCAGAAACAAGCGTTACCTGACCCCAAGAGACCCCGTTTACTGCTCCCCATCCCGGGTCCCTGTCCCGGGCTGGGGCTGGCCGTCCACCCCGTGCATACTCACTCCCATTCTTTCCTCCTGGCCTGGGGGGTGCTGTGGATTTTGTGCGCCTGGTGGGCCAAGATGACATCGCGGTGGTCCACCACGCCGCCCCGCCGCTTCAGGGGAGGGCCCTTGCAGCCGCCGCTCATCAGGTGGGACCGCGCGTCCTGACGGATGCTGATTGTGCCCGCGGGGGCGCCGTCCGTACCTGCAGGCCCCAAGCCGCGGTCGTGCAGGGCATCATAACTGCGGGGCGAGAACATGGGGTCCGGGACCCGGGAGGACTTCGACGTCCATGGGCCTCACTCAGAAATCCCAGGGTCTTCTGCCTCCAGCCCGGGATGAAACTAGAGGAGGAGAGAGAAGAGAGCGAGAAAGAGCGAAGGTAAGGGGGATGCAGAGAGCAAACACAGGGAGGAAGAGAAGGGAGGTCGGAGGACCGCACAGGGGGCTGGCCTCCTTCGCAGGAAGTCAACATACACCCCAGGCCCGGCCCAACGGGATTTAGTATTTCCTTGGCAACTCGGGGCTGGGAAGCCAGTTCTTAGGAGCTGCCCGGCAACAGAGGCAGCACCATGGAGCAAAAGACCACGAGGCCGTGTCGCAGAGCACTCGCTCCACCTCCCCGGTGCCCGCCACGGAGGGTGGGAGCCCGGATTTCTCAGCGTCTCAGTGTTCCCCTCGGCAAAATGGGTCGTCAAGAGCCTGCTTGTTCACTCTCGGCTGGTCCCTGGGTCCTGTGAGCTCCAGGGAGTCATTTAGAATACTAAAAGGGCGAGTTCAAAGGTCGTTTTTAAAATCCACACAGGGCGGAGCAACTAAGCCCGTGCGCCACAACTACTGAGCCTGCGCTCTAGAGCCCGCGAGCCACAACTACAGAGCCCATGAGCCACAACTACTGAAGCCCGTGTGCCTAGAGCCCATGCTCCACAACAAGAGAAGCCACCGCAATGAGAAGCCCGCACACCGCAATGAAGAGTAGCCCCCGCTCACCACAACTAGAGAAAGCCCGTGTGCAGCAACGAAGACCCAACGCAGCCAAAAATTAATTAATTTAATTAAAAAAAAATCCACACCGGGTATGGCCATCTGTGAGTGAGCCTACTCCTTGCCACCTTGGCTGGTTCTTTAAAAAGAGAAAAGGGACAGAGTTCTTGCCCCTCATGAATATGTCAGGTGGATACTCAGCCCCAGAGGGACTGAGAGCCCAGAAAAGATCTTTGTCTCCATTTCATTCACTGATTCACTCAACAAACGCTGAGCGAGCAGCCACTGTGTGCAGGCCTTGCACTGGGTGCTGGGGACACAGGGTAAACGAGACACGTAAATGTTTCCCTCTTCGTGGAATGGAGGTTCTAGAGGATGAGGTGGGCGCTGAACAAAATAAGTACATCGGGGGGCTTCCCTGGTGGCGCAGTGGTTGAGAGTCTGCCTGCCAATGCAGGGGACACGGGTTCGAGCCCTGGTCCGGGAAGATCCCACATGCCGCGGAGCGACCAAGCCCGTGAGCCACAACTACTGAGCCTGCACGTCTGGAGCCTGTGCTCCGCAATGGGAGAGGCCACGATAGTGAGAGTTCCGCGCACTGCGATGAAGAGTGGCCCCCACTTGCCACAACTAGAGAAAGCCCTCGCACAGAAACGAAGACCCAACACAGCCAAAAATTTTAAAATATAAATAAATAAATAAATTTTTTTTAAAAAAGTACATCATGTGGAGATTAGGAGTTGAAAAGTGCAGTGGAGGACAATTAGGCAGGAAAGTTATATTCATTTGCTGGAGTTGCCATAACAAAGTACCACATGCAGGGCGGCTTAAACAACAGAAATTTATTTCCTCACAATTCTGAAGGCTGCAAGTCTGAGATCAAGGTGTTAGCAGGGTTGGTTTCTTCTGAGGCCTCTCTCCTTGGCTTATAGATGGCTGTCTTCTCCCTGTGTCTTCACATGGGCTCCCCTCTGGGTGTGTCTGTGTCCTAATTTCATCTTCATTTTACCTTAATTACCTTTTTTTTTTTTCTTTTTTCTTTTTTCCCTCAAATGGTAGGAGAACTTTATTTTTTTAAAAAGTCCTCTTTTTAACCTGGCCCCTTCCCCCACCACTAGAAAGCAGGTTTATTGCTGAAAAGGAATCCATTTCTTTGAGCATACTCTTTTTAGGTAATTTCAATTTCTTCCACTGTCGTAACACCACTCTATATTTCTCATTGCCAGTCTTCTCTTTAAACACTTTTTTTTTTTTCAGGAGAATCTGCATCACCGTCTCTGTTTCTGCTTCTTTATCCTCTCCCATTAGAAGATCTAACGTATCTCCCACTTTCACCATTCTGCTTTTCTTCCATAATTTTCCCCCATTCAGCTTGAGTTCACCTTTGTGGGGTTTACTTTATTTCTTCTGATATCTAGGCCTAGCTTCAGAATAACATCATACCAAAAAGACTGCGCTACTTTTGCTCAGGTCTTTATAGTCTTTTTTTTTTTTCATTATTTGTGTGTTTTTTGGTTTTTTTTAAACATCTTTATTGGAGTATAATTGCTTTACAATGGTGTGTTAGCTTCTGCTTTATAACAAAGTGAATCAGTTATACATATACATATGTGCCCATATCTCTTCCCTCTTGCATCTCCCTCCCTCCCACCCTCCCTATCCCACCCCTCTAGGTGGTCACAAAGCACCGAGCTGATCTCCCTGTGCTATGCGGCTGCTTCCCACTAGCTATCTATTTTACGTTCGGTAGTGTATATATGTCCATGCCACTCTCTCACTTTGTCACACCTTACCCTTCCACCTCCCCATATCCTCAAGTCCATTCTCTAGTAGGTCTGTGTCTTTATTCCCGTCTTGCCACTAGGTTCTTCATGACCTTTTTTTTTTTTTTTTTCCTTAGATTCCATATATATGTGTTAGCATACGGTATTTGTTTTTCTCTTTCTGACTTACTTCGCTCTGTAGGACAGACTCTAACTCCATCCACCTCACTACAAATAACTCAATTTCGTTTCTTTTTATGGCTGAGTAATATTCCATTGTATACATGTGCCACATCTTCTTTATCCATTCATCCGATGATGGACACTTAGGTTGCTTCCATGTCCTGGCTATTGTAAATAGAGCTGCAATGAACTCCAAAGCTTACAAGGTCTTTATAGTCTTTAACCACAGTGGGGTCGTCCTCAGGCTTCTCTCCCTGCTCACTCATCACATTATGGTCACTCTCTTCATCAGAGTCCCCTCCATCTTCTACTTTCTGAAGAGTCTTTTTAGTGGATTTCTTAGAGCTTATATGACTTTTGGAGTCTTATGGAAAATTGGAAAATATATTCTGGAGATATTAAAAGCCTTGGGAGTCTCAGCGAGACATGTTATAGAAAAGTGTTTTATGGGAATTCCCTGGCAGTCCAGTGATCAGGGCTCTGTGCTTCCACTGCAACCGGTTCAATCCCTGTTCGGGGAACTAAGATCCTGCCAGCTGTGCAGTGCGGCCAAAAAACCAAAAATGTTTTATAATGTGACGCACTTAACTTGGTACTAGAAAAACAAAAGTATTGATTCCAGGAAGCACAGTGTTTGTGTGAAGGTGTCTCCGCAGAGTCCAATCCAGGCATCTGACTTTCCTTAAACACTGCTGGGCAATCTGACACTAGCCATAGCCATGGTGCAAATGACCTTCCCGGGTCCTCAAGGTCAAGGGAAACTGGACACCAGCATCCTTGAGCTCCCGATCTGCGCCTGCAGCCAGCAGGAGCAGCCAGGCCCAGGGGCAGCCAGCCTCAACCCAGCGGGCTCCCACGGCCCCTACAGCCCCCAGGGTCCACGGGGCATCCCAAGCTGGCCAGACCCGGACAGGATGTGAGAGACTCACAGGGAGACCCGGCAGGAGTGTAGGCAGGGAAGAGGAGCCTTAATTGTGTCTTTAAAAGGCCCTATCTCCGAATACAGTCACATGCTACTGTGGGTTAGAACCTCAACATATGAATTTGGGGGCAGGAGATGCAATTCCGCTCACCACAGAGGATGACAGGAAGTGGTGGGTGGGCTGGTTATTGTATTAAATAGGGGCTCAGAGATGGCCTCACTGAGGAGGTGACATCTGAGCAGAGGCCTGAAGGGGGTGACGCAGTAGTTCTGCTGGGTGTCTGAGAGAAGAGTGTTCCAGGCAGAGAGAACAGAACATGCAAAGGTCCTGAGGCATGGCTGTGTGTGACTTGCTCAAGGAACAACGAAGGGGCCTGGGTAGCTGTGAGTGAGGATGAGAGTAGAGGAGATGAGGGCGGGGAGGTGACAGGACAAATCACTCAGGACCTTGTGGACCATGGCAAATCACTCAGGACCTTGGTTCTTCTAGGAGTGAGATGGCCCATGGCTTTCAGATCCACAGCTCACCCAACAGCATATTTTTAACCTCAAACTGATTTTTTCCACCTATCAGCCCCCACCACTAGCCTCCCAGTGTCTGTCCAAGAAAATTAAATCCACTGGAAGGCCGGCATGAATGAAATAGAATTAGGAGCCTAAATCTCACGCACAAATATTGCAAGAGTCACCTCAACACCCAGAGGTGTAAGGAGATGGGTGCAAAGAACCAGGTGTGGGAATAGAGGCTAATCTCCCTCCTGACTATTTCCTCTTGCTCTGCTTAAAGCCTTCAAAGAAATGGGAGCTCTCCCAGCCTCTCCTAAGAAGACCAACTCAATATCAGTTTAATGAATGCTGTTACCCTCTGGGTAGGGTTGTTTTTTTTTTTTTCAAATCTTGTAACTAATGGAGTTTAATAGACCTATCTTCATGACACCTTTAAGCTTCAATTTACCCCCATGAAACCTTACTCTTAATCGCCAACGATCGTGAATTTACACAGCCTTTTGTGCTTTTCCAAATACATCCCCTTCACATTGAAAAAAAATCCATTATTCCTTTCATAAGCACTTACACTGGAAGGCATTTTCCTTCCCATTTTACAGAAATAAAACTGAAGACAAAATGTGGGTTCAAGTGTCTTGCTACTAGCTTCCATTTCTACTTCTGGGAGTCGCCCCTCCCACACCCCAAAATATGCTTACTGTGTCAATATTAAAGAGAGAATCCAGCACAGGGAACTATACTCAATATTTTGTAATAATCTATAAGGGAAAAGAATCTGAATAAAAATATAGAGAGATATATATAACTGAATCACTGTGCTGTACACCTGAAACTAACACAACATTGTAAATCAACTATACTTAAATAAAAATCAAAAAGAAGAAAGAACCCATGAGGACTTCCCTGGCAGTCCAGTGGTTAAGACTCTGAGCTTCCAATGGGGGTGGGGGCAGGGTGCGGGTTCGATCCCTCATCGGGTAACTAAGATCTCACACGCTCCGTGGCACAGCCAAAAATAATAATAATTAAAAAGAAAGAAAGAAAGAACCCAGCTTAGAGTTTGGGTGTGCCGGGTAGTATCTCCAACACAATTAAAACCTCAGAGCCCAGGCTTGATGGAAAAAGTTCCAGACACCTACAGAAGGGGAATTTGTACCTGGGAAGATGTCAGGAGGAGCAGGAAAACCTAAGGCACACACCCAGGTGACATCTTTTGAGACATCCACCTGCTGGTCCCACAGGCCCAAGACAAGGATGTTCCCTTCCCTGCCTCTTTTCTACAGCACTTTGCTCCCAGTCTCCCCCATCTCATCACAGGCCCCCCTGATTTACCTTGATGCCCATATCACACATTGAGTCATCACTCATGGTTCTCCCTTTCCCTTCATTACCCGACTCAAACCCATCAGCGGATCCCATCAACTCGCGTCCAGAATAGATCCTGAATCCGACCACTTCCTGCCACAGCACAGTCTCCCTCATTGCTGGCCTGGACTTGGGAAGTTGCCTCTCCCGGGTCAGTTGGCTTCGTCACTCCCCACTCCCAGTCTGCGTTCTGCTCTGCAGTCAGTGGGGTCCTTCTGAAACGAGTCACTCAGCTCTTCTGCTGTTATAGAAATAAAAGCCACACCCTACAGGCTGCCCCATCTGCATGACCCCTTCCCTTCCCCTTCTCCCTCTTGCCCTCTAAGCTCCAGATTCACTGGCTTTGCCATTCCTGGGCTCTGCCAAGCTCATTCCGCCTTTGCAAATGCTGTTCCCTCTTCCTAGAATGCTCTTCCCCTCATCTTTGATGGTTCAGCTCCCTCTCATCATTCAGGCTGCGGTCAGATGCAGGCACTCCCCATCACAGCCTCCAATGAGGTCTTCCTCGTGGGGCTTTTTGTCTCAGGATGTCGGTGCCATACGTACAAAGATCTTGACCTGTCTTGTTTGCCATTGGGTCCCTGACACCTTAAATATTTCTTACCTGAGTGAATGAATGAATGGTCTTAGGGATACGTCTACCCAAGAAAACATCAAGCACCTAGAAAACTGCTGCCGGGGGTCCAGGACTTCTCCTAAGTAAGGAAGGGATGAAGTGTGGTGGGAAAGAAGACTTATTCCAGAGCCAGGTCCAACCCCAGCACACAATCAACTAGCTGTGTGGTCCCCAGCATTACTTAATCCTCTGAGTCTCTGTTTTCTCCTGCACAAGGTGGGGATAATCATAAGTAGTACAGAGAGCCATTGTGAGGGGTCAGTGGGTTAACCCGTGGGAAGGCAGCGCCCTGAGCACAGCGCCAGGCCATGGAAAGCACTTGGTCAACATTGGCTCTCAGGTTGATATTGTGGCAGGTGGGTGGAACCTGGAAGCCGGGGGAGGGCGGGGAACAGCTAGCTACTCAAGCATCACCATCGAGCGTGCTCTGCAGAGCCCTCACAGGTGCTTTTAACAACAGAGCCCCACCTGTCCTGTGTGTACACACAAGAAACAAACACATCCCCAGCCAACGGCCGCTTCCAGCCAGGTGTCCTTCCCTGGCACCTGCGGGGCCCCGTGACGAGGTGTGCTGTTCCCTCTCTCTGTTTGTCCAACCACAGTGCAGAGAAAATGGCAAAGCTTGTGGGGTTTGCTTCCCCTAGAAGCAGCCAGTTTCCACGAAGAGACGGTGCAAAGAGATGACAATGAGGAAAAAGCAAATAGAAGAAAAGAAGCGGCATTAAGCCTGAGGCCACAAAAAAACCTTACTGTTAATGTAATCAGAATAGAACTTCCCTGAAGTACCAGGTATCGCGTGTGTCTACTTCCCCGAATCCAAACTGAAACCACACCTGAGATGGGGGTTGACCCCCATTGCCAAGCCTGGACCAGCCTGAGTTGCCATAGCAACCAGAAGGCACCTGGAGATGCTCCTGATTAATACAGGCTGGTCCAGGAGCTACGGGGGGAAGAGCAGGGAGGGAGGGACAGCAGGGAAGTCTGGGGGCCTTCTGTGTACCACCCCCACATGGACAGGGACATTTACACAGCCGGGCTGGGCACCAGGCTTCACCACCCACAGGTGAAACTACTAAAAATTAGTAAAAGATATGGCACCTAAAAGTAGAGGACTTACGGTTACCAAAGAGGAACGATACGGGGGAGGGATAGGAGGGACAGGATTCCAAATTAGGATTTTGGGAGTAACAGACACACACTACTAAATATAAAAAAGATAAACAACAAGGACCTACTGTATAGCACAGGGGACTATTCTCAATATTCTGTAATAACCTATACGGGAAAATAATCTGAAAAGGAATATATATATATATATGGCACTTTTCTGTATACCTGAAACTAACATCAACTATACTTCAATAAAAAAATTAATTAAGGGAATTCCCTGGCAGTCCAGTGGTTAGGACTCCCCCCCTCTCACTGCTGAGGGCCCGGGTTCGATCCCTGGTTGGGGAACTATCAATAAGGTCCCACAAGCCACACAGCGCAGCCAAAAATAAATAAATAAAAATAAAGTGTGATTTTTTAAAAATTTAATACAAAAATAAAATTAAATTAAAATAAAAAATAAAAGTAGAGGAAAAACATTCTCTAAAACTTCACAGGCTCCTTAAACACATTAGAGAGGATGGGAACTCAAAAATGCCCCACGAGTTCCTTCATCCAGGAATCAACAATAAGACCAGGCAGGGCCTGGAATGTAACCCTACAAGGCTTCAATTTATTCACTGGTATGGGAGGATGTCTTTTTTCTCCATTTGGGAGGAAAATTTTAAAACTAAAAATGGCCAGGAATTTCACTCCTAAGTGCATCTAGCCGCTGAAAGTCATGTTCATAAAGCTCTATTCATAGTAGCTTAAAACTAGAAACAACCCAAAGGTCCAACAACAAGAAAAGAGTAAAATAGGGTGTGATGCATCCATCAAATAGAATAGTACACAGCAATGAAAAAGAATATGCCACAGGCAGTGTGGATGAATCTCACAGACGGACACAGAGCAGGACCCACTGTGTGATTCCACTGATATGATGTTCAAAAACAGGTAAAACTAATCTATGGTGATGAGAGTCAGAATACTGTTGACCTTTGGGGTGGAAGGGGTGTTGGGCTAAAACAACAATGGAGCCTACTGGTAGGACCGCCAGATAAAACACAGGATGTCTAGCTATATGAGATACACTTATGATAAAAATCTATTCATTGTTTATCTGAAATTCAAATTTAACTAGCGGTCTCCTATATTTTTTTAATTTGCTTAACCTGACAACCCACTGAGGGGATGGAAATTCCTTAACCCTTTACCTGGGTGATGGTGGGGAAACAGTATACAGACATGTGTAAAAATTCATTTGTGCAGTTTTCTGCATATTTGTTACATCATTATGAATATTTTTAAAGCTAAAATAATCATACTAAATTCATTAAGAGAAATTAGATATGCCCTTCCTCCTTATAATCAAGCTTTGAATTGGGCAGAAAAAGGGATATAAGCCAGATCTCCCCACCCAAACACAAGTCCCAGAGGAAGTAGGAAATCTACTCCCTCGTGTTACAGATAACACTGAGGTTCAGAGAGGTGCAATGGCTCACTCAAGGTCAATCAGCCTGGAGCACACAGGTCAGGGATGCAGATCCAGGTTTCCTGGGACTCCCAAGGCCTCTCTCTGAGGTCCAACCCAGAGTCTGACACTGAGCTTTTTCCTTGCCAGGCCCACTTCTCCCAAAACATAAACAATCTGGGGTAGGAAGGATTTTGTCCCCCATGATCTTGGCACATGAGTATGTTACGTAACATGGCAAAAGAAAGTGGAACTAGGTTACATGCTTTAAAATAGGGAGAGTATCCTGGGTTATCCCTATGAGCCCAAGGTCATCACATAGGCCTTTAAAAAGTAGAAGAGGGAGGCAGAAGAATAGGTCAGAGATGCCATGGAAAATGAGGCAGGAGAGATAAGAGGCATGAGAGGGACTTGACACATGGTCATCAGTTCTGAGATGAAGGAGCCACAAACCAAGGAATGCTGGTGGCCTCTAGAAGCTGAGGACAACCTCCGGCTTGCCAGCCAACAAGGAAACAGTACCCCAGTCCAGCAACAGCTTAATACCAACTTCTGCCAACAGCCTGAATGAACAAGCAAACGGATTCTTCCCAGAGTGTCCAGAAAGGCACACAACCCACCAACACCTTGATTGCAACCCAGCCAAGCCTATCAGACTTCCAACCCATGGAAACTGTGGGATCATAAATGCATGCTGTTGGTAAGCTACTCATTTTGTGGTAATTTGATATGGCAGCACAAAAAAACTAATACACAATCCCAATCATGTAGAATAATTTTTTACAGGAATTTGTAAAAACTGTGAGATTATTTATATGTATGCATATATACAGGTATCTATATAGACGCATATATGTACATAAACATATATACGTAAAAGTCTGTGACTTTTTTTGCACTTAATAATATACCTTAAGTGACATTCTGCACCAGTTCCTATAGGGTTTTCTAATGACTCCATAGAATTTATCTGGTGTGGACATCTGGCTCTTTTTCATTTTTTGCTGTTCCTCAAAATGTTGTAGCCATCATTTTGTACATAAGTCCCCATGAAGCTGCTACAAGTTTTTCTGTAGGATGAATTCTAGAAATGGCCTTGCTATCAATATTTTAAAGATTATGTACGTTTTAAAATTTGACAGATACTCCCACCAAAATGAAGGCAACACCCTGGGGAATAGAAAGTGATCAGGGACTAAACTCCCAGCTCCTCTTGAATTGGTATGGCCATGTGACTCGTTTTTACCCATTGAATGTGAGCAGAAGTGTAGAGTGTCACCCTGGGCCAAAGCTTTAAGAAGCAGGTGTGCCCTCAATAAGTTCCCTTTCTCCTCTCCTGGCTAGATATGGAAGACACTAAGGGCCCCCTGTGTGGTGGAGCCATGAAAGGGTAGTGGCCTGGGTCCTTGAGTCACTGTGTGGAGGAGGAGAGCCATCTGCTGAATAGGAACACCCTCCCAGGGCAATCAGGTGAGTTAGAAACAAACTTCTGCTGTGTTTAACTTTTTATCCAACTGGGAACCTACTTGTTACAGCAGCATTCCTGACTTAGTCAGCTCGGGCTGCCATAACAAAATATCATAGACTGAGTGGCTTAAATAGCAAACATTTACTTTCTCACACTTCAAAAAGCTGTAAGTCCAAGACCAGGTCAGTTCCTGGGGAGGGCTCTCCTCCTGGTTTGTAGATGACCACCTTCTCTCTGTGTCCTCACATGGAGGAGAAAGAGAGAGAGAACGAGTTCTCTAGTATCTCTTCTTATAAAGGCACTAATCCAATCATGAGGGCCCCAACCTCATGACCTTGTTTAAACCTAATTACCCCCCATCTCCAAATACCATCCCATTGGGGGTTAGGGCTTCAACATATGAATTTAGGGGGACATCAGTAAGTCCATAGCCTTTCCTTAACTAATATACTACTTGATGGAAGCAACACTGGTTTCATTCAATGAATGTTTTTCTTGTGCTCTGAAATCTTTGCATTCAAGGGGAATCTACACAGGTGTGGCGTCCTGTTGAGAACACCAAAGCGTTCATTAAAAAGAGAGCTAATCATGCAGCTCAATATCAAAAAAACAAACAACCCAATCCAAAAATGGGCAGAAGATCTAAATAGACAATTCTCCAAAGAAGACATACAGATTGCCAACAAACACATGAAAAGATGTTCAACATCACTAATCATTAGAGAAATGCAAATCAAAACTACAGTGAGATATCACTTCACACTTGTCAGAATGGCCATCATCAAAAAATCTACAAACAGTAAATGCTGGAGAGGGTGTGGAGAAAAGGGAACCCTCTTGCCCTGTTGGTGGGAATGTAAATTGATACAGCCACTATGGAGAACAGTATGGAGGTTCCTTAAAAAACTAAAAATAGAACTACCATATGACCCAGCAAGCAATCCCACTACTGGGCATATACCCTGAGAAAACCATAATTCAAAAAGAGACATGTACCACAATGTTCATTGCAGCACTATTTACAATAGCCAGGACATGGGAGCAACCTAAGTGTCCATCAACAGATGAACGGATAAGGAAGATGTGGCACATATGTATAATGGAATATTACTCAGCCATTAAAAGAAGCGAAACTGAGTTATTTGTAGTGAGGTGGATGGACCTAGAGTCTGTCATACAGAGTGAAGTAAGTCAGAAAGAAAAAAACAAATACTGTATGCTAACACATATACATGGAATCTTTAAAAAAATGGTTCTGATGATCCTAGGGGCAGGACAGGAATAAAGATGCAGATGTAGAGAATGGACTTGAGGACACAGGAAGGGGGAAGGGTAAGCTGGGACTAAGTGAGAGAGTGGCATGGACATATATACACTACCAAATGTAAAATAGATAGCTAGTGGGAAGCAGCCGCATAGCACAGGGAGATCAGCTCGGTGTTTTGTGTCCACCTAGAGGGGTGGGATAGGGAGGGTGGGATGGAGACACAAAAGGGAGGAGATATGGGGATATATGTACACGTATAGCTGATTCACTTTGTTATACAGCAGAAACTAACACAACATTGTAAAGCAATTATACTCCAATAAAGATGTTAAAAAAAAAAAGAGAGAGAGAGCTAATTATAGTGTCTCTGCAAGAAATCATTTCCTCTCACCTCTTTCCTCTTGTTCTCTCTCTCAGCCTTCATTCTCTTTCTTCTACTTGTTGTTTGAGCTTCTGTTAGGCAGTTTCATTCCTTCCAATCTTGCTCTGTGTGCTAAGATCTGTCAATAAGCCATCTTAATCTAGCCCCAGACAAAACAAGGGTTGCTAAGACCCACGGAAAGAAATATCCCCTCCTGAGTTCTAGGCTGAAGAGTGTGAAATTCAACAGACCGTGGATTCTAAAAACCAAGGTGAAGCTAATCCAAATGTCATTTTTAACCGAGCTTCAAATGCATTCGTCACTTTCCATATGTTTTATTTGGCTGATAGTAAAAGTGATTTCCGGACCCTGAACAAACAATCTCCAGAGCAGGTAACCAGGTAAGGAGCAAGTGTTAAGACTCTACCTAGAAGTAAAAACTTTTAACAGGGAGCAATAAAAACAAAAGTCAACAAGTGGGACTGCATCAAACTAAAAAGCTTCTGTACAGCAAAAGGAACCATCAGCAAAACAAAAAGGCAATCTACAGAATGGGAAAGGATATTTGCAAACTATATATCGGATAAGGGGTTGGTATCCAAAATCTATAAAGAACTCATATAACTCAGTAGCAAAAAAAAAAAAAAAAAAATTGATTAAAAAATCAGTAGAGGAACTAAATAGACATTTTTTTTCCAGAGAAGACATCCAAATGGCCAACAGTCACATGAAAATGTGCTCAACATCACTAATCATCAGGGAGATGCAAATCAAAACCACAGTGAGGTATCATTTCACACCCGTTAGAATGACCGTCATCAAAAAGACAAGAGATGACATATGCTCACAAAGATATGGAGAAAAGGGAACCCTCAGGCACTGTTGGTGGGAGTGTTATGAGGTCAAATTATAGAGGCAGAAAGTAAAATGCTGGGTGCCAGGGGCTGGGAGAAAGGGAAATGGGAGTTAGTGTTTAACGGGGACAGAGTTTCAGTTTGGGAAGATGAAAAGAGTTCTGGAGATGGATGGTGGTGATGAAGAACATTATGAATGTACACAATACCACTGAAGAATTGTTAAAATGGTAAATGTTATGTTATGTCAGTTTTACCAAAAAAAAAAAAAAGTGTAGAAAAACTCTTAACATGGGCTTCCCTGGTGTCGCAGTGGTTAAGAATCCGCCTGCCAATGCAGGGGACACGGGTTCGAGCCCTGGTCCTGGGAGATCCCACATGCCGTGGAGCAACTAAGCCCGTGCACCACAACTACTGAGCCCGTGTGCCACAACTACTGAAGCCCACGTGCCTAGAGCCCGTGCTGCACAACAAGAGAAGCCACTGGAATGAGAAGCCTGCACACCACGACGAAGAGTAGCCCCCGCTCGCCACAACCAGAGAAAGCCCGTGCACAGCAACGAAGACCCAACTCAGCCAAAAATAAAATAAATTAAAAAACAAAAAACAAAAAAACTCTTAACAGGTGATCCAAAAACATCCACCCATCTTCTTTTTTTTTTTTTTTGGCGACGCCAAGTGGCTTGTGGGAGTTTAGCTCCCCAACCAGGGATTGAACCCAACAGTGAGAACGCAGATTCCTAACCCCTGGACTGCCAGGGAATTCCTGATCTTTTTTTTTTTTTTTTTAATTTATTTTGGCCGCGCTGCGCAGCATGCGGGATCTTAGTTCCCTGACCAGGGATCGAACCCGTGCCCCCTGCAGTGGAAGCTCGAAGTCCTAACCACTGGACGGCCAGGGAATTCCACCCCCCATCTTCTTGAAGGTACTTCAATATTCACAGTTACCCCAGAATTTCAGCTTTCTTGCCTCCCAGCATCAAATACCCACGTATTGAGGGCACCGATAAGTAGATCCAGACACAGGCCAGAGCTTTCATGCTGATTCAGACAATCCAAAGCCACCCCATCTCAGGCAGTGTGAATTCACCCCATACCCCACCTTTGCAAAGAGAAGCTAAGAGCAAGGTGAAATGAAAAAGCCAGAGCCAACAAGAGCTCTCATCGCTTGGGGCCAAACTCCAGAATTGCCCCACATACATGAGAACAGAGCTAAATAAAATGCCAGGCCAGATGGCAAAGGCTGAAGGCTAGGCTGAGACCAGCACGCCAGCATAGCCCTGAATACGGCTGCAAAGGTCCATCCCCTGGTGAGAAGAAACCATGTCACAGCTGGTCTCATTTTTCACCCGCTCGTTCAATTGCCCATCACAGCACAGGGATACACACACTCCCTCCCACCAGGATGAACAGATCCCCTGGGATCGCCGGATGATTTTCACGGCTTCAGGACACTGATTGGGATTTAGGAAGGAGAAAGGATGGGAGACCTCCAGGGCTTAGGCTGGTGGGCAGGATCCAGGCGAGCCACTGAATCTCAAGCTGAATCCTTCGCCCAACTTCAGTTTCATGGCTCTATTACCCTCCCCATCACTCATTCATTCATTCATTCATTCAGCAATATTCATTAAGCACCTACTGTGTGTCCGGCACTGTTGTAGACACTGGGGACCCAGCAGTGAACAAAACAGACACGGTCCCTGCCCTCATGAAACTCACATTCTAGTGGGCAAGACAGACAAGAAACAAGATAAACAAGTAAAATATGCAGATGGAGGAAAGAAAACAGGAGAGGAGGAAAAGGAAGGGGAAGGAGAATGTCATTTAGAGAAGGTGGTCAGAAAAGATCCTAGTGGGAAAGAAGCATTTGAGTAAAGATCTGAAGGAGGTGAGGGAGGAGCCATGAGGGTGGCTGTAGGAAGAGCGGTCTAGGCAGAGGGAACAGCCCGTGCAAAGGCCCTGTGGCTGGAGCGTGCCTGGTGTGTTCAAGGAAGAGCTAGGAGGCCTGTGTGGCTGGAGTGGAGTGAGCGAGGGGATGAATGGGGGGAGGTGATAGAGGAAGGTGACAGGGACAGATGGTACGGAGCCTTGTGGACCACAGGGAGGACTTTGGCTTTTGCTCTGAGTAAGGTAGGAGGCATGGAAGAGTCTAAGCAGAGGAGGGACTTGACCTGACTCAGGTGTTCTCAGGCATCCCCTGGAGGTCAGATTTGTAAGAAACCCAAAAAGCAGTGGAACTGATCACCCCAACCATTGTGGGACTCCCTCTCTCCCTCCTTCACCCCACATTCTACTCATCATCAGGGCTGCTGATTCTACCTCATACTTCCTCTCCCACTTGCCATGGTTCAGGCCCTCATTTGCCCCACGCAGACGGACCGTAATACTTTCCTCCGTGTTCTGAGTCTCTCCTCCCTCCAATTCATCATAGACTATCAGGTCATCCGTTGGCCAATCCCAAAAGGACTCCTCACTTCCAATCCTGAACACATCCCCTACTTCTGCAACTCTTTGCCTCCATCCTGAATGCCCTTCTATCTCCCTACCCACAAAGTCCAGCTCAAAAGATCCTTCTGCTCTGAAGCCTCCAAGAGAATTCGCCAGTGCCCAAACCCCTCACCTGCCCACACATGCCCATGGCTTTCTACCTCCAGCACCTGCCACTCCCTGCATGGGGCTAGTTCTGGCTGCAGGAGCGAGAGACATGCCAGAGGTGCTGGGGAGTTAATACCCTTGGAAGATTCCTCAACCAATGACTGATGGGAGTTGGTAGAGAAATGCCCCCAGCTTTGCAACCAGCCTGCTTGGAGCCCGATCTGCCCCCTCCTGCTGTGTGACCTTGGACAAGTCACTTCACCTCTCTGGGCTACAGTTTCCCCATCTGTAAAATGAGGATGATGAGAGCACATATTTCATCGAGTTCTTGTGAGGCTCAAATCATTTCATTTCTACATAATGTGCTTGGAACAGCATCCCACACCTGGTAATTCCCTAAAGACGTGTTTGTTATTATTACGACTGTGGCTACCATTATGATTCCACCCTCTGCTGAATCCTCAAAGCCTAGTACAGTGCCTGGCCAGCAGGAAGGACACAATGGACACTTATTGAAAGGTAGGTCAGGGAATTCCCTGGTGGTCCAGTGTTTAGGACTCGGTGCTTTCACTGCGGTGGCCCGGGTTCAATCTCTGGTCGGGGAACTAAGATCCCGCAAGCCGCAGGGCCAAAAAAAGAAAAAAAAAAAAAGGTAGATCAATTATTCCTCTTGTCCAGGGCAATATCACAATTGGACCCATGTTCTAGATGCTGGACACCATTTATCATTCTTAAACTTGCTTGACTCCATTGGTGCTGGAAGGTTAAAAGGAAAAAGAACAGACTGCCAGGAAAAAAATAATAAAACTTCTCCCAGGGCAGAGTGTTCCTCTAAAGTTTCTCCCTTAAACTAAACTGTTACACATTTGCTCTCTTCTGTGTTCTCAGAAGTGGGTGGGTAGTTTTACCTACCAGCTGCATCTTTGGAATACTTTTCCTTCAATACATGTTTTTGACTTCTTGGTATTTTGCGTTAGTGGGGATTTCACAATCTCCCTCATTCATTCTGCAACTTCGGCCAGCCAGTGGCTGTGGATGGTTATAAACGTATTAATACGTGAAGACATTAATTCATTACCATGCTAATTATTAGTCCTGATGTGCTTCGTTTGTTCAGCAAATATTTACTGAGTACCGACTGTGTGCCACTGTGACTCAATTATTACACATCTTGGGATCTTAAAACTCTCAAGAAATCGTCTAAAAGCTGCCTCCCCTTGAGGCTGAAAGAAATTGTAGTGATGGTTTTTGCTGGGGGGAAATAGCTGGATACCAAAATTGGAACCACTTTTAGAAAAAAAAAAAAAAAAAAGTGAATAGCCCAGTCTCCAGTCCTGAAAAAAATATTTGACGATGAGCCTCCCTACACTTTGTTCTTGGTCACTAAGAATTAACGTGTGGATTAGTAGGGTCCAGAATATGTTTCCAATACTCATCAGACTTGCATGTTTTAGGGGAGGGATGGGTGGGACACGCAGAAGAAAGGGAAAGCTGAAGCATGAACTACAGAAGAAATCAGAAGTGAAAAGAAGCCAGACACAAAGACCACCTATTGTCTGACTGCATTTCTATGAAACATGGAGAAGAGGGAAATCCGTAAAGACAGAAAGCAGATTGGTGGTTGCCAGTCGCTGGGGGATTGAGGAATGAGAATAACTGCTTCATCGGTAGAGAGCTTTGCTTTGGTATGAAGAGAAAGTTCTGGAACTAGATAGAGGTGATGGTTGCACAACATTATGAATATACTAAGTGCCGTTTAATTGTTCCCTTTAAAATGGTGAGAACAGTAGACTTTATGTTGGGTGTATTTTACAATTAAAAAAGAAATTGGATACACACCTTTGTTCTGGAGAGACATTTACAAGTAGTCAAGTATAGCACAGGGAGCTATACAAACTATCTTGTAATAACCTATAATGGAAAAGAATCAGAAAAGAATCTGAATATATATATATTCTTTATATATGTATATAAATGAATCCCTTTGCTGTACACCTAAAACTACCACAACATTGTAAATTAACTATACTTCAATTTTTTTTCTTTTTTTTTTAACATCTTTATTGGCGTGTAATTGCTTTACAATGGTGTGTTAGTTTCTGCTTTATAACAAAGTGAATCAGCTATACACATACATATATCCCCATATCTCCTCCCTCTTGCGTCTCCCTCCTTCCCATCCTCCCTATCCCACCCCTCTAGGCGGTCACAAAGCACCAAGCTGATCTCCCTGTGCTATGCGGCTGCTTCCCACTAGCTATCAGTTTTACATTTGGTAGTGTATGTATGTCACTTTGTCCCAGCTTACCCTTCCCCCTCCCTGTGTCCTCAAGTCCATTCTCTAGTAGGTCTGAATGGTTAATAAAATAAAAAATAAAGAAAAAAATTTTAAAAACCAAGTTACATTGATCAACTCTTGCAAGAACAGCAACAGCAAAAAAAGTGGCCAAGATTTAGTGAGCACCTACTATGTGCCCAGCACTGAGCATCACCTGGCCTGGCCTCCCAGGACCCCTACCACTGGGATGCCATGATTAGCCTGATCGTCAGCTAGGAACACTGAAGCACAGAGGGGCTGAGTGATGCCCTTAGGGCTTCTAAGACTCTGACCAGCACTTAGCTGCCCCGGAATCCTGTTCAAATGCAGATTCTAACTCAGAGCTGAGTGGGGCCCAAGACTCTGCATTCCCAGAGGGTGCTGTTGGTCCAAGGTCTGCACTTTGAGAAGAAGGTCTGGAGATTCTGACCAGCGGCCCCTCCCACTCGGTTAAGTCAGTCTCACTGGCCGCCATCAGACAGGCTTGGCCTTGCCGGAAGGGGTAGGAGAGCTTGCCAAGAGCCCTTGCTTGTCTGTCACTATGAAGACAGTGGGATTGAAAGATCCTGGAATAGAATCTTCCCTCACTTGCCCTTGGCCAGTAAGGGCCCTCTGGTCCTGTAAGCTAACATTTCGAAAAGAATAATAAAATAAATAAGTCAAACCCTCTGCCGGAGCATGTGATGTCCAAGAGCTGCACTTGGCATTACTTTGCAGGTCATTTACCCAGTAATTTGTTCAATGTCAAATGTGCCCTTTGCCTCCAGAACCCCGGTCCTGATCTTTCCCCTTACTTTGGGGGACGGGGAGGGGCAGCATTGAATTAAACCAGTCTTATCTAGAGGGAGGATGGCATTTGCCCTGAGTGACATCTTTATGTTTCTCTGCAAATCCCTGTGTCTTGGAGGAAAACAATATCAACGGAATAGTCAGCTACTAAGATGGCTGGAGTTGGGAGACTTTCTGCAGCCTGGGCTTGGTATTGGAGGGACTAGAGACCAAGTAGGGGATGTGGGGCCAGCGTCAGCCACGGACACCCTAGACGACTCCTCCCCACCTTACCCCCATCCTCTCCCCACCTAGGACTGTCCTTGAAAGAGCCCGCATGGGAAATGGCAAGTCTGCCCTGAAGTTGTCAACTCAGAACAGGAAACTCAGGATGGAGCCTGGATACCTAGTGGAGACCCCCCCCACCCTCAATGCACCTTCTCCTGGAGCCAAGGAGAGATGGGGCACACGGATGAGCTCTCCCTTCCTGTCGGTTTACCCTCAACAGAGGTTACTGCCTCTGGGAAGGTATTCTGTCCTCCTGTTTACATTCTATTCTGGTTCCTTCTCCCAGCTCAGTCTCTCAGGAGCCCCTGGAAAAGGCAGAGGAGCCCAGCCCGCGGGGCGCTTCCCCCTCCTGCCCCCACCAGCCGCGGCAGCCACGTGTTCTCCGAAGCTGTCAGCGGAGAGAGAGCGAGAGAGGAGAGGGATTCTGTCTCTCTCACTTCTTGAGAAATGAAAGCCACCCGGAGAGTCAACTCTGTCCAAACATTTTTTAAAAAGGGAGGGGTTGGTCTAGAGGGGTGTCAGTGCTATCTCTGCTTTTCATTTGGTGCAAGGGAGGGGAGAATGTTAAATATTAAACGGAACAACTGGTTTCCTAAGACGGTGTAATTATCCTCAACAGCCATCTGCCATCTCCCTTTTTCCAACGCATTCACGCTGCGTTGAGCATAGCAAACAAGGACCGGCTACACGGGCGTCGCGAACTTTTGTTTCGGGGACCGCCTCCCGCAACAAAGCTGTAGGCGATAGGGGAGGGGGACGCGCTCAAGACCCCAAGTTCTGTCACTTGTCCAGCCTGCCTGGGTCTTAAAGCAGAAAGAGACTAATGTAGACTTGAGTGATGGGGTGGGGAGGACATAAAAAAGTAGAATTAGACTTAGCTTGGAAACTATAGTCATTGGGGAAATGTCACATGTCCAGGGCAGGTGGCAGAGACATCAAGTACTACAAGGGGGCGAAGGGCAGTTGAAAGAAAATGGATTTTTCATCAAGAAACAAGTAGAAGCTGGGAATCAAGGGGTCTGCCTCCACCAAGAGAAACCGCCCACCCCCAAAGAAAAGCTATTCATACGAAACGGGGGGGGGGGAGTCATTGGGTTTCTACCTTTGCATATGCAGGTAATGTTGCAGCAAGGAAATAAAGATTAGACTGCCTGCAGGACTCTGCCCCCAGGATCTTGTATCGCTCACTCACCTGTATCGCATCGGCTCCGGGGCTCAGGCTGTGTGGTTACTGGGCGGCGCAAAGAGTCCTCCAGCTGCCCTGAGGGTCCCACCTTGTCAGCACCCAGGGCTCCAAGCCAGCTGAAGTCCACGCCTCCATTGCCTGCCCAATGGAAAGGAAAAGGGGGCCCCCCGAGAGAGGAGAGAAAGGGGGTGCCAAGAGCAGCTGTTCTTCGAGCTGAGGGCTCCCCACAAAGGCAGGCACCAAGTGGGGCTGCTGTGCCAGCTGCCAGGGGGGAAAAAGCGAAGGAGGAGGAGGTCTCCTAGATGCTGGGAGGAGACAGGGGAGAACTAGCGTCACATCAGCTCCAGATCATCTCCAGCAAAGTACTGCACAGGAACCCAGCACAGGGAGACAAATCCAGCCCCCCCCACCCCGCCCCCGTCCTCACATTGCTTCTCAGAGGAAAATAAAGGGAATTCTTACTCTCGTCTCTCCACCCCTTAACACTGCACCTCAACCTGCCAGCACAGGGCAGGACCCTAGTCTCTGGAAGGATGCTGTTTATCACCCCCTCTACCTCCTTTCAGACCGGCTTCTCTTAAGGAGCAGAGGAAAGGTGGTAACAGGAGAGCTCTTTCTCTTCCACTTAGGGGGTTTGCGGAGGGGGGTGTTTGAGGAGGTGGCATGTGTAACAGGCGTGAAGCAGCAGGAATATGGAATCACACTTATAATTTAACCATCTCCCCTCCGCCAGATTGCAACCTACATTATTGATGCCCTTACAAAAACAATGCTAACCGCCCCCCCCCAAGTCTTTTCTGTTCACTCTCGAAACAGCTTCTCCTTACCACCCCACTACCTCCTCCCTTAAGGCGGAGGGGGTTGTATTATCTGAACACAAAGACAGAGAGAGGAAAATTGGAGTCTTTAGATGCAAAAAGGCAATTGATTGCAAGTTTCACAGGTTTGTTTGCTGCATGCGTAGAATTAGGTTCCCAAAACTGGGGTGGGCGGTGGCGTTGGTGGTATAGTGGTGAGCATAGCTGCCTTCCAAAACTGGGGTGACCCTCTTTCTCTTTTTAAAGGGGGCTCCTTTTAAAGGTGAGCAGTATGTTTTTCTTATAAGAGGCATCTAGGGCAGAGAGAAGCCCCATGTTTTTCCCAAGGTGGAGTCAAAGTGGGAGGATCTACCTCATGGGGGAGAGTGGCATTGTTTAGACAGTTAGGAGCAATCAAACCTGGGCTGGGTGTTAGGGGATCTTAAAGAATTAGGGTTCATTTTATAAAGCCTGTTAGTAGTATTTTGATTATGTTGGTTTTTTTAGTCTCTATGTGTTAGAGAAGCATATTGGAGTATTTATGGGTGAGGTGATGGGTCGTTTCCAGGAAACCATCAAAACATCCATTGACTGATGAATAAATAAACAAAACGTGGTCCTTGTGTAATAGGGAAGTCACAAATGTGACTCCATATTGGGTCTGTTTCCTTTACTTTAACCTTTGTATTCTATTGCTTTTGCTACCAGTTAAGAATGTTGCCTGTAGACTGAAATATACCGGATAGCCCATTCTCAAGGCTCGGACCTTTAAAAGTATAACACTTTTCCATTCATATAGAGATAAAAAGTCACAGAACAGAAAATATCATTTGTCTTGGAGGTTTACAGAAACATCGTGACCTGACCTACGTGGACAGATGCAAGAACAAAGGATTCTGGCACCAAGAAGTTTGTAGCAACAACCCCCTCTCCTTTCAGTATAAAAGAAGCCTGAATTCTAACTCGGGGAAGATGGTTCTTTGGAATACTAGTCCGCCATCTTCTCGGCCTGCTGGCTTTCCAAATAAAGTCTCTATTCCTTGCTCCAACAACTTGTCTCTCGATTTATTGGCCTGTCGTGTGGTGAGCATTAGGAGCTTGGCCTCGGTAACACCTTTGCGCAATGGAATATTATTCAGCCATTAAAAAGAAAGAAGCGGACGGGGGCAAGATGGCGGAAGAGTAAGACGCGGAGATCACCTTCCTTCCCACAGATACAGTAGAAATACATCTACACGTGGAACTGCTCCTACAGAACACCCACTGAATGCTGGCAGAAGACGTCAGACCTCCCAAAAGGCAAGAAAATCCCCACGTACTTGGGTAGGGCAAAAGAAAAAAGAAATAACAGAGACAAAAGAATAGGGACGGGACCTGCACCAGTGGGAGGGAGCCGTGAAGGAGGAAAGGTTTCCACACACTAGGAAGCCCCTTTGCGGGCGGAGACTGCGGGTGGCGGAGGGGGGAAGATTCGGAGCCACGGAGGAGAGCGCAGCCACAGGGGTGCGGAGGGCAGAGCGGAGAGATTCCCGCACGGAGGATTGGCGCCGAGCAACACTCACCAGCCCGCGAGGCTTGTCTGCTCAGCCGCCGGGGCGGGCGGGGCTGGGAGCTGAGGCTCGGGCTTCGGTGCTGGCCGGGAGGGAGTCCGGGAAAAAGTCTGCGGCTGCCGAAGAGGCAAGAGACTTTTTCTTGCCTCTTTGTTTCGCGGCGCGCAAGGAGAGGGGATTCAGAGCGCCGCCTAAACGAACTCCAGAGACGGGCAGGAGACTCTAAGGCTGCTGCGGCCTCCACCAAGAAGCCTGTGTGCGAGCACAGGTCACTCTCCACGCCTCCCCTCCTGGGAGCCTGTGCAGCCCGCCACGGCCAGGCTCCCATGATCCAGGGACAACTTCCCCGGGAGAACGCGCGGCGCGCCTCACGCTGGTGCAACGTCACGACGCCTCTGCCGCCGCAGGCTCGCCCCGCCTCCTCCGTACCGCTCCCTCCCCCCGGCCTGAGTGAGCCAGAGCCCCCGAATCAGCTGCTCCTTTAACCCCGTCCTGTCTGAGCAAAGAACAGACGCCCTCAGGTGACCTACACGCAGAGGGGGGCCAAATCCAAAGCTGAACCCCAGGAGCTGTGCAAACAAAGAAGAGAAAGGGAAATTTCTCCCAGCAGCCTCAGGAGCAACGGATTAAATCTCCACAATCAACTTGATGTGCCTGCATCTGTGGAATACCTGAATAGACAACGAATCATCCCAAATTGAGGAGGTGGACTTTGGGAGCAACGATATATTTTTTTTTCCCCTTTTTCTCTTTTAGTGAGTGTGTATATGTATGCTTCTGTGTGTGATTTTGTCTGTATAGCTTTGCTTTTACCACTTGTCCTAGGGTTCTGTCTGTCCTTTTTTTTTTTTTTTTTTTTTAGTATAGATTTTAGCACTTGTTATCATTGCTGGATTTGTTTTATGGTTTGGTTGCTCTTTTCTTTCTTTCTTTTTTTTATTACTTTTTAAATTTTTTTAATAATTATTTTTTATTTTAATAACTATTTTATCTTATTTTATTTCATTTTATTTTATCTTATTTTATTTTACTTTATCTCCTTCTTTCTTTCTTTCTTTTTTTCTCCCTATTATTCTGAGCTGTGTGGATGACAGGCTCTTGGTGCTCCAGCCAGGTGTCAGGGCTGTGCCTCTGAGGTGGGAGAGCCAAGTTCAGGACATTGGTCCACCAGAGACCTCCCGGCTCCACGTAATATCAAATGGTGAAAGCTCTCCCAGAGATCCCCATCTCAACACTAAGACCCAACTCCACTCAATGACCAGCAAGATACAGTGCTGGACACCCTATGCCAAACAACTAGCAAGACAAGAACACAGCCCCACCCATTAGCAGGGAGGCTGCCTAAGGTCATAAATAAGGTCACAGACACCCAAACACACACCAGTGGATGTGGTCCTGCCCACCAGAAAGACAAGATCCAGCCTCATCCACCAGAACACAGGCACTAGTCCCCTCCACCAGGAAGCCTACACAACCCACTGAACCAACCTTAGCCACTGGGGGCAGACACCAAAAACAACAGGAACTACGAACCTGCAGCCTGCGAAAAGGAGACCCCAAACACAGTAAGTTAAGCAAAATGAGAAGACAGAGAAGCACACAGCAGATGAAGGAGCAAGGTAAAAACCCACCAGACCTAACAAATGAAGAGGAAATAGGCAGTCTACCTGAAAAAGAATTCATAATAATGATAGTAAAGATGATCGAAAATCTTGGAAATAGAGTGGAGAAAATACAAGAAACTTTTAACAAGGACCTAGAAGAACTAAAGAGCAAACAAACAGTGACGAACAACACAATAAATGAAATTTAAAATTCTCTAGAAGGAATCAATAGCAGAATAACAGAGGCAAAAGAATGGATAAGTGACCTGGAAGATAAAATAATGGAAATAATTACTGCAAAGCAGAATAAAGAAAAAAGAATGAAAAGAATTGAGGACAGTCCCAGAGACCTCTGGGACAACATTAAATGCAGCAACAATCGAATTATAGGGGTCCCAGAAGAAGAAGAGAAAAAGAAAGGGTCTGAGAAAATATTTGAAGAGATTATAGTTGAAAACTTCCCTAATATGGGAAAGGAAATAGTTAATCAAGTCCAGGAAGCACAGAGAGTCCCATACAGGATAAATCTAAGGAGAAACATGCCAAGACACATATTAATCAAACTATCAAAAATTAAATACAAAGAAAAAATATTAAAAGCAGCAAGGGAAAAACAACAAATAACATACAAGGGAATCCCCATAAGGTTAAGAGCTGATCTTTCAGCAGAAACTCTGCAAGCCAGAAGGGAGTGGCAGGACATATTTAAAGTGATGAAAGGGAAAAACCTACAACCAAGATTACTCTACCCAACCAGGATCTCATTCAGATTTGACAGAGAAATTAAAACCTTTACAGACAAACAAAAGCTAAGAGAATTCAGCACCACCAAACCCGCTTTACAACAAATACTGAAGGAACTTCTCTAGGCAAGAAACACAAGAGAAGGAAAAGACCTACAATAACAAACCCAAAACAATTAAGAAAATGGTAATAGGAATATACATATCAATAATTACCTTAAATGTAAATGGATTAAATGTTCCAACCAAAAGACATAGACTGGCTGAATGGATACAAAAACAAGACCCATATATATGCTGTTTACAAGACACCCACTTCAGACCTAGGGACACATACGGACGGAAAGTGAGGGTATGGAAAAAGATATTCCATGCGAATGGAAATCAAAAGAAAGATGGAGTAGCAATTCTCATATCAGACAAAACAGACTTTAAAACAAAGACTATTACAAGAGACAAAGAAGGACACTACATAATGATCAAGGGATCAATCCAAGAAGATATAACAATTGTAAATATTTATGCACCCAACATAGGAGCACCTCAATACATAAGGCAAATACTAACAGCCATAAAAGGGGAAATCGACAGCAACACAATCATAGTAGGGGACTTTAACACCCCACTTTCACCAATGACACATCATACAAAATGAAAATAAATAAGGAAACACAAGCTTTAAATGATACATTAAACAAGATGGACTTAATTGATATTTATAGGACATTCCATCCAAAAACAACAATATACACTTTCTTCTCAAGTACTCATGGAATATTCTCCAGGATAGATCATATCTTGGGTCAAAATCAAGCCTTGGTAAATTTCAGAAAATTGAAATCTTATCAGGTATCTTTTCTGACCACAGTGCCATGAGACTAGATATCAATTACAGGAAAAAAAATCTGTAAAAAATACAAACACATGGAGGCTAAACAATACACTACTTAATAACCAAGAGATCACTGAAGACATCAAAGAGGAAATCAAAAAATACCTAGAAACAAATGACAGTGAAAACACAACGACCCAAAACCTATGGGATGCAGCAAAAGCAGTTCTAAGATGGAAGTTTATAGCAATACAATCCCACCTTAAGAAACAAAAAACATCTCAAATAAACAACCTAACCTTACACCTAAAGCAATTAGAGAAAGAAGAACAAAAACACCCCCAAAGTTAGCAGAAGGAAGAAATCATAACGATCAGGTCAGAAATAAATGAAAAAGAAATGAAGGAAATGATAGCAAAGATCAATAAAACTAAAAGCTGGTTCTTTGAGAAAATAAACAAAATTGATAAACCATTAGCCAGACTCATCAAGAAAAAAAGGGAGAAGACTCAAATCAATAGAATTAGAAATGAAAAAGGAGAAGTAACAACTGACACTGCAGAAATACAAAGGATCATGAGAGATTACTACAAGCAACTATATGCCAATAAAATGGACAACCTGGAAGAAATGGACAAATTCTTAGAAATGCACAACCTTCCGAGACTGAACCAGGAAGAAATAGAAAATATGAACAGACCAATCACAAGCACTGAAATTGAGACTGTGATTAAAAATCTTCCAACAAACAAAAGCCCAGGACCAGATGGCTTCACAGGCGAATTCTATCAAACATTTAGAGAAGAGCTAACACCTATCCTTCTCAAACTCTTCCAAAATATAGCAGAGGGAGGAACATTCCCAAACTCATTCTACGAAGCCACCATCACCCTGATACCAAAACCAGACAAAGAAGTTACAAAGAAGGAAAACTACAGGCCAATATCACTGATGAACATAGATGCAAAAATCCTCAACAAAATACCAGCAAACAGAATCCAACAGCACATTAAAAAGATCATACACCATGATTAAGTGGGGTTTGTCCCAGGGATGCAAGGATTCTTCAATATACACAAATCAATCAATGTGATACACCATATTAACAAATTGAAGGAGAAAAAGCTTATTATCATCTCAATCGATGAAGAGAAAGCTTTTGACAAAGTTCAACACCTACTTATGATAAAAACCCTCCAGAAAGTAGGCATAGAGGGAACTTACCTCAACATAATAAAGGCCATATATGACAAACCCACAGACAATATCATTCTCAATGGTGAAAAACTGAAATCATTTCCACTAAGATCAGGAACAAGACAAGGTTGCCCACTCTCACCTCTATTACTCAACATAGTCTTGGAAGTTTTAGCCACAGCAATCAGAGAAGAAAAGGAAATAAAAGGAATCCAAATCAGAAAAGAATAAGTAAAGCTGTCACTGTTTGTGGATGACATGATACTATACATAGAGAATCCTAAAGATGCTACCAGAAAACTACTAGACCTAATCAATGAATTTGGTAAAGTAGCAGATACAAAATTAATGCACAGAAATCTCTTGCATTCCTATACATTAATGATGAAAAATCTGAAAGTGAAATTAAGAAAACACTCCCATTTACCACTGCAACAAAAAGAATAAAATACCTAGGAATAAACCTACCTAGGGAGACAAAAGACCTGTATGCAGAAAATTATAAGACACTGATGAAAGAAATTAACGGTGATACAAATAGACGGAGAGATATACCATGTTCTTGGATTGGAAGAATCAACATTGTGAAAATGACTATACTACCCAAAGCAATCTACAGATTCAATGCAATCCCTATCAAACTAACACTGGCATTTTTCACAGAACTAGAACAAAAAATTTCACAATTTGTATGGAAACACAAAAGACCCCGAATAGCCAAAGCAATCTTGAGAAAGAGAAACGGAGCTGGCGGAATCAGGCTCCCTGACTTTAGACTATACTACAAAGCTACAGTAATCAAGACAGTATGGTACTGGCACAAAAACAGAAATATAGATCAATGGAACAGGATAGAAAGCCCAGAGATAAACCTACACACATATGGTCACCTTATCTTTGATAAAGGAGGCAAGAATATACAATGGAGAAAAGACAACCTTTTCAATAAGTGGTGCTGGGGAAACTGGACAGCTACACATAAAATAATGAAATTAGAACACTCCCTAACACCATACACAAAAATAAACTCAAAATGGATTAAAGACCTAAATGTAAGGCCAGACACTATAAAACTCTTAGAGGAAAACATAGGCAGAACACCCTATGACATAAATCACAGCAAGATCCTTTTTGACCCACCTCCAAGAGAAATGGAAATAAGAACAAAAATAAACAAATGGGACCTAATGAAACTTAAAAGCTTTTGCACAGCAAAGGAAACCATAAACAAGATGAAAAGACAACCCTCAGAATGGGAGAAAATATTTGCAAATGAAACAACTGACAAAGGATTAATCTCCAAAATTTACAAGCAGCTCAATATCAAAAAAACAAACAACACAATCCAAAAATGGGCAGAAGACCTAAATAAACATTTCTCCAAAGAAGACTTACAGATTGCCAACAAACACATGAAAGGATCCTCAACATCATTAATCATTAGAGAAATGCAAATCAAAACTACAATGAGATATCATCTCACACCGGTCAGAATGGCCATAATAAAAAAATCTACAAACAATAAATGCTGGAGAGGGTGTGGAGAAAAAGGAACCCTCTTGCACTCTTGGTGGGAATGTAAATTGATACAGCTACTATGGAGAACAGTATGGAGGTTCCTTAAAAAACTAAAAATAGAACTACCATACGACCCAGCAATCCCACTACTGGCCATATACCCTGAGAAAACCATAATTCAAAAAGAGTCATGTACCACAATGTTCTTTGCAGCTCTATTTACAATAGCCAGGACATGGAAGCAACCTAAGTGTCCATTGACAGATGAATGGATAAAGGAGATGTGGCACATATATACAATGGAATATTACTCAGCCATAAAAAGAAACAAAGTTGAGTTATTTGTGGTGAGGTGAATGGACCTAAAGTCTGTCATACAGAGTGAAGTAAGTCAGAAAGAGAAAAACAAATACCATATGCTAACACCCATATATGGAATCTTAAAAAAAAAAAAAAAGGTCATGAAGGACCTAGGGGCAAGACGGGAATAAAGACACGGACCTACTAGAGAATGGACTTGTGGATATGGGGAAGGGTAAGGGTAAGCTGGGACCAAGTGAGAGAGTAGCATGGACATATATACACTACCAAATGTAAAACCAATAGCTAGTGGGAAGCAGCCGCATAACACAGGGAGATCAGCTCAGTGCTTTGTGACCACCTAGAGGGGTGGGATAGGGAGGGTGGGAGGGAAGGAGATGCAAGAGGGAAGAGATATGGGAACATATGTATATGTATAACTGATTCACTTTGTTATAAAGCAGAAACTAACACACCATTGTAAAGCAGTTATACTCCAATAAAGATGTTAAAAAACAATAAATAGAATAAAATGGGCAAAAGACAAAAAAATCATTACAGGCTTATTTGGCCCCTGGGCTATAATTTGCTGACCTCTGGCGTACGTAAATGCCTTAGCATCTGCTACATATCAAGTGATTTTATTAATTCTAGGCTCTCCCACTGGCAAGCTGTGTGAACTTGGACAAGTCACTTAAGCCTCCATCACACCCTGTTCAAAACTAGGATAATAATACTTGAGGAGGGTTGTTTTGAGTATAAAATGAGACATCAGATATTAAAATGCATTGTGCACTCTAAAATGCAATGCAATGTAAGATGTTATTATTGTTAGTCTATGCAATTAGCATTGAATTTTCCTATTTTTAAATCACATGACATATGAACATAAATAGCCACCCTGGTTTCCTTAAAAGTCCTTTGAAAATGTCCAAAATTTCTGCTTTTTCCTTTATGTGGATGAGACCATCCTGAGTCAACCAACTTTTAAACTCTTGTGTCTTTTGCAAGAGTTGGTGACCATGGATAGATTGACCCCAACTATTCATTCCTTCCTGTATCCCTACCTTTGGCACATCCTCATCGTGGGTGACGTGTATTTCTTCAACACTTGGCTTTGAACTTGCTTTGGTCAACAGCACATGGGCAGAAGTGGCAATAAGCCAGTTCCCAGCCTGGGCCTTAGGAGACCTCCCATGTTTCCACCTGCCCTCTTGCACCTCTGCTGTCACCATGAGCACAACTATCCCAGGACAAGGATGAAAGACACATGGAGCCGAGTCAACCAGCTGAGCCCCCATCCAGTCTTGCCAACCTGGCAGACTCACAGGTGCATGGGGATATATGACTATTGCTTTAAGCCACTGAGCTTTGGGGTAGTTTGTAATGAAGCATAATTGCAACAATCCACTGATCCACTGGCCCAGAGAAGAAGCCCAAAACCTGTGAAATTCAAATACAGCCAGACTGAATTAAAAGAAGAAAAGAAAGATGCTTCCCATTTATTTGCTTCTATAGTCTTTCAATGACATGAGCGGTTATATGCATGGGATCAAATAATGTTGGGCCATACTATACAAAAAAGAGATAACTAATAACGACCTACTGTATAGCACAGGGAACTCTACTCAATACTCTGTAAAGGCCTGTATGGGAAAAGAATCTAAAAAAAGGAGTGGATATATGTATATGTGTAACTGATTCACTTTGCTGTACACCCGAAACTAACACAACATTGTAAACTGACTATACTCCAATACAAATTTTAAAAATAACAATAACGTTGGGCCATTGTACATTGAGATGGAGTAACCATTTTGTCTCTTCTGCATGGTCTGGACATTGTTTCCATGTCTAAATGTCCTATGTACACAGCATTTAATCAAGGCACTTAGAGTGAATTTCTATGTGGACTTACTAAAGTATTGATCTAAGAATTTCAAAAAAAGAAAAGGAAGATGAAATTGGCCCAATAGCCAAAGTCTGGGCACCTTCTGAACAATTCCAATTGGTTTTCCAATTCTGCCTGCAAAAATGATGCCTGAAGAGAGACATTTTAGAAGGCAATATGATGTGCTGAGCTAATCAGGAGACTGGGAGGACAACGGTCAACCAGTCCAGAAGGAGTATCCAGAATGGTATTTCATTTAATTCCCACTTGGATTGGTTGCACCCACTGCAAGGAAGGCTGGAGAATGTATTCTAGCTGAATCCCTGAGAAGAAGAGGGGATGGATTTTGGTAAACACTCAGCAGTCTCTGCCTCAATGATTTAATGTGTGGTGCGATCACCTAATAAAGTCTCTGGGAAATGGTAGGTGTCCAATAAATATGTTCCCCCCTTTTCTCTCCGCACTGAACTTTTAGTCACAAAACTAGGCCTTGGGGACTTCACACCTGCTCTTCCCTCTGCCTGAAATTCCCTTGCCTCAGAGAGCCCCCAGCCTCACTCCATCACTTTGTTCAGGTCTCTGATGAAATACTGAAATGGAGCAGGACCCTATGGTCCTTCCCCCCATGTCCTCTGCCTGTCTTTTGTCTGTGGAAAAAAACTTTAGCCAAAGAATAAGTTTAATCAGAGAAGTGAGAAAATACAGAAACAAAGGAAAACAGTGAAACAGGACAAAACATTAATAGTTTAGTCAGTAAGCAAAGTCAAGGACCTTTAGTTCCTTCCCAAGGGCTATAGATAATATTCCAAGCCATATCCTGTGAGCTATCTTGTAGATACTGAAACCCCTACCAGGTAGAAGGAGTTAACTACATGACGAACAGACTGTAGCCATGATATAAGCTGCCACAATTCCGAGAACTGGTCTCAAGGAAATGGGAACAAACCGACCCCTGGAACTGAAGATTGTACTTAAAACCATCAAGATGGGGGAATCCATCCACTTGCGGTCCAGTGGTTAGGACTCCACTCTCTCACTGCCGAGGGCCTGGGTTCAATCCCTGGTCAGGAAACTAAGATCCCGCAAGCTTCTCAGCATGGCCCCCCCATACACAAAAAAAAACAATCAAGATGACGCTGGTCAGATCACCAGATCACCGCATGACCAATTTCAAGATGACTGTGAGAGCTGACTGTGCTGTTTCTTCATGCAGCCCCCTCCCTCCATCTATAAAAGCTCTTGCCCACTGATTGTCAGTCGGGGGGGGTGGGTGAGGTGGCCTTTGGACAAGAATCTGCCCTCCTCCACCCCCCTCAGTTGCTGGCATCCAAAATAAAGCAAACTTTCCTTTCCACCAACCTTGCCCCTTTATTGGCTTTTGAGCACTGAGCAGCCGGAACCCCACTTTCAGTAACAATATCACTCACTCAGAGAGGTCATTTCTGTACCCTACCTGAAAAACAGCCCTCGTCACTTTCTAACCCCTTACCCTGATTTTCTTTGTTGATCTTTTCATAGTTGTGTTTATCACTACTTGATATTATATTATATATCTGTTTATTGTTAGTTTCCCCCCCACTGGAACATGATAATTATATATCTGTTTATTATATATCTGTTTATTGTTAGTTTCCCCCCACTGGAACATGAAATCCAGAAGGCAGGGTCTTTGTTTCATTCATAGCTTCATTTCCAGCACCTGCAACTGTTTGTAACACAAGATGCTCAATAAATATATTTTGAATGAATGAATAAATAAGTGAATGAATGAATGAATAAAATAAGCTCCTTTAAAATATTTGTTGAATGGATGAATGAATGAATATTCCCCTTTGTTCTATGTCTCTTTAAATAACAAAAAAAGTTTCCACTCCTTCCTCTTTGAAGCAAGGAAAGAGGGTTTTGCTAAGTGAGGATAAGCTTTGTGTATGAGGCAGGATGTGGATGAAGAACTTGTGATTTCTAAGAGGAAAGAGAACATGATGTAAAAGTCTCCCCAGCAACAAGATCCATGCAAACTGCAGCTCATGTGGGGCAGGGAAGGACATCTCAGATCTCTGGACTGAGATGTATTAATCAGTATAGGCTAGGTTATGCTGCAATAACAAATATCTCCAAAATCTCGGTGGCCAAAATGGTAAAAGTGTATTTTCACTCATGTTAAAAGTCCTTCACAGATGAAAAGTTCTCCACAAACACTGTCATCCAAGGACCCAGACTCTTGAAGTCTCCACCAGCTCAAACAATGGCAGTTACCATGGCAGTGAAAAGGAAGATGGAGAATGGTGCCCCAGTTCTTAAATATGCCATAGAAGTGACTCACATCACTTCTGCTCATATGTCATTGGCCAGAGCAAGTCACATGGCTACACTAAACTTCAAGAGGGTAGAGAAAATTTATCCTCCTCTGTTGGAGGATAAATTGTCATTGGCCAGAGCAAGTCACATGGCTACACTAAACTTCAAGAGGGTAGAGAAAATTTATCCTCCTCTGTGTCTACGTATTAGATAGCACTTTCTGTATAACAAACCACCCCCAAAATTAGTAGTTTAGAACAATAAAACACTAGAGAGTAGAGAAAATTTATCCTCCTCTGTGTCTACGTATTAGTTAGCACTTTCTGTATAACAAATCACCCCCAAAATTAGTAGTTTAGAACAATAAAACACTAGTTATTTGTCATAATTGTTTAGGTTAACTCAGTGGTTCATCTGATTTTGGCCAGGTCAGCTGATCTCTGCAGTCTTCTGGTGTTGTGGCTGGGTCTAGATGATTAACATGGTCTCATTCATATCTGCTGGCAAGCTGAGTAGTCTGAGGGTTATTTGCTAGAAGAGCTCACCTCCACCCCATGTGGTAACACATCCTCCAGTGGACTAGCCTGAGCTTGTTTACGTGGTGGCAGAAGAGTTGTAAGAAAGCAAGAGCAGAAACTACAAATCCCTTGAGGCCTAGAGTCAAAACTCTCCTGCTCTCATTTTTGCCATATTCTAGTGGTCAAAGCAAGTCACATGACCCAGCCCAGCTTCAGGGGTATGGGGAAATAGACTCCACTTCATGATGGGAGAAACTGTGAAAAATGTGTGGTCATTTGTGTCTACTACAGTCTGGAAGTTGAAAGCAACCAGATATTTGGAATGGTAATAAGGTGTCACTCACAGGATAAGTATGTGCTCCTCCAACCAGACTGTTATGAGTGTTTCCACACAAAAATAGGAGGCAACTGAAATAAGAGTTGAGAAGGGAAGAAACTGCCATCACACCAGCTCTGCTGCATACAGCTAGGGCATCCCCTAGATTTGTGCAGTGCACAACCTGTACAACCAATACATGATGTCCAGTCAGTAGCTCCTCCTCCCATTCTTTTACTCACCTCCAGAGACATGTTAGTGTAGAGCTCTGAGCTTGAACTGTCAAAATTCCTGTGTCAAGAGCTTTCACAGATCCTGGACCAAAAACACTATATCAGCTGCTTGGGCTTGCTATCACCTCTACCTGGCTCTCTTTTCTCTTACTCTTCAATTACATCTATTTCTGACCCATCCCACCAATTCAACATCCAGCATTGGCTCTTCCTGGGTCTGTTGAGCCTGCCAGCCTTATGACTGGAACTACACCATTGGCTCTCTTAGATCTATAGTTTCCCGGCCCACCTTGAAAATTCTGGACTTGTCAGCCTCCATAATTGCATGAGCTAACTCTTTATAATAAACCTCTTTCTTTATATATACATCCTATTGGTTCTGTTACTCGGGAGAACCCTGACTAGTACAGCAGGAGACAATAAAACCCAGTGATGTCATCTTTATAGATCAGCCTCTGAGGGCACAGAACAGGGTGGAAAACATGTGTAGCAGAATGGCAAATGGAGTTTAACCAATTTTTTAAACCAGTTTTTTTTTTGCCAGGGCATCATCAGTTATTTTCTGAGTCCCTGTGATTCGGGTCACTTTTCTCAGCAGTCTGCTTGACCTGAATTTTCGTCTCCTCTGGCTACAAAAGGAAACAGATACAAAAGGGAAAATACATTCTTCAAGGAATCCCCAATAAATCTTAAGCACTCTTCCACATACACATTTACATCTATAGTGATGTCTGTTTTTGAGCCAGCTCTCCCAAAGGAAGGAAGAGGGTCATTATTTATGTTCTCCCGATCATGTTTCTCTTGGCCAAAGAGCAGACAGCTGGCCAAACTTAAAATGCCCTCCAGAGTGGTGTAGGTCTCTTTCAGAGCCCCACAGCTAAAACTGCACACACAGAGCTGCTGAGGAAATATGACACCGTTCACCACCAGCACAGTGAACGCCTTTGCCATCCTCCCAGGCTAGGGAATTGCTGCTTATATATCCTGGGCAAAGTCCAATCACTTAGTTAGGAAGGGCAATCAGGAGAGAGGAAAGCAAGAGAAAATGTCACACGAAATGCCCTCATCCCTCACCCGTGTGAGCCAATCATTTAAACCAAGAAAGGACACACAGTGAAAGCAATCGAACTCTGAAATTGAATCTGTGGTCAGACTCCAAGCTTTGGCACCTCCTACCTTCATGATTTCTTTTTTTTTATGTTCAATAATTAATTTTTATTGGAGGGACTTCCCTGATAGCCCAGTGGCTAAGAATCTGTGCTCCCAATGCAGGGAGCCCAGGTTCGATCCTTGGTCAGGGAGCTAGATCCCACATGCCACAACTAAAGATCCCACATGCTGCAACTGAAAGATCCCACATGCTGCAACTAAATACCCCACATGCCACAACTAAGACCCTGCACAGCCAAATAAATAAATAAATAATTTTTAAAAATTTCTATTGGAGTATAGTTGATTTACAACATTGTGTTAGTTTCTGCTGTACAGCAAAGTGAATCCTAGGTTGCTGTTTTAGTTTGCTAGCCCAGCCAGAACAAACTACAGTCGGCCCTTGGAATCCGTGGGCTCTACATCTGGGGATTCAACCAATCCTCGGATTCAGGGACTCATGGATTAAGTCCAACTGTAAGAGATTTGAGCAACCACGAATTTTGGTACCCACAGGGGACCTGAAATGAATGCCTCACAGATACTGAGGGAGGACTGTGCCACAAACTGGGCATTTAAACAAACAAACAAAAAATATTATTTACTCATGGTGCTGGAGGCTAAAAGCCAAAAATCAAGCTGGCAACAGGACTGGTTCTTACTGAGAGCTGTGAGGGAAAGGTCTGCTCCAGCCTTTCTCCTTGGCTTCTAGATGGCTGCCTTCATGCTCACACGGCATTCTCCCTGTAGGTGTGGCTGTGACTGAATTTCCCATTTTTTATAAGGACATCAGTCACCTTGCATTACAGCCCACCCTAATGACCTCATTTTAACTAGTATGTCTGCAAAGACCTTATTTCCAAATAAGGTCACAGTCTGAGATACTGGGAGGTAGGACTTCAAGGTAAGAATTTCAGGGATGCTATAGACTGAATATATCCCCCGAAAGTCATATGTTGAAATCCTAACCCCAATGTGATGGTATTAGGAGGTGAGGCCTCTGGGGTGGTGATTAGGTTATGAGGGTGGAGCCTTCCAGAATGGGATTCATGCCCTTATAAGAAGAGACCCCAGAGAGCTCTCTCATCCCTTCTGCCATGTGAGGACACAAGGCGAATATGGCCATCTAGGAAGTAGGCCCTCACCAGATACCGAATCTGCTGGTGCCTTGATCTTGAACTTCCCAAGCTCCAGAACTGTGAGAAATACATGTCTGTTGTTTATAAGCCATCCAGACTGTGGCATTCTGTTATAGCAGCCTGAATGGACTAAGTCTCTGAGGAGACACAATTCAATCCATAACAATTACTCTGAGTCTCCGTTTCCTCCTTATAAAATAGGTTAAGAATTGTGAATGGGCTAATCTTGATGAAGTGATTATGAAATAAATGAGCACTTTATTTTTTTAAGTAAACACTTTAAATAGTGTCCCACACAAAGTGGGTCCTCAAAAAATGTTGGGCTAGCGAAAGACATGCCGAAGACTTCCAGGAGGAGACCAACGGTGGGACAGGACATGGAGAAAAGCCCGTCACTATATCAAGTCCCTACTGGATAACACGGAACACACTGTAACCAACTTTACTGAGATATAAATTATCTACAATACAAGGCATCCATCTGAAAAGTACAGTTTGATGACTAATGTATACACCACATAACCACCACCACCATCAAGATTCAGAACATGTCCATCACCCCAGAATTCCCTCATGCCCCTTTGCTGTCAACACCCCCATCCCTATCACCAACACCCCATCACTGTCTCCAGACCCTCACTGACCTGTTTTCTGTCACTATAGATTAAACTCATCTATTCTACAATTTTACATAAATGGACTCATACAGTATTTCCTCTTTCGTGTCCAGCTCCTTTCATACAACATAAGGCTTTGAGATTCATCCACGTTGGTCTATTTACCAGTATCTGTTCCTTTTTATTGTATTCCATTGTATGGCTGGACCACAGTTTGTCCACTCACATGTTGATAGACATTTGGCTTGGTGCTAGTGTTTGACTATTACAAACAAAGCTGCTGTGAACAAGCACATACAAGCCTTTGTGTGGACATGTTTCCATTTATCCTGGGTAAATACCCAGGAGCGGAATTGCCAGGTCATAAGGTGAGCATACATTTAACTCCATAAGAAGCTACCACACTGTTTTCTACCAGCAGTGAGCACGTCACTCCCCAGCCTCGCCAGCAATTGGTATCATCTATCTTTTGGATGATAGCCATTCTAGTGAGTGTATAGTCATATCTCCCTGGGGTTCTCATTTGCATTTCCCTAATGGTTAATGATGTTGTACAAATATACATGCATGAGAGAGCACTAAAGAAATAAAGGGTTGCCCAGGAGTCAGAGAAGAGACAGCCGAGAGTCAGGAGGTAGACATGTGACATGGTCCTGAAAAAAGCTTGTAGAGCATAATGGTGAGGGTGTATTATGGGCTTTATTGACACTGCAAGGCAAGAGATGAGGCCTCATGTCCTTAGTGAATAGATGAATAGGAATTGACATTTTCTATATAGAGCTGGGACTCAGGTAGGACCACACCCTAGGGGATAGGTACCAGGAAAACTTTGTCTACCAGCCCAGGGAGAATAAAAGGAAGCTTGTCTCTTCCTTGAACATAAAAAAAAAAAAAATTTTGATAATATCCAGTGTGGGCTAGGATGTGGAAAGACACATTAATTCATGCTGTTCTGGGGGTAAATATTTTATAACAGTGTTGGGAGGGCAAAGTTATACTAATACTATTAATATTTATATTATTAAAATGTTATTTAAAACCCAAACATGCATGCTTATATTTATTTATTTATTTTGAAGTGTGTAGTATAAACTAACTAAAGGTAGCCTAAGCAAAATGATGATGATGATGATGATGATGATGATGATGATGATGATAAATGGGAAAGGACATGCCATACCTCATATAATGCAAGGTCAAGCATTCCTCTCACAGGAACTAGGACCAGTCATCAAAAAAACATCAGAGAAACTAACACAACATTGTAAAGCAACTATACTACAAGAAAAATTAATTTTTAAAAAAAGAACCTGGTAGTTCTTTAATACCTACACATCAGCTTCAATCTTCTCACTCTGCATCCATCCATATATTCATGCTCAATATTCTTTGAGCCCCTGCCATATGATGGCAGAATATATAGCACTGTGGTTAGCTATGTGAGAGGCAAATCTGTCTCTGCTTCTTTCTGACTGTGTGCTCTTGGGCAAGGGATTTAATCTCTCTGAGTCTCAGTTTTCTCATCTGAAAAATGGGAATAATCGTGGGACTTGAATTATAGGGCTGGTGTGAGAAAATGAGATAATAAATGCAGAGTGCCTGGAACACAGTAAGCACTCAAGATCATTGGTGATTATTATTTTCTTGCATGCAGTATGTTGGGAAAGAAATAAAAATGATCCCCTTCCCATTGTGCTTTCCAATCAAGGGACCAATGGCTTAAACCAAAGAATCGTTTAGTCCCAATTCCAAAGGATAGTAAAGGCTCAGAAGTAGCCAGTTTGAGTGAGATACCCTTCCCAATCTAATCAATGGTGACTGGGGAAGTTAGGAGGGAGGAGCAATCACATTGCACCAACATGACTCCCTGGCCCATTCCTTTGGATGGGAGAATGATTCCCAAAGAGAGGGGTGGAGGTCATTGGATTGTAGACAAGTAGATACTCCAAAAGATATCCACTACAATCACCATTTTCTCAACATTTCATTTCTAGTGTTTACCCTAACCTAGGGAGACAATTGCACAAATGCTCAGAACAGCCTTGTATCAGTTACCTATTGCCATGATAATACTGCATAACAAATAAGCACAAAATATCAATGGCACACAACAGTAAGTTTGTTGCTCATATGTCTGGGGTCAGTTGAAGATCAAAGGGTTTTGCTGATCTCAGCTAGACATTTTCACAAGATTGATGGTTAGCTGGTTGACCTTGGGGTGACAAGGGCAACTTGGCTATGCTCCGCATGTCTCTCATTGTCCAGCGGGTTACCCTGGGTGTGTTCTCATGGTGATGGCATTGGTGCAAGAGTAAGTAAGCCCAGTCACATAGGCACCTTTCATGCATCTTCTTACCAACACTCCATTGACCCAAAGCAAGTCATATAGCCAAGCCCACAGTCAAAGTGATAGGATGCTACAAAATTAATGGCAAAAGGTGTGGATACAGAGAAGCAGGAAGAATTGGTACCATTTTGGCAATCTACCACAAGCATTGTTTGTAATGGCAAAAAAAAAACAAAACCAAAAACCTTGAAGTAACCTAAATGACCACCAACAAAAAATATGTTAAATAGATTATACCACAACATGGAATGGCATCTGTATTAGTTTCTTATTACTGCTCTAACAAATTACCACAAACTTAGTTGCTTAAAATAGCATAAATGTATTGCCTGAAATGGGTTCCACCAATCTGAAACCTAATTGTAGGCAGGGCTGTGCTTCTCTCCGGAAGCTCTAAAAGAGAATCTATTTCCTCACATTTTCAAGGTTCTAGAGATGCATTCTTTGCATTCCTTGGCTCATGGCCCCTTCCTCCATCTTCAAAGGGCAGCAATGTATCACCTTCAGATACCTCTCTCCCCCTGTTTCCATTGTGACATTGCCTTCTGTCTCTAATCTCCTGCCTCCTTCTTATAAAGACCCCTGTGATTACATTGGACCCACCTGGATAATCCAGGATATCGCCTCATCTCAAAATCCTTAACTTAATCACATCTGCAAAATCCCTTTTGTCATATAAGGTAATATTCACAGATTCAGGGATTAACTCAGTGAAGGAGCATTATTTAGGATACCGCAGCATCCTCTGCAGTTGTGAAATAAATGCATTAAAATCACAAGACATCCAATATATCTTATGAAGTAAATAAAGCAGATAACAGAACAGTATGTACAATATGTTCTAACTTTGAAAACTAATAGCAGTGTACACTTCTTTTTTTTTTTTTTTTTTTTTGGCTACGTTGGGTCTTTGTTGCTGCACGCAGGCTTTCTCTAGCTCCGGCAAGCAGGGGCTACTCTTCATTGCGGTGCGCGGGCTTCTCATTGTTGTGGCTTCTCTTGTTGCAGAGCACAGGCTCTAGGCGTGCAGGCTTCAGTAGTTGTGACACACAGGCTCAGTAGTTTTGGCTCGCGGGCTCTAGAGCACAGGCTCAGTAGTTGTGGCTCACAGGCTTAGCTGCTCTGCGGCATGTGGGATCCTCCAGGACCAGGGCTCGAACCTGTGTCCCCCACATTAGCAGGTGGATTCTCAACCACTGCGCCACCAGGGAAGCCCAGTAGTGTATATTTCTAAATAAATGTTTGAGAGGATTAATTGCAAATGACTAATATTAGTGAGCTCTTGGTGAAAGATTAATGGAGATCGTTACCTTCCAGTTTTTGCATTTCTAAAGTATAGTCTTTCTTTCAATGTGTATAACTTTTAACAGTTATAAAAAAATTCAAAGGAAGATGAAATAGTGCTCTTTTAATCAGCTTTATTCAGGATAGTGTTGTCTTTAGCCAGTTGAGGTCAAGATTATAAACCTTTGCTATTCTCAAAAAGACAGGAGATAACAAATGTTGGTAAAGATGTAGAGAAAAGGGAACACTTGTGCACTATTGGTGGGAATATAAATTGGTACAACCATTATGGAAAACATAAAAAAATTAAAAATAGAGCTACTGCACGATCCATCAATCCTACTTCTGGTATATATCCAAAGGAAATGAAATCTGGATCTTGATAAGATATCTGTACTCCCATGTTCATTGCAGTATTATTCACAACAGCCAAGATATGAAAACAACCTAAATGTCCATCAATAGATAAATGGATAAAGAAAATGTGAAGTTAAGTAAGGGGCCTGAAACCTAGTGACAGCAGCACTGAGCTGTAAGTTTTGTTTTGGAAACTTTAGAAAAAGCTTCCCTGATTTAATGTCACTTTTGGAGGCTGCAAAATCAACTGATGAGTATTATACTGGAAATCCAGGTAAGTAGGAAGTAAGGGGATAAGATGTAAAACAGATTTGGCAGTCATGAATATCTAAGTGATATTTGGTGCCAAAAGGCTGGATGAGCTCCCCTAGGGAGGTGAGGAGAAATATGTGTAGAGGAAAAGTAGGCAAATGCGGAGGGATGGGATAAAGAAACAACTGAGGACAGCCAAAGGCAGAGCGGGAAAGAGCAGCATCCTGAAAGCCATGGGCTGGAGGAGATCCAAGGCGTGAGCATCAGGAATGCCAAGTGGTAAAACAAAAAAAATAAAAGTGAAGGAAGTTAGGGCTGAAAATTAGTCAAGGGCTTGAGCAAATATGAGGTCACTAGCGACCGTGGCAAGAACAATTTGAGAGGAATGGTGGATTGGAAGGCAAGCAGCAGTGGGTTTAGGAGGAAGTAGCATTGCAAAATGCAGATACGGCTCAAAACAGTTGGCTGAAAAAATGAATAATCATGCCTGATTGCTGCTGGGTTGTCATGACAACCAGCTAAGACAATGATGATGAATGCTCTTTCTTTAAATGACTTTTTTTATTGAGGTATAATTTATATACAGTCAAATTCACCCTTTATTAGTGTACAGTTCTATGAGGTTTGAAAAATGCACAAAGTCATGGAACCATCCCCAAAATCAAGATATAGAAGAGTTCCATCACCCCAAACAGTTCCCTCATGACCCTTTGTAATTAACTCTTTCCCACACCTTCAGTCCATAGCAATCATTGATCGATCTGTCCCTCTAATTTTGTCATCCCCAGGAGATCATATAGATGGAAGTATACTGTATGTAGTCATTTGATTCTGGGTTCTTTCACTCAGCATAATACATATGAGATTCCTCCATGTTGTTGTGTCCATCACTATTTTATTCTTTTTCATTGCTAAATAATATCCCCTTGTATGTGAATTTACCTTGAAAAGTGTGAAACGCTATAGAAAACCGTAAGGACTTCTTACTCGGCAAAATATATGCATGCAGATGGGGGAGTGTGTCTTAGTTTGGGCTCTCAGAGGCAGACTCTTAGACACTATTCACTGAAAGTAGTTGATTTTAGAGGTGGTTCCAGGGGACCCAGGAGGGGAATGGAAATTGAGACAGGGAAGGAAGGCAGCCAGTACAGAACATGTTATCACGCAAGTTACCACAGTGGGAAACTGGAACTCAGTCTCTCTGGGAGCCTCTGGGAAGCAGCATAGAATACAGATCTTAGTATTTTCCAACCAAGGAGCGAGAGAGCTGGGGTATTTATCCACCACTTCCTACCAGTCACTGGTTGACTGCACTCATGGAAGGTGTTCTTTCCCTGGCATTTCTGGCCTGACTGTGTAGATCACAGTGTGTGCCTCAAAGGCCAGAGAAAGTCTCAGACAAATGAATGCAGATGCTGGCTTTTGGAAGTTGGGCCAGGGTATGATGACTGAAGATGAGAAGAGAAAAACTGGGCATTGACAGCACCTACAATAGAGCAGATCCACAGTCAGATCATGAACTATCTTCTCTTAATTTTCATCTCTTTCTTGAGCTGTAAATATCAAATACTTTTATAGCGACTCAAGATGCTTTGCATGAAGACCTTCTAAGTCATCTGCACGTCCTCTAATTGGGCTTGTCACTCACAGCTAATATTGCTATATTTATAATTACTCTCGCCATATAGGGTCTAAAGGTTTATTTTTGGATCTGTGATTCAGGCGTGCATACCCCAAGTATGCACGTTCATATCGCTATTTATCTGTCTCTTTGGAAAAACAGGATGTCATTTCCCCCTTCTTCATTCTCCTTGCTGTGCCTACATCTGACCCTTGTCTGGCAACATTCTTGTTAATATTAATTTTCATGAATATCTTCCATGAAGTTCATATTATTCCAAACATTCATAAATACATTGTTTCACTTAATCCACATGGTAACGTGAGGACAACAGGGACCTCCTGACTTTTAAGCATTTTACAGATGAGAAAACTGAGGCTCAGACTTATTAAAAATCACTTAAGTTCCCACTGGCTTGTTTAGGATGCTTCTGGTTGTGAATAAGTAAAATCTCAAACTGCATTGGACATAAAGAGAATTACTGGTTGCTATGGATTGAATTGTGTCCTCCTAAAATTCATATGCTAAAGCCCTAACCCCCAATGTGACTGTATTTGGAGATAGGGCTTTTAGGAGGAATTAAGATTAAATAAGGTCATAAAGGTGGGGCCCTAATTCAATAAGAAGTCCTAATAAGAAGCGGAAAAAAGAGAAATCACACTGTCTCCATGTTCTTGAACAAACGAAATGCCATGTGTGGATACAGCAAGAAGGAGGCCATCTGAAAGCCAGGAATAAGAGCCCTCACTAGAAACTTAATTGACTGGAACATTGATCTTGGTCTTTTAGCCTCCAGAGCTGTAGTAAATAAATGTCTGTTGTTTAAGTCACCCAGTGGATGATACACCCAAGCAGACACCATAAATATAATAAATGAAAAGTAGAATGGGTTTTCAAGAGAGGCTTGGTATACTGGCTCAATGATGTCACCAATGGCCTAGTTTCTTCCCATCTCTCTGCCTTGCCCTTCATGGTGTGGGCCATCCCTATGGTCACAAGTTGGCTGCCAGCTGCCCTGGAACTCCATGCTTCCTGTTCACAACTGGAGAAAGAGATAGAATGTCTTTGTCCTGAGACGCACTCTGATTGGCCCAGCCTATACCACATGACCACCTCTGAGCCAATGATGATAGACAGGTAGGTGGGTACCTTGAGGACCGCACTTGTGTGAATGTCTGAGAGTTGAATTGGCCAGTTTTTTTTCATGAACAATGATTTATTTAAAGAACAACTAACACGCTAACTCTGGTGATTCAGACTTGGGTGTTTGGCAGAAACTTTCTCAAAAATGAATGAAATGGGCCTGCTGCTTCAAGGAAAACAACTGACAGTGATTGTTGCCAGTAATGAAATTTGAGTTTTCAGGAGAAAATTAGAATTTTGGAAGTCATGTATTTGTCGCTGTGTTTGACAGTTTTCTAATATTGACTTTTCTGATGAGATTGGTGGTGATATTAAGAAATGGATTTTTTTTATCATGTAATGAAATGTGTAGATGTTTGGAAAATCTACATAACTTAGTGAACAAATATTTTCCAAAAGACCAATGCATGATGTCATAAAAGGTGCAAGGTAGACCAATGCATTTTAATAAGGCAGAACCCGTTGAAATGGTGATTGCTCACTACAGCTAACCTTTACGAAACTACCACTCTTTGAATTTTAGTATAGTATAAAAAAGAATTCCTGAGTTCCTGAAAAGGCTATTGAAATGCTTTTTCCTCCCTTTTCCAACTTCATCTTTGTAGATTTTCCTCATAGACTTGGACTAAAACAAAATATCACAACAGAGTTAGTCCAGATAGTTTCACAAATGAGAATACTGATGTCTTCTATTAAGCCTGACATTAAGGAGATTTGCAAATATGCAAAGTAATGCCACTTTTCTCGCTAAATTTTTTTCTTTTGACTGCATCTGGTCTTAGTTGCGGCACGCAGGCTCTTTGTTGCGGTGCACAGGCTTCTCTCAAGGTATAGGCAAGATTGGTTCCTTCTGAAGCCTCTTTTTTTAGTTTGCAGACAGCTTCTTTCCCGCTGTGTCCTCACATGGTCATCTCTCTGTGCATCCACATCCCTGGTATCTCTCTGTGTGTGTCCAAAGTTTTTCTTATAAGGGCACCAATCAGATTGAATTAAGGCCCACTAAAATGGTCTCATTTTAACTTAATTACCTCTTAAAAGGCCCTATCTCCCAATACAATCACACCCTGAGGTACTGGGGGTTAGTGCTTCAACATATTAATTTGAGGGGGAGACACAGTTTAGCCCATAACACCATGGTTTCATTATCAAGCCAAGTTTGAAATATTTGCTGGAGAAACGAAAAATAATTGATCTAAAACCATCCAGATAATCCCATTGGCATTTTCATGTGTGTGTGTGTAGTTATATAATTCAAAGAGTACAAAAAGTCCCCAAAGAAAGGGAAAAACTTCTATATGCACCTCACCTCTAATTCTTTCATTAAAGATAATGTATTTATTAGGTTACTAAGATAAGCTGCTGTAACATAGAGGCTCCACAATGGAAAGGCTTAATGAAAATAGTGGGTGGCTCTGCTCCATGTGTCACTCAGGGACCCAGATTCTGTCCATCTTATTGCTCTTCATTCTCTAAGGTGTTGTCCTCAATTGAAAGTTTGAAGCTGTCTTCTGGATCATGGGAAGGGGACACAGGGGACATTTCATGTGGCAGATTTCCAAAGATGGCCTCAGTAATATCCATCTCCCATCCCACGTGCTCTTCTAACAACGTCACCTTGGCACTCTCATGTGAGGTAGGATTCATGTCACCCTTCCTTGATCCTAGGTGGGCCTTTGTGACTGCCTCAACCAGTAAGTACAACAGAAATGACCCTGTGTGACTTCCAACACAATAAAGTCCAGGACAATAAAAATACCATGCACTTATGTCTTGTTCTCTTGGGGCACTGGCTCTTGGAATTCAACCACCATGTTGTAAGGAAGCCTAAGCAGCCACATAGGGAGGTCACTTGTACTGACCAACAGCCCCAACTGAGGTCCCCCCACAACCCCAACACTCAGCATCAACCACCAGACATGGAAGTGAGACATCAAACTTCCAGATGATTTCAGCCTCCAGCTGTTGAGTCACCTCAACCTTAAAGCCTTCCCAGCTGAGGCCCAGACACCATGCAGGAAAATCAAGCCATCTTTGTCATGCCCATCCTGAATTCTTGACTCACAGACTTTGATAGCACACAAAATGGTTGTTATTTTATGCCACTATAACTTGAGGGTGGTTCAATAAACGATAGATAACCCAAACTTCCAGGAGTAGAAATTTTCTTATATCTTTTCTCCTCCCTGTGTTCCTACCTTTTTTTTTATATACCTTTGCAATAATCTCATCATGGGCAAAACATATGTCCTCACCTCTTGACTTTCAGTTTAATCACATGACTTGCTTTGGCCGAGAGAAAAAGACAAAACAGATGGTATGCCATTTCTGAGACTAGGCATCAAGAAGCCTTGAGTGTCTCCCCTTGCTTTCTTGTGCCTCTGCCATTGTCGTGGGAAGGACATGCCCAGGCTTGCTAATCCATTGGTGCTGAAAAAGAATGAGAAACATGGGGAGTAGAATTCAGTTGCCCCAGTCAAGGTCAGTCAACCTGTAGAAATAAATGAAAATAGGTTATTGTCATTTTAAGCCCCTGCATTTTGGGGGGTTTGCCTACACAGCATTTTTGGCAATAGCTAACTGATACAGCAGACATTGCATGTATCACTTCTGCTTATATCCCGTTGGTGATAACTTAATCATAGAGCCACACCTGGCTCCAAAAGAGGCTGGGAAATGTATTTTGTCACCCAGGTGTCCAGTTTAACTAAATTATATGGAAAATGGAGATGGGATTTTGGTAGACATCAATTGCTGCCATGGGTAGCTGCTCTTAACAATGTGTTATTACTTCAAATATAAAACATCTTAGACATCATGTCAATTAATTGTTTTGTTGCAAATACCAGACTCTGGCTTGAAAACGTGATATTTGTTGGAAGGATATTGGGGTCCACAGAATTGACAAGGGCTGAAGAACCATCCTGGTGACACAGGCAGGAGTGAAAAGTACCACCTAGGGCTTCCCTGGTGGCACAGTGGTTGAGAATCCGCCTGCCAATGCAGGGGACACGGGTTCGAGCCCTGGTCTGGGAAGATCCCACATGCCACGGAGCAACTGGGCCCGTGAGCCACAATTACTGAGCCTGCGCATCTGGAGCCTGTGCTCCGCAACAAGAGAGGCCGCGATGGTGAGAGGCCCGCGCACCGCGATGAAGAGTGGTCCCCACTTGCCGCAACTAGAGAAAGCCCTCGCACAGAAACGAAGACTCAACACAGTCATAAATAAATAAATAAAAGAACATGAATTTCTAAAAAAAGTACCACCTAATGCCAATAAGTAGAAGACACAACAACCATCTTTTAATATGGTCCCCAGACTAACAGTATCAGCATCACATGGGAAATTCTTAGAAATACAGAACCTAGGACCCCCTCCCCAAAGATACTAAATTATAATCTGAATTTTAATGAGATCCCCTGGGAATTCATGTGCACATTAATTCTAAGAAGCTGTGTTTTAGCAGACACCATCTGTCTGGGACCCCACTGCTGCCACCACTGTGTGAACAAATTCCCAAATGTCACTTAGGGTCACTCATTCAAAAGTCAAAGCCCCTTGGGACTTTCCTGGTAGTCCAGTGGTTAAGACTCTGTGCTCCCAATGCAGAGGACCCGGGTTCAATCCCTGATCAAGGAAGTAGATCCCACATGCCACAAGTAAAGATCCCACGTGCCCAAAACGGAACATAGATCAATGGAACAGGATAGAAAGCCCAGAGACAAAACTGGACAACAAAGACCCCAGATAGAAACACATATGGTCACCTTATTTTTGATAAAGGAGGCAAGAATATACAATGGAGAAAAGACAGCCTCTTCAACAGGTGGTGCTGGGAAAACTGGACAGCTACATGTAAAAGAATGAAATTAGAACACTTCCCAACACCATACAGAAAAATAAGTTCAAAATGGATTAAAGACCTAAATGTAAGGCCAGACACTATAAAACGCTTAGAGAAAAACATAGGCAGAACATTCTATGACATAAATCACAGCAAGATCCTTTTTGACCCACCTCCTAGGGAAATGAAAATAAAAACAAAAATAAACAAATGGGACCTAATGAAACTTAAGAGCTTTTGCACAGCAAAGGAAACCATAAACAAGATGAAAAGACAACCCTCAGAATGGGAGAAAATATTTGCAAATGAAGCAACTGACAGAGGATTAATCTCCAAAATATACAAGCAGCTCATGCAGCTTAATATCAAAAAAACAAACAACCCAATCCAACAATGGGCGGAAGACCTAAATAGACATTTCCCCAAAGAAGACATACAGATCGCCAACAAACACATGAAAAGATGTTCAATATCACTAATCATTAGAGAAATGCAAATCAAAACCACAATGAGTTATCAACTCACACCAATCAGAAGGCCATCATCAAAAAAACTAGAAACAATAAATGCTGGAGAGGGTGTGGAGAAAAGGGAACCCTCTTGCACTGTTGGTGGGAATGTAAATTGATACAGCCACTATGGAGAACAGTATGGAGGTTCCTTAAAAAACTAAAAATAGATCTACCATATGACCCAGCAATCCCACTACTGGACATATACCCTGAGAAAACCATAATTCAAAAAGAGACATGTACCACAATGTTCATTGCAGCACTATTTACAATAGCCAGGACATGAAAGCAACCTAAATGTCCATCAACAACTAAGTGGATAAAGAAGATGTGGCACATATATACAATGGAATATTACTCAGCCATAAAAAGGAATGAAATTGAGTTATTTGTAATGAGGCGGATGGACCTAGAGTTTGTCATACAGAGTGAAGTAAGTCAGAAAGAGAAAAACAAATACCATATGCTAAGGCATATATATGGAATCTAAAAAAACGGTACTGATGAACCTAGGGGCAGAGCAGGAATAAAGACGCAGACGTAGAGAACGGACTTGAGGACACAGTGGGGGAAGGGGAAGCTGGGACGAAGTGAGAGAGTAGCATTGACATATACACACTACCAAATGTAAAATGGATGGCTAATGGGAAGCAGCCGCATAGCACAGGGAGATCAGCTCGGTGCTTTGTGACCACCTAGAAGGGTGAGATAGGGAGCGGGGGAGGGAGACGCAAGAGGGAGGAGATATGGGGATATATGTATACATATAGCTGATTCACTTTGTTGTACAGCAGAAACTAACACAACATTGTAAAGCAATTATACTCCAATAAAGATGTAAAAAAAAAAAATCCCACGTGCTGCAACTAAGACCCAGTGCAGCCAAATAAATACATAAATAAATTTTAAAAAACGATTTTTTTAAAAAAAATCAAAGCCCTTTGGTGAGAGCAAAGAATCAGCTGAGCCCAAGTCATGTGATTTTCCCAGCCTCCAAGGGGCAGGAAGAGGGAAGCTACCAGCACCACCTCCCATCACGACAATCCAATTTTGGGGAATTCTCCCAAAACAAGAAGGAGAGTTGAATAAACGTTTATTATAGGCTTCTACTCATACGAATCTTCCTATATATTCCTTTTAATTTATTCAGAAGGAACCATATTGAGCCAATTGTTCTGCAACTTGCATATTTTCACATAATAATACACCTTGTGGAACTTTCCAGAATAATACACACTATGTAGATCTATGTCTTTCTTCTTAAGAACTGCATTGGTATTCTATTGTGTGGAGGTGCCTTAATTTGTTCAAACGGTGTTTAAGATGTCAAATGATGGACCCTCTCCAGTTTTTATCTACTTCGAACAAGGCTGCAATGAACATTCTTATCCCTGTATCTCAGCAAACTGTGTCAGAAGAGTAAATACCTAGCAATGAGATTGCCAGGTCAACGTATATGATAGCTATCATCTTTTTTTCGCCAGGAAAGTTGCACCAATTTATACTTTCATTAATAATGTAGAAGTCTACCCATTTCCCCACATCCTCACCAGCACTTGGTATTAGCAAACTTCTTAGTTTTTGCTAATTTGATAAGTATTTAAAGAATTCCCCCTGGGATACTGGTAATATTCTACATCCTATCTTAGATGGTGGTCACGCAAGGGCATACACACGTAAAAACTCACCAAGCTGTCGCTGAAGATTTGCTTAAGTTTACTCAAGAAGAGAAAGGTAATCACCATTAAAGCTTCTGCAGAAAGACAAGAAAATCACAGGATGGTTAGAAACCAGAAATAAAAGTCAAGCATAACTACATTTTGCTAAGTTAAATCAGTCACAAAAAAGACAAATAGTGTATGATTTCACTTATATGAGGTAGAACAGTCAAATTCATAGTGACAAAGAATTGAATGGTGGCTGCCAGGGTTTGGGGGCAGGGAGAATGGGGAGGTGTTGTTTGATGGGGATAGAGTTTCAATTTGAGAAGATGAGAACGTTCTGGAGATGGATAATGGTGATGGTTGCACAAAAGTGTGAATGTATTTAATGCCGTTGAACTTAAAAATGGTTAAGATGGTAAATTTTATGTTACATTTATTTTACCACAATAAAAAAATTGGTAAAAAAAAATTCAGGCATCTCTAACTACTACCTCTTTGCCCTGAATACATTGTGTTCTTAATGCTTCTTGGATAAATTTAGTATTCAGCTAGCCATTCTTTTTTTTTAATTGAAGTATAGTTGATTTACAATGTTGTGTTAATTTCTGCTGTACAGCAAACTGATTCAGATATATATATGTATATATATTCTCTTTCATATTCTTTTCCATTATGCTTTATTACAGGATATTGAATGTAGTTCCCTGTGCTATACAGTAGGACCTTGTTGTTTATCCATTCTATATATAATAGTTTGCATTTGCTAATCCCAAACTCCAAATCCATTCCTTCCCCGCACCCCCCACCCCCTTGGCAACCACAAATCTGTTCTCTGTATCTGTGAGTCTGTTTCTGTTTCATAGATAAGTTCATTTGTGTCATTTTCTAGATTCCACATATAAGTGATATCATATGGCATTTGTCTTACTTCCCTTCAGCTAGCAATTCTGGACGTTAAATTTCTTCTGGATGCCCTTTACTCTCTCCTAACTCTATGAGGACAGTCTTTTCCTAACCCTAGGGACTGGTTGTCTCTTCCACCTGGAATGCTCCCACGACAACCACAGAGTATCTCTCAGAAACACAGGGCTGAGTGTCTTTCCAATGGCAGAACATCATGGAATTTCAGCATCACATGTATTACGAAATTGAAGAGCAGAAGTTCCTGGCCTTAGAAATCAGTGATCAGCCTAGGGACACATGGCACCTCTAAAAGGCCCCCAATCCAAACATCTGGTCTCAATTTAGGAAGCCAATTGGCCGTAGCTGGGAACTTTTCCTCCCTTCTGAATCATGAGGCTTTCCAAGTGACACATCGCCCAAAAGGACATAGGCATGAAGGATACATAAGCAGGGCAACAGAAGACTCTGGGAAGGGGGTTCTTTTTTAATAATATTTCTTCCATTATAGAAGCTGTCTGAGTCCATTTGGGCTGCTATAACAGAATATCATAGATTGGCTGACTTTTTAAAAAAATCTTATTGAAGTATAGTTGATTTACTATGTTGTGTTAATTTCTGCTGTACAGCAAAGTGATTCAGTTTTACATATATATTTCCATTATCGTTGATCACAAGATATTGAATATAGTTCCCTGTGCTATACAGTAGGACCTTGTTGTTGATTGACTGACTTATAAACAACAGACAATTATTTGTCCCAGTTCTGGAGACTGGAAGTCCAAGATCAAGGCACCAGCAGGTTCAGTGTCCGGTGAGGACCCACTTCTTATTCATAGATAGCATCTTCTCGCTGTGTCCTCACATGGTGAAGGGATGAGGGATCTCTCTAGGGTCCCTTTTATAAGGGCACTAATACCATTCATGAGGACTCCACCCTCCCAAAGGCCCCACTTCCAAATACCAATACATCGGGGATTAAGTTTCAACATATGATTTCGGAGGGGCACAAACATTCATCCTATAACAGAAGAAATACTTACTAACCAGCTAAACTCTAAAAGATATAGAGAAATAAAAGCACCATTTGGGTAGAGAGATACTATTTTTAACTGTGCAACACCCATTACCCCCTTTCTTTTTGATAGCTACAGCCTGATTTTCCTTTGGAGAACCACTCACCCCCATACTTTTCTCATTCCGTGTGGCCAGAATAAATCAGGTTGCATCTCTAGCTCCTGGGGTAAGCTCACCCCTCAGGAGGAACCCATTCTCTAGCCTCTGAGATTGGTTCAAGGGTGGGAGGTGACCCAAACGGAACCAATCTGGTAATGCCAGGATTTTGACTGGAGCCAGCAGGAAAGAGATGAACTTTATCAATTGGTATGGATAAGTTTAAATTTTAAAAGGGAATGTGAAATGATCAGGGTCCAGGATGCCATCATGAGGGGTTAGTCTGCCTGAGAATGAAACCTGAGTGGAAAGATGGAAAGAGATCTTGTTTTGACAACATCCTTCAAGTATCTGGGTCCAACTGTGCCTGAAGCTAAATCTATCCATGAACGTTTAGTAATGTGAGCTCATTAATTCCATTGTTTTGTTGTTGTCAAAAGCAATACAATTTCTCGGTATTCCCTGGGGGTCCAGTGGTTTAGAATCTGTGCTTTCACTGCCGAAGGCCCGGGTTCAATCCCTAGTGGGGGAACTAAGATCCTGCAAGCTGCCAGGTGCAGCCCAAAAAAAAAAAGGCAATACGTATTCTATTTCTGACCTGAGCAACCAACACACCCATCTTCCAAAGCCAACCACTGTTAACTTCTTGGCATTTTTCTCTTAAGTCTTTTTATTCTTTGCACTATTATTTGGGCTTTGTGACCACACTGTGTCCATATCTGTGTAGAGCTATAGTTTGTATTCGTTGGTTTTTGAAGCAATCATGCCATATAACACACGATCACAAAATTTGTCTTCCTTGTTTACAGGTATGAGAGTCAGCAGGTTTTGCAACAGATTCGAATTTCCTCTAAGTATGACCATGCCCCATGTTCAAAGTCAATGGAAAAACTACAATAATACAATTCAAGCAAGACTGCTAATGTGCTAATGGCCCAGACCTCAGGAATGAAAGTTTGGGTCACCCCACCAGGTAAAGAACCACGACCAACTGAGATGCTTGCTGAGGGCAAAGAGACTATGGAATGGGTAATAAAGGGTAATTATAAATACCAGCTATGACTATATGACCAGATACAGAAACGAGAACTATAACTGCTATATTTCTTTCTTATTTCAGTACAAATATGTTTTGTGCATATATTTATTAAGCAAATATCTTTGTTTTCTTTCTTTTCTTCCTTCGCGTGTCCTTTTATAAGATGTATTAACTTCCCATCATAATATATAAATATTGTTAACTTTACATCACAATATTTAAGTTGCAGAATATCAAGAAGAGTGAACATCACCCAAGGAGTTTGCATTCTTTTCTGGGGAATGGCTTAGTGCATTTTCAGTTGTTTGCAGGATAATTACAGCATATTAGGCAGAAATACAAATTTATTATTGTCTTTATTTGGATATTTAGTATGGTTTAAGAGATGTATATGGGTACCAAGTTGTCAAAGAATAGACTGTGATGGTTAATTTTATGTGTCAATTTGTCTAGTTTATGGTACCCAGTTGTTTGGTCAAACACTAGTCTAGATGTTGCTGTGAAGGTATTTTGTAGATGTGACAATTTACAATCAGTTGACTTGAAGTTAATGATTATTGATATTGTGGGTGGGCCTCATACAATCAGTTGAAGATCATAAGAGCAAAGACTGAAGTTTCCTAGAGAAGAAGGAATTCTGCCTCAAGACCCAATATAAAAATATTTCCTGAAGGTTCCCCTGGTGACGCAGTGGTTAAGAATCTGCCTGCCAATGCAGGAGACACGGGTTCAAGCCCTGGTCTGGGAAGATCCCACATGCCGTGGAGCAACTAAGCCCATGCACCACAACTACTGAGCCTGCGCTCTGGAGCCCGTGAGCCACAACTACTGAGCCCGCGTGCCACAACTACTGAAGCCCGCACACCTAGAGCCCGTGCTCTGCAACAAGAGAAGCCACCACAATGAGAAGCCTGTGCACCACAACAAAGAGTAGCCCCCACTCACCGTAACTAGAGAAAGCCCGCACACAGCAACAAAGACCCAACAAGGCCATAAATAAATAAATAAATAAATAGATTTTTAAAATTAAAAAAAATAAATCCTTCCTGAGTTTCCCACCTCCTGGCCTTTTCTACAGATTTCAAACTAAGGACCCTGACTTAAACTCTTGCCTGAATCATTCACCCTTCTTGAAACCACTTTATTCTCACAGCAAGTGGCAGAGTTGCAAGAGGGGTATGAAGAAAAGTAATTCTGCCCACTCTAGAGGGAGGTTCTGCAAAGTCACAAGAAAAACAATGCAAAAGTAAAGACATGAGGGTGTTCATTAGGGTCTGGCTAGGAAAATAGAACTATAGAGCTTTCAAACAAAGGGAGATAAATACAGGGAATTGGTCATGCCTGGGTGACCAATGCCTGGGTGATTGGGGGGAAGGGGGGAGAAGCCAAATGGAGAACAAAGAGGCAACTCAGAAGTTAGCATCAGCAGGAATTGGCTACCACTCTTAGGGCTAGAGGGACAAAGTTTACCAGAGTCCAGAAGCAGGGCTGTTCTGTGGGAGCTAATACCACATGGATTGCCCAGAAGGAGCTGGGACAAAGAAAAGGGTGTGCAAGGGGAGCTGGAAGCATGGAGGAGACACCACCACTGCTGTGGAGAAGCCACAAGACTAGAGGGAGAAAGAGGAGATAAACCCCATCTCCTCCCTTGCCCCGCCCTCCAATCTTCTACCACTGCCTCCAATTAGCCAACCTTCTTGGGCAAGGGATCCTGGGAAATGTAGATCCCTGTGACACTGGGCAAAGGGAGGAAGGAATGGATCTCAAAGAAAACTGGTATTTAACCTTAGGACCAAAGTATTAACAAAGGAAAGTAAGAAATGTGTTTCCTTAGAGATGAAAAATTATGCACATCTTGACATGACCAAACACATCTGTATGGACAGGAAACAGAATGCCAGCTTGATTACTTTGGCATAACTGAAATAATATTGCCCAGCTCAGTTGTATTAGCTGGAATTGGACTCATTTCTCTTTGCTTTAATTTTCTTTTTTTTTTTTTAATTATTATGTACGTTTCAGCTGTACAGCATTATAATTTGACATCTATATGCACTACAAAATGATCACCACGACAAGTCTAATTCTCATCCATCACCGTACACTTAACCCCACTTTCACCCATTTTGCCCACCCCTCCCACCCTCCTTCCCCTCTTGCAACCGTTAATCTGTTCTCTGTATCTATGAGTTATTTTTTTTCATTTTGTTTGTTCATTTGTTTTGTTTTTTCAGATTTCACATGAGTGAAATCGTACGGTATTTGTCTTTCACCATTTGACTTATTTCAGTTAGCATGAAAACTTCAAGGTCCATCCATGTTGCCACAAATAGCAGGATTTCACTCTTTTTTATGGCTGAGTAGTATTCCATTGTATATATAAACCACATCTTCTTTATCTATTCATTCACTGATGAACACTTAAGTTGTTTCCACATCTTGCCTATAGTAAATAATGCTGCAATGAACATAGGGGTACATATATCTTTTCAAATTAATGTTTTCAATTTCTTTGGATCAATACCCAGAAGTGAAATAACTGGGTCATATGATAGCTCTATTCTTAATATTTTGAGGAATCTTCATACTGCTTACCATAGTGACTGCACCAATTTACAGTACCACAACAGTGTAAAGAATTCCCTTTTCTCCACATTTTCTCCAATGTTTGTTATTTCTTGTTTTTTTTATAACAGCCATTCTAACAGGTGTGAAGCAATAGCTCACTGAGGTTTTCACTTTAATTTTCTTTCCTGATAGAATTTACATTGTTGACTGGAGATGGCTGGGTTCCAACAGAATCCATCCTCCCTTTCCCTAATAACATGGCTCCCCCGTCAAGGACTACATTTCCCAGACTTCCTTGCAGCTAAACTGCTCATGTGACTGATGCTTAACAGTGGAGCAGAAGTGACTGTGCCACTCCCAAGTTGAGGCTTTTAAGAAGGTGTGTCCTCTCTATGCCCTTTCTCTATTTTTACGGGACTGGAATAGCACCAAGGAGAGCCACCCAAGAAGTCATAGGTGGAAGATAGCAAAGCCACCATTGATTGGCCTGGGCCCCTGAATGATTACATGGAGGACAGCTGCCCACCCTCCTGGAAGAAGAAATAAACTTCTATCTTGTTTTAGCCATTGCTACTTGGGTTCTCTTTGTTAAAGCAATTTATCATTTACCTTAACACCCTGGAGTAGAACATGGAGGACATAGAATTTTGTTTCACAATTTACATAGCAGACTTCTTATCCTTTTCACAGCTCTACAGAATTTCTGTTAATTTTTTCCCCTCTCTGAGGAGTTGGGAGAAGCCAGATATCCTTCCACCTCCACCTTCACAGCCATGACTTGATGCTAAGTTATAATTTCCCATATGGGTCTATCAAGAGGCAGTGTGGAGTAGTGGTTAGAGCCTCTGGAATCAGTCAGCCTGCATTCAAACTCAGGTCCACTAGTACTTATTAGCTGTGCCACATTGGATAAGTTATTCAAACCTGCTGTGCCTCTGTTTCCTCATCTATCAAGAGGATATAATAACAATATATACAGTCAATCCTCATTATTTTCAGACCCCATATTGTATATTGGCCTACCCACTAAAATTTATTTGTAGCTCCAAAAACAATACTGTGGCACTTTGGTGTTCATTCCTGAACATGCACAGAGCAGTGAAAATTTTGAGTTGCCCAATGAGCACGGTCCCAGCTGAGGTCAAACAAGGTGATGTTCTGCCCTTTTGTTTCAGCTCTCATACAGAAATGCCCAAAGGATGGAGACAGGAGGGGGCAGTGCAGCATTGTGCAAGAAGCTCTGGCTGTGGGCCCAGTTGGATGGAGTTTGAATCCCAACCCTGGCATCATTAGTGGGATGGCCTCAGGCAAGTCACTTAACACTTTTGAGCCTCACATTCACTTTTGTAAAATAACAAAAATAGGCTCTACCAGGATGAGTTGTTTTTAGGATTTAAGATTAGAATCTGTGTGATAAGAGATGTTTCCCTGGGAGCAATGGTTCAGAAGTCACTAATTCCGTGTTTGAGTGAATTCACAGAACATAACTCCTGCAAATAAGAATCAGCTGTACTTCATAGTATTGTGAAGGCTGAGCTAATAGGTATAAAGCACTTAGAAGTAAATGCAACATGTGTTATTGTAAGTATTAAATGAGGGAAACAGAGGTAAAAGCACTTGAAATCTGACAAAACTAAATGCATTAAATTAAAAATTAAAATCCATGCATTTTAATACCCTTCTTTCCCCCTTGTTCATATGTTTGACTTCCCCTCTGCTCATCAAAATAGGCACCACAGTGCCAAGCATGGTGTCTTGTCTTAAGTTGGATCCCTTGGAAGCAGAGCCTGAGACAAGGATTCAAGGGCAAGTAGTTTATCTGAGAGGTAGACACAGGATGCATTAGTAGGGATATGAAACGGTGAAAGGAAGGCAGCTCATACAGGTGTGTCAATGAGCAGGTTACTACTGAAGGCTGATCCACTGAGAAACTTTGGAAGACAGCACCACTTTGGAACACGTACCTCAGAGTTATTGCACCAGAGGGATGAGAGAGCTGGGGTATTTATCCTCTACCTTGTCACTGGAGGGCTGCTCATGGGGGTGTTTACTCCGCCACACATCTAGCCAGTCTTCTATATGGTTAGTGTGCGTTCCTGTAGCCAGAGAAAGCCCTCAGGTAGAGTCAAAGTTGCAGATAGTAAGAAGCCATTGATATATGTAGGAAAGCTGAAGGCCAAGGGGAAACGTACAGTCCACCCACGGCATCAGTACTCAATAGATATTGGTTGACTGAGGGGTGAATTGCGTAGGATTATTTTGCCCCTTGTAAAAGTGAGGAGACACAATGATGGTAGAGGCCATATGACCTCAAATTGACTTTTTTCAATCAAAATCAAGAAATGCATAATCATTTTTACATTGGGCAGTTGAGAAGTTAGAGGCTTTGCATCTTGGAGTGGGAGCACACAGCCTAAAGTATCACCTGGGAGTATTGTGTGTGTGTGTGTGTGTGTGTGTGTGTATATATGTGGTTTGCATGATTCTATTCTATGTATAAATGTGTAGAACCAGCATCACAATCAAGCTACTGAACTGTTTCTTCTCCACAAAATAACTTTCTTCTGCTAACCCTTTATAATCATACACCCCCCCTTCCTGAACCCTTGGCAACCATTGATCTGTTCTCCATCTCTATAATTTTGTCATTTCAAGACTTTTATATGAATGGAATCATACCACATGTAGCCTTCTCAGATTGACTTTTTTCACTCAGTGTAATGTCTTGAGATCCATCCCCGTTGTTCCGAATAGCCATGGTTTGTTCTTTTTTATTGCCAAATAGGATTCGACCTGTGGGGCTTTTTAATCCTTCACACACACCCACGAAGACTATCCACCCTGCATGGGGCTGCTAAGTCCCTGTTAAAAACTATTAGCCTACAGCTACAGTGTTTCTAACAGGGGTGTGTCATATCCTTAAATATGCAGGGTGGTGGGAAGGCAGGGAGGAGGGAGGGACAAAAACCGCTGCTTGTTTTAATTACCTCCCCTTCACCCCATTGGTGAGGGAGGGATTCCTGCCCTAGGTTCTGGGCATGGCCAAAAACACAACACCCAACACTTGACAGATGAGATCAACAGCAGTTTATTAGTCACGTATACTCACAGCCTGGGGGAAAAGAGGACACTGCATGCCATGCAGGGACACATGGACATTGTACTCAGGAACAAAGTGAACAGCCAGCAGCTGTGGGAGTCAGGCTTAGCAGTAACAAGAGGGTGAGGTGGCCCTTGGTTCCCATGGGAGAATGTGATTGGCTTGTCTGAGTAATTCCAGGGGCTGACAGGGAAGTGAAACCCACTACTCAGGGGTAAGCAGGCACTGCGCCTTATCTGTTTGATAAGAAAGGTCTTTTGGGGCTTCCCTGGTGGCGCAGTGGTTGAGAATCTGCCTGCCAATGCAGGGGACACGGGTTCGAGCCCTGGTCTGGGAAGATCCCACATGCCACGGAGCAACTAGGCCCGTGAGCCACAACTACTGAGCCTGCACGTCTGGAGCCTGTGCTCCGCAACAAGAGAGGCCACGATAGTGAGAGGTCTGCGCACCGCGATGAAGAGTGGCCCCCACTTGCCGCAACTAGAGAAAGCCCTCGCACAGAAACGAAGACCCAACACAACCATAAATAAATAAACAAATAAATAAAAATTTTAAAAAAAGAAAGGTCTTTTGGCCAGAGAGCAGAGTGCGGAGGGGAACTTATGATTAGGTCATCTGATGCCCTCCTGGTTTTGTTGCAGGAAAATGGGGCTCGAGGGGATGGTCACGTCCCAGGTGTCAGGTGAGTCCCCAGGATGGGCTTCCAAGTGAGGGTCCTTGGCTTCGCACAGGAAAGAATTCAAGAGCGAGCCATAGTAAAGTGAAAGCAAGTTTATTTAGAGAGATACACATTCCATAGACAGAATGTGGGCCTTCTCAGAAGGTGAGAGCAGCCCCGAAATATGGGTTGGATAGTTTTTACGGGCTGGGTAATTTCATAGGCTAACGAGTGGGAGGATTATTCCAACTATTTTGGAGAAGGGGCGGAGACTTCCAGGAATTGGGCCACCACCCGCTTTTTGGCCTTTTTTGATCGGCCTCGGAACTGTCTTGGCGCCTGTGGGTGTGTCATTTAGCATGTACTAATGTATTACAGTGAGCACATAATGAGGCTCAAGGCCCACTGGAAGTCGAATCTTCTACCATCTTGGGCCTAACAGGTTCTAATCAGTTTTTGTCGTATCCTCAACAGTTCTGTCATTCTTTTAAAGGTTGTTCCCTGCCCCCTTCCCTCCTTCCCTCCTTGCCTCCTTGCCTCCTTGCCTCCTTGCCAGATGTCAAGGCAGATTTTAGGCATCACACCACATTGCTTCAGAGCAATAGTTTTGAGAATTTATTATGGAGCAACAGAAAAGAAAGGTAGAAATATTTCTCTTAGGGGCTTTATTCAAAATTGCTGCAAGTTGTACACAAATCAGTATAAGGTATCTGGTTTTTTTTTGTTTTTTCTTGTCTTGGAAAACTAAACTCCCAATGAAGTGACATGAAATCAGAGAGAACTTTAACCTTGCTGCCTGGAGACCATGTTTCTCACTCATGGGGGAAAGGAGAGTTTACGTGAGGATTTCCTAAGGCGATAAGGCACCTGGCCGTCGACAATTTGAGATACTTAATGGACAGGCAGGAAATCATGGGAATTTCCTGGGATTGACAAGCTGAGAAAGGGAAGCTTCGGATCTGTGATACTGGGATTTATAGTAAGAAATATACATTATTTGATCTTCATCCTTGTTTCTAGCATAGAGCTCTTAAAACCTTGAAATTTCTGTGACGAGAGTGATCGAGGTGTCTTTTGTTATGTTAGGGAAAGCACCCAAGGATGTGGGCTGGTTGCCAGTGGAACCAGCCTTGTGATTAGAGGGTTTGAAATTTCACTCCCACCTCCCAACCTCCGGGGTGATTGAATTCAATCACCAATGACCAATGACTTAATCAATCACGTCTATGTAATGAACCCTCCAAAAAAAGTCAAAGATCGGGGTTCAGAGAACTTCCAGGCTGGTGAACCAGAACACTTCCAGACTCCAGGAGGACAGAAGTTCCTTTTTCAGGACCTTGCCCTATGTATCTCTCTTCATCTGGCTGTTGAGTCATATCCTTTATTAGCCTTCGTAATAAACCTGTAATCTAGTGAGTAAACTAGTTTCCTGAGTTCTGTGAGCCGCTCTAGCAAATTAATCAAATCCAAGGAGGGGGTCATGGGAAACTCTGATTTATACCCAGTTGGTCAGAAGTACAGGTAACAACCTGGAATTGTGATTGGTATCTGCAGTGGGGGTAGCCTTATGAGACAGAGCCTTTAACTTGTGGACCCTGACGCTACCTCCAGGTAGATAATGTAGGAATTGAGTTGAACTCTAGGACATCCAGCGTGTTGGAGGATTGTTTGGTGGTGTGGGGGAAAAAGTCACACATTAGAATTGGTATCAGAATCATTAGGATCAAAATGCGTCTTTGGAGAGAGGCTTACTCTGCCTCCTCATTCTAAACCAGGTCCCCCAATTCTGTTCCCTCGTCGTACCCTGAGCCTTGCCATCAGAGAAACTATCACCATTTGCAATTACACACCATTTGTGTCCTCCTTAAAAGTGAGCGTCAGGAGATGGAAGGCACGTGGATGTTTTTCATTGCCGTGTCATCAACAGAAGACACCAAGAACTAATATATATTTATAGAACAAATGAATGCATAAATTTAACACACACACACACACACACACACTCAAGGAGAACACCACATGAAGATGAAGGCAGAGATTGGGGTGATGCTTCTACATGTCAAGGAATGCCAAAGTTTGCTAGCAAATCACCAAAAGTTAGGAGAGAGACATGGGACAGATTCTTGTTCACAACCCTCAGAAATAACCAACCCTACCAACACACCTCGGTCCCAGACTTCTAGCCTCCAGAACTGTGAGACAATAAATTCCTGTTGTTTAAGCCCCTGAGTGTATGGTACTTTGTTATGGCAGCCATAGCAAACAAACACAAGCACTCAGGAAATTTGAAGCATATGTTTGCCAAGCCTTGTCTAACATCTGTATAGATCAGTTTGGAACAACTGGAAAAATCACCGTCAAGTTACCTCTCAAAACACAGACACTCCCCTCTCATCCTCTCTCTCTCCTTCTCTCTCTTTTTCTCTGGGTGATTTATTTTGATCATTTATTATCATATTCTAAAGCCTAAAGTTTTGAGCTCATATCATATCTGAAAAGTATTTTCCCTTAGAAAGACTCCAGAAAGGGGAAATACCCTTGAATTTTATTCAGCAACCAATAACACACATAACAAAAATCCCATCTGGGGTTTATTTTTCCAGCATAAAACTTCAGTTATAAAATGTGACTTTATTGGCATGTTTAGGTTAAAATTTTTTCAGAGTATGGTTTTGAGGGGTCTGCAAAAGTGCAAATCCCTTCCTTGGTTCTTAAGGGAGATTGTCACACATTGGCTTCAGGCTTGGCTGGATCCAGGTGCTCAAACTGTGTCAGAAATCTGTCCCTTTCCATTCTTGGCCTTGCTTCCCTTTGTGCTGTCTTCATTAGCTGTCAGGCTCTCCCTGCTGTAGGCAGTTCCATTCTCCAAGCTTAGCCACTATGACAGAAATAGGGGATTAAGTCTCATCGGCTTGAGATATGTGCTCACGGCTGAACTATGAGCAAAGAGATAAAATGCACTGAATGGCCGGTCTTGGTCCTATACCCAATTCTAAAGTTGGGTCTTCTCAAACCACATGGGTAAGAATGGGTAAGAATGGGACAATGAGGGACTTCCCTGGTGGCACAGTGGATAGGATTCTGCACTCCCAATGCAGGGGGCCCTGGATCAATCCCTGGTCAGGGAACTAGATCCCACATGCATGCCGCAACTAAGAGTTTGCATACCACAACTAAGGAGCTGGTGAGCTGCAATTAAGGAGCCCACCTGCCACAACTAAGACCCAGTGCCACCGAATAAATAAATATTTTTTTAAAAAAAGAATGGGACAATGATTCCTCAAATGAAAATCAGAAGAAAGATATTGACAGAAGAAATAGAAATGCATGTTGGACAGGCAAACCCAACAGATATCCACCATGCCTATGCTAAGTGAGTCATTAAGGCTTACTAAAACATAATGTTCATAAATTTAAAACACATTTACTACTGTTTATTGAGCTTTCTAATTTGGTGTTCCACCTAGAAGTCTGGCTGCCAAATAATACCCCGCAGCGTCACACACACATGTACAACAATAGCAGGAATTTCCATAATTTCCTGAAGGAACATTTTGTCTTTGTGTTATCTTGAGTCGGCCATGGTTTTCAAATGCTGCTGTTTTTGCTTAGCTAATGATAAATTACTATGGGCTTAGCTTGTTATTATCAATTTAATTTGTCATGGGTTATTTGGCAAATCCTACAGTGTTTAATAACACTCATTTGCATCAGCAGTACTTTTGGTTTATAATTTTTCAATAAGTAGACCTTAAGTCATGTATGCATTGAGTGAAAATAGAAATCAGCTCTACTCTTATCGCTAAAGCAGATGTATGCACAATTCCCCAACTTTTAGGACGTGTTTAGGATGACGTGTCATTTTTACCACCCAACTGTTTTCCATTGGAAAGTGGGAAAAGGTGGGGTCTTGATTCTCTCCTAGTTGTATTGGGGGACAAAAAAATTTTTTTTAGAGCTGATGGCTTAGAGGACTTTGTAGATACTAGTTTTGTTTTTTTATTTTTTTATTGAAGTATAGTTTATTTACAATGTGTTAAATTCTGCTGTACAGCAAGGTGATTCAGTTCTATATATATATATATATATATATATATATACATTCTTTTTTAATATTCTTTTCCATTATGGTTATCACAGGATATTGAATATAGTCCCCTGTGCTATACAGGGGGACCTTGTTGTTTATCCATCTATATATAATAGCTTGCATCTGCTAAACCCAGATTCCCACTCCATCCCCCCCAGCCCCCTCCCCATTAGCAACCACAAGTCTGTTTTCTATGTCTGTGGGTCTATTTCTGCTTTGTAAATAAGGTCACTTGTATCATTTTTTTAGAGTCCACATGTAAGAAATATCATATGATATTTATCTTTCTCTGTCTGGCTTACTTCACTTAGTATGATAATCTCTAGGTCCATGCATGTTGCTGCAAGTGGCATTATTTCATTCTTTTCTATGGCTGAGTAATATTCCATTACACACACACACATACACACACACACACACCACATCTTCTTTATCCATTCATCTGTTGATGGACATTTAGGTTGTTTCCATGTCTTGACTATTGTGAATAGTGCTGTTATGAACATAGGGGGTGCATGTATTGTAGATACCAGTTTCAATGCATTGGAAAGTTTATGTGGTAGAGTAGTTGAGTATATGCTTGAAAAACTGGTCTTAAATTGTGGAGGATCTGAAAGCTTGATCTAGACCAGGGTTGGAAAAATCCTGTAAAGGACCAGATAATAAATATTTTTGGCTTTGCAGGTTGTACAGTCTCTGTTGTAGTGACTCAAGTCTAACTTTGTAGCATTAAAAACAGGCATAGACAGTAGGTATACGAATGGGTGTGGCTGTGTGCCAATAAAACTTTAAACAAAAATAGGTAGCCAGCAAATTTGGCTGGTGAGCCATAGTTTACCAACCCCTGGTCTAGGAGTTTGCACTTCCTTCTGTCGAACCCTTGAGGATGTTGTTTGTGTAAATTTCAGTGCCCAGTTTGGATACTTGAGAGCTGTAACTATTTTCTGGTAACAATTTCATGACTAGTTCAAGCCCCCATTCTGCAGGGGTGGTGGAAACTTCATCTCAGCCAATTTGAGGTGCTCTTCTGCTTGGTGGCGTGCTTTTTCTTGGTGCCGTAGTGCTGCATCTTAGTTTTCTGGGGCTTAGATGATGCCTAGGATGGGGATGAGGGAGGGAGAAAGGTAAACTAAGTTGCCAAGGCACTGTCTCTCCATGATGGTCCCACTGAGGGGTTCTTCATCATTTTGGTTCTTGGTTCCTGGCTGCTATGGGTTGAATTGTGCCCCCTCCCCCCAAAAAATATGTTTAAGCCCTAACCTCCAGTACCTCCAACTATGACCTTGTTAGGGTCATTGCAGATGTAATTAGTTAAGATGAGGCCATACTGGTGTAGGGTGGGCCATTAATCCAATATGACTGGTGTCCTTTTAAGAAGGGGAGAAGATATACAGAGACACAGGGCGGGTACCATGTGACAGCAAGGCAAAGATTGAAGTGCTACAGTTACAAGTGAAGGAATGCCAAGATGGATTGCAGGCAAACCACCAGAAGCTAGGAAAAGGTAAAGAAGGATTCTCCCCCACAGGTTTTAGAGGGACTGTGGCACCACCAACATCTTGATTTCAGACTCTTAGCCACCAGAACTATGAGGAAATAAATTTTATTGTTTTAAGCCACGTAGTTTGTGGTACTTTGTTATGGCAACCCTTGGAAATTAATACATTGGCCAGTGCCAGTCACTGCTACAGCCACCTCTACAGACCCACTGGCTCTCTGGACCCCATCCTTTGTCCCATATCCATTTCCCTCTTCTTCCAAAGTAATAGAATGGTAGCCAGGAACCTAGTTGGTCAGCTAGACATTTCCCAGCCTCCCTTGCAGCTAAGTGGGATCATGTGACTGAGTTCCCACCAATGGGGCATGAGAGGAAGTGACATGTTCTACTTCCTGGCTTGAGTCTTATGACAACACATACATTTCCTGTGTACTCCTTCCTGCTGGCTGGAATTGAGATGGAATGGTGACCTGGTGTTGACCAGAGGAACAAAGCAATGCTACAGGACAGTGGGTCATAAACATGGTTATACATTAAGTCTCCTGGGGAGCTTTAAAAGAAAACACCCATGCCCAGGTCCCACTGCAGAACAATTAATTCAGAATCTCTAGGGGACTTCCCTGGTGGTCCAGTGGCTAAGACTCCACCCTCCCAATGCAGGGATCCTGGGTTCAATCCCTGGTCAGGGAACTAGATCCCACATGCCGCAACTAAAGGAGCCTGCATGTTGCAACTGAAGATCCTGCATGGTGCAACAAAGATCCCACATGATGTAATTGAGACTCAGTGCAGCCAAATATATAAATAAGTAAATAAATACATATTTAGAAATAAAAAAGAATCTCTAAGGGTGGGGCCAAGGCATCCATATATTTTTATACCTAACCCTAAGCTTAACCCTAAATGTAAATACCAAAGATCGAGAGAAGATCTTTAAAGCAGCCAGAGAGAAAGTACCTTCCCAGGTGATTTCAATGTGTGGCCAGGATGGGAACTAGTGCCTTAGGGAGAGTGAAGCAAGAAGAGGAAACTGGGAACCCGAGTGACCTCCAGGAACTGCCTTGCCAACCTGGACCATTCCCATTGGATAAGGGACTCTGATTTCTGCAGAAAACATAGCACTCACATCACATTTATAACATTCACCTTCAAAATTAGAGCAATTTTGATAAATTTTAAAAATGCATGTTAGTTTATATCTATAACTGAGATGGGGAAGATATCTGATGTAGCAGGGTTTTATTTCAGGTGACTAGAAGAAGTATTACTCCTTCCCCCAACCATCCCATTCCTCTTGCAGTTCATGGGATCACTGCTCCTGTGTCCCGCTACCTCTGTTGCATTTCAAACATGTCAACAAATCTTCACTCCTTTGAATAACATTCATTGAGTGCTTAGCATAATGGATTTAATCCTCACACAATGCAGTGAGGTGGGTATTGTTATCACTACATTTACAGGTGGGGAAACAGGCTCAAAGGTGTAAGTTAGCCAAGTTCCATCTGGGGTATGGTCTGTGCTTTAAATTAAGTTATATTATCTTCTAGTCCTTGTGAATTTTATTAACAAATTTTGTTAATAAAATGTCACATTTATATGCTCATATGCCTTCAGAAATATTAAAAGCCATACACATTAAATATGGAAACCAATGAATTTTAAACTTGAAAGGATTGTATACATAATTTTTAATTTAACTCCTTTATTTTAAGGTGAGAAAACCAAGACTGCATTCATCCATTTATCATTCATTCAATAAATGAGTATTGGGTATTAAAAAGTCACACCTTTAATGAGGGCTAATTATATGTCAGGCTCTGTTCTAAGCACGTATTAACTCATGAAACTCACAAACACCCTTATGAGGTAGGTACCATTATTCACCCCATTTTTGGATAGAGAATCAAGACACAGAAAGGTGAAGTTCACACTGTTAGTAAGTGGTGGAGAAAGGATTCAAACCCAGGGGACTGATACCACAGGCACAGCACTAGATGAGCTCATAATTTTAAAATCACCAAAGCCATGAGACACAGCTCTGACTAAAAGTTAGGAGAAATAATCAACTAAATTTAAACCCCTGTCCAAGGTTTCAGATACTGGAATTGTCAGATACAAATAAAGAGCAACAATAGGTGAAATAATTTTAAAAATTAAAAATGCAATCACAAAGATGATCAAACAACAAGAAATTTGTAGAAAAAAATAGAAAGGCGTTTTAAGATAATTTGTAAACATAAAAATTTAATTGTTGAAATAAAAATTCAACTGATAAAAAGCAGATTAAACACAGCCCAAGAGAAAATGAGTGAACTGGAAGACATAGCTGAAAAAATAACCTTGAATGTAACACAAAGAGAGAAGAGATATAAAATGAGTCAGTAAGAGAAATGAAGAATAAGATGATTAAATCCAAAGTACATCTAATCAAAGACCTAGGAGGATCAAAAGAGAGGATGGAGGAAAGGCAACACTTAAAGAGGTTAAGAACTGCAAATTTTCTAAAACTTATGAAAAACGTAAGTCCTCTGATTCAAGAAGCATAACATATAACAAGCAGGATAAATAAAAAGAAATACATGCCTAAGTACATCTTGGTGAAACTTTAAACACCAAAGACAGAGAGATCTTTAAAGCAGCCAGAGAGAAATCACCTACAAAGGAATGTCAAGTTCAACATAGCAGACTTTCCAACAGTAAAAATGGAAGGCAGGCAGCATTGGAACAATATCATCACAGAGTTAGAGAAAAAAGTCATTCTCCCCAAAGACCCTTAGCAGTTTTGGTGTCATGTGACCTGAGAAGGCCATCAGTGAGGATCACTGATGAGTAGGACACCCATGGAAAACACTAGAGAAGGTAGAAAGGTGTCTGCCATTGGGACTTCAACAGCAGCAAATCTACCATGAGTAAACTATTTCTTTGACACAAGTTTTAAAAACCCTCAGAATTCTTCAATATAATGTGGGAAACTTGTAGAGAGGAGACAGTAAGGTCCTTCCTACATGTGAGAAATAATGAGTTATTAATGTTAAAGCAGCCTATGTAAAGCATTAGTATTCACAGGCTAGTTGGGCCTGGGCTTATTTGCCTCCAGGGTCTACTAATTGACCAACAAACTCTAATTTTTCAAAATAAATTTTGACTCAGATTAAGAGCCAAATGCATTTCCCTGAGATATACTCTAATGCCCAGATGGTAAGTGGATAGATTATTGAGTATGTAAACAAGATTCTGAAACAAAGAGACCCAAGAAAACAATAGCTCAAATAAGAAACAAGTTTAATTCTCTCTCACTTCAGAATCTAGAATTAGGCAGGTGCTTTGACACGGGCTCCACTTCACAAGATCATGTAGGGACCCAGTTCATTCTATCTCATTGCTGTACCATCTCTAGAGTATGTCTTCATCCACATGCCCATCCTGGCTTACCGCCATGGCCTTATTCCAGCCATCACGAGGAGGAAAAGAGAAAAAGTGAAGGGCAAGCATTTCTTTTTAAGGAAGCAACACAGAAGTAACACGGATTGCTTCCACCCATATTCTATTGCTAGCGCCTTGGCCACATGGCCTTACATAGCTGCAAGAGAAGCTGGGTAACCACGTACCCTACCAAAACTCAAGGAAGTTCTATTACCAAAAGTACAAAGGGGAGGATTCCTAGGACAGAGGACAATGCCTGCCATGGAGGGAGGGGGATAAGAGCATGCTGGGGTTGACTTACAATTGTTTTTACTACTACTAATAATACCAGCTAACATTTATATATGATATGCCAGGCACTACCCTAAGTGCTTTACTTGTATAAACTCATTTAATCCTCAACTTTATAAGGTAGTTAAATACTATTGTAAATCTCATTTTATAAATGAAAAAATTAAGATCTAGAAAGACTAAGTGATGTGACCAGTGACACACAGCTAGTAAGTAGTACAGCTGGAGCTTTAAAACTCTAGCTGAAAGTCTTAAGAAAATCCATTTCCAAAGCTTACTTTGCATTTACGTGCAAAGTAATTATTTGGGGGAATGATAAGGACATTCCTAGGACTGTGAACAAGGAAGCTAGCAAAGCAACTGATTTAGTACCAATGTTGCCGAAACTCGGCCTCTGTTCACCAGTGCCAAATAGAAACACAGAGACAGAGTTTTGGGTGAAGTAGCAAAGAGTAGCTTTTATTGCTTTGCCAGGCAAAGGAAGCCACAGAGGGCTAATGGTTTCAAGACTCCGTGACCCACCCAGGAAGGGGTAGTGAGGAGTTTTATAGTGTTCAAGGAACAGGGAGTGATTAGCTTGTGGACAATTCTTGGATTGGTTGGCATCAAGGTGAAGTTTCAAGCATCATCAACCTTCTGGTTTCAACCAGTCTAGGGTCTATGTTCTTTCAGTCAGCAGTTTTCATCTGGTGGGGGTCTGTTTCCTGTATAAACAACTTAGGAATATGTGTTGGGCCTTTATTTATATCTTTCAGGGAACTGGGAGTTTGGTGATTCTGCTATATGGCAGAATTACAGCCTAAGTTGTTACCTGTTCCCCAGCCCAACAGCTATTCTTTGTTTCTACATCTTCACATTTCCCAATCATTAACTCCTGAGACAGCCTTTTACTTCAAAAGACAAGGACACAGGGGCTTGTACACGGTTTCACCAAGAAGGCAAACTCTTACTGAATATACAAAAATAAAAACAAAAACCTTTCCTTGATTCATCTCTAAAGGCAAATGTTTTGAGAGCACATAATCCATTCGCCCCTGAGATGAAGTCACAGCAATATCAATCTCAGGGTTTAATCTTTCCGCCAAATATGGGCTCTGTTACAAACCCCCTTGGCTAGAAATCTTCAGGATCCAGAGATGATTCCTTCCTGGTCCCTAACATACAGTTGCTGAGGGCAAGCATTTGTCCCCTGGGAACCTTGGCAGGGAAAAATCCGAGAATGGCTTTTCTGCCACCAAGCTACTTTGGGAATTAAGATCATTAAATGCTAATAGTAGCCGTTAGGTACTTTGCAAATGTAGCTAATCAGCCACCCACACACACGGGGAAGTATTCTAAATACACCACTGCTGCTAAATCCCGGGGTGACTGCAATACTATTCATCTCCCTCTTGACCAGGTAATTAGAAAGAACTGGATAATTGCCTTGGCCAAATAGCAGAGGCAGTGATATATATCACAACCTGTGATGTATCACAGGCTGTGTGGCAGGATCAAAGGTTGAAAGTGCTTCTGAGCTGAGAAACATCACAGTAAAAAATAATGCAATAACAAAGGCTTAAATTCATCAAGCCAGACTCTGTGGGAAGACTCTGACACATGTGCAGTGGAGATGTCTAGAGTGGACACAGAGATGCCCAGTTGGAGACTACATTTCCCTGTCTCCCTTGGGGCTAGATGTGGCCAGATGAGTAAGGACTTGCCAATTAAATGCGAGCCAAAGTGATGAGTGGCTTGTCCAAGAATTGGAATGTAGATGTGTCTGTAACCCAGTCTGAATCTATCAGATGAGGACAATGCCCTTAGGAATGGCAGAGCAACAAGAAGGGAACAAGCAGGGTCCTGGAATGAAGGTGTGTGGAACAGCTCTGCCCTGCCAACCTAGACGGCTCATGAAAGACCATTATGGGCAATAGAAACATTTGTCTGTGCTCTATGAGCCACTGTATTGGGGGATCCTTTTTGTTACAGCATCTTAACCTTTACCCTAACTAATATAATAGGATAGTTCATTTAATCCTCACAACAATCCAGTGAGTTGATTACTTTTAACCGTCTCATATTGCAGATAAGGAAAGTGAGACTCAAGGAAGGTTAAATAATTTGCCCAAGATCCTAAAACCAGCAAGTGGTGCAAACAGAATTGGAAGCCAGGATTATCATTTTCCAAAGCCCATGCAGAAGGTTCTGATTCAGTAGGTCCAGGGCAGAGGCGGAGATTCTGAGTTTCTAGAAAGTTCCCAGGTGGTACTGATGCTGTTAGGCCATGAATCACAATTTGTGGAGCAAGGATTTCAACCACTCCACTCCCTTGCCTCTCCTAAGATTTAGGAGCTAAACTTCCAGATTCCCAAATTCTAGTCTCAGATCTCTAAATGACAATGAAGAGCATCCTAAAATAAATGTTTCCATTTCTGTGCTGTTCCCTCTCCTGGAAATTAGTTGGATTCATAAATTCAGGGTTTTTTAATAGGCAAATTCTCTTTCAAGCATCAGATTTCTCTTAGGAAGGTGTCACGCTTCCAAAGAGCAGTCACTATGAAACTGTGAAGTATGATGCCACTTTCTGGAGGTCTTGTGACAGCTGTCTCACCTTCCGTCTTTTCTAACTCTAGTTCTCTAACCCAAAATAACATTCACTGAGGCTGTTGAGAAAAGGTGACATAAGTCATTCTGTGCTCATTTCAACAGGAATCACCGACTACATGAAGGTAGAAGCACCCTCAGCCTGGAAGGATGTTATAATCAACAGCAAAAACCATTTCAGTGCCCAAAACACTTGGGAAATGTATCCCTACTGCAAACCCAACTCCAGCTTGAAAAATCAGCACATTGCAAAAGTAAGCCAACTTCAGTTCACAAAAGAGAAATATAAATGGCCAGTGTGTGAAGACATTCCATATTACTGGTAAATAAATGAAGTTTAAACAAGGTACCATTCTTCACTAGAAAACTAGCAAAAACTAAAAAGAAACATTAACACCCAGTGCTGTTGTTGGTAAGAAGAAACGAGCACTGTAATTTATGGTGAAAGAGAGTACGGGGAATCACATGGTTGCAGGTGACAAGATCCTGATTCAAAATTGCATCTGAAGGTCACAGATGTGAGCAAGTAGCAGGTAAGCTTGAAGAAGCTGGGGGATGCACACACAGAGCTGGGGTCTGTGTCTAGGTGGCAACAACACTTTATGCTACTCCAGTGCGAAATCAGTAAGAGATGGCTTATAAATCTGTTTTAATGGGGGAAGTAAATTATAATCATATATCTGCACATTTCTATCTCTGCACACCAGGCTGCAGAAGTCTCCTGCTAGAGTTTGAAATTACCACAGAGTTAGCCTCCGATCTCCTCTTACAACCTGGCAATTTGACCAAAAGAATTCCTAGGTTTTTCACAAAATCCAAAATTGTGACCACAGGACCTTGATTTCCCCCTCATTCAGATGGTTCCAAAGTACTGCTGAGCCCTGGTTGATCTCCCTGTCAGATTGTTCTGACAGTGAGAAAAAACCCAAGAAACTTCCTCCTAAAGGCCAATCAAGCATTTGTCTTAAAATCATTTGCCTTGAAATCCAGCCAACTTCGGTGCAATAAGAAAAAAGAATCTGTTCTCTGCTTCTATTTCTTGACCAACCCCTAAGAAGAGGCAATGATTCAAGTCCTGAACTCCATGGATGTCAGTGGTTGGCACAGGAGCAATGAGATACCTATCAGTGGGCTGGCAGTCCCTACAGAGAGGCTGTGAGTCAGGATGTCACGAGCCACTCCATCATCCCCTGGAGCAGACAAGCCAGGTGTGGTGCCAAGCATCACAGGTGCTCCTGAGCTGGAAGACCAAGAGATTTCTTCCAGTTGAAGTTAGATTGGCAAGGGAATTCCTCAGTCTTTTACAGATATTGACAGCCTTGTCATTTCCAAAGTGGGGTCAGAAAATGGAAATTCTCCTTGGATGGTGTCCACGGGCACATAGTAGTTGTGCATTTGCTCTTTGCACTCAGAAATGTCTGTGGTTCCATCCAGTTGCACATGGGAGAGAGATGGGGAGCTGCCAACTCCTCCATAACCCGCTTCCAAAACATTAAAAAGAACCGTTAGCAATCCCGGGTTGATGGCAAACACAATTCTTTGGTTTTCTTCACCTGCTTCAAATCACAAAGCAACCCAACCATCTCTAGGACACATAACTCTACTGGAGTCCTATTCCACGTGCTATAGGAGGGGTCACAACAATGTCTTGTGATGGGGCCATGCCAACTCCTTGTAAAGTTTTGCCTTTCCAAATTGTGCTTTCTATACACGCACGCACACACACACACACACACACACACACACACACACACACAAGTTCAAGGTGGATAGACTTAACATATTCAATCTACTTTGAGAGCATCTTAATTTGAATTCCCCCAGAAGCTGAGACAAGGATTTGAGGATAAATTGACTATTTAGAAAGTAATCCCTGGAAGCATCAGTAGAGAATAAAGATGGAAGACAGGGAAGAGAAGGCAGACAGTAAATGATGCATTGGCAAGAGAGTTACTGCCATGGGTAACTAGAGCTTAATCCCTCTGGGGAAGTCTGGCAGCCAGTGTAGAACACATCCCTGAGAGATATCCCACCTGAGGGGTGAGAGAGCTGGGGTACTGATTCACCGACTCCAGCCAGCCATTTGTAGAAGGCTGCTCTCAGGGGGACTTTGATTGCCAAGTACTTCTGGCTGCCACAATGAAGGCAAAACAGACTCTGGTTGCAAGAGAAAGCCTCTGATCAAAAAAAGGTAGGACTTGGGCTTCCCTGGTGGTGCAGTGGTTAAGAATCCGCCTGCCAATGCAGGGGACACGGGTTCGAGCTCTGGTCCGGGAAGATCCCACATGCCGCGGAGCAACTAAGCCCGTGCGCCACAACTACTGAGCCTGCACTCTAGAGCCCACGTGCCACAACAACTGAAGCCCGCGCACCTGGAACCCATGCTCCGCAACAAGAGAAGCCACTACAACGAGAAGCCCGTGCACCATAACGAAGAGTAGCCCCCGCTCGCCGCAACTAGAGAAAGCCTGCGCGCAGCAACGAAGACCCAACGCAGCCAAAAAATAAATAACTTTTTTTTTAGAAAAGGCAGGACTTGGCAGCTGGAAATGGGGCCAGTGTTCACTAGAGTGTTGAGGAAGAGGGAAAATCCTCAAGCTTCAGGGGATGAGAATCTTGCCACATAAGCAGCACTAAGCTTTTGTGATCCATCAATTGAATGATAAATAGAAAACTGAAAGGTTCAATGGACCAGGCAGGGTTAATTCAAGGTGGAAAAAAAGCCCTTCTTTTTCAATTGTGGTACATCTACATAACATAAGGTTTACCATCTTGACCACAATTAAGTGTACATTTCAGTGGCATTAAGTACTTCCATATTTTGTGTAACCATCACCACCATCTATCTCCAGAACTCATCTTGTAAAACTGAAACTCTATACCCATTAAACACTAACTCCTCATTCCCCCTCCCCAGCCCCTGGCACCCAACATTCTATTTTATGTCTCTATGAATTTGACTCCTCTAAGGATCTCAAGCAAATGGAATGATATGGTGTTTGTCCTTTTTGTGACTGGCTCACTTAGCTTATCATAATGTCCTCAAGTTTCATCCATGTTGTAGCATGTTTCAACGCTTCATTTCTTTTAAGGCTGAATAATATTCTATTGTATGGATACACTATATTTTGTTTATCCATTCCTCCATCGATGGACACTTGGGTTGCTTCCACCTCTTGGCAATTCTGAATAATCCTGCTATGAATATCTAGTACACATTTTGCAGGGTTGGTGTGGGAAGGACCCCACACCAGTGAGCTGGAAGATAAAATGGTGGAAATAACTGCCAGGGAGCAGAATAAGGAAAAAAGAATGAAAAGTATTGAGGACAGTCTCAGAGACCCCTGGGACAACATTAAATGCACCAACATTCGAACTATAGGGGTCCCAGAGGAAGAAGAGAAAAAGAAAGGGCCTGAGAAAATATTTGAAGAGATTATAGTAGAAAACTTCCCTAACATGGGAAAGGAAATAGTCAATCAAGTCCAGGAAACACAGAGAGTACCATACAGGATAAACCCAAAGAGAAACACTCCAAGACACATATTAATCAAACTATCAAAAACTAAATACAAAGAAAAAATATTGAAAGCAGCAAGGGAAAAGCAACAAATAACATACAAGAGAATCCACGTAAGGTTAACAGCTGATCTTTCAGCAGAAATTCTGCAAGCCAGAAGGGAGTGGCAGGACATATTTAAAGTGATGAAAGGGGAAAACCTACAACCAAGATTACTCTACCCAACCAGCATCTCATTCAGATTTGACAGAGAAATTAAAACCTTTACAGATAAGCAAAAGTTAAGAGAATTCAGCACCACCAAACCAGCTTTACAACAAATGCTAAAAGAACTTCTCTAGGCAGGAAACACAAGGGAAGGAAAAGATCTACAATAACAAAGCCAAAACAATTAAGAAAATGGTAATAGGAATATACATATCGATAATTACCTTAAACGTGAATAGATTAAATGCTCCAACCAAAAGACATAGACTGGCTGAATGGATACTAAAACAAGACCTGTACATATGCTATCTACAAGAGACCCACTTCAGACCTAGGGACACATACAGACTGAAAGTGAGGGGATGGAAAAAGGTATTCCATGCAAATGGAAATCAAAAGAAACATGGAGTAGCAATTCTCATACCAGACAAAATAGACTTTAAAATAAACACTATTACAAGAGACAAAGAAGGACACTACATAATGATCAAGGGATCAATCCAAGAAGAAGATATAACAGTTGTAAATATTTATGCACCCAACATAGGAGCACCTCAATACATAAGGCAAATGCTAACAGCCACAAAAGGGGAAATCGACAGTAACACAATCATAGTAGGGGACTTTAACACCCCACTTTCACCAATGGACAGATCATCCAAAATGAAAATAAGTAAGGAAACACAAGCTTTAAATGATACATTAAGCAAGATGGACTTAATTGACATTTATAGGACATTCCATCCAAAAACAACAGAATACACTTTCTTCTCAAGTACTCATAGAACATTCTCCAGGATAGACCATATCTTGGGTCACAAAACAAGCCTTGGTAAATTTAAGAAAATTGAAATTGTATCAAGTATCTTTTCCGACCGCAATGCTATTAGACTAGATATCAATTACAGGGGGAAAACTGTAAAAAATACAAACACATGGAGGCTAAACAATACACTACTAAATAACCAAGAGATCACTGAAGAAATCAAAGAGGAAATTAAAAAATACTTAGAAGCAAATGACAATGAAAACACGATGACCCAAAACCTATGGGATGCAGCAAAAGCAGTTCTAAGAGGGAAGTTTATAGCAATACAATCCTACCTCAAGAAACAAGAAAAATCTCAAATAAACAACCTAACCTTACACCTAAAGCAATTAGAGAAAGAAAAACAAAAAAAACCCCAAAGTTAGCAGAAGGAAAGAAATCATAATGATCAGATCAGAAATAAATGAAAAATAAATGAAAGAAACAATAGCAAAGATCAATAAAACTAAAAGCTGGTTCTTAGAAAAGATAAACAAAATTGATAAACCATTAGCCAGACTCATCAAGAAAAAAAGGGAGAAGACTCAAATCAATAGAATTAGAAATGAAAAAGGAGAAGTAACAACTGACACTGCAGAAATACAAAGGATCATGAGAGATTACTACAAGCAACTATATGCCAATAAAATGGGCAACTTGGAAGAAATGGACAAATTCTTAGAAAAGCACAACCTTCCGAGACTGAACCAGGAAGAAATAGGAAATATAAACAGACCAATCACAAGCACTGAAATTGAGACTGTGATTAAAAATCTTCCAACAAACAAAAGCCCAGGACCAGATGGCTTCACACACGAATTCTATCAAACATTTAGAGAAGAGCTAACACCTATCCTTCTCAAACTCTTCCAAAATATAGCAGAGGGAGGAACACTCCCAAACTCATTGTACAAGACCACTATCACCCTGATACCAAAACCAGACAAAGATGTCACAAAGAAAGAAAACTACAGGCCACTATCACTGATGAACGTAGATGTAAATATCCTCAACAAAATACTAGCAAACAGAATCCAACAGCACATTAAAAGGATCATACACCATGATCAAGTGGGGTTTATCCCAGGAATGCAAGGGTTCTTCAATATACACAAATCAATCAATGTGATACACCATAATAACAAATTGAAGGGTAAAACCATATGATAATATCAATAGACACAGAAAAAGCTTTCAACAAAATTCAACACGCATTTATGACAAAAACTCTCCAGAAAGTAGGCATAGAGGGAACCTACCTCAACATAATAAAGGCCATATATGACAAACCCACAGCCAACATCATTCTCAATGGTGAAAAACAGAAACCATTTCCTCTAAGATCACGAACAAGACAAGGTTGCCCTCTCTCACCACTATTATTCAACATAGTTTTTGAAGTTTTAGCCACAGGAATCAGAGAAGAAAAAGGAAAAAAAGGAATCCAAATCGGAAAAGAAGAAGTAAAACTGTCACTGTTTGCAGATAACATGGTACTATACATAGAGAATCCTAAAGATGCTACCAGAAAACTACTAGAACTAATCAATGAATTTGGTAGTGTAACAGGATACAAAATTAATGCACAGAAATCTCTTGCATTCCTATACACTAATGATGAAAATTTTGAAAAAGAAATTAAGGAAACACTCCCATTTACCACTGCAACAAAAGGAATAAAATACCTAGGAATAAACCTACCTAAGGAGAAAAACACCTGTATGCAGAAAACTATAAGACACTGATGAAAGAAATTAAAGATGATGCAAACAGATGGAGAGATACACTATGTTCTTGGATTGGAAGAACCAACATTGTGAAAATGACTATACCACCCAAAGCAATCTACAGATTCAGTGCAATCCCTATCAAACTACCAATGGCATTTTTCACAGAACTAGAACAAAAAATTTCACAATTTGTAAGGAAACACAAAAGACCCTGAATAGCAAAAACAATCTTGAGAAAGAAAAATGGAGCTGGAGGAATCAGGCTCCTGGGCTTCAGACTATACTACAAAGCTACAGTAATCAAGACAGTATGGTACTGGCACAAAAACAGAAATATAGATCAATGGAACAGGATAGAAAGCTCAGAGATAAACCCATGCACAGATGGTCACCTTATCTTTGATAAAGGAGGCAAGAACATACAATGGAGAAAAGACAGCCTCTTCAATAAGTGGTGCTGGGAAAATTGAACAGCTACATGTAAAAGGATGAAATTAGAACACTTCCTGACACCATACACAAAAATAAATTCAAAATGGATTAAAGACCTAAATGTAAGGCCAGACACTATCAAACTCTTTGAGGAAAACACAGGAAGAACACTCTTTGACATAAATCACAGTAAGATCCTTTTTGACCCACCTCCTAGAGAAATGGAAATAAAAACAAAAATAAACAAATGGGACCTAATGAAACTTAAAAGCTTTTGCACAACAAAGGAAACCATAAACAAGACAAAAAGACAACCCTCAGAATGGGAGAAAATATTTGCAAATGAAGCAACTGACAAAGGATTAATCTCCAAAATTTACAAACAGCTCATGCAGCTCAATATCCCAAAAAAAACAACCCAATTGAAAAATGGGTAGAAGACCTAAATAGAGATTTCTCCAAAGAAGTTATACAGATTGCCAACAAACACATGAAAAGATGCTCAACATCACTAATCATTAGAGAAATGCAAATCAAAACCACAATGAGGTATCACCTCACACCGGTCAGAATGGCCATCATCAAAAAATCTACAAACAATAAATGCTGGAGAGGGAGTGGAGAAAAGAACCCTCTTGCACTGTTGGTGGGAATGTAAATTGATACAGCGACTACGGAGAACAGTATGGAGGTTCCTTAAAAAACTAAAAATAGAACTACCATACGACCCAGCAATCCCACTACTGGGCATATACCCTGAGAAAACCATGATTCAAAAAGAGTCATGTACCATGATGTTCATTGCAACTCTATTTACAATAGCCAGGACATGGAAGCAACTGAGGTGTCCGTCAACAGATGAATGGATAAAGAAGATGTGGCACATATACACAATGGAATATTACTCAGCCATAAGAAGAAACGAAATTGAGTTATTTGTAGTGAGGTGGATGGACCTAGAGTCTGTCATACAGAGTGAAGTAAGTCAGAAAGAGAAAAACAAATACCATATGCTAACACATATATATGGAATCTAAAAAAAAAAAAAAGGTCATGAAGAACCTAGGGGCAGGACAGGAATAAAGACACAGACGTAGAGAATGGACTTGAGGACACAGGGAGGGGAAGGGCAAGCTGGGACGAAGTAAGAGAATAGCATTGACATATATACACTACCAAATGTAAAATAGATAGCTAGTGAGAAGCAGCCGCATGGCACAGGGAGATCAGCTTGGTGCTTTGTGACCCCCTAGAGGGGTGGGATAAGGAGGGTGGGAGGGAGACACAAGAGGGAAGGGATATGGGAGTATAAGTATGTATACAGCTGATTCACTTTGTTATACAGCAGAAACTAACACAACACTGTAAAGCAATTATACTCCAATAAAGATGTTAAAAAAAAAAAAAAGAAACACAGAAAAAAGAAAAGGCAGGCAGAGGACATGGGTGGGGGTCTATTCTGGGAAGGCCTCATAGGGTCCTGCTCAGTTACAATTAGTCACCAGTACTAACAGTTGAAACAACAAAGAGTTGGCCTCCAACCCACACCCCCCTTCCAAATCTAGAGTGCTTCCAGTTGGCTGGACCCAGTTCATCTCCAACATTCTAGCTGCAAGGGATTCTTTGAAAGGTCATGTTTTGCTGGCCAGTCTCTGCATTAGATATTAGAAGGGTGTTGGGATGGAGACTAAGTGTAAATCCACCCATATCGACCTCCAGGCGGAAACTTTAAGACGCTTTCTGTTTTTGACATTTTCCAACTTGCACTGATTCCCATATAAACAAAAGCAGATGGCCCATAATCCTAACAACAGGTGTATTAGTCTGAGTTTCCCCAAGAGCAGACTTGAAGACAATTATTTCAATGTGAGCAATTATTGGGGTGGTGATCCCAGGAAGCAGGGTGAAGGAATGGGGAATCAAGACGTAGAAGAGAAGTCAATAAAATGTGTGATACCAAACACTGTATTAATTAGTTATTGCTAAGTCCCAAAACTTAGCAACTTAACACACTTTTTAACCTAAGAGTTTCTAAGCATCCCAAATCCAGGTTAGGAGGCAGGGATCGTTGGGGATCATCTTTGAGTCTGTCTTCCACAAGCACATCTCTACCCTTAGCAATGAGAGCTCAATCCTTCCAGGGCACTCTGAGAGACCATATAGCAGAGCCCTCAGAATTGACCCCCTGAGGAGTGAGGAAGTGGAATATCTATCCACCAATGCCTGTCCCATATTGTTTGAGGACCACTCCAAAGGCAATAATTTTATAGTATGTATTAGTCCTTTGGGGCACTACAACAAATTACCATAGACTGGGTGACTTATATAGAAATTTATTTCTCACAGTTCTAGAGGCTGGAAGTCCAAGATCAGGGTGCCAGCACGGTCAGGCTCTGCTGAGACCCCTTTTCTGGGTTGTAGATACTGACTTCTCATTGTATGATCACTGGGCAGAAAGACAGCAAGAGAGCTCTCCGATACCTTCTTACAAGGGCACTAATCTTACAGACAAGGGCTCCGCCCTCATACATAACTATGTCCCAAGTCTCCACCTCCTAATATCATCACATTGGGAATTAGAATTTCAACATATGAATTTGGGATTGGGGAGGACATACATTCAGTCCACAACATCCACACAGGCTGAGGAGAATGGCCTTAGTGTAGTGAATTGAATGATGGTCTCCCAAAAGATATGCCCTCACCCCTAGAACCCGTGAATGTGACTTTATTTGGAAAAAGGGTCTTTTCAGATGTAATTAAGGATACTGAGATGAGATCATCCTGGATTTAGGGTGGGCCCTACATCCATGATTGGTGTCCTCCTAAGAAGAGGAGGTAACACATAGAGACACACAGAGAGAAGAAGCCCACATGACAATGGAAGTAGAGATTGGAAGGATGTAGCTATAGGCCAAGAAATGCCAAGGGCTGCTGGAAACCACCAGAAGCTGCGAGAACATGGCTTGTCCCTCAGAGCCTCCAGAAGAAACCAACACCACTGATACCTTGATTTTGGACACCTGGCCTCCAGAACTTGTAGATTTCTGTTTCTGAAACCACTGTGGTCATTTGTTATGGCAACACTAGGAAACTAATGCAGTCAGAGAGCTGAAGGCAGTTGTGGTATAAAAGGGAACTGTTTGCAAGTGACCTCCAAGGCAGTCCAAGGCAGTAGCGGCATCAATAGTATCTGCTATAACAAAATATTTTTATTTTTATTTTTTTGTCTCTAGAAAATTGTTGCAAATGCAACCAAGAAATTATGAAGGTGACAGCACCTCATTCCCTTGGGGAGCTGACATTGGCTATATTTCTGGCTACCTGTAATTTAACCTTCCATCTTCCTATGATCACCTTGATCTCCCTTTTATTTTTTTTAATTTATTTATTTTATTAATTTATTATTTTTGGCTGCGTTGGGTCTTCATTTCTTCACACGGGCTTTCTCTAGTTGCAGTAGGCGGGGGCTACTCTTCCTTGCGGTGCGTGGACTTCTCATTGTGGTGGCTTCTCTTGTTACAGAGCACGGGCTCTAGGCTCACGGTCTTCAGAAGTTGTGGCTCGTGGGCTTCAGTAGCTGTGGCTCGCGGGCTCTAGAGTGCAGGCTCAGTAGTTGTGGTGCACGGGCTTAATTGCTCCGTGCAATTAAGATGTGGGGTCTTCCCAGACCAGGGCTCGAACCCATGTCCCCTGCATTGGCAGGCGGATTCTTAACCACTGCACCACCAGGGAAGCCCTGATCTCCCTTTTAGGGGGAAAATTCCCCACTGAGAACAGTCTTAGCATAATGGTTGTTCTAACACCAGCCTCCCCTCCTGGGGCAGGAATGGGACCCATGCACAGCCAACATAAGGCTCATTGTTTTGACTCTTGGATGAGTGGCCCAGGGTCATTTGAAAGTGTTTGAAGGACAGTGGCAGGGGTAGCATGTGGCCAGAGCTGTCTGGAAGCTCTATGACCTTGGCTCTGAATCCTCTCACTGGCCCCCAAGGAGGAAGGCTCATCTAACACAGACGCGCTGAGGATGTACTTCCTATGAACTTTCTATCCATCATGAAAGTTCACCGACGTCCTGTGATAATACACAAGTGACCAGGAGAAGGGATGCACTGAGCCCTGCTGGGAACTTCCCCCCCTCCCCACAACATGAGGTATTAGCTGGGTAGAAAGAAGAGGAAATCTGAACAGAACTGTGTTCCCAGACCTGGGCAAACTTGCTGTGCCCAACTCCTGTCTCTGGGGCCACTGTCTCTAGATGACTGGGAGATGTTAAGGAAAATTCTATATGTCAATAGTGACACCATTTCTCAGCCCTTCACTCTCAATGTGGGTTCTAATCCAGTAATGTGGGGGCTTCTGCCATGGAATGCAATTGTCTTTGCTTGGGTTCCCCCAGAAGTAGACACTGACCCAAGGACTCATGGGCAAATCATTTATTTGGGAGGCAAACCCAGGAAACACAAGTAGGTGTTTAGGGATATGAGAAAGAAAGGGGAGGGCACCCGATACTGGTACACAGATGAGCAGGTTTCCCCTGTTGGCAACTCTGGCCCAGCCCTGCTAGGAAACTCTAGGAGACTGCATTGGACGTGCCCTTCAGAGTCACCCCACCTGAGGGCAGAGGGAGCTGGGGTATTGATCCACCAGTTCCCATCAGCTGTTAGTTGATGGCTGCTGATGGTGACAGGGGTGGAGATGTAGCTGTTAGCTGTTCACTCCCAGGCACTTCTAACATGCTGTGCAGGCTTTGGCAACTTTAGAGAAGCCCGTTGGGCAAAAGATGCAGACATTAGCAGCTGGGGTTATCTACCAAAGGTTACGGCCATTCATCTTTAGCGTCAGCAATTCATAACCCTCACGGTGTCCACTAGACCTCCAGAGAGCCCTCAGTTTCACCCCTTTCTCCAAGACTATTTCTACAGCTTTTGGTCAATTTTGTGAGCCTCTGATATTATTTCCATAAAACTCATCCTTTAGAGTTAGTATGCACAGAATCCATTTCTGTTGCATGCAGACAAAAACTCTGACTGATGTTCCCTGACGTCCTACATTTGGAGCGAAATAATCTGTAAATAACATAACTGGGCATGTAAAAACTTTTTTCCCAAAGATAATTTTCAAAGTAACAATAAGGAAATTAAAGAAAAAATATTTGTCCAGATTTCAGGGGCACCCCACATACTCAGGTTAATAGTCTCTGTTGAACTGCTACCACCCTGGTCCAGCTTCCACCATCTCCTACCTGGTCTAGTGCAGTTGCCTCCTCTCTGGTCTCTGGGTTTCCACCCTCACTCCTCCCATCCCTGTATCCTCCCCACAAGCAACCAGAGGGCGCTTGTAAGAACTTAAGTTAGATCATGTCCCTCCTCTGCTCAGAACCCTTCATGGCTCCCACCTCACTCAGAGCAAAAACCCAAGTCCGTCTTGTAGCCCACAAGGCCCTGCCTCATCATCTCCCTGCCCTCACCTCCTCCCACTGCCCCCCTCATTCATAATGATCCAGGTTCCCCACTATTCCACAAACGTGCCATGCCTGGTCCAGCCTCAGGGCCTTTGCACTTTCTGTTCCTTCTTCCTGGAATGCGCTTTCCCAGATAACCATGGGGATTGCTTCTTCACTTCCTTTAATTCCTTCAAAGTCAATGAGACCATCCCAAGCCATCTGATCTAAAATTGCAAACAACCCTGTTTTAAGATGTAGATTTTATTATCATTCAGGTATGGTGAGGCCAACAGATCAAGAGAGGACTGCCATTGAAAAGACACAGTTCCCAGCAGGAGGGGAGGCACACCTGTGCCTTGAAGAGCCACACAGAGAAGCACCAGGATAGGTCAGGAGGCAGGGGGAGCGAGGGGAAACATGGTGGTTTCATTGTGGTTTCTGCAGAAAGGAATGGGTGAGGCACAGTCACCAGGCTTAGGTGTGACTAGTCTGGATAATTTCAGTGGCTTCTGGGCATAGGAACTGTCCTTAGTTGTCTGGTATCTGGCTCTGGAATGATTAGGCTAGGTAGATAGTGGCCCAGAGTGTTGGAACTGATAAAAAGTGGTGATTGGGGTATGGAATCTGGATTGGAGTCCTTTACTAGCTCTAAGAATTGGCTAACCCTGGGAGGGACAGTCTTTTGAGACTCAACCAGGCCCCAGATGTCAAAGCATCAGAAACATGGTTAACACAAAACCCCATGCCAGCACTCCATTCCCCTTTACTGCGTGGTTTGTCTCCACAACAATTATCAATCCGTGACATACTGTGCAGTTTACTTCTTTACTTTGTTGACTGACTCCCAGACTGGGTGCCAGCCCCATGAAGCATAAACATTTGTCTGTTTTAGTAGTCCCTGTTCTAACGTCAGCACCTAGGACAGCACCTGTCACAGTGAATTGAATGAATGAATTGATCCATATATTCCATGAGTTATGGAATGATTACTCTTCAGCAGTTGGTAGTGAAAGCCCAGAGCCTGTATAGAATCTTAGTGGTTTCCCTGATTTGACCCTCAGACACTGTGTTTCTTTGCATCCCCAGCAGAGCGGGAAATCTGCCTAGTATTCACAATCCAGTAATGGGGGAAACCGTACCTTGTGAACACCCACTTCTCAAACTTGATCCGTTCACAGGAGTGGGCATCTCTAGCTGGGTGAGACCCCCTAGTTCTGAGCCAGAGGAAGGGGATGCTTCTCCCTGGAGGTGACTCTTGGTCACATTTTTCCTTCACCCCCTCCTCTGTCCTAAAAATAACCAGGATGCTGGAAGCTGTTGAGGCTGCATTGAGCTTTTTTTAACCTTAGGATCTAGGCTGTGACCAGGCTGGACTTCGCTGCAGCAAAAACATGTCAGTGGAGAAGTCTCACCTCAGAGAGGATTTTGAGCATCCTTAGAATGTGCAAGTTACAATATCTGATTTAGTAGATGGTGTGAATTGAGAGTTATTGGGGAAGCAGGAGAAGAAAGAGTGAAATGAAAGAATTTATTCATTCATTCAGTGCCAGGCCTTTTTCTGGGTACTGGGAATACAGTAAGGAAAAAGCAGACAAAAATCTGTGCCCTGGAAATAAACAGGATGAGCTTAGAATATCTACTTGTGTCTGAAAGCAAGGAAAGGGCTTTTAAAGACTAAGGGGTCTATCAAAAGAACACACAAACTAGCTTGAAGGGGCTCCCACTGGTCAAAATTGGGATAAGATCCTACCCTGTTAGCCAAAATCCCATGTCATAAAAACCTTGCTTACAGATGTTAAATTCAATTTCTTACAGCTCCAATCAGAGCAATTAAATAAACAGACTGGAAGTTTCACACCACAAGAATAAATAGCCAAATGCCAAGGATTTTTGAAAAGCAATATGGTGCATTATTTCATCTGGGATAGTCACACTGAACCATGGATTAATCAAACATGGAGCTGGCGCCCTAGAAAGTATTCTGCTATCAAGATGTGTCATTTCTGATTGACTTATTCTACTTTGGGATAGTAGGAGCTGCCAATTTCTGGGTCCTTTCTGGGTCACTCTTCTACGTGCTTCAGGTACATTATCTCACTTGATCCGAGCCACAAATGAACAAGTCAGGTTCTGATTTCCAGTGTTTCATAGAAGAGGCAACTGAGCAACCAGACCTTCTAAAGCACAATTTAGCAAAAGAGGAGGAGAAAGAGAAGGATGAAGTATTATGACCCTGGTAGTATCCAAACACTTCTCCTGCCATATCCAAGGTACTGGAAGTCAAGTCTCTCTCTTTTCTCTAATAGAAAGAATAAGCAGTGTTTGGTGTTCACCCATATGTTCTCCTCCATTTCCCAGACCCTCTTGCAGTTAGAACAGAACCATGTGACTCATTCTAGCCAATGGATTTTCACTACCAGATGGAGGCAGTTAACAGCTGGTGTGCCCCCTCTATCCTTCTCTTCCCCTCCCAAGGTAGCTTTGGAAGCCTGTGAGAGATGGTGCTGGTGCACAATGGAGGAAGGTTGGATCCCTGAGTCACTGCTTGGATGCAAGCCCTGCTAACCAGCTTCCCAGGAATGAGAAACAGACTTGTGCTGGGTACAGCCACTAAAGTTCCCAGTTTGTTTGTTATCACCACTGAACGGAGCCTTACACTGACTAGCGAGCCTACTTTGTGGACAAAGGGAGAATTCTCAGGGAAATTTTGCAGACGTTACATGTCATTTTCCCCAGCTACAATTTGCATAATTCATTCTCCGAGAAGAATTCACAGAACTTAGTGAAGAACTAAGGCCTATAGGCAGCAGTTTGCTGATCCCCTTTTCATGAGATAGGAGAAATCATTTATTACAGAGTGGATGCCATGGGTCTCTTTAAAGGGGATATAGCCAAGAGCCTCTCCTAGGAGTGAGGCACATAAATCAATTCACCAATCTGGGCCTCAGTTTCCCCATTTGGAAGGCTGTATGGGAAAGTCTCTGCAATCCATTCTCTCATTTTAAAAAATTTCCTTGATTTTAATTTCAGTCTGAAAAAAAAGCTGGGGAAGGGGAGAAGAGAGGAAATTTGGAAATAATTACCCTCTGTATAGCAACCCCTGAAGATCACAAAAAGGTTATACTGAGAATGGGAGCAAGAATTCTAAAGCTTCTCCACTCCTGGGGAACCTGCTGTCCTAAATTTAAACTTGGCAGAGATTTTGGCAACATCCTCAGGACTCTTTCTGCCAAGAAACTCACTGAAATTAACAAATGGCTTATTTGCTTATGTTTGGTCTGTCCTCAGTACAGGAACAGTTTTCCAGGCACAAAACTGATTATATCCAAATTTACTTCCAGTTTTCTCCTCTCTGCAGTTGTGTCATGTCCTCAGTTTGAAAGGTCACGTTCATCAGATTAGAATATGAGAGGTTGGCATGCAGACATTTCATGTAAATGCCTGAATGCCTGAGGCAGGATAAGGAGGAAACAAACTTCTGCAGAAGAAAAATAATTATCATAACAGCTCAGGCACAGTCCTAGAGTTGTACATATATTAAATTTAGCAATATCCTACTTTTTTAACCACCTGAGCTCCTTTGCCGTACGTAATTTCTTTTGCCCAGACCATTCCAATAAATTTGTAACCCATAACAATGAATTTATCATACAAAAATGCAAAAGGTGAAAATTGATGATCTAAAATAACACAAATTGTTAACACCCTGGTCTAAGCCTCCATCACTTCCCACATGGCCCAGTGCTGTTGTTTCTGCCCAGGTCTCCTGGCTCCTGCCCTCACCCCTGATGGTCTGTTCCCCCTGCAGCAGCCAGAGGACGCCAGTGAGCACCTGAGTCCAGCCACTGGCCTCCCCTGCTCAGAACTTTGCACAGCTCCCACTTCATTGGGATAAAAGCCAAAGTCCTTCCCACATCCCCCAAAGCCCTGCACAATCTGCCGCCAACAACTCCCTGCCCTCGCCTCCTCCCACTCTCCCCCTCACTTACTCCCTCCAACCACACTGACTTCTTTGCTGTTGCTCAAACATACTAGACATGGTCCCACCTCAGGGCCTTTGAACTTGCTGTTCCCACTGCCTAGAAAGCTCCTTCCTCCCAGCTTCCTCATTCACCTGCATCAAGTTTGCTCAGTTCTCACACTTCTAACCCACATGTAACCCCCTGAAACTGCAACTCACTCCCCAGCACCCCCAATCCACTTACCCTGTTCTATATTCTTTCTTCCATAGTATTTACCACATTTTTCTTTTAGGAAATAACTTTTTGTTTTATATTGGAGTATAGTTGATTAACAATGTTGTGTTTCAGGTGTACAGCAAAATGATTCAGTCATACATATATATGTATCTATTCTTTTTCAAATTCTTTTCCCATTTAGGTTGTTATATAATATTGAGCAGAGTTCCCTGTACTATGCAGTAGGTCCTTTTTGGTTATCCATTTTATTTACTTTTTATTTTTTTAATTTATTTTTGGCTGCATTGGGTTGTGGTGCGCAGGCTTCTCATTGCAGTGGCTTCTCTTGTTGCAGAGCACGGGCTCTAGGCGCGGGCTTCAGTAGTTGTGGCACGCGGGCTCAGTAGTTGTGGCTCGTGGACTCAGTAGCTGTGGTGCACGGGCTTAGTTACTCCAAGGCATGTGGAATCTTCCCAGGCCAGGGATCAAACCCATGTCCCCTGCATTGGCAGGCAGATTCTTAACCACTGAGCCACCAGGGAAGTCCCTGGTTATCCATTTTAAATATAGCAGTGTGTACAGGTCAATCCCATACTCCCTAACTATCCCTCCCCCCACCCCTCCCCTCCCCTGCTGCTGTAACCATAAGTTCATTCTCTAAGTCTGTGGGTCTGTTTCTGTTTTGTAAATAAGTTCACTTATATCATTTTTTTTTAGATTCCGTATATAAGCAATATCATACGATATTTCATTTTCTCTGTCTGACTAATTTCACTTAGTATGATAATCTCTAGTTCCATCCATGTTGCTGCAAATGGTATTATTTCATTCTTTTTAATAGCTGAGTAATATTCCATTGTATAAAGATACCACATCTTCTTTATCCATTCATCTGTCTATGGACATTTAGGTTGCTTCCATGTCTTGGCTATTGTAAACAGTGCTGCAATGAACATTGGGGTGCATGTATCCTTTTGGACCATGTTTTACCACCTTTCAACATACTTTATGTCTCGGGGGGTTTTAATATTTATTTATTTACTTTGGCTGCACCGGGTCTTAGTTGCAGCATGTGGGATCTAGTTCCCTGACCAATCTAGTTCCCCTGCACTGGGAGCGTGGAGTCTTAACCACTGGACCACCAGGGAAGTCTCTATGTCTCGTGTTTATTATCCACCGCCCTCCACTCGAATTGAAACCCCTTGAGGATGGGAGCTTTGTTTATTCACTCCTGTAGCTCAGACATCTAGAAAGTACCTGGCGCATAGTAGGTACACAATACATGTTATTGAAGGAATGGATAAATGAACAAATGAATGACTTGCTTTACAATATCTGACTTATGGAAATTTTGGAATATCTAATTTTGGAATATCTCAGTGTTGACTTTTTAATAGGTTTTCATTTTCTTCTTCCTCCCTATTGTTCCCTGTTTGAGTTTAAATCCCATCCTCGGTCCTCTAGAATTCTCTCCACCCACAGGCATACAACCCCCATGTTCCAACCTTCTGTATTTTTTGGTTTTTTTTTTTAGAAACTGTTTATTTTCCGTCAACCTACTTCCATTTTAAGAGTTTGTGGAAGAGCAGCTTAAGACCACTCAGTGGTTGTTCCTACCCATTCAGTGGCCTGAGGAGTGGGAGCTGCAGACCAGTCTTCAGTGGCAGGCTAAGCAGTCAGTGGGGAACTGCTGAATAGGCACAGAGGGCACCTGCAGCACCTTCGGACCAGTCCGCCACCTCAGGCTGAGTAGCAGTGAACTCAGGAGCTGGAACAGTCCATTCACCCTGAAATTCTTCCTTGGTCACAGCCTTCACAGCTGCCAGCTGCTCTTCCTTTTCAATCTCTTCAGGATCTCTGTTGAAGTAGAAATCAGGCACGACCTCCCATGGGTGTTCACGGGAGATGGTGCCACGCGTGCGCAGAACTTCCCGGTTAAGCATCCACCAACTCAGACCCACTGAGTGAGCTCCCTTTTTAGGATCGTACAGCGGGATACATCAAGTTAGTCTGAAAACAGAAAGGCCAAATAATGCCTGAGAGGTCCAAGATGAAGAAATCATGAAGAAAAGCAGAAGAAAACACAGGCCATCTTTAAAATATTTTCATCTCTCCTTAAAGCTTTCGTACATTAAAATCATACATTTGTAGCAAGTGTTACTATCAAACTCCACTCATGGAGCCAGAGACCCCTGTGGTGTTAGCGAAAAACTTGCCCCTCATGTAGAACACTACCTACACTTGTGAGTTCATCGGCCAGTGGCTGTATTTTTACTAAACCTGAATCTCATGGAATAGTACCAACACTTGGGCCTTTCTGGGGGCATGACAGCTCTGTAGGTTTCATATAAACAGAGACCAGGGTTTCTCAACCTGTGCACAGTTGGGTCCAGATCCTTCTTTGCAGTGGGGGCCGTCCTGCGCATTATAGGAAGTTCACAAGCATCCCTGGCCTCCACCCACTAGATGGCAGTAGCCCCCTCTGACCCCATTCACAACAATTAAAAATGTCTCCAGCTTTGTCAAACTCTCCAAGGAGAAAAGGCACCCCAGGTCGAGAATCACTGGGTTAAACGTTCCTCCCAGATTACCAAAGCCACAATCCAATAAACTTCCCAGATAGTGCTCTTCGGGTTCGTTGTTAAACTAGCACCATTTTCTTTTTATCCATGTGAGACAAAATCCAAGTGCACGCTAGAGCCAAAAAGTCCCCAGCCACGCCCAGAGGTCAGCACAGCACCACTTCCACAACTTTCGCACCAAAATAGCATTAATCAGCAGGAAACATCAGACAAAGCCAAACTGAGGGGCAGTCTACAAAGTACTCAACCTGCACTGTTCAAAAGAATCAGGGTCACGTACAGCGTGGCGACTAAAGTTAACAATACTGTATCATATATTTGAAAATAAGACCTAAGGGAGTAGAGTGGATATATGTATACATATGACTGATCACTGTACTGTACAGCAAGAAACTAGCACAACATTGTAAAGCAACCATACTCCAATAAAAGTTAATTTAAAAAAAAAAAGAGCTTATGTCCCTGGTAATGGTCTGTCCTATTGATAACCTGGGACCACTATCAGTGTTAACATATATTAAAATATTCTATTGAAATTCTTGATTTTATTTGTCATTTAACAATTGAGGGGTTTACCTCTTGCAAGGCACTGTGATGGGGTATGGGGAATGATTATAATATTTGGTGAGCACACAGTGTATGCCAGACACTAGACAAAGCCTTTTCTGTGGGTTATTTTGTTCAATCCTTACAACAATCTTGTGAGGTAGGAGCTGTCCCTCCTCTCCTCACTACATATTACAGAAAATGAGATGTGAAGAAGTTAAAGCTGATTTTTTTTTTTTTAATTTTAAGTAAAAGAAAAAAAATCTTAGGGAGCAGATCTTCAAAGTTCTCTTCATAAGAAAAAGATTTTTGAACTATGTGCCATGATGAATGTTAACTAAACTTACTATGGTAATCATTTCACAATACATACATATGTCAACAAACAAGGACCTACTGTCTAGCACAGGGAACTATACTCAATATTTTGTAACAACCTATAAGGGAAAAGAATCTGAAAAATATTATACATATATGTGTGTATACATAAATATGTATATATGTATAACTGAATCACTATGCCGTACACCTGAAACTAACACGACATTGTAAATCAACTATACTTCAAAAAAATAAAAAATATATATATACATATATCAAATCATCATGTTGTACACCTGAAACTTATACAATGCTATATGTCAATGAAACTGTGAAAAATAATACGTGTGTAAATGTATATACATATACCTCTAAAGATGGATAGAGACATAGGGAGATGAAAATAACATGGAAAATGTTAATATTGGAGAGTCTAGGTGAAGGGTTTGCGGATGTTCATTGTACTGTTCTTGTAATTTTTCTATAGGTTTGAACATTTTCAAAATAAAATGTTAGAAGAACAAGTTACCTAGTCTATTGCCAAAATTTTAATTAATTCAAGTATGGAATCTGGGTATCAAAATGCCCCCCAAGTTAGAGTTTAATAAAGGAAATAGAGGAAGAATATTGGAGATTTTCAGAAAATATTTGGTTATCAATACACATTTGCCATGGATGATCTACGTTTTCCATCTCTACCCACCAGAAACATTGTGTTGTCCAGATTAAAGAGCCATTTTTCTCCTCTGAAAGTAGGAATGCTTTCAAGATTTGCATAAACCATTTCAGGGCCAGGGAACCTTAGGATAGATGAGAATCTTGGAATGTGGGTTGTTAGAATATTTTGAAGCTGGTGAGAAAAAAAAGACAAAATATCTGCAAGACAAAATAGGCATCTGCAACTCCCGGTCAACACAAAGATAAGTAGAAACGTCTCTGCCCTTGTGGGAACAGATTGAGAGGAGGGAGTTGATGGGTGTGAAGGCGATGCTGTCAAAATCCCGAAATAAAGATGTTCAAAACGCCCTTTCACAGCATGTCAGACAAATGCCGCGTGGGGACCTCGACATCCCACAGTGATTGAATGTCAAGCAGAGATTTTGAGAAAATGAGAGAGCGTGGAAGCTATGCATGAAAACATACCCTTTTCCTCTCTTTCCAAATCTGGGTCAAAGTGCCCAGCTGTGGAACCAGGACAGTTTCTCAGCTGTCTGGGAAGCAAAACCACCTTATCCAAGTCTATCAGGGTGCCAGAATAGTTGGGCTTCCTATTATTAATTGATTTGTTTGATATACATTCATGGAGTGCTTACGTTCTAGGTGCTATGCTAAGCTTTGGAAAACAGAGGATTCTGCCAGTTCCTGCCCTTGGAAGCTTGTAGTACAGTGAGGAGTACAAGAGAAGTAGTAACAAGAGTAAATAGTAACAAAGAGAAGTAGTAACAAGAGTAAATATTAACAAAGAGAAGTAGTAACAAGTGTGGTAGATTGAATTACTGGTCCCATTTCTTTACCCCTCCTCAAACCATACCCTGCACCATGGGACTTTACTGTCATTCTCCCTAGAGGTAGAATCCCTGCCCCTTGTGTTTTAAAATAGTGTATTTTAGGGGGAATTCCCTGGCGGTTCAGTGGTTAGGACCCCGTGCTTTCACTGCCATGGTCCCAGGTTTGATCCCTGGTCAAGGAACTAAGATCCCGCAAGCGGCCCAGCGAGGCAAAATAAATATAATAAAATAAAAATGTATTTTAGAAAGCTTGACTTATAGTAAGACCAATAGATCAGGAGATGATTTCCATCGAAAAGATAGTTTATTACTCCAAGTTCCCAGAAGGAGACATTCATGCCAAGCCATGTGAGGCCACACATGGATGCACCAGGGTCAGCCAGAGGAAGAGGGAAGGGGAAGTGTGGGTAGGAGACTTTATTGTGTTTCCCTTAGGAGGAAACAGGTGAGGCTGGGTAAAAAGACTCAGGATTGGCTAGTTTGAGTACTTTCAGCAGTCCCTGGATATAGGTGCTGCCCCAAGTTGTCCAATACCTGGGCTTGAGTTGATTAGGTCAGGTGGATTGTGGCCCTGAGTGCAAGAGCCCAATAAAAGAGGTGTTTGGAGTGTGAACTCAGGATTGCTTGGTTTGCACATGAAAGGTACATTCATAGGCAAGTTGTTTATTATCTCTAGGAAATGACTAACCCTAGGAGGGGCAGTATCTGCAGGGTCAGCAAGACCCCAGATGTCAAAGCATCAGAATACAGAAAAAAAAAAAAGAAGACATAGTTAATACACGTTGATACTGGGTCATATGACCTGCTTTGGTCAATGGAATGTAGTGGAAGAATCACTATGTCATTTACAAGCCTAGACCTCAAAAGAACTCATGTGTTTCCACTTGCCCTCTTGTCTCTGTCATTACCAGGCAGAGAGCTTCCCCCTGGGAACAGCTACTTCTTTGGATGAGGCCCCAGAATAAACACATAGAGAGTAGAAGTGGACCTGGATGCAATCTACAGAGAAGCTCATGCATGAATCAAGGCAGGCCAGCTGATCCTCACATGCGTCAGCCAAGTCCCAGTCAACCCTCAGATGTGTAGGCAAGATTAAAAGATAGTTACTTTTGGAACATTCACCAAAGTAGCCCATATGCTAGGCTGGAAAGCAAGTCTCAATAAATTTTGAAAGACTGAAATCATACAGAGTATGACCACAGTGGAATTAAACTGGAAATCAACAACAGAAAGATAACTAGAAAAGTCCCAATTGTTTGGAAATTTAACCACATAGCTCTGAATAACCTAGAGACCAAAGGAAAGAAATCACAGTGGAAATTAGAAAATATTTTTAACTGTATGATAATGAAAATGTAACATGTAAAAAGCTGTGGGATGCTGCTAAAGCAGTGATTAGAGAGAAATTAGCTTTGAATGCCTACATGTCAAAAGAAGAAAGCTTAAAACATTGTCGTTTCAAGATACTGAGTATTGGGGGGGTTCTTTTCTTATGCAGCAATAGCTGACTACTACAATAACTAGCATCTACAGTGTATTCTAAATACCTTAGAGGGACTTCCCAGGTGGTCCAGTGGCTAAGAGTCTTCGCTCCCAATACAGGGGGCCTGGGTTTGATCCCTGGTCAGAGAACTAGATCCCACATGTTGCAACTAAGAGTTCACATGCCACAACTAAAGATCCCACATGTTGCAACTAAAAGATCCCACATGCTGCAACTAAAAGATCCCACATGCTACAACTAAAGATCCTGCATGCCACAACTAAAAGATCCTGTATGCCACAACTAAAAGATCCTGCATGCCGCAACTAAAGATCCCACATACTGCAATGAAGATCACATGTGCCACAACTAAGACCCAGCCCAGCCAAATAAATTAAATAAATAAATGTTTTAAATAAATAAATAAATACCTTATGAAGAATATATATTCATATATTTATATTATATCTAAAGATATTTATATATTTATATAAATGTATTAAAACCTTATAAGTGTAATAGGAGGAAGATACTATTATTTTCTCCTTTTTTAGATGTATGTAAACAGAGTCACAGAGTTTATGTAAATAGCTAATGAGAAACAAAAGCAGGATTCAAATTCAGGCAGACTGACTCTGGAGTCTAGGTTCTTAGCCACTTTGCTATACTGCCCTTAGAGGAGAAAGCTAATGATTACAACATTGTGATAAGTACTATTAATTCACAGAGGTGGGAGGGGCCTAACTCAGAGGATAAGAAAAAAACTTCTGGAAAGAAGTGATGCTTGAACTGAGCATTGAATACAAAAGGAATTACATAGATGACTAAGAGACAGTCAAGACTGATGAAAAAGTTGTGTAAAGGCCCACAGCCATGAATAACACAGCACAGATTTCGATGTGGCTGGCCCATAGGGTAGGCATGAGTGGCAGCAGGAAATGAAGTTGAAGAGCTAATCCAGACCCAATCAAGAAAGGTCTTGCTAAGAGATGAATGGATACAGAAAATGTGATATATATATATCACATATATATATACACATATATGTATATATCACATATATGTATATACACACACACACCATAGAATATTACTCAGCCATAAAAAAAGAAGGAAATAATGCCATTTGCAGCAACATGGATGGAACTAGAGATTATCATACTAAGTGAAATAAGTCAGAAAGAGAAAGACAAATATCATATGATATCACTTATATGTGGAATCTTAAAGAAATGATACAAATGAACGTATTTACAAAACAGAAGTGCAGCATGGTCAAAAGAAAAACAACAACAACAACAAGACAATATTTGGGACTTCCCTGGTGGCGCAGTGGTTGAGAATCTGCCTGCCAATGCAGGGGACATGGGTTCGAGCCCTGGTCTGGGAAGATCCCACATGCCACGGAGCAACTAAGCCTGTGTGGCACAACTACTGAAGCCCACGTGCCCTAGAGCCCACACGCCACAACTACTGAGCCCGCATGCTGCAACTACTGAAGCCTGCTCGCCTAGAGCCCATGCTCCACAACAAGAGAAGCCACCACAATGAGAAGCCCGCGCACCGCAACGAAGAGTAACCCCCACTCACCGCAACTAGAGAAAGCCCACGCGCAGCATCAAAGACCCAATGCAGCCATAAATAAATAAATATATTTATATATAAATTTATTTTAGAAAAATAAAATAAAACAAAATAGATAAAAAAAAACAAGGACCTACTGGATAGCACAGGGAATATCTTGTAATAACTTATAATGGAAAAGAATCTGAAAAAGAATATATATATATATATATATATATATATATATCTCCAAATTACGTTGCTATACACCTGAAACATTGTAGATCAACTACACAAGAAAGAAAGAAAGAAAGAAAGAAAGAAAGAAAGAAAGAAAGAAAGAAAGAAAGAAAGAAAGAAAGAAAGAAGGAAAAAGAAAGAAAGAAAGGAGAGAGAGGGAGAGAGAGAGGGAGGGAGGGAGGGAGGAAGGAAGGCAGGCAGGCAGGAAGGAAGGAAGGAAGGAAGGAAGGAAGGAAGAGAGACAGTCTTGCTGAGGCATTTAAATTGAAGTTTTATCTCAAAATCTTCAGAGTTTCAAGCCTGGTTAAGTAGGGAGTTGATGTGATCAGATTTGCACCTCAGAAAGATCAATCTATAGTACGGGGGATTGGAGAGGAGACAGGAAGTTAAAATAAATTCAGTTGAGAGGCCACTGAAGCATTGACAAAAACTCTTTCCTTAAGCAAATGTTGGCTAGGCTCTTCTGAGCCCTCTTTTCAACAAGGCCTCATCCTTGGGCCCTGTCCTCAGCCTGCCTAAAACAGTCTAAGCAAAGAATCCCGCCAAGTCATCCCCTAAGGTGATATCTGATCACTGTGGCCTGCCTTCAGCAAGAATCCTGTTAAGTCAGTTTGGCAAGAATCCCCCTAACTTTGAGGTCTCCACTGACCCTCTCACTCTGCTTGTTGGCTATGAGTCTTTGCCGCATTTGGACTTGAGCCCAGTTCTATACTGAAGTCTCTTTTTCCCTGTTGCCATAGTACTAAATAAAATCTATCTTTACTGCTTTTAACTAGTGTCTGGCTCTACCTCTCTTTGACAGTACCCATATGAGTTACAAAAATCTGAACTAAGGCATTAGCAGTGAAGGTCCATTCACTCATCAGGCATTCATTTAGCACCCACTGTGTGCCAGATTTTGCGCTAGGCCTTGAGGATACAGCAGTGAGCAAAAGAGGCAAAATTCCCTGCCCTCATGGAGCTGATATTCTAAAGAGTCAAATGTGAGAGTCAGATACAGGGTATAATCCAAAGTGATGAGTGACTGGTTCATTGTGAGAAATGAAAAGAGAGAGGAGAGTCCAGGAGGACATTCCCATCTTCAGTGGTCTGACAGGCAGATGGAGAAGGGAGTGCTGGAGTGAGAAGGTTTGGTTGGTGAAATACCAGAATCATCTCTGGGCATGATGAAAGTCAAAATCATATGTGCAATCTTAAAAAAAAAAAAAATGCGTTCATAGAAACAAAGAACAGATTGGTGGTTACCAGAGGTGGCAGGGGTGGACAAAATGGATGAAGGGGTCAAAAGGTACAAACTTCTAGTTATAATATAAATAAGACATGGGGATATAGTATACAGCATGGTGACTATAGTTAATAACACTGTATTGTATGTTTGAAAGTTGCTAAGAGAGTACATCTTAAAAGTTCTCATCACAAGGAAAAAAAATTCTGTAACTATGTATGGTGGTGAATGATAACTAGACTTATTGTGGCAATCATTTCACAATATATACAAATATCAAATCAGTATGTTGTATACCTGAAACTAACGTTATATGTCAATTGTATCTTAATTTTTTTTTAATTTAAACATTCCAGTGGAGATATTTCATCTTCAGCAGGAAATATGATTCTGGAACTTAGGGGAGAGTTCTGGGGCTGCAGAAGAGAAAGCATGTTGTTTCTAGCTAAGGCACTTGTGTGGGTGAGAAGGGTCAGTGATAGTAGAGAGAAAAAGAGGAATAAGGACAGAAATCCAAGGGGGAGGGGGACCCATCTATGGATCAAAGAGTGTGGTGACCATGAAGGAGATTGGAAAGGAATGTCTAGAAAAGGAGAAGAGGGTGTATTAGTTTCCTAGAGCTGCCATAACAAAGTACAGTAATCTAGGTGACTTAAAAAAAACTGAATTTATTGTCTCACAGTTATGGCATCCAGAGGTCCAAAATTAAGGTGTTGGCAGGGCCATGGTCCTCCTGAAAGCTCTGGGAAGAATCCTTCCATGCCTCTTCCTAGCTTCTGGTGGTTGCTGGCAATCTTTGGCGATCCTTAGCTTGTAGCAACATCACTCTCATTTCTGCCTTCTTCTTCCCATGGCCATCTTCCACTGGGTCTCTCTGTGCCTTCAATGGCCTTCTCATAAGGATACCAGTCACTGGGGCTGTGATGATTAATTTTATGGGTCAACTTGACTGGGCCACAGGATGCCCAGATGACTGGTTAAACCTTATTTCTGGATGTACCTGTGGGAGTGTACCTGTGGGAGGGGGGAGGGGGAGGGGAGGGGGGAGGGGAGGGGAGGAGGGAGGGGGAGGAGGAGGAAATCTCTTCCTAGATATATATAGATATAGATGCATGTAGCTATATAGAGAAAGAAATGGAGATGGAGGTAGATAGATAGAGAAATAGATATATAGATAGCTACATAGATAGATAAATAGATACACAGATAGATACATAGATAAATATTGGGTTGGCCAAAAAGTTCCTTCGGTCTTTAAGTAAAAATAAGTCACCAAGAACTTTATTTAACAATGTATTCACCATTTTGTTCCACTACCTTCTCCCATTTTTCAGACAACTTCAAAGTTCCATCTTCCCAAAACTTTATATCTTTTTGAGCAAAGAACTGTTCCAGGTGCCTTTTATAGTCTTCCAGGGAATTGAAATTTTTTCCATTAAGAGAATTTTATAAAGACTGAAATAAATGGAAATAGATACACGGATAGACACACAGATACATAGATAGATGACAGACGGAAGTTCTATTGGTTCTGTTTCACTGGAAAACCCTAATACGAAGCCTGTCCTAGTACAGGATGACTTCAACTTAACTAATTACATTGCAAAGACTTTATTTCCAAATAAGGTCACATTCTGAGGTTCCAGGTGGACATGACTTTTGAGGGGACACTACTCAACCCTGTACAGATAATTGAAAACCCAAGGCAGACACTTTTTTGCCCCATGTCCCATGCCCTTAGCCCACCTCTGATTTCAACACAGAAGCGACATAAGTTCTGTGCATCCACAATGCCTCCCACCTCAAGTACACTCCATGATAACTCCTTTTGCTGCCTCAGAGATTTTCTGAAGCTACAGAAGGCTCCTCTGCATGCAGGTGCAGCCCAGGAGTACAGGGGAGATCAAGCCCCCAGGAGGAAACTCTGAGCCCGTGGAGAAAGGGAGTCAGTGGGTGAATGTCCCAAACTCCCTCCTACACAGGGCTCACGTTGAGGTGTATTCTTCACCATGTGCCCGCAGTGATAACCAGCTCAACAATGCAGCCTTTATTGGGGTTCCCTTCTTACTTGTCTCCCTCTCCCAGCTTCTCTGCTACTACTTCCTGAAGCCACTTTCCAAATAAACTATCAGAAAAACAAAACTAAGACACAATGGCAGAGAACACGTTTAAAGACAAAGAGTGGTCATAATGTCAAATGCTACAGACAGACCACAAATTACAGTCACAGTGAGACAAAAAAGAGAAGAAGAATTGGGATTTGGGGAAAAGAAAGCCATTTCAAATCACTAATTCATCCCAGGGCCAAAGGAGAAGTATTTAGTTCTATTCTGAAAATAGTTAATTAAAAGTTATAGAGAAAGTAAATAAATATGTTTCCCTCTATCTCTACCTGTCTTATTTCTCTTCTTCCAACTTGTGGGTAAAGGCATTGGAGATATTCAAAAGAGCAGAGTTGCTAAAAAGACATGAAAAAACTTGGGAAACCCTCCTGATATGAGTTCATACCTAGGGACCAACCCATAACACCTGTGCTCATTCTAAGAGAGGGAATAAAAATACAGTTTCTCATCTTAAAACTCCAGGTACATTATGCTAAGCAAAATAAGCCAGATACAAAAGAACAAATGTTGCATGATTCCACTTATATGAGATCCCTAGAATAGTCAAGTTCATAGAGACAGAAAATAAAATGGTGACCGCCAGGGGCTGAGGGGAGGGGAAATAGGAAGTTACTGTTTCATGAGTACAGTGCTTCAGTTTGGGAGGATGAAAGGGTTCTGGAGATAGATAGCAGTGACGGTTGCATGTGATGGTGGTGATGGGGATGGAGTGTACTTAATGTCACTGAACTATATACCTAAAAATGGCTTAAATGATATATTTTATGTTATGCCTATGTTGCCACAATTTTTTTAATCCAGGGAGGCAATAATAATTGTTTCAGGCAAGAACCATCATTAGATACTAAAATTAGTGGTCAAAAGTTTGATGAGAAATAGGATATTTGCAAAATCTCAAAGCATTCCCCACACAAGACAGTGCTTCATTCCTTTTTATGGCTGAATAATTTTCCATTGTGTGGATATACAATGTTCATCTATTTACCCATTGATGCATATTTGGGTAGTTCCCTCCTTTCGGCAATTATGAGTAATGCTGCTATGAACATTTGTGTACAAGTTTTTGCTTCCAAAATACCTCTTTCCAGTTCCTTGGGGTGTATACCTAGGAATGGAATTTCTTCTGCTATTTTGGCAACTTTTTTTGTAAGGCTGACATTCTTTCCAAATGTTAGAAAAAAATAAATAATCAAAATCCAGGTAGGATTTGTGAATAAATTCACATTCGTGGAGCAAATTAGAAGGAAAGGGTAAATAAAAGAACTCTTTCTGAGACAACGTCTAATATCTGGGTGCGGCGACAGATTTCCTGTACCCTCCTGTGGGTGTCATGCGCCAGAATGGGTAATGCAGTTCAAAGACCAACTGGTGAGAACCACAGGGACTCCAAGCCTTGCAGACACATGCGATCCGAAGCATCCGCGGAGTTCCAGGCAGCAGTGAGGCGAGCAAGTTGGAAGGACATAGCAGGAGAGTGCAAATGAAAAGCTGGATGAAGCGACTTAATGACACAGTGTCCTTTACACCAGTGATTTTGAGAGCCTCCGAGAAGCTGGAAATGTCCTACCTCTGGAAGCTAGTAGTGGTTACTTGGGTGTATACAAATGTAAAAATTCATCGAGCTGTATGCTTAAGATGTATCCATTTATGGATCTAAGTTTTAGCACCAGCACGCCTTTCCTACCACTGCAACTGTTCCCACCCCCAGCTAACTGCTCTTCTTCAGTTTCCAAGGCTCTCTGTCCACACTTTAAATTTGCCATAATTATATATACCAAGGGTTGATGAGCCTTAAAGGACCAGGAAGTAAATATTTTCAGCTTTTCTGGTCAAATGGTCTCTTTCGAAATGACTCAGCTCTGCCTTTATAGCATGAAAATAACCGTAGACAATAGGTAAACAAATGGGCATGTCTGTGTTCCAATAAAACTTTACTTACAAACACAGGTGGAGGGCCAGATTTGGCCCTAGGGCCATAGTTTGCGAGCCTCTGATATTTACCATGCCTGAATTGCTTCATCTCCTCTATCGAGTGTAACTACCTTGACACAAGGGCAAGTTTTTCCATCCCTGTAGCTTCACCATCTGGTCCAGCACCTGACACAAAATAAATGATTGTCCACAACCAAATCAGTGAGTGATTTAATTGATTGTTTACTCAGCTTGCACCTAAATGAGAAGTGGGAAAAAAGCAAAGTTGAGTAACATAAGGGCATGACAAAGGATGCAGCCCCACACAAGGCATAAAGAAACCTTCCAAGTAGCCCCAATACTATGGGGGTTCTGGCTATTACATTCAATTCGTGATTACTGAGTACAGAATTTCCTTTAGAGTGATGAAAATATTCTGGAATTAGATAGAGGTGATGGTTGTGTTACCCAAAAACTGAGTTTGCCTCTTGGTGGATATTGAGCCAAAAGGCACAACCAAGCCAAAGATCGGGAGAAGGAAGGATTTATTACCTGCAGCAGGTAAGGGGAACACTGGGGATATTTCCCAAAGCAGTGTCTCCCCAAACAGCAATATTGGGGAAGTTTTAAGCTAAGGGTACGTGCATATTCATGAAGGGGCTTAAGCAGAGGAGAACTCAGCATAGAATTGGAGCAAAGGTCGACAGAGTCCAAGCTTTAGTTGATTGAGTCGCGAGGGTCAACATCATCATGCCATCTTCCACCTGGGTGGGGGCCTTAGTTCCTGCAGAACTCAAAGACATGTATCAGGTTTTTATGTATACCCTCGAGGAGGAACTAGGGCTCTGTTTTATCACCGAACTATTGTTTCTTGACTGCTTTTCCCATGTTCCTGCATTCCCTCACTTCCCTGAAGATCACTGATTACTGAGACCTGTTCAAGGGCAAGCATTGCATCCAGGTTTAGATCACAAAATGGCTTAGGCCAGAAATGGCTTCACTTGTGTCAAGAAAGCCTGTCCTGGGCACTTCCCTGGTGGTCCAGTGGTTAAGACTCTGCACTCCCAATGCCGGGGGCCCCTGGTTTGATCCCTGGCAGGGAACTAGATCCCACATGCCACAACTAAAGATCCCATATGCCGCAATTAAGACCTGGTGCAGCCAAATAAATAAATTTTTTTTTTTAAAAAAAGCCATGCCTGGGACTTCCCAGGCAGTCCAGTAGTTAAGACTCTGCATTTCCAATGCAGGGGACGCAGGTTTGATGATCCCTGGTTGGGGAACTAAGATCCCACATGCCGGCAGGCGCAACCAAAAAAGAAAACAAAAGAAAAGAAAGCCATGTCTGGTTCTCTTTCTCTGGGGACCCCTACCTTATCTGCCTACAGTTGCACAACCCTGTGAATGTACTAAACGCCACTGAATTGTTCATATTTAAATGGTTAACTTTATGTTTTGTGAACTTCGCTTCAATTTTTTAAAGCAAAAAAATAAGTGATATACAAATGTGAAAACTTTGCTAAAAGGAAAAACAAAGGCTCCCTCTGGGGGCTGTATGGAGAATAGACTTACTACAAGGCAGAAGCAGAAGCTGAAGTTACCTAAGTCCTCCAGCTTCAGTCATTTTACTTTTGTTGGTTTCTGAAATATTTCTTGAGAGACACAAAATGTTCGGTCTCAGTGCTACTGGGACTGCTTAGCTTCTTGGTCTTAGGAAATGCCAAGAAATAAAGGTGCTGCCACTGGGCAAGCTGGTGGGGTCCACAGTTTGACAGTCTCGGACAGATACTGCCCCAGATTTGGCATCTTGTAGTAGTAGCTAACACCCTTGGTGAGCTTGCTATGTACCAAGCACCATATTAACCTATTTACTCTTTTTTTTTTTTTTAAAGGAATTCCTTTTTTTTAAATTTATTTTTGGCTGTGTTGGGTCTTCGTTTCTGTGCGAGGGCTTTCTCTAGTTGCGGCGAGCGGGGGCCACTCTTCATCGCGGTGCACGGGTCTCTCACTGTCGCGGCCTCTCTTGTTGTGGAGCACAAGCTCCAGACACGCAGGCTCAGTAGTTGTGGCTCACGGGCCCAGCTGCTCCGCGGCATGTGGGATCTTCCCAGACCAGGGCTCGAACCTGTGTCCCCTGCATTGGCAGGCAGGTTCTCAACCACTGCGCCACCAGGGAAGCCCTAATCTATTTTCTCTTGAGCATACTCTTGGGAGCTGATGGGCTGTCTTGTCATCCTTTGTGCAGTAGACCCTCTAGCGCTACACGTCCCCTTCTTTCAGCCCCTTCTGCTTTCAGCCTCAGGGGACAGTTCCTGCCAGCTTCACGTGACCTCTTGCTGATTGTGTCCCATCTCAAGACTATGCCACACATCTTTTCACTTAATCCAGGCTTCTCCAACCCTGCAGGTTGGAGAAAAGTGTGGGCTTGAAGACCCCTGGGGTGCAGCTTGTCACGGTTAACATCAACATACCACATCACATGTTCCCTAACAGGATATAATCAAAAGGACTGCCGTAAACTTAAAGTCTGTGTCCTTCCAAATTTCAGATGTTAAAAGTCTAAGTGCCCATGTAATGGTATTAAGAGGTGGGGCCTTGGGCTTCCCTGGTGGCGCAGTGCTTAAGAATCCGCCTGCCAATTCAGGGCACACGGGTTCAAGCCCTGGTCTGGAAGATCCCACGTACCGCGAAGCAGCTAAGCCCGTGCGCCACAACTACTGAGCCTGTGCTCTAGAGCCCGCGAGCCACAACTACTGAGCCGGTGTGACACTACTGAAGCCCATGCGCCTAGAGCCCGTGCTCCACAATGAGAAGCCCGCACACCGCAACGAAGAGTAGCCCCCGCTGTCTGCGACTAGAGAAAGACCACACACAGCAACGAAGACCCAACACAGCCAAAAATAAATAAATAAATAAATAAATGTATTTTTTTTAAAAAAAGAGGTGGGGCCTTTGGGAGGTGATTAGGTCATGAGGATGGAGCCCTCGTGAATGGAATTAATGCCCTTATAAAACAGACCCCAGGTCATTCCCTCAACCCTTGTGCTACGTGGAGACATAGCAAGAAGATGCCGTCTATAAACCAGGAAGCCCTCACCAGATGGAAAATCTGCCCGTCCCTTGTTCTTGGTCTTCCCAGCCTCCAGAGCTGTAAGAAATAACTCTTTGTTGCTTAAGCCACCCCACCTATGGTGTTTTGTTATTGCAGTGCAAACAGACTTAAAACAAAGACAATACAACATCACTTCTATGAATTCCTGCCAGCAATGCATAACCTCATACCTAGAATAGTCAAATCCATAGAGACAAAAAGTGGATGATGGTTGCCAGAGGTTGTAGAAGAGGGGAATGGGCAGTTAGTATTTACTGGGGACAGAGTTTCAGTTTGATGACGAAAAGAGCTCTGGAGATGGTTGGTGATGACGCCTGCGCAACAGTGTGAGTGGGGTTTTTTGTTGTTTTCTGAGGGTTTTTTGTTTTGTTTTTTTATTGTTTTTCAGCCGTGCTGCAGGCTTGCAGGATCTCAGTTCCCCGAGCAGGGACTGAACCTGGGCCACAGCAAATCCGAACCACTAGATGACCAGGGAACTCCCAATGTGAGTGTATTTAATGCCACTAAACTGAGCACTTAAAATGGTTAAAATGGCAAATTTTATGCTATACCTATTTTACCACAGTGTTTTTTTTAATTGAAGTATAGTTGATTTACAGTGTTGTATTAGTTTCAGGTGTACAGCAAAGTTATTCAGATATAAATATATATAGGTATATATATTTATATTTATATATTCTTTTTCAGATTCTTTTCCATTATAGGTTATTACAAGATATTGAATATAGTTCCCTGCGCTATACCGTAGGTCCTTGTTGTTTTTCCCTTTTACATATAGTAGTGTGTATATGTTAATCTAAAACTCTTAATTTATCCCTCCCTCCCCCCGCCTTCCCCCTTGGTAACTTAAGTTTGTTTTCTTTGCCTGTGAGTCTATTTACGTTTTGTAATTAAGTTCATTTGTATCATTTTTTTTAGATTCCACATATAAGTGATATTATATGACATTTGTCTTTCTCTGTCTGACTTACTTCACTTAGTACGATAATCTCTAGTTCCACCCATGTTGCTGCAAATGGCATTATTTCCTTCTTTTTTATGGCTGAGTAGTATTCCATTATGTATATATGCCACATATTCTTTATCCATTCTTCTGTTGATGGACATTTAGGTTGCTTCCATGTCTTGGCTATTGCAAACAATGCTACTATGAACATTGCGGTGCATGTATCTTTTCAAATTAGAGTTTTCATCTTTTCCGGGTATTTGCCCAAGAGTGGGATTGCCGGATCATATGGTAACTCTAGGTTTAGTTGGGGGGCTTGTTTTTTGGTTTTTGGCTGCCCACGGGATCTTAGTTCCCCAACCACGGATTGCACTCGTGCCTCCTGCAGTGGAAGTGTGGAGTCTTTTTTAAGGAACGTCCATACTCTTCTCCATAGTGGCTGCACCAATTTACATCCTCACCAACAGTGCAAGAGGGTTCCCTTTTCTCCACACCCTCTCCAGCATTTATTATTTGTAGATTTTTTTGGTGATGGCCATTCTTTACCATAACGTTTTTAACTGATTTTCTGGGTGTAGAACTATAATCCTATTTCTACAAGCACTTGTAAAATTAAAAGAAAAAAATGCATGACCTCATTCTGAGAAAATGTCAGGAGGGACATTCTACAAAATACCTGGCCAGAATGCTTCAAAAATGTTAAGATCATGAAAGATAAGGAAAGACTGAGGAACTGTCACAGACTGGAAGAGACAAAGGAGATGTGACACTAAATGAAATGTGCTGTCCTGGATGGGTTCCTGGTCCAGATAAAGCTTTCACTAGTGGAAAACCTGGTGAATTCCTAAGAAAAGCTGTAGCTGAGTTAATAGTATTCTACTAATGTTGATTTCTTAGTTTTGATAAATCTCTGGTTATATAAGATGTTAACATTCAGGGAAGCTGAGTTAAGTATATAAGAACTCTCTGTACTCTCCTGGTAACTTTCCTGTAAATCTAAAATTATTTCAGGACTTCCCTGGTGGCTCAGTGGTTAAGAATCCGCCTGCCAATACAGGGGACACAGGTTCCAGCCCTGGTCCAGGAAGATCCTACGTGCCACAGAGCAACTAGGCCCGTGCGCCACAACTACTGAGCCTGCGCTCTAGAGCCTGCAAGCCACAACTACTGAGCCTGCGTGCCACAACTACTGAAGCCCGCGCTCCTAGAGCCCGTGCTCTGCAACAAGAGAAGCCACTGCAATGAGAAGCCCGCACACCGCAACGAAGAGCATCCCCCGCTCGCCGCAACTAGAGAAAGCCCACACACAGCAACAAAGACCCAACGCAGCCAAAAATAAAAATAAATAAATTTTTAAAAATTTAAAAAAATAAAATCATTTCAAAATAAAAAGTTTAAAAAGAAAGACTTCAGGTTTTGACCTTCAGCCGATGGAGAACCTGATCCAGTGGATAAATGTTCCTGCCTCCAGCTTTCCAACAGACATTGCTAGGAGGAATCTTTACCCTGTGGCCCACGGCAGTGACCGCAATAACACGCCTTATCTTGGCTTTTCCCCCTTGTTGGTCACAGTCTCCCAGCTCTCTCACTCCTGCTCCCTGGGGTCACCTCTGACAAGGACCCCTCTCTTTGGCCAAACTTTAGTCAGGCTCCTCTGAGCTCTCTCTGGCCAGCCCTTGTCCTTGTCCTGCTGAGCCCAGTTGAGCAAGAATCTCCCCACACTTGACACATAACCAAGTTCCTCTTAGTAACTCTCCATCCACTGATTCCCCCACGCTACCCATTGGCTATAACCTCCCAGCTGCCCCTGCTGTATTAGGAGCTGAGGTCAGTCTCTCTCTCTTATTTCCATAGTCTTGAATGAAATCTTCCTTGCTTGTTTAACACTGTCCAGTGCAATTTTTCTTTGATGCCTCCCAAATAAACAACCTGATCCCAAGTCCTTATCTCAAGGGGACCAAAACTAGGACAATCCCCATTTAACAGATGAGGAAAATGAGGCACAGAAATGAAGGTGTTCTCCCAAGGTCTAACAGCCAGGAAATGGTTGAGATAAGACATCAGCCAGACAGCCCAGCACCAGAGTCTGCCCTCTTGATGACTACACTATACTGTCTCTAAGAATTTAAGTATTTTCCACTTTAAATTTCCCTAATTTAAACCCAGGTTTGTATCCCCATGATTCCCTCACACAAACTCAAACACCATTCTCCTGCCAACTTATTCAAATAACGTGTGTAGGGCAGAGAAAAGTGACAGCTTGAAACTACTCTAATTTTACTTACAAATAATTTGGTTGATTCATGCTGTTTTCTCCAAAACCTTCCAAAAAAAAAAAAAAAACCTGGTAATCTGGTTGGTGTTACAGAATGCCAAGTTTGTCACATACATCTCTCACAACGTCTACAATTCTCCCTCGAAAGCAACACTCAAAAGCAATCAGTCACAAAACTAGAGTAGTAAACAAGGGATATTCCAAGACAGGAAAAAGTTAGCTTTCTAAAACAGATGGAATGAGAAAAAAAAGGAAGGAGGAGGAAAGTGAAAGAGCAGCTTCTGGAAGAAAGAAACTTCAGTGTTCCATGCTGTAAAGATCATTAACAGGGTAAAAAAGAACTAAGTTGCTGTAACAGACACCCAAGAATGTACCAGTATAAAGAATGCAGAAGTACGAACCTTATTCAGGTAACTGTCCTCAGGTAAGTGGTCCTGTTGTGCATGGCAGCTGCTCTCTGTTTGATCACTCGGGACCCATGTACTTTCATTCCCTTGCTCTGCTATTGTATTCGTTTCCTAGGGCTGCTCTAACAAACTGCCGCAAACTGGGTGGCTTAAGACACCATTTATTCTCTCATAGTTCTTGTGACCAAGAGTCCAAAATCAAGGTGTTGGCATGGCCATGCTTCCTTGGCCTGTGATAGCAACGTTTCAATCTCTGCCTCTGTCTTCAAGTGGCCTTCTTCTGTTTCTCTCTGCAGTGCCTTCTTCTTATAAGGACACCAGTCATATTGGAATAGAGCCCCCTTAATGACCTCTTCTTAACGTGATTATATCTACAGAGACCGTATTTCCAAATAAGGCCACTGCTGAGATGTTTTTACCTACACTTTTGACACCAAGTGTATTTTTTCCACACCAATAACCTACTTTCCAACTCTCTGGACACCAACTGGGTGTCCAACAATTCAATTCAGTTCAGACACTAACTACTCAGAGTTCATGCCAGATGCCAAAAGTTAAGGGCTCAGTTCCACAAGACTGTCCCCCACCTCATGTGCCAATCACAAATCCTGGGCCTCCTGTACTTATGACCAACCATCTATACATCAGGGGCTCGCATGATCCCCTCCCTGGGTTCAATAATTTGCTAGATCAGCTCACATAACTCAAAGAAAACAGTTTAGTTACTATTACTGGTTTATTATAAAGGATATTATAAAGGATACTTTATACACTTAGAATAACTGAGGCTAGGAAATGATATAATTTGGTCAAGGTCATACAGTCAGTAAGTGGCACAGGGAGGATTGGAATCCCTGCTTCTCTACTATGCAATGCTGCTTATCAAATATAACAGGACCCTTCTTCATCAACCAAAAACAAAACATTTACCATATGTCTGCTTATTTATTCAAAAAATTTGATGAGCCAGTCCTTACCGTCAAGAGGTTCACAACTTAAAAAAAAAAAAAATCCCCAGCATCCACTCTCTCTTTATTCCTTTAAGTAATACAACCTCCTGAATTGTAGGAGTATATATGGCCCCCAGCTAGAAACTACATTTCCCAGGAACCCTTGCTGCCAGGTGTGGCCATGTGACTACGCTGAATCCCAATGGGATTCAAGCAAACATCAGAGCAATTTGGAGGTCATCTCCTTAAACACAAAACTGCTCGCCTTAGACTTCCTCCTCCCCCTTCTGCTGGGAACTTGGATGTAGAGGCAAGCCAGCTCCTACTGTGTATCTGAGGACAGACCCTAGGAGCTGGAGAAGCAACAAGATGGAAGGAATCTGGGTTCCTGGATGACCTGATGGAGCACAGAAAAGAATTAATACCCAATCCTACATGACCATATTTGCCCCTGTTTAATTTTAATCAAAGACTTGAGTCCACACAAAGTCTGTGGCATGAATGAAATGGAATGACATACTATAAAAGCTTGTTTTAAACATTCCATAAAGCTAAAAGCCATGCAACTAATTACGGTAAAATTATTATGTGCAGGAAGGTAGCTGGCGCAGATGCAAACTTCATGCAAAGTTTCCATGAAAAAGGCATCCATTCTAACAGAATTAGAATAAGATACACTGTCCTTCAACTTGGGGAACACAGCCTAGGCTGGATTTCAGCCCCCTTTCCAGCCCCTCAGCCAGGCACAATATGAACAGCCACACACAGCAGTTTATATCTATACGCAGAAAAAGGGGGGTGGGATCTTGTATTTAAATGAATTTTATATAAAGTGAATCGTTTTGAGTGCACTAAGGAAGTTTTCTATTTAAAGAAATCCTGCTGCGAATTCCTTTGCAGAGAATGCTTTCCTAATGGAATTAGTCACCAATGAGTCATCTCTACAAAATTCAGATTCGTGATTTGGTCTTAGCAGGATCTGAACGGAGAAGTCAGATGAATTATAGATATTGGTAATAAATTATAGAGTACTCAAAAGAAAAAGAGGAAAGAAAAAAATGGCACGTGGGTGTGAACCGGATGGACACAGGGAGATCTTCAAAGTGGTCCCCACCAGCACCTGATCTTGGCCGGGATCCGCCCGCCCGTGGTTGTCATTTAATGGTCATGGGGATAGAAAATCAGCTTCTGTCCAATCGGAAAGTAAATGAACGAAGGGACAACACAGAACAACTCGGAGAAGCGTCACCAAGTTGAGGTAAAAGGCTGTGAACGAACAAAGGAAGCCTAGGCCTTCAAGTTCTTGGCCCGCCCCGCCCCGCCCCGGTTGCCCTGACAACCGAGCGGGCGTCAGAGCAGAGCCTGGGACACGTGGCCAGCCTCCCGAAGGCCCCGGCGCACTGGCGCTCGCGCATGCGCCTGAGGACTGGCGTTGCGCTGCGGAGGCCGCACATACCTTGGGCCCTTCAGACCCTGGCTTGGCTGCTGCTCATCTGTGAGAGCCTCGCCGAGCGGGGAAGCGGGATCACAGGGACCCAGCAGGGATAAGAAGCTCATCTGGGCGCCCCCTTAGTGCTGAGGGCCCTCTGGCGGGACTCTGGAGAAGACACCCGCCTTCCAGGCCGGTATCTTCCTCCAAAGCTGTGAGACCTCCCTCCAGGTCCCTGGCTAGACTCAGTTTCCCCATCTGTAGAGTGGGGGTTCACAGTTCCTACCTCAGAGGCCGAAGAAGATTCATAAAACTGGAAACAGGGCGGGCTCCGTGGTGACCGCTCAGGGGCCTTCGTGGTGGGAGTGGTAGGGTGAAGGGGTGCCCTTCAACAACCCGAGGAGGTGGGCATATTATTCTCTTTTTTACAGAGAAGGAAACTGAAGCCAGAAAAGTGAAGTGAGACCCACTCAAGGGGCTCAGCTAGTGCCTGGCAGAACGAGGAGGGGAAGCTGCCCACCGTGGGGTCACCCCCGTTGGAGGATCTAGGGGTGTGATGCGCCTTGTGCCTTGGCGGGAGTGAGCGGGTTGTGTTTAAATGTTGGGGGTAGGAAGAAGGAGTGAGGGCAAGAAATAGCAGCCCCAAATGCCCCGAATACCATCCGGATTATAAACGGGATGGGGAAAGTGATGGATTTAGGAGCCCAAAGATGCTTACCTTTTGAAACAGTACCTTTGCTGGCAAATTCTTCAGCCCGCCTAGCATCTCCACCAGGGTCCACATTCCAATCTGAGCTCCCATTTTGTTTCCTGTGCCTCTAGCGCAGGGTTTCTCTACATCAGCACTACTGATATGTGGGGCCGGATCATTCTTTGTGGTAGCGGGGACCGGCCTGTGCACTGTGAGATGTTTCTGTCTAGCAGCGTAGCCAGCCTCTACCCGCTAGATCCCGTGAACATGACCCCCCGAAGATGTCATAACCAAATGTCCCCTGGGGGACAACTCTCCCCAGTTGAGAACCACTGACCAGGGCCAAAAATTAAAAGACAGATCAATTTATTCCTTTTTCACTAAGTAAATTTTGAATTCATGAACCATGTTCTATGCCCGGAAGTATATATTATATTAATTCTCGCTCTCTCTGGAGACCCTAAAAATAGCCCAATTTTCTGGAAACTGGTTATCCCAATTGGATTATATGAAGTACAATGGATGATTGTAACAGACAGGTCAACTGTGGAATAAGCGTTGGGCAAAAATCAGGAGACCTGGGTTCTGTGCCATTACAAAGTCTGTGGCCTTTTCACATAAGCTCTCTGGACTGATTTTCCCGTCTGTCAAATGAAGACAGTGAGATGATTTCTAAGGACCTGGAAACGCTCAGATTCTGACAAGATACCTCCCCCAACCTTGAAGTTATTTAAGCCACCCAGCCTCCCTCTCAGTGCCCCCTTCACTCCCAAATGTCTTTTGTTACTTCTCTCAGCCTCCTGGCCTGGTTCCTTAAACACATCTTAAAGAGTCAGTCCTTCCAGGCTTTTGTTACCACTCAGACAAACTATTATTCCTGATTCTAACAAGTAAATTATGGCGGTGTTTAACACAGCAGTGGCAGGGGCTTGTTTGTGGGAAATTACGGTGTTTAAGCAAAAGACACCCTGATGTTTGCATGAGGAAAAATAAAATAAAATTAAAACTGGCCTTTTAAAATGCCCCATGATGTGGTGCTTAAATTATAGGAATGTCCCAAGCATCTACATAAATTATTCTGACCTGGCTGGTCTTCATACAAAAAGCCATAGATCATCCCTTTAATTATTAATTCTCTTCAGCATCCACCTGCCTTTCCATGTATCCTGCAGTTGCCAGATTGGAGTAATGGGTCAGAAGATTCTATGACCTGTCTTCAAAGAGCAGAAACTTGAAGGAATCAGGATCCTGCTCATAGAGAATGGTCTGCCCAGGATGATGCAACCTGAACCCACCAGAATGTAAGCTCAAGAGGGCAAAGATTGCTGCTGAGGGCCCAGGTTCAGTCCCTGGTAGGGGAACTAAGATCCTGCAAGCCGCGCGGTGCAGCCAAAAAAAAAAAAAGAGGTCAAAGATTGCCCGTCTTGTTTATCACTGCATCTCCAGTGCTTAGACCAAAGCTAGACACCTAGTAACACTGAATAAATGTGTCAAATGAATGACTGAACAAGGCATATTTGGGTAAGTCATACATAAAGTCAATCTAAATATTTTGCTTGTGGTTTAAGATTATGTTTCAGCCTTCTAGGAAGTTTTGGTGTACTAGACAACATTTCCCTTTTTTCCCTCCTCCCTTTTTTCTATTACCCTCACCAGTTCTCTCATCTGACAAAGCATCTCCTCCCTCATCTGGGTCGGCTCTGTGTAACCAGCACCCTTCTGGAGGGCGGCATTCACATGTGTTCCTGGTCGCAGGAGGAGAAGGAATTTATTACCTGGAGCTCATGGTGTGGGGGACGGGGGGCAGTTCTGTGGTCCCTAAGCCTGATTCCTGTGCCCCGCCCCTGCTGTGTTGCATACTGGTCTTATCCCAAAAGCTTGTTTTATATGCTTGTGGTTTGCTGTTTGAAAACATCACCTTAATGCAGGTGAGTCAGACAGTGGATGCCTGACTCACCTTTTTTTTTTTTTTAAGATTTTTGTTTTTATTTATTTATTTATTTTGGCTGCGCCAGGTGTTAGTTGCGACACACAGGATCTTCTTTGTGGTAGGCGGGATCTTTTCGTTGTTGTTGTTGCAGCATGCAGGCTTCTTAGTTGCAGCATGCGGATTTCTTAGTTGCTGCATGCATGCGGGATCTAGTTCCCTGACCAGGGATCGAACCCAGGCCCCCTGCATTGGGAGCACGGAGTCTTACCCACTGGACCACCAGGGAAGCCCCAAGGCTCCGAGTTCTGACTTTCTCTTAGCGTCTCCATGCTTTTATTAGATCCATCTCAGAAGCAACAAAAGGAGAGACTTCCTCTTAAAATTGTCAATAGTACTCATTTCTTTTGGACAACACACTCCTTAAGGAGGAGAACCATCTGTAGTAAAAGTCTCTATTGGGAATTCCCTGGCGGTCCAGTAGTTAGGACTCTGCTCTTCCACTGCAGGGGGCACGGGTTCGATCCGTGGCTGGGGAACTAAGATCCCGCAAGCCACATGGCACGGCCATACATTTGGCCAAGGGGGTGGTATGGGTAAGGGTGTCCATTCCATTTCTCCCATATTTCAATTGTCTGTATATAGCAGTTACATCAAGCCTAACTCCCAAACATTCTTTTTTAAGATTTTAATTTGTTTTAAGGGTGATATTCTGGGCACACTTCTTTTCTTTAGGGCCATTTCTCCTGTGGACAATGTTTATCGTCATGAATTGATGTAGTGACTCCACATAGATGTCCTAGATGCAGAAGACCAAAAGTTACAAATACTGGTTGTCTCATGTCAGTTTTGATAAACACCAATTCATTTATGCAGTGGAAAGGGGAAAACCTATTTTCTGAGCCAAAGACTATAGAGTCAACATTGGTGGAATCTAGACTAAAGTACCAGGCATCATGCTAAGTGCCTTCCCAGTGTTATCCCATGAAACCTCTTCCGCAACTCTGAATTTTGAGGCTCATTCTCCCCATCTTGGGGTGATGAAATTGAGCCATACGGTAGTTAACAACTTTGCCCAGGTCACAAAATTAGGAAGTGATGGGGCCCGAATTCAAATCCCTAGATTTGAAGTTAAAATCTTTGTAACAACCAGTAAGCAGTTGATCATGGTCCAAACACGGGACCTCCCTGCATCCTGTCCACAGCAGCTTTGCAGCTGCTTTTATCAAAAAGACTTGTAGATCTGACTTGTAGATGCACTGAAGATAAAGATTTCACCTTTTTGATCTCTTGGACCATGGCTAAAAAAACCATCTGCCCTCTGCCTGATTTTATTTTTTATTTTTTTTTAATTTTTCGTTGTATTGGGTCTTCGTTGCTGCACGGGCTTTCTCTAGTTGTAGCGAGCGGGGGCTACTCTTGATTGTGGTACGCGGGCTTCTCATTGCAGTGGCTTCTCTTGTTGCGGAGCACGGGCTCTAGCACACAGGCTTCAGTAGTTGCAGCATGCGGGCTCAGTAGTTGTGGCTCGCGGGCTTAGTTGCTCCTCAGCATGTGGGATCTTCCCGGACCAGGGATCGAACCCGTGTCCCCTGCAGTGGCAGGCGGATTCTTAACCACTGCGCCACCAGGGAAGTCTCCCTCTGCCTGGTTTTAGAAATACAGTTGTACTGGCACACAGGCACACCTGTTCTTTTACATATTGTCTGTGGCTGCTTTCATTCAACAGCCCCAGAGCTGAGCGGTTGCTACAGAGCTGTCTGGCCCACCAGTGTAAAATATTTACTCTCTGGCTCTTTACAGAAAGTTTGCCGACGCTGCCTTAGACTCTAAGGCTTCAAGCCAGGACGAAAGCACGCGTTAGCCCAAATTCTGGCCCACCTGCCTGTGACTGATCGCAGCACCCTTGTGCTTATCGCCCCCGTGTCCTTCAGATTTGGCTGTCAGAAGGACATTATGAAGTAAACTGCATTTGTGGGCACTTAATGGTAAATAAGGCACCACTGCAACAGGGCCGCCAAGAGAACAGCAAATGCCTTCCTCATGCACTCTGTTGGTACCGTTGATCATTCCAGCCGCAAGCAAAAATGCATTGAGTTATTCCTTAAAAGGCTTTTAGAAAACCAGAAATGCTATGAGTGTCTCTGCATCTCTGCTTCCTTGCTCTCTCCTCAAATTTCAAGAACGGTAGGCTCCAAGAGATTGTCAGACCCTTCCTATGGCACACCAGGTCAACCAAAATAGCAAGCAGCAGAGCCAAGAATAGAACCCACTGCTCCCGAGAATCCAGTTTTCCTAAACCCATAAAGGCGCAGGCCTCCTTTAAAAGTCCTTTGAACCCGGTACAGTAAAAGCAGTGCCTGAGTTGAGCATGTCATTCTTCTTGTTTGGAGGTAGTTTGCAGATGGCATTGAACTCTTCAAGGTCCAGACCTCCTCCATGTCCTCTCTTGCTGATTACAGGGCCACAAAGCGTGATGGGGCCTCGTGGCTTCAAGGTGCCCTTCCACCACTGGGAAGGGAGGCTCCCTCTCTCATTTAATCCAATCCTGCCTTCTTCCTCTTTAGAGACAGCAGCCCAGTTAAGTAGCTCTCACTGCCCTGCGTGGACTCGAAGCCCTTTGCATCGCACACTCCTCTTTTCACACACGAAACATATTTCTAATCAGATGTTCCTTTTCTTTTTTTCTTACTGAAGTAAAGTTGATTTACAGTGTCGTGTTAATTTCTGCTGTACAGCAAAGTGATTCAGTTATACACATATATACATTATTTTTTTTAATAAATTTATTTATTTATTTTTATTTTTGGCTGTGTTGGGTCTTCGTTGCTGCACGCGGGCTTTCTCTAGTTGCAATGAGCGGGGGCTACTCTTCGTTGCGGTGCACAGGCTTCTCACTGTTGTGGCTTCTCTTGTGGAGCACAGGCTCTAGGCGTGAGGGCTTCAGTAGTTGTGGCACACGGGCTCAGTAGTTGTGGCTCGCAGGCTCTAGAGCACAGGCTCAGTAGTTGTGGCGCACGGGCTTAGTTGCTCCGTGGCATGTGGGATCTTCCCGGACCAGGGCTCGAACCATGTTCCCTGCATTGGCAGGCGGATTCTTAACCACTGCGCCACCAGGGAAGTCCCACGTACATTCTTTTTTATATTCTTTTCCATTATGGTTTATCCCACAATATTGAATATATATAGTTCCCTGTGCTATACAGTAAGACCTTGTTTATCTGTCAGATGTTCCTTTTCAAGATTTTTGTTTCCCCCAAAGAATTTAGCTGCAGAATAAGCCAGGTGCGGTAGCTAACAATTGGAGGTGTGGCACTCAACTTGCTCGTTTTGCAGGGCCTCTCCTGCCCCCTCCTCTGGAGTTACAGGATCATGGCAAGGACACCAAGGTTCGCTGGGTGCCCTGTGTGCTCAGAGCCTGGCCACTGGAGGAGTGGCCCACGCAGGAGCTGGCCCTGTCCTCTCTGTCTTCCAGCTTGCACCGGGAAGAGGATTTATCCGAGAAACCCAAGTGTTGTCCTGATCTCATCAGGATCTGACAGAGGCAGATATATAGGCCTGTCACTGAGTTTTCTGTTTTGTCTGCAGTTGACTTGAAAATGTGTCACGCTTCCTTTTGTCAAGTTCTTGATTCGACCTTTCATTTTCTCTCTGGACTCAGACCCCCTCAACCACCAAATCTGGAACTCTGATACTCCTGGGAGATGTGTTAAGTAACCTGCAAGTACAGCTTCATGTTAAGAGACCCAGACCAGTAGGATTGCACAAAGATCCATCGTCCTGGTTTTGTAGCCCCCTGAATTTCAAATCCTGTTACCTTGTCTTCCATAATCAGAGAGCTTGCATTATCGACCAGCCTCAGTGCTCACTTGTAAAAGATGATTAACTTGGTTTGGACTTCATTTTTACCATTCTATAGCTATTTCATACTTTGCAGTTCTACCTATAAAATGAATTGTTTGAGGCCCCCCAGTCTTGGTGTCAGTTTTCACAAAAAAATAAGGTGAATGATCTGGAGTTTGTAAATTCCACATACCAACTCTGCATCTTAGACACAGATATTGTTAAAGTTCTTTGGCTTGCAAGAAAGAGAAACTTGTTCAGATTAGCTTAGTCAAAGAGGAGAGTTTATTTTAGGGATACAGGGATATATCAAGCCACTTAAGAACTGAAAGGTCTCCAGGGATAAGGAAAGTTTTTCTGTCTATTTATTTCTCTTTCTCTCTCTTTCCCTCTTTATCTCTATTTCTTTATCTCTCTCTTTCTCACCACATGGGTTTCAGTCTCTGCTTTTCTCTGCACATGGCTAAAGATGTCTTCCCACTAAGTCCCAAAGTTCTATGTCCTCAGATTAAGCCACAAGCAGATTCCTGTGCATGTCTGGATCTCAGTTGTAAACTGCCAGGAGCAAACCCCATTGGCCCAGCTTGGGTTAAATCTATACCCCGGATCCAATCAGCTGTGGCCAAGGATGGGCCATAAATAGAAATGCTGCAGCATCCTCTGGAAGTTGGATGTTCTCACACAAAGGTAGGGGTGGGGGCTGGGCAGACACCCCAAATAGTTTTGGTCACAGTCACAGATTAAATATAAAATGTCTAACCTATTGCGCCTGCTTTCTGAGCTGGTTGGTGATTGGGGCATGAAGACAGAGGTAGGCTTGAACCACAGACTCTTAGAGGTGGGAGGGAGCTGGAGGGCTGGCATGTGGAAGAGGGGTCGGTCCTCTGTGGCCCCCAAAGTTAGGAATAGGGCCACATAGTGGGTGCCAATAGCAGGGAAGTGGGTTTCAGTTTTATGTAAAGAACTTCCTGGTGCTTAGAGGTCGCCTCCTCCTCGGTCATTCTGCTCTTGTCCCCCGAAGCCACACCATGATCTTGGAACGCCCTTCCCAGCCCACTGGCTTCTCTCTTCCTCTTCAAACTGTTTTACAAATGCATTGGTAGGCATTTACTGCATTTGTTCCCATGGGCAGGGCTGAGATATCCCACTTTACAGGTAAGCAGATAGAGGTGACGTGACTTGGTCAGGGTCCCCCAGAGCTAGAATCCAGGTCCCTTCCTGTCACCCTGCCCAGCCTGGCTAATTGTCTTCCTCTCCCTGAGCCAGTTCCCTTGGTCCCACGGGAACTGCCTTGCGCTTGGCATCTTTATAGACAGTCTCTTCGTATCCCAGGCTGATGTTTGTTTCCATCACCTGAGCTGTGTGTGAGTAATAAGAGTGAGGCTCGGGACTTCTCTGGTGGTGCAGTGGTTAAGAATCCACCTGCTAATGCAGGGGACACGGGTTCAAGCCCTGGTTCGGGAAGATCCTACATGCCGCGGAGCAACTAAGCTCACAAGCCACAACTACTGAGCCCACGCACCACAACTACTGAAGCCCGCGCACCTAGAGCCTCTGCTCCGCAACAAGAGAAGCCACTGCACTGAGAAGCCCACGCACCGCAACGAAGAGTAGCCCCCACTCGCTTCAATTAGAGAAAGCCCGTGCACAGCAACAAACACCCGACACAGCCAAAAATAAACAAAAAATAAACAAATAAAGGATTTTTTTAAAAAAAGAGTGGGCTCTACATGTCCATTGAAAGCCAAGGGCTCTCACACTTCTCACCAAAATATTACTCACAAGGGAGTATTTTGTGGCTTTTCAGTCACTACCTTTTCTTTCAGGTGCAAGACAAGGTCTCAACCAAAATCCAGAGGTAGCAAGCAAGATTACTGGGGTTTGAGTGCAGCTCCATCTTGTTCCTCAGGATCTGTGAGCATTCCTCTGCCCTCCCCCCGCACCCTTCCTCTGCCTGGCTTCTCTTTATCCAGCTCCGGTGTCACCCCTCACAGGGGTCTCGCTGACCCTCACTTCTGCCCGCTCCCGAACACCCCACCCTTGTTAAAGATTCCTCCTGGTTCCCACAGCCCTTATGTTTAATGCATACAACCCAAAGCAGTATAGCTCAGAGGTTAAAGGAACAAGGTTTAGTGTCAGCAGATGTAAGTCAAATCCTCCACCTTTCACTAGCTGTGTGACCTTGGGCCAGTTGCTTAATCTCTCTGGGCCTGTCTCGTCATTTATAAGATGAAAATGATAGAGTATCCATCTCCTGGAATCAGCATTCCCTGAGGTGATTCATGTGAATAGTGAGCACTGGTGAATGATGCCTGGTGAGTAGTGAGCACTCCCTATGCAGCACTATGATTACACAAGATCTGACTTATGAGGGCTTTAGAACAGGGCCTGGCACCAAATAGTATAGTCATAGTAGCAATCATAGCAGTAGTAGTGTCATCATTTTTCACACTGTCCTCGATAAATTGCCAGTTGACATGCCAGCCTCATCAGTGAGAAAAGGGTGTGTCCTTTACTCCATAATCCCCGTGGCCTGACATATAGCAGGCACCCAGTAAACAGCTGTTGAGCGAACAAATGAACAAACAGATTTTGCTAAACTCTACAAGGCACAAAAGTACATTCAAAAGCCATTGCCCTGTGCAGAAGGCAAAATCAAGCTGGTCTGAAGGCTCTAAGACAAGGGCTGACCCACTTCTGTAAACGGCCAGACAGTAGATTTTCAGCCTCCATGGGCCATAGGCGCTCTGTGACAACCATTCAATTCTGCCACTGTAGTGGGAAAGCAGCTACAGACAGGTAAATGAGTGGGCGCAGAGGTATTCCAATAAAATTTTATACACGGACACTAAAATGTGAACTTCATTTGATTTTCACAAGTCATAAAATGTTATTCTTTTGATTCCCCCCGCAACCATTTAAAAATGGAAAAACAATTCTTAACTCGCTAGCCATTCAAAAACAAGGGGCTGGTTTGATTTGGCCCAGGAGCTGGAATCTGCCCACCATTGCTCCACCGCTTCAGGGGCGAAATCCCGCTCTCTGGAAAGCATCATCAGAAAGGCGGTCCTCCGATTGGGTCAGGCAAAGTGGGCGGGGCCGAGGGTGGGGCATCGTGTAGTGCGTGTAGTTGGGAAGGGCAGGCCCGGATTGGTCCACTCCGGCGGCTGTGAGCAAGCGGCGTGTTCGACATTCAGCCAGTCAGCGCTGCGCTGCCGCCTCGCCCCGCCTTGCGCAGGCGTCTCTGTCACGCGGGGAGTGCGCCACGCCCCCTTACGCACCCAGCAGGGACTTCCGGAACGGACGCGGAGTGACGTCAGGAGGAGGGCAGGTAAGTGCAGGCGGGCAGAGGGGCGGCTAGGCCCGGTAGGGCTGGGGGTCTGTCCACTGCTTCACCCGGCCTCGGAGCCGCCCGATGGGGACGAACGCGCCGGGGGCCGCGGGGCTCTGGGAACGTGGGCCCGATGCTCGGAGCCGCCCGCCCCCCAGCCGCGACCCCCGACCCAAAACCCCGGGCCCTGGCCGCGACCCCAGACCTGACCCTGGCCCATATTATACCTCTTCAGGTTTTCCTCATCTGGAAAATGGGACAATAAGCCCCTACTTCTCTGGGTCTCGGTGAAGATTTTTTTAAATGACGCTTGTAAAACGGTTTGGCATGAGAAATAATCAAAATTACCAACGTTTAACTCAGCATCAGGCGCTCTTCCAGATACTTTAATTCACTGAGTCTTGACAGCAACCTCATCAGGTTGATACTTGTATAAACCCCGTTTTACAAATGAGAAAACAGGCTCAAGAGAGAGAAGCAGTTTGCCCAAAGTCAAGCCGCTAGCAAGCAAAGCAGAGTCGGAATCCAAGCCCAAGCATTATGCCCTGAGCCAGTGGGGTTTATCATTATTCTTGACACCAAGGACCAGAGATTTCTATACATCCACCCTGTAGCCCCACCTGTACCACCCACTGGGGTGATAAAACCACGGTAAGACCCCCAACTCCTGTAAATGGAGTACTTACTCTGTGCAAGCATTACCCATGTTTGTATGTTATTTCATTTACAGCAACTCCAGAAAGTCAGTCCTCTTGCCGTCATCGACTCTTTACAGGTGAGGAAATATAAGCTCAGGGAGGCTCAGACATTGGCCAAGGTTACCCAGCTAGTGAGGAATGGAGCAGGGATTCCAGCCCAGGGAACTGTGCCCCCAAAGCTTGGGTGGGCACTTAGCTATTTTGTTGGCAAAAGCATTTTTAGTTTGGAAGTGACTTTAAGAAAATCTGGTCCAGGGGCACGCTTTACAGGTGGAGGATCCGAGGTGGAGAGGAGTTTGGGGGGATGGTGGAACACTTTGTATCTGGGGCTTTGCACCCTGGCTCTGCCTTCCTATCAGCTTCTGGCCCCTGGCAAGTTACTTAAGCTCCCACATCCTCATTCGTCCACTGGAGATAATACTAACATAGTATAGAGTAAATGGGGCAGTGATGTTGGACTCTGCAGCGGGTAGCACACAGTAACTATTAGAGAGCACACAGCTACGTTGGCAGAAACAGTTAGAGACTTCCTGACTCAAGCACAGGGAGCCAGCAAACTACACTCACAGGCCGAAACCAGACCACTGCCTGATTTTGTACAGCCCACCAGCAAAGAATGGATTTAACTTCTTAAATTGTGGGGGAAAAATCAAAAGGAGAATAATATTTTGAGACATGTGGCCATCACGTGAAATTCAAATTTCAGGGTCCACAAATAAAGTTTTGTTGGAATGTAGCCACACCCGTTCATTTACATATTGTCTATGGCTGCTTTCTAGCAGTGACAGCAGAGTTGAGCCGAGTTGAGCTGTTGGGACAGAAATTCTGGCCCTCAATCAAGAAAATCTGCCAATCCCCATTCTGGACTACACTTTAGTCCCTCATAGTATCTCTCTTTTTTTTTTTTAATTTTTTTATTGAAATACAGTTGATTTAAAATGTTGTGTTAATTTCTGCTGTACAGCAAAGTGATTCAGTTATACATATATATATGTTCCTTTTTTAATATTCTTTTCCATTATGGTTTATCTTAGAATATTGACTATAGTTCTCTGTGCTATACAGTAGGACCTTGTTGTTTATCCATTCTATATGTAATAGTTTGTATCTGCTCACCCCAAATTCCCAGTGTCTCTGTGTCACCCACACTGAGTCTTATGGAACCTCAGTCAGTTATCAGAGATTCATGAAGTCAGCATTTATCAGGAGCTGTCCTGGGTGCCGGAGACATAGCACAGTGGGACCCGGCGGAGGAGACAGACTGTAAACAAGTAAACAGACACAGGGTGATGTGGTAGAAGCTCCAGGGAAGAAGAGACTTTAGATCAGGTGATCAGATGAGGCCTCTGACAGAGGTGATGTTTGAGCTGAGACCTGTGACAAAGAACACTTGTGGTGGGTGTTATCCTGTGTATTGTGGGTGTTTAGCAGCATTCAAGGCAGTTGGCCTGCACCTGCTGAGCTTTCGAAGGCAGCCAGGAAGCCACTGTGAGTGGAACAGTGAGCGAGAGGGAGAGGGGTAAAAGGTGGGCTCGGAGAGGCAGGCAGGGGCCCCATAGGCCATGGGGAGGGGTTTGACTTGATTCTCAAAGCGAAGGGAATCACTGGAGGGGTTTAAGCAGGAAAGCGATAGTTCAGATTTATATTTTAACAGATCCTTCTAGCACTTACGAGGAGAACAGACCGTGAGAGTCAAGGGCAGAGCCAGGAGCCTAGGGAAGAGGTGACTGTACTCGTCCAGGCGAGCGATGATGGGGGCCGTGGAGGGGTGAGAAGTGTCACCTGGGAAATACATGTTGGATGGAGAGTGGACAGGACACTCCCTTTCCAGACAGACAAACGCCGCTCCTTGTACGCCTCCTACACCTGCGGGGAGGATCGTCTGAGCCGCCACCACCACGCACAGCCCACCGCATCTTCACAGAGAAGCCGCAACTGTCTGCCAGGCTGTCCAGGAGGGTGGCACTGGGCAGTGAGTCGACAAAGCAGTGTCTCATCGTCTTTTCCGATTGGCTGAGTAGTGGGTGAGGACCAGTAGGCAGCTTCCAAGATGGTGAGTAGACAGGCTGTGCTCATTGGGTTTCTCTTCTGATCTTTAGGTGAAGGGAAGGGGTCCCCTGAATAGCCCTTTCCCTCCCCTAAAAGTCTCCTTCCCCACCCCTGACCCCAAGCTCACAGGTATTTTCAGACTCTGGATCATGGTCTTCCGGTGCTGTGGTTCTCAAACTTTGCGCTGTACTAAAATCACCCAGGGAGCTTTTTTCTTTTTCCTGTTTTTTTTTTTTTTAATGAGGTGAAATTCACAACATAAAACTGACATTTTAAAACATATGATTCAGTGGCATTTAGTACATTCGCAATATTTTGCAATGACCACCTCTATCTAGTTCCAAAACATTTCCGTCACCCCAAAAGGAAACCCTATACCCAATAGCAGTCACTCCCATTCCCCCACCCCAGCCCCTGGCAGCCACCAGTCTGCTTTCTGCCTCTGTAGATTTGTCCGTTCTGGACATTTCATATCAATGGAATCATGTACCATGTGTCCCTTTGTATCCAGCTTCTTTCACTTAGCATGATTTTTTCAAGGTTTACCCACATTACAGCATATATCAGAGCTTCCTTCCTTTTTGTGGCTGAATAATATCCCATTATATGGATGGACCACGTTTTGTTTATCCTTTCATCCACTGATGGACACTTGGGTTGTTTCCACCATTTGGCTACTGTGAGTGAACCTGTATGTACAAGGATGTGTATACACACGTGTTTTCCAGGGTTGCTTTTGAAAAGCCCTGTGTCCAGGCACCATGCCCCAGAGCAGATCCTCTGTCAGGAGAACCTCTGGGCGTGGGTCCCAGGCATCAGTATTTTAGAAACTCCTCGGGTAGTTGTAACGTGCAGCCAAGTTTGAGACCCACTGCTTCAGTGGATCGTTAAGTCAATAACTCAGTTCAGCAGGTGGCTGCCAGCATTTAAAAGAGAGAGTCACAGCTGGGTGAGCATTCTTTCCTGAAACCTGTGCTTGTGTATTTGGGGTTAAATATGTCTTACCTTAAGTCACGGTCCTAAAACAACTGTGAAAGCCATTGCTCTAGGAGAGTCTGACCCTTGTGGAATTTTCCACAGCGACAACAGTGGGTTTTGTTTTGTTTGTTTGTTTTTCTTTGGCTGAGCCGCTCAGCTTGCCAGATCTTAGTTCCCTGACCAGGGATTGAACCCAGGCCACAGCAGTGAAAGCGCTGAGTCCTAACCAGTGGACCGCCGGGGAATTCCCAACAGTGGGGCTTTTTCCGCCAGGTCACCAGTCCTCGATGGGACACGGAGCCCTGGGCCATCCTCCAGGATATCCCTGTCTTCCTTGTCCAGGTCTCACCCCTCAAGGCTGCACGAGTAGGTCTCTTGTAGGACCCTCGCTGACTCACGTCTCTCTTCTGCTTTCCAGGGTGAAAGGAAAGGCGTAAACAAGTACTACCCTCCGGATTTCAACCCTACAAAGGTAAGGGGCAGGCTTCCTTCTCCGTGTCCACGATAGCATAGCGACCCCACAGGGCAGGAGCCCCACGCTTTTCATCCCCTCCTGGAGTCAGAACCACAGCTGCAGAAGCCCGGGCGGCCCCCGAGGTCTCCCTGCCTTGCACTTGTCACCTGCGTCTTGGGGCAGCCTTCCCTCCCAGGTGGTCAGTGTGACCCTCATCAATGACCCATGTAAACACCAGCATGCCCAGTGCTGTGTGTTTCCAGTGGAGTCCAGGGTGAGGTCCCACACACGGCCTCTGGGTCAGATCCCCTCACCCTCCCAGCTCCAGCTCGTCTGGCCTCCTCATTGTTCCCTCTGCCTGGAACCTCTCCCTCCCTCTGACCCCAAGACTCCTTTCCTTCCTTTAGGTCTCTCCTCACAGAGAGCCTCCCTGACCACCGTCTCACTCTCTATCGCATGACCTAGTGCTTTATTTCTCTCCGTAGCCTTCTTAACTCCTTGATGCATCACCCATTTATTTGCATATTGTCCATCTCCCCCTCTATTTATTTATTTTATTTATTTACTTTTGGCTGCATTGGGTCTCCGTTGCTGCGCGCGGGCTTTCTCTAGTTGCGGCGAGCGGGAGCTACTCTTTGTTGCAGCGTGCGGGCCTCTCATTGCAGTGGCTTCTCTTGTTGCGGAGCATGGACTCTAGGCACGCAGGCCTCAGTAGTTGTGGCTCGCAGGCTCTAGAGTGCAGGCTCAGTAGTTGTGGCGCACGGGCATAGTTGCTCTGCGGCATGTGGGATCTTCCCAGACCAGGGTCTGAACCCATGTCCCCCGCACTGGCAGGCGGATTCCTAACCACTGCACCACCAGGGAAGCCCCCCATCTCCCCCTCTAGAACGTCTGCACCTCAAGGGCAGGGATGTTCACCTGTCTCATTTGTGTCTGTGTCCCCGCACTGTGGGCGCTCAGTAAGGGGCTAGTAAATGAATCAGCATGTTCCAGCTGTGTGGTCCCCTGCACATGACTCGGCCTTTCTACACCACAGTCTCCCCATAGGTCCAAAGGGGAAACAAAACAACCTGACCTCCCAGAAACATTGAGGGATTAAAGTGAGATGACACACATAGAGTACCCAGCAGAGATTTGCTAGTCTTGTCATCTCACCTGATCCCACAACACCTGGAGGTAATTATGATCCTCGTCCCCAGTTGACTCATAGGGCTCAGGAAGGCAAAAGGTGAGGTCACTACCCAGGGTCACACCGCTCTTTTAGCTCCTAAATGGGAGAGGTAAGATGCAGACTCCCGTTTTCCTGATTCCAAGCCCACTTGCTTCACCAAAGCCTAGGTGCCTCCCATTTTGCTGTGAACACTCCCAGCATGACATAAGAATGAGGCCTCTCTCGGCCTGTGAGAGAGGGCCTGAGCTCCCCCAGCTCAGCAGTGCTAATCTGCTCCCTCTTCCTTTCCACACAGCATGGCTCACTCAACAGATACCATAACAGCCACCCGCTTCGGGAGCGGGCTCGGAAGCTGTCCCAGGGCATCCTCATCATCAGGTAAGGCCCTGGCATCACCTGAGGACCCCTGCCCTTTGTGCCACCTGGTGTCAACCTCAAGGAGCCTTCAGCACCCCCTGATTTTGCCCAGTGCTGCAGGGTCTTAATTCCATAAAGCAGAAAGTTGCTGTATCAGTCAGCCATTGCTGCGTAACAAAACGATAAGCACATGTTAAGCACTCGTGTTGCTCACGAGTCTGCAGCTCAGCTAGATGCCTCTGCTGGCCTTGGCTGGGCTTGGCTGACCTGAGCTGGGCTGTCTCACATGTTTGGCGGTTGCCTGGCTGGGGACTGGCCGGTCCAGCGTGGCCTTGGTTGGTATGACTGGGCTGTGTTCCAAGTGTGTCTCATCCTCCAGCCGGCTAGCCTGGGCTTGTTCACACAGCAGCAGCCGGGTTCCAAGAGAGAGCCAGCAGAGGCACGCAAGGCTTCTTGAGGCAGAGACCCTGAGCTGGTACCCTGTCACTTCTGTCTCATTGATTCCCCAAAGCAAGTCATGATGCAGGGAGGGGGTGGGGCAACACACTGCACCTCTTGACAGGAATGGCTTCAGAGTCATCTTGCAAAGGGCACGGACATGGGGAGGATAAAAAATCACAGCCATTACTGCAGTCAAGCCAGGACGATGGCCATTCCCGGTGTTCTCCTCTTATTTCTGGCCAGCACCCTGTGGGTCAGCCGTGGCGGGAAGCAGAAGGCAGCTTGTGTCGCCCCAGAAGGAGCCCCTCTCTGCCTCCTTCTCTGCCTCGTGAACTCTGCCCTCAGCCTCTGGGGTCCGCCCTGGGCCTGAGCAGAGCATCCAGTGACAAAACCATCAGAGGCAGGAACATCTATGGAAAAGTAGTCAAGATGCAAATCTCAGCAGTGGCCCCAAGAGTCACAGAGCTGAAGGTCACCTCCAACTCCTGCCATGCCTCCACACTCCAGGGCCAACCACCCACCCTGCCTTCATCCAGTCTGTTTGCCAAGCCCTCATCTCATCTGTACAGTGTCTTAAATTCACCTGATACATTACTTAATGGTTTTGTTTTAAAAGAGAAGCTCCATTACTGCTGTTAATGGCAATTTACCGGAATTGCACGTTGCAAATAGAACTGGATAAAAGAAACCCAGGGACTTCCCTGGTGGCGCAGTGGTTAAAAATCCACCTACCAATGCAGGGGACACGGGTTCAAGCCCTGGTCCGGGAAGATCCCACATGCCGCAGAGCAGCTAAGCCCGCGAGCCATAACTACTGAGCCCGTGCGCCTGGAGCCTGTGCTTGGCAACGAGAGAAGCCACCGCAATGAGAAGCCCGTGCACCACAACGAAGAGTAGCCCCCGCTCGCCGCAACTAGAGAAAGCCCGTGTGCAGCAACGAAGACCCAGTGCAGCTAAAAATAAATAAATAAATGTATTTTAAAAAAAAAAAATCCAGTGTCACTACAACAACTTAGCTAAACTGGAATCGAACACCAGTGCCCCCTGAAGCCTGCTTCCTCCTCTGCTTGGAAACTTGTGTAGCTGACGTGGTGGGATATGGAAGACAGGGCAGCACCCAGCGGAGACGCTCGCCCAGACTGGGTCAGCTGGCCAGAGAGCCACGTGATGGGCCTGGCCTGGTTGCAGGAATGTCCACCGTTCTTTACCCTCCCGCTTGCACTCCCTTTGCAATGTGACTGCAGCCAGAGTCGCTGACCTGGAGATCCTGGGAGAGCCCACGTGGACAGGGACAAATGAGCTGTTCTCTGTTTGTGTAGATTTGAGATGCCCTATAACATCTGGTGTGACGGCTGCAAGAACCACATCGGCATGGGTGAGCTTCCGCCTGCTCCCCTGCTCCCCACCCTGACCCCCACCATTCAGCCCCACGGCCAGCGAGCCCCTTAACTGCTGGGCGCCGTGAGAGGCCGTCTCCGCCGGGCCCCCGATCAGGAGTCGAGTAGGGGACAGTGGGCTGGAGTGCCTGGTGGGCTGTGGATGCCTCATGACAGAGCGGTTAGGAGCCTCTGGGTTCAAATCCCATCCCTGCCACTTCCTCGCTGGTGACCCTTGGCAGGTGACTGAGCCGGCATGCGCCTCGATTTACCCATCTGTGAAATTCAGGTGGTATGAGTGCCCGCCTGTGTGGCATATAAAGTGCTTAGTGCAAGGAATTCCCTGGCGGTCCAGTGGTTAGGACTCTGCGCTTTCCACTGCAGGGGACATGGGTTCGATCCCTGGTTGGGGAACTTAAGATCCCACAAGCCGCACAGCGCAGCCAAAAATAAATAAAAACTAAAGTGCTTAGTGCACAGCATGTGGCACGTGCGAGGGCTCGTAAACTCAACCTGCTGCTGCCACTACCCTCACTGTTACCTTTAGCATTCAGACCCCTGATCGTGCCCACAGGTGCACAGATGGATGGACAGACATGGGTCTGCGGCCCTGCTCAGCAGCCCTGAGGCCTGCGGCAGGTGACTCGACCCTCCTGGCTTCCATTTCCTCCGCTATAGTACGGGGATCCTCAGCCCTTCCCACGGCGCCTGGCCCCGGGCAGCAGCTCGCTCTGTAAACAGGAGCCGGCAGCTCTCGGCAGGAGGGTCCAGTGCAAGAAAGAGGGGCCAGGCCACCCCACTGCTGAAATGGAATGACTCACCCCAACACATCCCCCTGATCAGACCCAGCAAGGGGCATCTGCCCCAAAGGCCACCAGGCGCTCAGGCGGCAGAGCGCAGGGCGCAGCCTGACACCACACATGGGTCAGCCTCAGGGCCGTGAACAGAAGCAGCCCCCCAGAAAAGGAAAGCCAGCCAGGCCACACCACCAACCCCCCCGCAAGCTCTGTTTTTCTAGTTTAAGCTTTTTTCACTCAGTAAGCAAGATAAAGAGTCAAGAATATATCATCTAATTAGTGAAAAAGGAACAAAAAACCTGGATAGTCTCTAGAAAAATAATAAAAGCCAACCCTTTTTTTTTTTTTTTTGGCCGCACCCCACAGCTTGTGGGATTTTAGTTCCCCGACCAGGGATTGAACCTGGGCCCTGGCAGTGAAAGCACGGAGTCCTAACCACTGGACCGACAGGGAGGGAATTCCCAAAAGCCAACCCTTCTTGAATGCTTGCTGAGCACCTGGCCCAGTGTTAAGCGATCCGTGTGTATTACTAGTTTCTGCAGTTCTCACACCAGCCCTGTGCGGTAGGCGTCATAGCCATCCCTATCCAATCGATGGGGAACCTGAGGCCAGACGGCCAGGGCAGCTGGCCTAAGGTCGCACAGCTGGTGGGGTGGAGCCAGGGTTTGAACCCGGGCCCTCTGGCTCCATCCAGCCCACCCTCCTCTGTGGCTTGAGCACCCATCCCGCAGCCTAGACGTGGCTCCTTTCTGCTTGAATTTGTGTCCTCCAGAGGTGTCTGCCCTGCGGGGGAGTGAAATACCACCCCCGTCTACTCCCCACCCCAGGAAAAGACGCTGAGGGTGGCCTGAGCCCTAGCCTCGTTCTCTCCCTCTCCTCCTAGGTGTTCGTTACAATGCAGAAAAGAAGAAGGTTGGCAATTACTACACGACCCCGATCTACAGGTAGAGGCAGCCTGGTGGGCTGCAGGGTGAGGGGGCTACAAAGGAGTCTGAGTGGGAGGGAAGTTTCTACCCTCTGCCTGATGATTATTCCCTGGGGGGTCTCCTGGAAACCATCATGGTCTGTCAGTCAGGGCACATCCTGCCTAGAACCCTTCATGGTTCCCACCTTCTTCAGAGTAAAAGCCTGAGTCCTCCCCGTGGCCCACAAGGCCCCGCAGGCTCTGCTCCGTCCCCTCAGGAGGGTTTGTTGAATGAATGAACGAACGAACAAATGAATGGTTGGATGAACAAGTGAACAAACTCCGGACAGAAGGTCAGTGCCGGGGTGAAGGAACTTTATCTGTCTCACCCACGGCTGTCCCCCCGACACGGAGCCCAGCATGTAGCAGGTGCTCCGTGAACACTAGTTGATGACGCGCACGGATGGAAGGAAGCAGGCCACAGTGTCCTGACTCTAGCCCACCGCCCTCCACCCTCCCAGGTTCCGCATGAAATGCCACCTCTGCGTCAACTACATCGAGATGCAGACAGACCCCGCCAACTGCGACTACGTGATCGTGAGCGGCGCCCAGCGCAAGGAGGAGCGCTGGGACATGGCAGACAACGAGCAGGTGCTGACGACAGGTGAGCGCCAAGGGTGGGCTCCGAGCCCAATCCCGACCCTGACCCCAGCCCCGAGCCAGGGCCCTGAAGGCCCAGCCCCACTCTCACCCTTGCAGAGCACGAGAAGAAGCAGAAGCTGGAGACAGATGCCATGTTCCGACTGGAGCACGGTGAGGCTGACCGGAGCACGCTCAAGAAGGCCCTCCCCACCCTGAGCCACATCCAGGAGGCCCAGAGCGCCTGGAAGGACGACTTCGCCCTCAACAGCATGCTGCGGAAAAGGTTCCGGGTGAGCAGGGCTGCGGCCCAGGGTCAGGACCACAGGCAGGCGGGGGTTGCCTGGCATCACCAACAGTGGAGCAGGGAGAACAAAAAGCAGGCTAAGCGCACTTCTGCCTCAGGGCCTTTGCACAGGCTGTTCCCTCCACCTTGGAACACTTTTCCACCAGATACCCACATGGCTCCCTCACTCAGACACCTTTTCTCAAACATGATTTTCTCAGGAGACTGTCCCTAACCCTCCCCTCTACCATGCACACCACATTTAAAGTTGAACCCCCTGCCTATTTCCTACCCTCTTCCCAGCATTCTTTCTCTCCTCACCACTTTGTCTTGCTCACCCACTAGGATGTCAGCTCCACCAGGGCAAAAGATTTTGTCTGCTCACTGCTGTGTCCCTAGTGTCTAGAACAAGGCCTGGCACCAGAAAGACGTTCTGTAAATATCTGTGGAAAGAATGAATGAGTGAAGAACCCAGTGGTACACATACTAATGATTGTGTCTCCTGCTGTTGAACAAATTCTGTGTCGCGAGCACTGTGTGAGGCCTTTTCCTCGCATCAGCTTGAAGAGAAGGAAACTGAGACCCTGAACACTGGAGGGATTCTCCCCTCCAGCCCAGAGGGCAAAGAGGCACGGCTTTGACACCCACCATCCGTCCCCAACCCCTTCTCCCCAACACAGGAAAAGAAAAAAGCCATGCAGGAGGAGGAAGAGAGGGACCAGGCCCTGCAGGCCAAGGCAAGCCTGGACATCCCGCTGGTGCCGGAGACGGAGGATGACCGCAGGCTGGCCGCCCTGCTCAAGTTCCACACCCTAGACTGTGCGTGGGGGCCAGTGGGCGAGGGGGTCGGGGCAGGGGGAGATGGGGGGCTGCTCGGGCAGAGGGCGGCTCTGGACCTCCCTCTCCCCATCCGCAGCATATGAGGACAAGCAGAAGCTCAAGCGGACAGAGATCATCAGCCGCTCCTGGTTCCCCTCCACCCCGGGACCCGGCGCCAGCAGCAGCAAAGCCAGCAGTGTCCTGAAGAAGCTGTCCCAGAACCGCAGATCTGCTCCCACTGGCTCCCCCATCACCGTGGGGCACCTGGGCATTGTGCGGCGGCGGTCCCGGGAGGTCCCAGAGAGCCCTCAGCACACGGCTGAGACCCCCAAGTCTGGGGAGCCACGGGTGCCAGAGGGGACCGCCCAGGACAGGCCCACATCCCCCAGAGACTGTCCTCAGGAGACCGCCAAGACCTGCAAGAACAGTGGGCCACCGGGACAGGAGGAGAGCTGTCAGGACAGGCCCCAGCCCCTGCCAGGCTCCTCCCAGGAGGCAGCCGATCCCCAGGACACACCACAGCCCTGCAGCCTCAGCTCCTCCCTCGTGGCTGACTACTCCGGTTCGGAGAGTGAGTGATTCTGGGGGCCAGATTCACTCAAGAGGCCGAGACACACCGAGGAGGCCCCTCACAGGCTGCAGCCCCTTAGCCTGCCAGCCCTTGGAGAGCTCGGTTACCACCCTCCCCAGACCTCACCTCCTCACAGTAATAGAGTTGTTATTTATTTGGTCCTGGAGAGGGTGTCTGTGCCTTGTGGGACCCCCAACCTCCCAGCATTAAAACCCTGCTTCTTTGCCTCTGCCTCAGGTTACTAGATGGGCCCAGGAGCTATGCCTGCACCCCTCCCCCCGCAACCCAACTAAGCTTGCCCAGCATGTCATCAGCCAATGCTGATGCTGTGACCACAGCCTGCGTCCCCACCCAGCGTGATGAGGGTTGAAAGGTGGTAGCCCAGGCTGGCCTGTAATCGGGGCCAACTTCCTGGAGGAGGTGGCACAGGCTGAGTGTGAAGGATGAAAATGGGACTGGACAGCAGGGGTGCTCAGGATCCAGGCCAGATGCAGGAGGGGATGGAGCACACAGGTGTGGGCTGTTCATTATCCCCCACCCATGGGGACACCCTGGAAGGGTCATGAAAGAGTCCCCAGCGTGTTGCTTCCTTTGAAGGCAACTAGTAAACTGAGCAAAAAACAGCTGAGCATCCAACCAGGTGACTCATGGCCCACCACCTCCCCCTAAACCCTGGAGAAGGATCATTTCACAAATATTAACGGAGCACTTGCAGTGCATCAGACGCTATCCTAGCCACTGGAGATACAGCGGTGAACAAACCAGACATACGGACCTCTCGGGGCTGAGGTTCTGGCTGAATTCTGCTGAACTTGTAATGTGCCCTGTTGGGAGGTGGTGGTGGCCCCCAGCCCGCAGGCCTTTACTCCCCGCGGGGATGGGAAGGTCTCAAGGCAGCAGTAAGAGTCTGTTCGATCTCAGAACCCCCTTTTGGTGCCTTGCTCTACGTGAGGCCACAGGCAGCACTCGCTCTGGCTGGAGGAGTCAGGCACCTGAGGGTACCCACCTGGCACTTAGCAGTCTTGCTATAGCCAGACGCTAAACACAGGACTTGGCCTGCAATAGTTGCCCTATAAAGTAGTGGCACCTTTGTGGTTCCGAGGGTGCGGCTAACTGTCCAGGTTTGGCGGGAAAGGTGGAGTAGGACCCGGCGCCTGGATGGCGGGTCCCAGGAGCCAGCGAAGTTGATGTGCGCACGCTCCTCCTTCCGGGAGAGGTCCCACCCCTGGGGCCCTGGCCTCGCCCCCTGCGCCCTTTCCGGCCCCGCCTCTGGTGCGCGCGGCCAGCTGAGCCCCGGGAGCGCCGGTGATCGCGGCTGCAACAGCATGACTTTGGAGGCGATCCGCTACTCGCGGGGCTCACTACAGATCCTCGACCAGCTACTGCTGCCCCAGCAGAGCCGCTATGAGGCGGTGGGCTCGGTGCGCCAAGCCTGGGAGGCCATCCGCGCTATGAAGGTGGGGCCGCTCGGTGGGACCAGGGTGGGGGGCTTCCCGTGCCTGCAGTCCCTGACGCCCCCATTTCCCTACCAGGTGCGCGGCGCCCCAGCCATTGCGCTCGTGGGCTGCCTCAGCCTCGCCGTGGAGCTGCAGGCGGGCGCCGGGGGACCCGGACTTGCCGCGCTCGTGGCCTTCGTGCGCGACGCGCTGAGTTTCCTTGTCACCGCCCGGCCCACCGCCGTCAACATGGCCCGCGCCGCCCGAGACCTGGCCGACCTCGCAGCCCAGGAAGCGGAGCGGGAGGGCGCCACGGAGGAGGCGGTCCGAGAGAGGTAGAGGGGCCTTGTGCCAAGCGCTGCTCTAACCGGCGGCTATTCATTCTTTTTTTTTTTTTGCACACGACCCATGTTACAGATGGGGAAACTGAGGCAGTGTGCTCTTAGTCCAGGGCCACACAGGCAGGGCTGGGACTCACCACCGGGCAGCCTGGCCCCGGTCCTTGAATTCAATGCCCTGACTTTGACCTCCCTGAACGTCCCCAGCTCTGACTGCCCCTGGAGGCCCTTTTAAGTGCCACCTCATTTACCTAGTTTTTGCTTTTGAAGAGTTTTGTTTCTAGCCCTGGTCCTCTCCCTGCTCTCTTCCCACTCTCTCCCTCCCCATCTGCTGCACAGATATTCTCCATGTTTCTTAACCCCCACCAGGGTCCCTTCTGCCTCAGGGCCTTTGCACACACCATTTCTGCAAGCCAGGTATCCATCTACTTAATCTCCTCTCCTTCAAATTTCAGGTTTGTGCCTTCCCCACCCCCCATATAATACAGCTCATTCCTGTCCTCTGTCTCCTGACTCCGCTGCCTTTTCCTTCACTTTATTGTCTGTTCATCACCTGCCTCCCCCACCTCAGAGTCAGCTCCATAGGAGCAGAGATTTTTGTCTTGTTCACTGCTGTGTCCCCCAGCCCCTGACGCACAGGAGGTGCTTGGTAAATGTGTCTCGAGAGCAAATGGAGTTACAGTTAGGTGGCTGTGGCAGAAGGGTCCAGCCCCACAGTTGTGAGAGGCTTTCAGCAGGAGAGCTCCAGGAGAGCAGTGTTGGGCAGGGAGGAGGGGCTGGTGTGGGCCCTGAAGCCTTGTGACTTGTGCTCAGAGTCTCTTGTCGGCCCCAGAGTGATCCGCTGGACCGAGGACATGCTGGCAAAAGACCTCCGGGACAATCGGAGCATTGGGGACCTGGGAGCCCACCACCTCCTAGAGCGGGCAGCACCCCAGGGCGGCAAGGTGATCGTACTGACCCACTGCAACACTGGTGCACTGGCCACTGCTGGCTATGGCACAGCCCTAGGTGAGTGGGCATCCACAGGGATAGGGGAGGGCCCTTTTTGGATGCAAGAGAAAGAAACCCAAACCACTTTATACACCCCCCCCAAAATGTGAATTTATTAGTTTTTGTACAGAAACACTCAGGGGGTTGGCTTCAGGTATGACTGGATCCAGGGGCTCAAATAATAGCATCAGGGTCCATCTATCCGTATCCCTAAGATCTGCCCTTCTCCATGGTGGCATCATCCTTATGCTCCACTGGTCGACCAGGGTTCAGATCACAAGGAAAAGAGCCTAGGGTCTCTATTCCGACAGTGTTAGAAAAGTCTCCTGTATCTCGGGGGCTCTGATGGAGTCATCTGTCCATCTAGGATCAGTCACTCAATAGGCCTGGCCTGTGCCATGTGCCTAGAAAATGGGTGGGGGGAGTTCCCTGGCAGTCCAGTGGTTAGGTCTCGATGCTTTCACTGCTGTGGCCCAGGTTCAGTCTCTGGATGGGGAACTGAGATCCCGCAAAACGTGCAGTGCAGCCAAAAAAAAAATTAAATTAAATATTTTTTAAATAAAAATAAAGTTAAATTAAAATTAAAAAAAAAGAAAGTGGGTGGGATGTGGACTCCAAGAGGACTGAGGGGTAGGGCGTAGCCCCCTAAAGAAAGATTAGGGTAGCTGTGACCGGGACCAGGGGGACTGGGTCCTGGGGTTCAAGGCAGCAGATTCCACTTGATCCTAAATTCTCCAGGAGGTTTCCCTACCTGCCTAGGTGCCACCCTTGTGCCTGGGGACTGAGGCTCTGATGGCAAGACATTCATTCATTGATTCACTCAACAAATATCCATGCTTAATAAATGCTTATCTACTGTGTACCCCATCATTCATACATGCATCCATTCCTTCAGTCACTCAACATTTATTAAGCACCTACTGTGTGCCAAGCACAGTTCTAGGAGTTAGGGACCCAGCAGTGGAGAAAGTAGATCAAATCTCTGCCATCAGGAGCAGGAAAATAGGAGGAACAGACACAGGAACAGAACAAATAGGTATGATGCATTTGAAGGCGGTAAGTGCTAAAGAGAAAGAGCAGGGGTTGGCAGTGTGAGGGTTGCTATGTGAGATGGAGGAATCCCGGCAGACCTCATGGAGAAGGCATTCTCTAAACACATTTGTACCAGGCAGAGAGAACAGCCACTGCAAGGGCCTGGGAGTGGGACTGCATGCTTCGGAGAACCACGCTGCTAACCAGTGGGCTGCCCTGCCCATCTGTCCCTTTGCATCTCATCCTCCTGGTGGGCTGGGCCCCACAGGTGTGATCCGCTCGCTGCACAGCCTGGGCCGTCTGGAGTATGCCTTCTGCACGGAGACCCGGCCCTACAACCAGGGAGCCCGGCTGACGGCCTTTGAGTTCGTCTACGAGCAGATCCCCGCCACCCTCATCGCCGACAGCATGGCGGCAGCTGCCATGGCCCACTATGGAGTGTCAGGTCAGCAGGTGGGGGGCGCCAGTGGGCAGGGCTGCAGGCATCCAGGGCCCGGTGGTGACTCCCGGCATCTCATTCCCCAGCTGTCGTCGTGGGAGCCGACCGCGTGGTTGCCAATGGCGACACGGCCAACAAGGTGGGCACCTACCAGCTAGCCATCGCCGCCAAGCACCACGGCATCCCCTTCTATGTGGCTGCCCCCAGCTCCTCGTGTGACCTCCACCTGAAGACGGGCCGGGAGATCATCATCGAGGAGCGTCCTGGCCAGGAGCTGACCCATGTCAATGGGGTCAGGATTGCGGCACCCGGTAAGCCATCCGCTCAGAGGGGGGCACCATAGGCCTGGGCACCTCTGTTGAGGCACCCTGACCCCTTCACAGGCAGCAGGTGGTATTTGGGGTGTCATCAACCTTCTGAGGCATAAGCTGCTCCTTCAAGCCATATTATAGAGCAGACACGTCTTGGAGGTCAGATTCAAGGTCAGAAGATACAACTAATGAGTTGGGAAGCCTTGAGCGAATTGTCTTGCTCTTCTCCACTCTGTTTTCTCACCTGAATAAGAAATAAGAGTACCACCTGGCCGAGTGCTTATGAAGAGACAGATATTTCTCAGCTTCCCTACACTTCCTGGCTGTGTAGCCTGCTTGCCTAAAATTCATCCCTAAGAGCCCCATGAGCTGTTTTCATGACCTACCTCATACACCCCAGGCGGTTCAGTGTAATTAACCCACATGAAGTGGAGAACAGTGCCTGGCCCTCAGTGCTCCTTAAATAGTGACAAGTATGATCGAAAACCTTTTATAAAAAGGACCAGTTAGGGAGAGGGAATTTGGGACTGACGTGTACACACTGCTATATTTAAAAATGGATAACCAGCAAGGAACTACTGTATAGCACAGGGAACTGTATTCAATATCCTGTGATAAACCATAATGGAAAAGAATACAGATAGATAAATAAATAAATAATAAAAATAGATACATTAATTCTGGAAAAAAATATTTTCTCGTTATTTTTTTGGTGCCCCTGCTTTCCTGGAGGCTTAATTATTTAGCACTGATCAAAACCCGTAAGACCATGGAAAGCAGAGTTGACAACCCACCGTGCCCCTCCCCCCAAGAAAGCTAGGTAACACGGGCCAGGTGCAGTCTGGGGACCCCGATACTCTGCTGTGGCCAAGGGTCACAGGAATGCAGACCCCAGGAGAACAGGTCTTCCTTCTGATTTTTCCAAGAGAAGCCTTACATTTGTTATATGTTTGAAAGCTCCCACACTTTGAAAGCTGGCAGCTAGTTCAGTGGTCTTAAAAAACTGTGAACCAGAGAAAACAGAGTTTGCAGCCTCTTGTGTAAGAGATTGTTATTCATTCAGCAAATATTTTTGAGCACCTGGCCAGTGCCAGGTGACATGATAGGGCCAGGGAAACAGGAGTGAAAAAAGACATAAAAGTCCCTGCCCTCATAGAGCTGGCAGTCCGGTGGGGAGACAGACAACAAACGAGATAAATAACAAAATTCCAGTGTATGTTAGAAGGGGGTAAAGGCTGAGGAGAAATAAATGAGGCACAGAAGGATGTGGGAAGTGTCTGTGCAGGGGGTGGATTAGACAGGATTATCTGTTCCCACTGAGAAGGTGATATTTGAGCAAAAACCTGAAGCCAGTGAAGCATCAAGTCATGTGCGTATCTGAGGGAAAGCATCCAGGCAGAGGGCACAGCCCATGCAAAGGCCCTGGGGTGGATTCTCGGAGTTTCCTAAAGAGATTCTTGGAGCAGGCACAAGTGGGTGGATGTATATAAGACTTTGAAGGCTTCTTCTTAGGCAGTGACAATCCAGGAATGTAGGGGGTCTAAATTCATTACTGGTATCAAAACCCATGCCTTCATGCACTTTTGGGGTAAAGATCTCTAGATTCTCAAGGATTCCCCAATCCCAAAAACCACTGTGAGTGAGACAGGTGACAATAGCTTGAGAACTTTCACTGAGCCTAATACCTGCCTTTCTTGTCTCCCCCCCTCTCCCCTGCAGGAATTGGGGTTTGGAATCCTGCCTTTGATGTCACCCCCCACGACCTCATCACTGGCGGCATCATCACAGAGCTGGGTGTCTTTGCCCCTGAGGAGCTCCGGGCAGCCCTAGGTGCCACAGTCACCCTAGATGGACCCCAGAAGTAACCAACCTAGCTGTCCATATCCTGCCCCCATTATTTTTATAATAAACTTATTGAATGGCCTGCCCAAAAGCTGACCTTTTTCCCCCAACCACAGTTCTTCCCAGAACAGAGAAAGCAGACAGGGCCTTTGCATGGCTCTTAAGATCGCAGCAGCTGAAGTCAAGCTGCCTGAGTTCATATCCCAGTTCCACCGCCTTTTCTTTTTCTTCTTCTTTTTTTTTTTTTTTTAATTTATTTATTTATTTTTGGCTGTGTTGGGTCTTCATTGCTGCGTACGGGCTCTCTCTGGTTGCGGCGAGCGGGGGCTACTCTTCGTTGCAGTGTGCGGGCTTCTCGCTGCAGTGGCTTCTCTTGTTGCAGAGCATGGGCTCTAGGCGCTTGGGGGCTCAGTAGTTGTGGCTCGTGGGCGCTAGTGCGCAGGCTCAGTAGTTGTGGCGCACGGGCTTAGTTGCTCTGCGGCATGTGGGATCCTCCCAGGCCAGGGCTCGAACCCGTGTCCCCTGCACTAGCAGGCAGATTCTTAACCACTGCACCACCATGGAAGTCCTCCACCGCTTTTTCTGTTGTGTGATCTTGGCCAAATCACTTCACCTCTCCATGCTTTGTTTTCCTCATTTACAAAATGGAGACAATACTAGTACCTCCCTTTTTGGTTGCTCTCAGGGCTGGAATTAGGGTGACACCTCAGGTGCAAAATTTAAGAGGAGGCCCTAAGAACCTCAGTAGTCAAGATAAATAATAGCTTCATGCATTGTTTTTGAAAAATCAAAATTAATGCAAAAACAATCCATGGTGAACAAAATATAAAGATATTAAATAGAATGAAACCCTGACCTTGCATATCCTGACCCTACTCCCTTCACTCCTGATACCAGCCCTCGTTCCAACAAAACTTTATTTACAACATCAAGCAGCCAGTCCACAGGCTGTAGTTGGACGATTCGATTTTCTTTGTATTAAAATATTATTTTTGAATGTTGACTATATATATTTTTTTTTAATTTATTTATTTTGACTGTGTTGGGTCTTCGTTTCTATGCGAGGGCTTTCTCTAGTTGTGGCAAGCGGGGGCCACTCTTCATCGCGGTGCGCGGGCCTTTCACTGTCATGGCCTCTCGTTCGTTGCAGGGCACAGGCTCCATATGCGCAGGCTCAGTAATTGTGGCTCACGGGCCTAGTTGCTCCGCGGCATGTGGGATCTTCCCAGACCAGGGCTCGAACCCGTGTCCCCTGCATTGGCAGGCAGATTCTCAACCACTGCGCCACCAGGGAAGCCCCTGTTGACTATATTTTTATCTTGATAACTGAAGTTCAGGGCGCCCCTTAAATTTTGCACCAGAGTGCCTCACTTGCCTGACTGTAAGTCCTAGACTTGAAGTTTATGTATAAAGAGCATAAAACAGCATAAGTTTTACAAAGCAGATAAGCACCCAGTAAGTGTTAGCTTATCATTATAACCTTTACTTCAAAATTTTTGCGGAATGCTGGCTATCGTCGACCGTCGTGGGTAGTGGTCACTTTAACTCTTTGCCACATTGTATCCCGTGAGTCATTGCGCCCCCGGGCCCCACTGTATCCCATCATGCCCTGCGTTTTTCGTCTGCGACCTCCCACAGCCACGCCTCTTCCGGTGCATGACTGATCATGGCGCAGGGGCAGCGCAAGTTCCAGGCGCGGAAACCGGCGAAGAGCAAGACAGCTGCGGCAGCCTCGGAGCGGAACCGGGGACCGAGGAAGGGCGGTGAGGAGCGGGCCGGGGACTGGGGGGGCGAGGTGGGCCCGAGGTTCTCCGGCCTCACGAGAGCGCATCTCTCCCCAGGTCTCGTTATCGCACCCAAGAAGGCACGCATCGTGCAACAGCAAAAGCTCAAGAAGGTGAGTTCGAGCGTGTGAGAGGCCGGGGATGGAGAACTCCCAGTGCTGTCAGCTTCAGTTTCCTCCCTTGTGCAGTGTGTACGGAAGCATTACCTCCAGTCAGTGAGCCTCCTAAAGCCACGACTGGTGCGCAAAATGTGTTCAGCACACATTAGCTGCTTTCGCTCAAATTGTTCTCGTTAATAGACCTCGAGAGGGAAGGCAGCCTGGGAAAGGGATTGAAAACCCCAGCTTTGCAAGAAGACAGTGCTGGGAGCAAAGCGCAGTTCCATCGACAGCTAGTATATCTTCACCCTGAGCTTCTTAAAGAAGAAATGGTTGTAGTGATAGCACTTTTTCCTAGAGTTGTGAGGATTCAATGCCATAGGACACCTGTAAACCCCTGAAAACAGCACAGGGCTGAAATAAAAGTTTTTGTGGTTGTTTTTAAGTGTAGCTTTTTCGTGTGCAGGTGAATGGGGTTGATCTTATAAAGAAGTTGCAAAGAGATTTTTGTTAAGGTTGCAAAGAGAAGTTACAAAGAGATCTGGTGGAGTCAGACCTGAATTCTAATTGTACAACACACACTAACTCGCCCTATAATCTTCAGCAAATTGTTTAGAGCCTCAGTTTTTTGTTTTTTGTTTTTGCTGCACTACACAGCTTTCAGTAGTTCCCCGACCAGGGATTGAACCCGTGCCCCCTGCAGTGGAAGACGGTATCTTAACCACTGGATCGCCAGAGCCTCAGTTTTCTTAGACCTGGGTACCCAGCAACCTGCTTACCTCCATGTCGCAGCCAGAGGGGGAAGGTGTCTCATGGGCATCTCAAGCTCAGTATGTCCAGAACCAGGCTCCTGATCCTCTCCCCACTGCGCTCCCCGACTCCACCATGATCCTGCCACAGTCTCTCCTTCCAGATACTCGGGATTCCCCCTTTCTCTTACATCCAGGTTGGATCTCGTCCTTTTTGCCTTCAGGATTAATCTAGACTCCACCCACTTCCCATCTCTCTGACCCCCCAACCGGGTCCCATCCCATCATCTCCCACCTGGACCAGGGCAGTCACATCCTCCCAGATCTCCTGGCCCCGCCATTCCCCATAGCAGCCAGAGGGCACCTGTGAGCACCTGAATCAGGGCACTTGCCTCCTCTGCTCAGAACCCTCGGTGGCTCCCACCTCACTCAGGAAGAGCCCAGGTTCTCCCCACAGCCCACAGGACCCGGCACACTCTGCTCCTGTTTTTCCCTGCCCTCACCTCCTCCCTCTCTCCCTCCAGCCTCACTGGCCCCTTAACTGCTCCTTGTTCCACCTCAGAACTTTTGCACTAGCTGTTTCCTCCGCCTGGATTCTTCTCCCAGAAATCTACACGGCTTCCTTCCTCCAAGTCAAGTCTGGCTGCAAGCGTTGCTTCTGAGCAGCTATCCGTGATGGCAACCTCACCCCACCCCTCACTCATCATCCCTTGTATGCTTTTCTCCATAGCAGCACTTATCATCTGTCATCCTTCAACAGTTTACCAGAGGGACTTCCCTGGCGGTCCAGTGGTTAAGACTCTGCGCTTCCACTGCAGGGGGCGCCGCTTCCGGTTCCGATCCCTGGTTGGGGAACGAAGATCCCGCATGCCACTGGGCGTGGCCAAAAAAAAAAACACAAAACAGTTTACCAGAGTGTGTCACTGACAGCTGTGTTGTCCACACGCACTGAATGTCAGCTTCATGAGGGCAGAGGTTTTTCTGTGTCTTTACTGTTGTTTCCCTTGCGCCCAGGCGTGTGGTGACGGTCATGGTTGTCATGGTCATTGGCACTCATAGGCAGGGCAAGGGAGCAGTTTAGGTAATATGATTAAACTACCAGTTTTGGACCCAAACACTTGGGTTCTGATTCCTATTCCTTTACTTGCCTGCACCTCTAAATCTCAGAGCCCCAGTTCACCATTAGCAAAGCAGAGACAAGAGGAGGCTGCCCGCCTGGAGGCTGAGGCTGGAGACTCTGGGCGTGCTGGGTTCCAGTCTCCCATCACTCACATGATTTGGGAATCCTGGGCAAGTGCCTCCTCACTGCAGGTGCCTCAGTTTCCCCAGCTGTAAAATGGGAATGGGCAGAGGTTTAGAAGCTGAGATCCAGAGATGAGAAGGGGTTTTTCGGTGTGCAGTGTTCCCAGAGTATGGGGCAGAAGCAGGGCTTAACCCCCAGCCACCAGACTCTCAGGTGTTGTTTCGGGGGGAGTTGCTGATCCAGCCCCTTGTGAGGTCACAGGAGAAAGGGCAGCAGACCAGGCCCTCCCTCCCGCCTCAGGTCCCAGTCTGATTGTGCCGTGGTTGCTCCCTCAGAACCTGGAGGTCGGGATCCGGAAGAAGATCGAACATGATGTGCTGATGAAAGCCAGCACCAGTCTGCCCAAGAAGCTGGCCCTGTTGAAGGCCCCCACCAAAAAGAAGGCAGCAGCCCCTTCCTCCACCAAGACGCCTTCCTAAGGATGCACCCCAGCAGAGGCCATCACCGCAACCCTCTCTGTGCTCAGACCTGTGCAGGGAGGAGGGGCCGTGCTCCCCAGAGCCTTGGGTTGCGCCTCGAACTTTACTGGGGGCCTGGCAGGTAATCAGCAGGTCAGAAGTGCACCGGCTCGCTTCCTAGGGTGCCAAGGCCAAGCGCAGGCCAAGGCCAGGAGGATGCCTTCACCAGCTTCCTGTGTCCCCCTCCCCCTCCCCACATCCTGTCTCCACTGGTTTAACCCGGAGCAATAAACCTGACTTTGTCATTCCTCCCACGGTCACATGTTCCTGTGAGCTCACATGTTCCTGTGAGCGGGACATGCTGGGGCCTGGGGCCAGGTGCCCCGACCGGGTCATCCCCAGCAGTTTCCACAGGAGACTAGCCACGTGCCAGGGAAGGACGAATGGGCTTCTGCACCTGCAGCCTGGGAACCAGGGGAGAGTTTTCTTTCCTCCTGCCTTGGGTGACTCACCTACATACCCTCCACAGACATGCCTGTGTCACCCCCTCTGCCGGGGACCGGCCAGGCAGCCTAGGGAGTCACTTTCCCATCTGCAGGACAGGTACTGACACCACCTTGTAGAGTCAAAATGCTGATTAAGCCAGAATGTGCTTATAAACTTCTCAGTGCCACCTCGATCTTTAAAAAAAGTCGTCAGTCATAACAGCAAGTACGAAGCACTGCCTGTGGCCCAGGCACTGCTCTGGTGCTTTCTACACATCACCCCAGTCCTCATGATGCCCAGGTCAGGTCACATCATTAACATTCCAGAGCAGGGACTTGAACCCGGCACTGGCAGAGCCCCGGTATGTGCTCTCAGCTGCCCATCTGCTGCCTCTCTTAACAGACCAAGTGTCCGTTCTGTTCCATCCTGGGCTCCCCTCCCCTAAAACCTCAGCTGTGCCTGTGGGATCGGCCAGGAGCTCTTCTGGTCTGAGGTCCTTCCTCCCTCCCTCTGATGGGGGGTGGGGAGCAGGTTACAGCTCAGGGACCAGGCAGGCAACAGTCTGGGTGGTGCTGAGCCGCTCTCTTTGCGGTGGCTGTTCCCCCGAGTTGGTGACTTAACTCCCAACATTTTTCTAAAAAGCAAGGGACAACCACTGTGGAAGACAGTTTGGTGGCTCCTCGGTAAGTTCAGGCTGGAGTTACCACGTGACCCAGCCGTTGCCCACCAGGCACGCACCCCAAGGGATCAAGCATAGACTCGGCATCTCGTACACGTACGTTCACAGCAGCACCAGTCACGGTCACCCAAAGGTGGTAGCAACCCAAATGCTGCCAACAGATGACTGGATAAGCAAAGTGTAGTTTGTCCACAGGATGGAATATTATTCAGCCATAAAACAGAATGATACAGTTCACCATGGGTGAACTTTGAAAACATTATGAAAGAAGCCAGACACAAAAGGCCACATAATGTGTGATTCCATTCATGTGAAATGTCTGGAAGAGGCAAATCCATAGCGACGGTGGTTCCCTATTGGGTGGCAGGGACTGGGGGGGCGGGGCAATGGGGAGTGACAGCAAGTGGGTATGGGGTCATCTTTGGGAGGTGATAAGGTTTTGCAACTAGATAAAGTTGATGGTTGCAAACGTTGTAAATGTGCTAAATGCCACTGAATTACACCCTTCTAAATGGTGAATTTTCCATGTGAGTTTTAACCCCCGGAAAAGGCAGGAAGGGTAATTTCACATGCAAAAATAAATAAATAAATCCTGATTTACATCTCAAAAACACAGGAATTGTGGCAGCAGAGCCCTAATTTGATGGCGAGACTTCACAGTTTGGAGTTGTCTGGGACCCGGGGCTCAGGGTTTCTGTTAGGGGGAGGAGAGGGGCGGGGGATGGGGCCCAGACCCGGGACTGGAGGGCAGGGCTGCCGCTTGGCTCTGTGATGCCCAGAGTATACCGTTCCTTGAGCCCCACCTACGGGACCTGGACCCTCCTGCCATCTGCCCACCTCACAGCAGTTTCTCCCCTAAGCAGACAGCGAGTGACTTCTGCCATTTAACATGGAGTCGCTTTGCACGTTGGGCATTTATTGTGCGCCTACTGCATGCCAACCTCTGGGCTAGGTAGAGCTGAGAACTGACATTCTAGTGGGGAGAACAGAAAACAAGGAAGCCCCAGGCTGCCCCCTCCAGAGCCCCGCCTCCTCCCAGTCCCGCCCCCTGCCCTTTTGCACCTCCTGTTCCCTCCCCCTCCCAGGTGTCACCTCAGAGAATCGTTCTCTGTCCCCTGCTCCTGGAAGTGGTCACTCTGTGTCACTCTCATCCGTTTTCTACTTTGCATCTTTGTTGTGTCTCCAACACCTGGAACAGCGCACAATAGTTGCTCCACGAACAGGTGTTCGTTGAATGAAGGAAGGAAGGAATTGTTTCTTTCTGCAAGGAACATTTTGCATCTCAGTAAATCAGTTCTGACCATTCAAAGCATCATCTCTATACAACACGCCCTTCCCTTCCGGGTTAGCTGGTTCATAACAACGTCTTTGAACTATTTCACAGCTCCATCCATGAATTGTAAGCAACTGATTGAGCAATACAGAACCACTCTTATCTGCTCATTCCGGTCCATGCAGCTGAGGTTCCATTGACAGCCCTCCTCCCCTGTGGAAAAACCAATTTGCCTCCATTCGCACATTTATTTACTCAAATAGTCTGATCTGTTGTAAAAGCGCCCGTTTTCCAGACTCTCTTTTGAACCTCGTATAACATCTGCCTGGTTCCCACAGGAGTTCAATAAAAAAATCTTAACACGTGTTCGTCTTTATTTGTCGGCGAGAGCCTTGATTGCACCCGCTTTTGAAAATTATCTTTTAACCTTTCTATCTGGAATCTCGAAAGGGTGAGGGGTGGGACCGGCTGGGCTCTGGGTGTCATCTGGCGCTTCCCTCAGCCACCAGGAGGCGCCTCCAACCTGGGCCAAGCCCACCGCCGCTGGCGGCGCCCGGGCTGGCCAAGGACTCCTGTAAACTGGCTCCCTTTGTCCCTCTGACGCCAGCCCCTTTGAGGGGGACCCCAGGGGTGAGGAAAGGCATTCAGGCGTGACAGGTTTCGGATCTGGAATGTCCACCCACCTGTTCCCTCTTCACCCCACTCCCTCGGCCTCCCCAAACAGCCTCACTTTCCCACCACCTCCACCCTCCACCCCATCACTGACCTGGGTGACTTTTTCCTCCCATGCTAGGTCCTCCCTAGCATGTGGGTCCTGCCCACAAATCCCCCGTTAGTGTCGCAGCCAAGAGCCCCAGACTTTGGGGAATCCCTACACCTCTTGTTCTCTTCAGCAGGTCCCTTTCTGAGCCTCAGTTTTCTCATCTGTTAAATGGAGACCGTAACACCCCTCCCTGAGTGTGGAAATGTGGGGAGCCTGAAGACTGTGACAGCTGCCTTTGTGTCCTGGACGGGGAGGGAAGCCCAGTTCCAGCCACTCAGCCTGTCTACTCCCTGCCTTTTCCCCTGCCCCTCCCCGCTCCCCAGGGCCAGGGCAGTCATTAAATGTTGCTTTTCAGACAATTATTCCTGCTCAAGCCTTTTCCTCTCCTGCCTCCACCTTCCCCCTCTGCCTGGAATGCCCATTTTTCCTGGCAGGGCCCTGACTCTCTGCCCATGAACTTGTGTTCCAAAAGGGAAGAAAAGAAATGTAAGAAGCAAATGTTGCCAGCTGGGCAGCCCAGAGGGGCTGCAAAGGGACCAGGAAGTGAAACTGCCCTGGCTGGTTTCCTGCCTGAGTCAACAGGGGCATTGGGGTGCTGCAGGGGGGTTGGCAGAGGGAGGGACCCTCAGAATGTTAGGATGGGGTGGCACAGAGCTGGGGGGTGGGGGGAGCCGTGGCCCCCTCATCCGAGCCTTCAGAGTCACCCTGTTTCTCATGGGTCTTGATGTCAGTACACATGTGGGTTTGGGGTCAGGAGCTGTGGATGCCTAGACAGTGAGCTCACAGCAGTGGGCGGGATAAATGTGGTTCCATTTTCCTGAAGCCCAAACTCGCTGGCTACACTGAGAAGGGAGGGCTTGCGGGTAGCTAGAACACCCCTTGCAATGTCGCCTTTCCTAAAAGTGTTGCTACGAAGAGGGTAGGCGTGAAACAGGCTTGGAGACTTCATCCTGGAGGCATCCCCCATTTTCCCAAGGGCCTTTCTGACTTCTCACATTCTCCAGGGATTTCTGTGTGGCCTTGGGCAACTTTCTGACCCTCTCTGGGCCTCATTACCCTCATCTGTAAAATCAGAGTAACGGAATAGAATGTAGGTGTTTCCCAAACTGTGCATTTGACCCCCAGCCAATGTGACAAGACCAGCCCACCCACCAGGGCCTGAATGCTGGCCCTACCCTTTCCTGCTGTGGACCTAGGTTAAGTCACCTGACCTTTCTGTGCCTCAGTTTTCTCATCCGTGAGATGGGGATGATGAAAATATTAGTATCTCTTGTGAGAGAATAAAATAAAACATCCTCACCCTGTGATGTCCCATTCTCTATTCCTCCTATACATCCTGTTCCACTGGCCTGGAGTGCCTTTTCTGATTCAGCATCTCAGGACATCCACGGAAGCATCCTCAGGGACAAGGGCCAGCCACATACTAAATGCTGAAGGGGGCTGCTTGGAAAAGCTGGACCCTGGGTCCTGTTTGCTAGGGGAGCACCTGAAAGACTTGTTTCACTGATGTTCTCCCTGCTTTTCTCCCCACCCATTTCTCCTTCCCCATAAGTCTATCTTTGCCTCAAATCCTTGCAAGAAAGACATGCTCTAATAAGTCTAGGGCTTCCCAGTCAGGCAAGAACTCCACCTCTCTAAGCCTCAGTTTCCTCATCTGAGAAATGGAGATGACATCCCCATTTTGCAGCGCTGTTGGAAGGCTTGCATTTGATAATGTGTCTGAACAGCTAGAGCACCACATAAGCAATCAGTACATTATTATTATTGTTGTTTTGTTGTTGTCATTGTGGTCAGCTGTGGTTTCTCAAGACCGCTGCTGTTTCATAGAAATTACAATGCAAATTGCATATGTAACTTTAAACGCCCTGATACCGCATAGAATAAAATAAAATAAATAAACAATGAAACAGTCACGGCCACAGTCACGGCCAGTGCCAGGAAAACCACAAGTGCCCGCTCTAAAATGTAGGGCTTGATTTGCAGCAACATGGATGGACCTAGAGATTATCATACGAAGTCAGTCAGACAGAGAAAGACAAATATCATGAAATACACAAGGTGGAATTAATTTTAATAATGTATTTTACTTAACACAAACATCTAAAATAGTATTATTTCAACATGCAATCAATATAAAAATTTCTTAATGACATATTTTGCCTTCTTTTTTTTTCTATTAAGTCTCCAAAATCCAATGTGTTTTGCATTGACAGCACAGCCCAGTTCAGCTTGGTCCCATTTCAAGGACTCAAAGGCCACTTGTGGCCAGTGGTGACCGTACTAGACAGTGCAGGTCGGAGGGAGTTTACTGAAGGGTGGGTTGGGGACTGGCCAGAAAATGCAGCTGTGAAACTGGAAATTCCTGGAAGGAACAAGGCAGAGTTTCCGTGTGGGGAGAGGCAGGGAGCAGCAATCAGGCTACTTAGGGGCCAGCTTGGGTGTTCCTGCTCTGTAGATCATTTCAGTGGAATGGGAGCAAAGCATGAGCTATATAGATTGAGTGACTGTTGTATGTCCGGAGGTGTTCAGGTGCTGGCGGTAAAGAAGTGCATCAGTTAAGACAATTAGACTGCCCCTTGGAGCTCACCATGGAGCGGGGAGAGACAGAAATTAAACAACTGCTGAAAGAGATAAAGAAACGTAATGATAATGGAGAGAAGTGTGGCGAAGGGGAAATGCAGGGTTCTCTAGCAACATGGAGATGGCAGGGGTGGTGGCGCCGGGGACCGGCGATGAGGACCACCGCCTGCTTCAAGGTCACATCAAGAGATGAAGCTGAATCAGAAAAAATAATCAGAGGTGGTCGGATCTGACAGCTATTACGTTGAACCTTATGAAATTGCCATTTAGTGTATCAAAAATTGATGAAAATCAGTAATTTCATAGGACTTAACGTAATATGTAGGGCATAGAATGGATTGGAGATTCTTAGCTTGGGGCTCAAGGATGGGCTTGAATTGGGCTCTATTTCTAGCGAGGGTGTCCGCAGCCCCCATAAACTCTACCAAGGGACCTGTGATCCCTCCATCCCGCAAAGCATCAAAACTTGACCCGCCGCCCAAAGAGGCTGAATTTCTCCAGTCACACAGCCCAGAGGGAGGAGGGGCTGAGGGGCTGCCCGGGGATCCCGCCGCTCTGTCTCGCTCCCGGGCCGAGCCGTGTTGATTGTCCCCTCGCGGCGCCCGGAAGCGACCCTCAGTAAACAAAGCCTTGTGTGGGCGCAGCCCCAGCTGCCCGGGGAGCGCTGTCCAGCCCTAGTGGGGCGGGGGAGGAATGTTGTGAATGAACCCAGGACCCGCCCCGAAACTCCGCTTAAGGCCGGCGCCGGGGGGTCTCCTCCCACTGTGATTGGCTTCCGGCGTCCCGTGATTGACAGCGCTGCTCGCTGAGCGCCCTGATTGAGTAGTCCCGAAAAGACAGGCAGTGCATACAACGAATGAACAGCGGCGACTTGTAGACGGATCTGGCGGTGCAGCCAATGGCGGAGGAGGGCCTTGGAGGCCGAAGGGGGGCCAATGGAGACGGGCTGTGGGGGCGGGACGACGGCGGAGGATAAAGCGGAGGCCGAGGCAGCTTCATTGTTGTGAAGGGTCTTAAAGGGGCCGCATCACCCCGCCGGCCCGGGGGTGGGTGCGGCGCGAGTCCCGGGGCGGCCGAGCGCGGACGAAGGACAGGAAGGCGGGCAGGGGTCGCGGGAGCCGGTGAGGCGGAGTAGGCGTCGGACCGACCCCCCCCTACACACAGGCCCCGCCCCGGCCCCGGCCCGGCCGGATGGACCCCCCCGCGGCCAAGCGGAGCCGGGACTGCCCCGCGGGACCGGAGGAGCGCGACGCCGGGGCCGGGGCAGTGCGCGGCCGGAGCCGACCCGAAGCGCTGCTGGACCTCAGCGCCAAGCGAGTAGCCGAGAGCTGGGCCTTCGAGCAGGTGACCGAGGAGTGCGGTGGGGAGGGACCCACTCCCAGCCCCGTCCCCGACATACCTTCTCCCCCTGTCCAGATTCCAGCCTTCGGACCTGCCTCCATCGGAGACACCCCCAGAGATCTCCTCCAAGATCCTTAACTCTGCCCGAGACATTCCCTCATCCTCCCATTTCACTCCTTCAAACCCTATGACCCACCCCCATCCCTTCCCCAGCAGCTCTGCCCTTCAGCCCACAAGACCCAGGGGTTCCCTCAGTGCCCCAGATCCCAACTCGGGACACTTTTTCTCCTCCTGCCCCATGGTCCTCTCACAACCCTGGGTACCTCTCTTTTCCCACCTTATCCTCATCCCCCAATTAGGGCACCCCATTCAATCCTCACTCCTCTCTCCAACTCCTACAGCCCGCCCCCACTTGGGAACAGAGCAGATCTCAGCACCTAGAGACTCCAGATGTCTGTCCTACACCCCCAGTAGAGGACTCCCCCACTTATATAGATCCCAGCCCCAAGGGATTCTGTCTCCAATCCCTGCCTCCAGCCTCTAGAACCCACCTGTCCCATGGGGACCCCCTTCTTCTCCTGCAGATCCTGCCCTCAGGCACTAACACTCACACACCCCTCAGTAATTCTGGGACTACCTCTCACCTGGGGCTGCCCAGCCCCTCCTGGCTGGCTGCAGAAATTACTCCATCGTCAGAGTCCCCCCTCCCCATTACCCCATGCTCACTCTCCCCTTGCCCCCCAGCCATCCCAGTCCTTCCAGAGTTTGGCAGCAGGTGTGGGGCCTGGGTCTCGGTACCTGGACAGGTGCACCTGGAATCCTGCCCCTATAACTTCTGGGGGGCCCTGCCAGGATGCCCCAGGGCTGGGCAAAGGATGCCCCCTTTCCCAGCCTCAGTGTGGGTCCCCAAGGAGCTGGCGTTGTGGCCAGGACCTGACCAAGCCTTCCTTAGCCCCCACAGGCTCTGTCCTCTGGCTTGGGGGGGCTTTCTTTGCTCCCTGGCCTCTCCAGAGTTAGTGAGTCTGCTGCGACTGATGGGTCTGGGCCAAGTGTGGATGGGGCGGGCTCTGATTCATGGCCTGGAAAATCCCTCCTTAGTCATCTGCCAACTGTCCCCGAGGCCTGAGCCAGTCACTGGTCCTCCCACTTCCCTTTCAAACCTAGGACTGGGAGCTCTGAAAGGTCCCTGCCCCTTCATTGTGTGTGAGACCCCCAGAGTAATCCTAAAACCTTCTCCAGGGCTCCCATGTACCTGCCCTGGGCAGGTCTGGCCCTAGGAAAGCTCTTGCCCCGTAGAAACTCATGGAATCCTCTGCAGCCTTTTGGGAGTTGTTCTCCTTCTTTGAGGAAACTGGGGCACAGAGAGGTTGAGAAACTTGCCCAAGGACACTCAGCCAGTGAGTAGCAAGCCTGGATTGGAACGCAGGCTCAACCAGATCAGTTCATTGCCCAGAGCCCCCAGGGGTGGGCAGGACACCCCTCCCTTCCTGGGAACCCTTAGAAGCTGGAACAGAGAGCCTGTCTTGGGAGCTGGAGCTCACCAGCTGTGGGACCCTGAACAAGTGAATTCACTCTGCCTCTGAACCTCAGATTCCCCAGGCTGCAAAAATATTGGATTGTTGCTATGAGAATAAAGGGAAATCGCACACATAAAGCATTTAGCACAATGTAGGCTAAGAACATGTAGGCCTAATCACTGGTCTTCTTATCATTTTTGTCTTCCTTCCTCGTCCCCCCCTCAAAGCCTGAGAGGTGAGACTACCTTACATTAGGACCCTGAGAACTGACATCCCTGAGGGAAGCAGCAGAAAGTTCCAGAACACTAGCAATAGGCCAGGTGTTATTGTAAGCACTGTACATATATTAATGCATATGTAATACTCATGACACCCAGAAGGCAGGTGTTCTTAACATCTTCTTACACTCGAGAAAAACCAAAGCTCAGAGAGGCAAAGTGACTTGCCCAAGGTCATACTACTTGTAAGCGGCGAAAAGCCAGGATTCAAGCGCCAGGGTTTCTAACACACCGGGCCTTCCCACAGGTTGAGGAGCGGTTCTCCCGGGTGCCAGAGCCGGTCCAGAAGCGCATCGTGTTCTGGTCGTTTCCACGCAGCGAGCGGGAGATATGCATGTACTCATCACTGGGCTACCAGCCCCCGGAGGGCGAGCACGATGCCCGGGTGCCCTTCACCCGTGGACTGCACCTGCTACAGAGCGGGGCCGTAGATCGTGTGCTGCAAGTGGGTGAGTGCCTGCCCCATACCCCTGCCAGGGAGGCCAGGGGGTCCAAAGCAGGCGTGGAGGGCTGGGGGAGGTTCCAAATGTCAGGCTTTGATGCCCAGGGAGGGTTGTACAAGATATTATGAGCTCAAGATCAGGGATCTGCCTCGACCTCAGTCAGCTTAGTTGGGGCATAGGAGTAGAGGTGGTAGGATAGGGAGGAGAGCAGGGAAGAAGGCAGGGCCGAGGCAGTGGTTTTGAGGAGTGATTGTAAACCAGAAGTGAGAGGAGGTTCCAGACCTCAGACAGAGGGGCCCAGGGATGCTCTGGGTCCAAGGTTTAGAGCCAGAGGTAAGAATGATCCTAGACCTCAGGCTGCAGCGTCCTCGGTGAGAGTGGCAAAGTTTTAGAGCCAGTGATGAGAGACAGTTTTGGACGTCAGGCAGAGAGACTCAGGTGGAGGTTGGGTTCAGAGGTTTAGGAACGGTCTCAGACCTAAGGCAACGAGGCTTCCGTGGGGTCTAGGGTGGAAGCTGGGGATCATCTGTGAGGAGTGGTCTGAAACCCCAGGCAGCAGGGTCCAGGTGAGGGGAAGGGATGGAGGTTTAGAGCTAGCGATGAAAGATGATTCTAGACCTCAGGCAGCAGGGCTCAGAAGGGAACCAGTAGAGGTTGAGCCAGAAGGCAGGTAAGCCCTGGAATGCCATACCTCCCATGGGGGCAGGTCATGTCTCCCAGCTGGAGGCAGGGGCTCAGCCAAGATGACCCTCTCTGAACCCTGTCAGCCTGGGGGCCCCCTTGCCTGGACATGACCCAGCCGGCCACAGGCTCGGCCACCTCCAGCCGGTATGAGGAAGCCGCCGTCTCCCTGCATGACGCAGCCAGGGCCAGCTGGGGCCTGAGCTGCCCAACCAGTCGGATGAGCCTGGCATCTGGGCTCCCCAGGGGCCAGGGAGGGGTGGGGGGTGATGGGGTGACCTGGCCCCTGGACGGCCACATCAATCCCTCGCCCCCCAAGTATCTTTGGTATCTTCCCAGGAAGTGACAGGGCGCCTGGAGCCTGGGCTGTACCCACGATTACCCAAGGGCTAAGAAAATCATCTTCAACAACATCGCTGTAATAATATTATTCAGAATTAGAAGACGAACAAACATTTATTTAGCACTTACTATCTGCCAGCAGTGTTCTAAGCACTTGCCAATATTAACCCATTTCATCCTCATTACAAACGCATGACGAGGATGTTACTGTTTGTTCCCATTTCACAGATGTGGACACTGAGGCACAGCAAGGTTAAGTGACTTGTGCTAGGTTACTCAGCTGGGATTTGCACCTGGTCTTGCTGTGCACCATGGAAAAGACTACCCATCTTTGGGGTGACACAGCAGTGACAATTTGGTTTTGGTCTTAGGGTTCCACCTGAGCGGAAATATCCGGGAGCCAGGGGGCCCTGGAGAGCCCGAGCGCCTTTACCATGTCTCCATCAGCTTTGACCGCTGCAAGATCACATCCGTGAGCTGCGGCTGCGACAACCGAGACCTCTTCTACTGTGCTCATGTGGTGGCCCTGTCGCTGTATCGCATTCGGCATGCCCGCCAGGTGGAGCTGCGGCTACCCATCTCCGAGACACTCTCCCAGATGAACCGGGATCAGCTGCAGAAGTTCGTGCAGTACCTCATCAGTGCCCACCACACCGAGGTGCTGCCCACTGCTCAGCGCTTGGCGGACGAGATCCTCCTCCTGGGCTCCGAGATCAATCTGGTGCATGGTAAGGGCGCACCAAGGTCTGATGGGGGGCAGCGAGGCCCCAGCTCACAGCCATCTCACTTGCTGTGCCACAGGCATTTATCACAGCATCCAAAGGTACCCCTGACCAAGGAATTCCCTTGTGGTCCAGTGGTTAGCACTCGGTGTTTTCACTGCTGCGGCCCAGGTTCAATCCCTGGTTGGGGAACTAAGATCCCCTAAGCCACGTGGTGCAGGCAAAAAAACCCCAAAGGTACCCTTGATCCATGAGCAGGGGTGGGGGAGCACCACTGCCTGAGGTCAAGATCACACACCTCAGCAATTATACTCCAATAAAGATGTTATAAAAAAAAAAAAAAAGGATCACACACCTCAGTAAGCGGCAGATCCTGGATTTGATCTGGCCCTGGGCAGATGAATGGTCAAGAAATCAGCCAGTGGGAAGATCCAGCCCCAGGGTGGGGGTGTCTCAAGATCACAGGAGCAGGCCTGAGTATGGGCGTGTGGAGGTCATAAGGAGTATGTGTGGACATTAGTGGGTGTCAGAGGTGGGATAGGGTAGGAGATAGACCAGGTGTTATGCGTTCTGGGGTGGTTTGGAGCTACAGGTGTTGCTTAACTATAATGATGGGAGGATGGAGTAGGATGGTGGGTGAGTAGACGGATGCATAGTGGGTGGAGGCATGAATGGATATTTGAGGGTGGCGATGGGTGGATATAGAAGGTGTTCATGATGGGGTGTTGTGGTGAACTGTTGGTGTGGAAAAATGGATGGAGTGAGTGGATGGGTGATTTACTAGGATGGTAGGTGAATAGGGAGTTGGTGGTAATTGGTGGTAGGGTTAGATGGGATGGGCTTTGATTGGGGAGTTTGAGGTAGTGGACAGATGGGGTTGGTGGAAGACTGGAAGGGCCAAGGGGTGCATGGATTGAGGGTGAGTTGATGCGTGCATGAATGTTCTTATGTGAGGACTAACATGGTGGATGGATCGAGTAGGTGGGTGTTTTGTGTAGGATGTATGGATGGACCAATGGGCTGGTGGGTGTTTGGGGAGATACCTATGAAGGGTGGTTGGTGGGGAAAGAATAGATGGAAAGTTTGGGTTAATTGGATGGATGGATAGAACAGTTGTGTAGGTCAGTGGATGAATAGGTCAGTGGGTATTTTGAGTGGTTAGTACAGATGAGTTGGAAAGACAAATAGGGGTGGGTAGGTGGATGGATGGCCTGGTGGGATGGGTATATAGATGTGAGTAGGTGGGAGTTACGGGCGGGGTGGATGATGGACTAACGGGGTGGGTAGGTGTGCTAAGGGTTACGATGTGTGGATGGAAGGATGCATGGCATGGCATGGGGGTGTGGATAGATGGTTGAGTGGTTTAACTGGATGGGTAGGTGATGGTTGGGGTAAGATGATGGGTGGATGGGTGGATGGATGGGTGGGTTTTCAGGTGGGATGGATGGGATTCTGGGATGGGTTGGGTGATTTGAAGGACTGGATGACAGACACCCCCTCCCCCCAGCCCCAGCCTCAGCTTTCCCTCCCTCCCCACAGGTGCCCCAGACCCCACGGCGGGCGCGGGCATCGAGGACGCCAACTGCTGGCACCTAGACGAGGAGCAGATCCAGGAGCAGGTGAAGCAGCTGCTTTCCAACGGCGGCTATTATGGCGCCAGCCAGCAGCTGCGCTCCATGTTCTGCAAGGTGCTGGCTGGGCGGGGACAGCGGGGCGGGACTAGACTGCCAGGTGCTGGAGCCCCCTTCCCTCCTCACCGTGTGGTCCGGCGCAGGTGCGGGAGATGCTGCGAATGCAGGACTCCAATGGCGCGCGTATGCTGATCCTCATGACCGAGCAATTCCTGCAGGATCCGCGCCTGGCCCTGTGGCGGCAACAGGGCGCCGGCATGACGGACAAGTGCCGCCAGCTGTGGGATGAGCTGGGTAAGTCCCAGACCCCGGAGTGCGGCAGGCACCCAGGCTTGCCCACCTGAGATTAGGGTCTGGCCCGTGAATCCTTCCTCATTCATTAGCACCGCCAATGTACGAGGCACTGTACTGAGCGCTGGCACTACAGCAAGAAATCAGAGAGATTAGATACCTGTCCTCAGAGAGCTGACACCTAGTAGGGCAGACGGACAAGAAAATCCCACAAGCCCATTAGACCAGGGGTCAACACCTTTTCCATAGGGCCAGACAGTTAATAGTTTTGGCTTTTCAGGCCATTTGGTTTTTGTCGCTGTTACTCGATTTTATCTGTTGTAGCAGAAAAGCAGCCACAGACACACGTAACTAAGTGGGTGTGGTAGCATTCCAATAAAACTGTATTTACAGACACTATTTATTTATTTGAATTTCATATCATTTTCACAAGTCACAAAATATTCTTTTTATTTATTCCCCACCCCCTCCACCATTTAAAAATGTAAAAATAAATCTTAGCTTACGGGCCATTCAAAAACATGTGGCGGGTTCGATTTTCTCCACGGGTGGTAGTTTGCTGACCCCTGTGATAAATGGTGATAAGTGCTATAGAAAAAAAAATTTTTTTGCAAAAGGAGTCTAGTAGCCTGGGTTTGAGTCCTAACTTCTGGCTTCCCAGAAGCCAGACTTTGAGCAAGTGATTTTACCTCTCTGGACCGTAAAGTGAAGAGATGATGAATTGCACCCTCAGGCCGGAGGTGAGGGCTGAGCAGAGACCAGTGCCCAGCACACAGCGGGCACTCCATAAGCACGTGCTGCTCCTGTTGCGTGAATGTTGAGCCTCCCCCGTGCCCACATTTGCTGCCCTCTCTCCCCAGGGGCCCTGTGGGTGTGCATCGTCCTGAGCCCCCACTGCAAACCAGAGGAGCGGACAAGCTGGCTCCAGCTGCTTAGCAAGTGGGACAAGCTGGACGTGTGCCCGCTGGAAGAAGGCAACTACTCTTTTGATGGGCCCAGCCTGCAGCCCACCGTAGCCCTCAGCCCAGGTAGGAGAGGGGACCCCGCCACTCCCCCCAACAAACCATCACTACTGCCTGTGGCCCAGCCACCCCATCATGGCGCTCTGGGGGGAAATGGAGGCAGGGCAAGGGGGACCAGCCCTTGCCTGCCTCCCAGCCAGGAGGGAATACCCAGGGCAGGGGCAGCAGGCAGCCCGAGGGATAGCGATGTGAAATACTTAAGATGCCTATAGTTCTGGGCTGGTCTCCTGACTCAGTCTCCTTCTGGCCATGGAGGCAGGAATCGGGCAGGGGGTAGGGGAAACAGATAGAAAAGGAAACAGGTATTGAGAAGAGAGAGACAAGTAAAGAGAGGCAGAGATGGAGGGAGAGAGGGAGAGGGAAAGAGATAGAGAAGGAGAGAAAAAAATGGAGTGTGGAGGGAGAAAGATGGACAGACATTCACAGTTGTTCAAGATCAGTTGTCCATTCATATGAAGGAATATCTCCACTGACACACACACACACACACACACACACACACACACACACACACACACACCTTTAAAAGGCTGCTGGAAGGATTTGGGGAGATAACACACACTCATCGCTTCACCCGGAGCCTAGCACCAAGCTGGCACTCAGTGGGGCAGAGCTGACCAGCGCCTGACTGCTAGGGCCCCCCTCATGGGGCTGCATTTGGGCGCCTCTCCCACAGGCCCAGAGGAGGAGGAGGAGGAGGAGGAGGAGGTGGAGGCTGCAGGTTCCCGCCACACCGTGTTTGGCCGCGCCCTGCAGGCTGGGTCGCTGCACTGGAGTGACGCCCACCTGCAGAGGATCCTGGCCAGCGACTCCTACGGCCCCAGCCTCACAAGCAACGGGGGTGGTGACAAGCCAACCTTTGACCCCCAGGGCCGCCCACTGTGGCTGGGCGAGCCCTTCCCCACTGCCTGTGCCCGTGTGGACACCCTGAGGGCCCACGGATACCCCCGCCAGGCCCTGCGACTGGCAGGCGCCATAGTCAACACACTCCGGCTGCAGCGGCGACATCAGCTTGAGACCTACAAGCAGCAGAAAAAAGGTGGGCACCAATATTATCATCATGTCCTGGCGCTGCAGACACAAATGCCAACAGCTGGGGGCTGTGGCAACCTGGAGAGTCTGTGGGTACAACAGGAAAACAGACCACTCTAGGTGTCTTGAGCAGAAAGGAATTTAATGCAGGGATTGAGGGCTCACAAAACCACCGAAAGGGCTGCAGGACTGAAGGTCAGGGAAGCCCCTGCTTGGCTTCACACACTTGGACTTCAGAAGCACAGGAAGTTCAGCAGGCTGTAGCCCTCACAGGGCGGCAGGGCAGTTCCCAAGAGGACAACCCAGAACCTGCTGGCAAACCTCATGTCTGTGCCCTGCAGACAGCCACACACCTGCTCACAGCTACTGCAGGAGAGTAATAGCCTCATTCTCTCCCACCTTCCACACCTCACACAAAGAAGTCTAGGAAATGTAGTTTCTATAGATCTAGCCATGTGCCTTTCAGGAACATGGACCCAGTGTGGCCAGATCTTCTGATTTTTCAAGAGAAGCAAGAAATCCAGATTATCTAATGTGGAATTTACTGATTTTTTTCAATATGGGCAACAATTTGAAAATTGTATTAGGAAAAACAAAAACTCACACTGTATTGGCCCAAAAAAGGACACGTTTGTGGACTAGATATGGGGGGACAGGAGAGAGGCTACCAGTTGTGTTCTCTGGGTGATGGAGTTGAACTGATGGGTCAGTTACCAGAAAATTGAACACAGGGTGTAATGGGGGAGAAATGGGGGCATTGGGATCTGAGCAGACCCCTGACCTAGCCTCGAGGCATAGGGTTAGCCCCCCAGAGGAGGCGAGAGCTAAGCTGAGATCTTAAGGATGTTTAGGAGTTTCCCAGGAGAAGGGGAGGGAGCAACAATGTTCCAGTTAGAAGGAACAGCATGGGCAGGAGCCCAGAGGCAAGGGAGAGCACGGCTTGTGGGAGGAGATTGGAGGATGGGCTTCCAGGTGGGGTGGGTGACCACCTCAGGGAAACTTTCATATCAGTCCTTGGGAGCCCTGAAAGCTGGCTGGGCCTGAGAGGTGGGAAGGATCAAGGGTTATAAGGAGGGGAATGACACTGGTTGGATGTTTTAGAAAGCACCCAGTTTAGCCAGGCCTGGGTCTGGGTGTGGGACAGGAGGCCAGGGCCGTGGAGGTGAGAGCTGCTGCAGAGCTCAAGGGGCAGAGAAAAGGGTGCTGGGTGGGTAGATGGTGAGTGGGCACTGGGAGGTTGGGCTTGGGGTTCAGGGAGAGGAAGCCCCCCCTGGGGGCTTGGTGGAGGGGGGCTGGGCATTGAGCTCTCTCTTCCTACCTGCAGAGCTACTGCAGAAAGGCTCCACCTGCATCACCAACATGGAAGGATGGGTGGGCCACCCCCTGGACCCCATTGGCTGCCTCTGCAGGGCACTCTTGGAGGCCTGTCACCTAGAGGAGGAGACCCTTGCCATTTACCCAGGTACCCACACTGGGGACCCCTTGAGGAGGTGGGAAAATCACCACCTCTTGGCCATGCCCCCTTGCCCAGTACCCCTAGAAAGTGAGGCCACGCCCTTACACTTGGCCATGCCCCTACACTTGGCCACACCCTTCGGCCAGTGCCAGGTGCCAAGAGGCTTAGCTTCTCCTGAAGGTGAGGCCACCATAGGCCTATCTGCTGTTGGAAGGTGGGCCCCACCCCCCGGTGTGTGCGGAAGCAGCTGGGCTCTCCCTAAACCTCCCCCCCACCCCACACACAGTGTCCATGTTTAAGGTCAAGGACCACCGGAGTCCCAGGAAAAGGGGTTCCCCTCTAGCCGCCCTGGTGTCCTTCTCCCACAGACTCAGGCCCTGAGAAGCGGAAGGTGGCCTACCAGCACGTCCCGGTGCCCGGGAGCCCTGGGGAGTCCTACTTGGCAATGGCACTAGAGGTGGCACTGCTGGGCCTGGGACAGCAGCGGGCCCTGCCCGAGGGGCTGTATGCCCAGGACAAGGTGGTACGCAACGAGGAGCAGCTGCTGGCCCTGCTGGAGGAGGTGGAGCTGGACGAGCGGCTGGTGCAGGTGCTGCGCAAGCAGGCGGGACAGCTGCTGGAAGGTGAGGCCCCACTGCTAGCCTGGCCGTTCCTTAAAGATAGGGTCCCGCCTCTGTACTGTAGTGGCCTGGTTGTTGCTGGATCGGGAGACCCCGCCCCTAGCTCCACCTCCTTGTCCTTACTGTCTTTCCATACCCTGGCAGTTCCTAAAAGGTGAGCGCCAGACCTTGGCCCCGCCCCCAGCAGTGCTGGCAGCCAATAACGGCTTCGAGTGATGAGGCCCCCCCCACCCCCTGCCCACTTTGGAGCCAATGAGCCTAGTCACTGATGCCCAGCTAGACTTTGATTGGCTCTGCCCACGGTCCTGCCTCGTGAGGCCCCTCCCCTACTACAAAGGGAAGCTGGCTTGGCCACACCCCTGGAGCAGGTGCAGCCCCACCTCCACCCTCTGGCCCCACCCTGCATCTGAGTCCTGCCCCCTATCCAGGGGTGCCCAGGGTCTCTTTTCTGTGGATTTTCCAGTGCTTGTCTCAGTCTTAGCCCTGTGCTCCCTCCCCCGGGACCTGTCTAGCCCCAGTCACTCTATCCTGGGTCTGCCCATCCCACGCTCAGAGCCTGGGGTGTGGGGAGACCTGGGGAGGGGCCATGCAAGCCCACACCCGGAGGCTGATCTCAGGCTGCCCCTGCAGGGGGTCCTTTCAGTGGCTTTGGAGAAGTGCTGTTCCGGGAGAGCGTGCCCATGCACGCCTGTGCCCGCTACCTGTTTACTGCACTGCTGCCCCACGACCCCGACCTGGCCTACCGCCTCGCGCTGCGAGCCATGAGGTGAGGAGAGGCAGCTGGGAACTCCCACTGGGCCGGACTGGATTGGGGGATGGGAGGCTACTGGGAGCCCCATCCTTCTGCCTGAACTCACAGCTTGGTTCATTCAGCCTCCCTCATCCGGGCATTCCAGACTGCCCTGTGCTCTTGATTACACATTAGAAATGTGTCATATTATTTTGGATTTGAGAAATATCCACATGACACAGAATTCAGAGTCCTTTTCTAGGCAGGTTTGTCCCAACTTACCCAAAGCTCTCTGGAGGCAAGCAGTGTTACCACTTTCTTATCTATACTGCAAGAGTCCATATTTCTGCAAACCCATAATCTGAAAATTAAAAGTTGGCTCTCCTTTACGCCATGACACATCCTGCACGTATTCTTTGCACCTTGTTTTCACTGAACATTTGCATCTTAAAAGCTATATCCTGTCACATAGCGTGTGAACCACTGCAGGGATACACCAGGAAAAAACCAATCTGGAGCTGATAGACATTTACACTGTTTCCAAAAAGATGTTGCAATGAATAACCGGGTTATTTCCCATGTGCAACAGCAAATCATAGAAGCAGAATTTTAAAAGGCCCCGTCTATAGTGAACCATGTCCAGCAGATAAATTGAAATCTGTCCCCCATCCTCTGATCCTTTTCTTCAGAGGCACCTATTAACAATTTGGAGTGCATTTTTCCAGAATATTTGGAAAGAATAATCTGTTAAGAGCCATGATTTAGAGAACACTCTTTCATGTGCTAGACTTTTTTCTAAGCCAGTGCCAGCAAATTACAGCCCACGGGCCAAATTTGGCCCGCTGCCTTGTTTTTGTACAGCCCATGAGATAAGAATGGTTTTTGTATTTTTAGATGTTTGGAAAAAAATCAAAACAATATTCTGTGACACATGAAACGTATGTGAAACTCAAATTTCAGCGTCCAGAAATAAAGTTTTATCGGCACAGAGCACCATTCACTCATTTCCTTATTGTCTGTGGCTGCTTTTACACAACAGTGACAATTGTGACAGAGACCAAATGGCCCACAAAGCTGAAAATATTGGCTGTCCAGCCCTGTGCAGAAAAAGGTGCTGACCCCCCTGATCTAAATCTGTGACTCACATAGTGAAATAAGTATGTTTACCCCCATTTTACACATAAACAGGCTTAAGGTGTGTCCCGAATTATGTAGCAATGTCATTTAGATATTTGGAACCAGGATAGTCTTGACTCCTATTCCATGCTATTGATTACATTTAACAGCTTAGAAAAACTTTCTTAGCACAGAATGCATGTAAACAGTGAGCTGCTGAACAAAATATCTTAGGGGGGACATTGAGTCATTCAACAAACATTTGTTGTTTACCTGCTGTGTGTCAGGCATTGTCCTGGTGCTGGAGAGGCAGTGTCGGTGAACCAAATAGTCAAAAATTCCTGCCCTCATGGAGCTGCCCTTGTAGTTAGGGAGAGACAGTAAATAAATTTATAGGTAAACTATGTTGTATGTCAGATAGTGACATGCAAGAAAGGGGTGGAAGGAGTTGGGAGTAGGAAGTTGCACTCTCCCATGTGTTGGGCATGTCAGGGAAGAGCTTATTGAAAAATATTTGAGCAAAGACCTGAAAGAGGTGAGGGGGAGTCACAAGAATGTCTAGGGGAGAGTGTTCCAGGCAAAGGGAACAGTTCGTGCAAAGGCCCTGAGGTAGGGCTGTGCCTGGTGGTATGTGAGGGATGTCAAGGGGAACAGTGACTGGAGCAGAGTGAGCAAGGGGTGGGACCACAACAGGACACAAATAATCCCCTTACCTCTTTATCAGCCCTTGGTGCGTGAATAGAGCATCATTTATTTAATCGACCCCACAGTGATGGGTATAAACAACACTGCAATGAACATCTTTTTTTTTTTAAATTTTTATTGGAATATAGTTGATTTACAATGTTGTGTTAGTTTCAGTTGTACAGCATAGTGAATCAGTTATACATATATCAATACATATATCCACTCTTTTTTTTGATTCTTTTCCCATATAGGTCATTACAGAGTACTGAGTAGAGTTCCCTGTGCTATATGGCAGGTCCTTATTTATCTATTTTATATATGCAGTGAACATCTTGAACATACATCCTCCATCTTTTTGGATGCCCAGGGATTTGCTGGCCTAGGAGGGTAGGCTCTGGCTGAGGCAGGAGGCCTTTCTCTCCTAGAGAGGATGGAGACTCCAGCCTTGTCTCAGGGCAGGGCTGCTTCTCTTCTCACCCCAGGCTGCCCATACTGGAGACAGCGTTTCCAGCTGGAGAACCTCACGGCAACCCACTGGATTCCATCGTGAGCAACCGCTTCCCCCGCTGGTTCATCCTCGGCCACCTGGAGACCCGCCAGTGTGAACTGGCCTCCGCCATGCTGACCGCCGCCAAGGGTGAGGACAGCGGCTGCCCCCTAACCCCGTCCCCATGTCCTCCTTTACCTTACTCCCCTCCCTCCTTTCCCTCATTCCTTCCTGCCTACCTTTATCCTTTTACCATATCCCACCCACAGTTTTCCTTAAGCGCGTTCTTTTTTGGCCACCCCACACAACATGTGGGATCTTAGTTCCCCAACCAGGGATCAAACCCGCACCCTCTGCAGTGGAAGCGTGGAGTCTTAACCACTGGACTGCCAGGGAAGTCCCTCCTTGAGCACTTTCTATATGTACCAGGCACTGTCCCAGGTGCTGAGCTTGCAGCACCGAACCAAACTGTCCCAAATCCTGTGCTCTGTAGTGTTAATTCTAGTGAGGGCAGACAGACAATAAATAAGGTAAAGAAGATAGTTACGCAGTGAGAGGTAATAAGTGATAAGGAGGGGAATAAAGCAGGTTGACACTTAAGCCAAGACATGAAGGTGAAGGTGGAGTCATGCCAGTATCTGGTGTCTTAGCTCAGCTGCTGTAACAAAATACCATAGACTTGGTAGTTTAAACAACAGGAATTTATTTTCTCACAGTTCTAGAGACTGGAAGTTCAAGATCAGGGTGCCAGCATGGTCAGTTCCTGGTGAGGGCTCTCTTCCTGGCTTACAGACAGCTGCCTTCTCACTGCGTCCTCACATGGCAGAGAAAGGGAGAGCTCTGGTCTTCTGCTCTACTTATAAGGACACTAATCCCATCCTGGGGGGTCCTAGCCACATGGCCTCATCTAAGCAAAATTACCTCCCGAAGGTACTATCACGCTGGAGGGTTAGAGCTTCAATATATGAATTTTGGGGAGGACACAGTTCAGTCCATAGCATCTAGGAAGAGCATTCCAGGCAGAGGGAACAGCCAGTGCAAAGACCCTGATGCTAGACTGTGCCTGGTTATGTTTGAGGAACAGAGAGGAGTCTGATGTGGCTGGAGCAGAGTAACAGAATTGTAGGATCTGGGCCAATGATAATAATAGTAATAAAAGCTCACATTTGTGTAACTCTTGCCGTGTTAAGGCTTTTACAAGTATAGGCTCACTGCAGCCCTGTGAGACACATACCATTGCATTAGTATTACCCTTTGTACAGATGGGGCAGCCAAGGCACAGAGAGGTGAAGCGACTTGCTCAAGGTCACACAGCTTGTGAGTGGCAGGGATTTGAACCCAGGCATCTGGGTCCAGAATCGGTGCCCTTGACAATTAGGGGTCCCGTGGGTCCCTGGGTGGCTTCCTCCCACTGGAAAGGAGGGGGCAGAGGAGAGAAAAAGGGGAGTGCCAAGAGTGGTCCAGGTCTTCATAGAACCATTGCCAGGTCCCTGACTGTCCACATTCACACATTTGCACATGTGTACAGGAACCAGTGTGAGCAGGTCAGGCAGCAGCAGGGGCTGGTGCTGGGTATGCCCACAATATCCTCTGTCCCTCCCCCCGACCCCAGGAGACCCCAAGTGGCTGCACGCAGTACTGGGCTCCATCCAGCAGAACATCCACTCTCCAGCCTTGCTCTTCAAGCTGGCGCAGGACGCCTGCAAGACTGCCACGCCGGCCAGCGCACCACCGGACACCACACTGCTGGGCATTGCGCTGGAGCTTGGCCTGCAGGTGACTGGCCGCAGGGAGGATGGGGGCAGGGGGCTGCTGCCTGAGGGCCGGCCAGGTGAGGGCCACTTGGGGGTGGGACCTGAGTGTGACGTCTGCCTCTAGGGGCGGGGTCTGAGGGTAAGCATCGCCTCCGGGGGCGGGGTCTGAGGGTAAGCATCGCCTCCGGGGGCGGGGCCTGGATGTGAGCGGCACCTCTCGGGCAGGTCTACAGAGGAGCAGGGTCGGTGAGCAAGAGTCCTGAGAGTGAGGGAATGGAGTCACCAGTGAGGGTGGGGCCTATGAATGAGTGACTCAGTAGCAGAGCCTGAAGGTGAGAATCTACTTCTGGGGGTGTGGCTGAGGACAAGGAAGGGGGTCACGGAGCATGCAGGTGAGTGGACTGGCCATGAGAGGGCAGAACCTAAGGGTGCTGGCCTTGGGAGTGGGGCCTGGGGCTGGTGTGCCGTAAGAACCACGGGTGGGCGGAGCTGAAGCTGAGGGGGCAGAACCTGCCTGCAAGGAGCTTTCTTGGGGAAAGGGCCTGTAGGGGACTGCAGCCTAGAAGGAGGGGTCACACCGCTGAGGGGCGGGGCTTGGGAACAGTCCTGTGAGTGAAGATCCATCTCTGGAGGGTGGGGCCTGTGGTTGAAAGTCATGGAGGCGGGGCCTGCAGGTGACTGTCCAGGCCATCCTCAGGGGCCGGACGAGGGACAGTGCTGCAAGGGCAAGGCAGAGGCATGGTTGCAGCCTGAGGGGATAGACAGGTATGGGGCTCATGGGGGCGGGGCCTCAGACGGTGGCCAAAGTAAAATAACAGAATAAAGTACAGATTCGGGTGATACCTTCCCAGGTAGAACTGGCCAGCAAAGGGCTGGTGGGAGGCAGAATTGGCCTCTGAACAACCCCCTGAGGGGGGCGGAGCCATTGTGGGGGATATGTGGGAGTTGAGATAAGGGTGGTGCTTTAGGCAGGTGACCCACTATTTAGAAGCTTGCAGACAGGACCTGGGGATGGGGCCTCAGAAGAGAGGCCAGCAAGGAAGGTGCTTATTGGGGGTGGGACCTGAAGAAGGTGGGACCTGTAGGGCAGGTGCTTTGTTTGGGGCTGCAGGGGGAAATCTGCTGACAGGAAGCATGGAACTTTCCAGAGAGAAGGGGCAGGTTGGTTTGTCGTCCCAGGTAGGATCCATGGGGCCTCAGAATAACACCAACACTAACAGTAATGGCTGGCATCAGCTGAGCACTTCGAAGAAGTAGGCACCGTGCAAAGAGCTTTACCTACATACTTTCACTTAATTCTCACAACTCGATGAGGTGGATACTATTTTTATCTCCATTTTACAGATGGGGAAGCTGAGGTCCAGAGAGGTGAAGCCCCTTGCCCAGATTGTATGGCTCATTGATTCAGCCCTTAACTTCCAAGTTTCCCGGGGCCCTTAAGGATCCCCCACCCCCCTTCCACACGCCAGCCCTGGTTTGGGTGACCCCCTTCTCTACCCCTCCCCATCCCATGCTGCAGGTGATGCGGATGACCCTGAACACCATGACCTGGCGTCGGAGGGAGATGGTGCGCTGGCTGGTCAGCTGTGCCACGGAAGTCGGTGAGAGTCCCCAAGGGGACCCGCCACCCACCTCCCTGTGGAACTGGGCAGGCATGAGGGAGAAGCAGAGCCATTTCCCCAACTCCAGCCTGTGCTCAGGGCTAGGCCAGGAGGGAATGTTGGGAGGGGGGACCGAGCTGGACAAAGACCTGGAGTCTGGCTAGGCTAAAGTGGCTTGGAGAAGGGACAGTCCCTCCAATGTTTAGCCCCCCACCCCACCAGATCCCACCCAGCCCAGCTGCCCTCTCCTCCCTTGGAAAAGTAAAGTGAAGTTTCTGTCAAGCCAAGAGTGGCGGTAGAGGGGGTGCAGCTTTAGCCTTGGCTGGTGGGGATAGTAGGTCAGGGTAAACCCATGCACACAGGGTACACCCCTGTCCCATTCCTGACCAGTGTCACCCTGCCATCTCCCACAGGCCTGCAAGCCCTGATGAACATCATGCAAAACTGGTACTCCTTATTCACACCGGTGGAGGCAGCCACCATCGTGGCAGTGACGGGCACCACCCATGCCACGCTGCTGCGGCTGCAGCTGGACGCGCCCCGGCGGGAGGAGCTCTGGGCCTGCGCCCGCACCCTGGCCTTGCAGTGCGCCATGAAGGACCCGCAGAACTGCGCCCTGCCCGCCCTCACCCTGTGCGAGAAGAACCACGCGGCCTTCGAGGCGGCCTACCAGATCGTGCTGGATGCCGCAGCCGGAGGCCTGGGCCACGCGCACCTCTTCACCGTGGCCCGCTACATGGAGCACCGCGGCCTGCCGCTGCGGGCCTACAAGCTGGCGACGCTGGCCCTGGCGCAGCTCAGCATCGCCTTCAACCAGGACAGCCACCCGGCCGTCAACGACGTGCTCTGGGCCTGCTCGCTCAGCCACTCGCTGGGCCGGCACGAGCTCTCTGCCATCGTTCCCCTCATCATCCGCAGCATCCACTGCGCCCCCATGCTCTCCGATATCCTGCGCCGCTGGACCCTCTCAGCGCCCGGCCTGGGGCCCCTCGGGGCTCGCCGGGCTGCCAAGCCGCTGGGCGCCGACCGGGCACCGCTGTGCCAGCTGCTGGACGCGGCAGTGGCCGCCTACATCACCACCAGCCACTCTCGCTTGACGCACATCAGCCCGCGGCACTACGGCGACTTCATCGAGTTCCTGGGCAAGGCCCGCGAGACCTTCCTGCTGGCGCCCGATGGGCACCTGCAGTTCGCGCAGTTCCTGGAGAACCTCAAACAGACCTACAAGGGCAAGAAGAAGCTCATGCTCCTGGTGCGGGAGCGTTTCGGCTGAGGGGCAGCAGGCAGGCGGTGGGGACATCCGCCTTCGCCCCCGCTTCTGTGGCACCCGCCCTCCATCACGGGCCTCAACACTGGAGGCCTATGTGGCATTTCAGTATTAAGTCAGGGAAGGAGCCCGGCTGGAGCTGGGTGGTCTTGCCTGCCATCCCCTCCAAGCCCAGAAGGAGGTGGGAAGCAGGGGGTCGCATCCTGCCACATGCGTGCCTAGGGCACATGCGTGCCTAGCGAGTGTGCAAGACGCAAGGATCAGAAGCCATACCACCACCCAGAGGCCTGGAAGGGGGTGTGTGCTTGTGCAGCTGGTATGACCCCACCTTGAGCACCCCAAAAGCAATAGGCAAGCTCTCCCTCCCCAAACCCACAGGTCTGCCTTGGGCTGGGGTGGAGGAGCTGGGAGGCAGGACTTTCCAGAAACTGGCTCTCAAAGTCAATGTAGCAGACCCTCCCTGCAACCAACTCTGGGTGCCCGGAGGGCTTGTTTTGTGTTAGGGCATCTAAACTTTTGTACCCTCCCCTCACTGCCTCAGGGGTCCCACCCGCAGGCCTGCGCCCCCTACAGGCTGCCCAGCTGGGACCAATGGCTCACCCCCACTGAAGGATTTGAAGAGGCTTCAGGCCTCGGCCACATACCTCACCACCCATCCCGCCAGGACTCCCATTCCCTTGGGTGCCAGGGTCCCAGGGTGGGCTGGGGGCTCATTACTGTCCCTCCCCCTACCTGCTAGTCACTGGACATACAACTCAGGAACCGAGCCAGGCTCACACTGTCCTCCAAACCTGGTGTAGGGGGGGGATACAAGCGCAGGCAAGCCAAGGACCCCCCCCTCCCCCCGATCTAGAAAGGAAAGAGGCCAACATCTTAGCATTTTTTGGCCCTCTGTCTGTCTCTCTGTCTCTCTGTCTCCCGCTGATCCTCTGCCACCCTGCTCTGCCCTTCATCTTACTCCCCCTTCCCATATTTCTCTCCATCTAGCCTGTCTTTCTATTTGCATCCCCAAGTCCCAGCTGCTGTCTCTCTTTGGCCTCCCTTTCCCCTACCTTGACCCAGGGAGAAGGAGAGTGTCCCACCCCCCAATCACCCTCCTCTATCTTTTCTCCTCTTGTAATTAAGGACAAAGATTACCACATTTTGTAACTTTTTTTCTATTTATTGAACCATATATTGTATTTCCTTTTTTTTAAAGGTTGAACACAGTTTGTTCTTTTTAATTTTATTTTGAGACTAAGGCGTGTTCCGCCCCCCGCCCCATTGTGGCCCCCTGCCAGGGCCGCCTTTCCCCCGCCTCCCCCCACAGAAAATCTCCAGCCTCTTCTCTGGGTACAGCTTCAAGTGAGGGGTGCAATGGGAGCCACTGCTGGTTTCCTCCAGTGGTAACAATATGGATGATAGCAGACAGGGAGAGAGAGCTCACTATGAGCAAGCCGGGGGCTGACACCCGCGCTTTACACCTGTCATCTGTTACAACACCTGTCATAACAGCCCTATGAGTCGGTAGGATTAGCATTCCTATTTTACAGAGGAGAAAACTGAGGCTCCAAAGTTTAAGAAAGGGCACTCAGTTTTAGAAAGAGACAGAGCTAGATTTAGTACCTTGCTGGGGTAGGGCCACTGATTGCTCATCCCGGGCTGCATGGCCCATGCAGGGCTGGGAATGGCCACTAGGGGGTGCCCTGGTTCCAGCACTAGCTGTTGGAGTTGATTGCAAGTTTCTGAGCACGGGCGGTGGTGCGTGTCAGGTGCTGGGTGCCGCTGGGTGGGGAAGACACGCCCCCCAAAGGTGGGAACTCGGCTTAGACTAGGCCTTGGTGGGCGAGGTCAATGGGGGAGCGTGTCTGGGCTCCTACACCGCGGATGAGGCTCCCAGTCCCCAAATAGAGTGAGGGATCTGGTGGACGGCAAGAAGGCCCTTGGTTGCCTTCCTTTACTGGCTTCCTGTCTTTAGAGACTGACGGACAGAGGGACAGACTGTCTGGGTCACTGTCAGGGCCGGGGCAGGCGAGGACAGAGGCTTCCCGGAGGGGCGGGGCTCAGAGCGAGGCTGGGCGGAGCCGGCCGCTAGAGGGCGCCGGGGGGCCTGCGCGCAGCAGTGGGCGGGCCTTCGGTGGCGCTGGGCCTGGCGATTGGTTCTTGGCTCCTCCCTGCGCTGGAGGGAACCAGTTGGAGGCGGTCCCACCTCCTGCCCCGCCTCACGCATTCCCGCAGGTAAGTGCGGGGAGACCCCCCCCACCCCCCACCCCCACGCTGACCCGCACGCTCCTTAGTGCCGCCTGTAGGCCTGGGAGGGTAGGAGTGGCAGTTCTGAGCACTCTACATCAGCTTTGGCCCTTGTGGTCCCAGCTGCCTCCAAACATCCTCAGACCTGGGGTGCCCCGTACTGTGCCCCTCACCTCTCAAAGTCATCTACAGATAGATGTTTCCCACAGACCTAGGGCGCGACTCAGGTCCCAGTCACAGCCAGATGTCCCCCTTGGGCCCACATAAACACTTCAAGCCCAAGTTCCCCACCAGCCTTCTCAGATACCAGACATCCCAAATCTCACCCCCAGCCCAAGTTGTCCCTTACGTCTAAGTCATCCCCAAATGTCACTAGATCAAAACCTTCAGGTCCCAGGTATCCCCAAATGTCCAGTGTTTCCCTCAGGGTCACCCCCAGCCACCAGCTTAGATTGGGTCCCATTCTCTCCCACACCCGGCCCTGGATGTGGGGCATGCCTCATCATGATCCCATCTAAGTCCTCCAAGAACAGTCCTCCCTGTCACCACACCAACCCTGAAAGTCAGTCCCTCCAGCCCAGGGTTTCATGCGGGGTCAACACCCATCCCAAGGACACTCCTCAAGGTCACCTTTCCATGACAAGGGCACCCTTTCCACCCATGTGACTAAATTATCACCTTCCTCAGAGCAGGTGGGACAGGGATGGGCATCCTGTGAAGTCAGGAGCCCAGGATGCCAGGACAGTAAATTCAGACCAATCAACCCTCCCCAGTCAAAAAGCCAGAAACTCCAGGGTTGGAGGCCAGAATAAATCACAAACCACCAGACCTTCAGGAATGAGGCAGGGGGCAGCTTTTATTTAATGGAACAACAGGCTCGACACACAGCATAGACTTCCCCAAGCTGCTGTCTGCCCCTGCCCCAGTGGAACAGGGGTACACTGAGCCAACTCTGACAGCCTGGGGGGCTTCACTCTGCCTCCCCAGTCTCACCCCCAAAAGAGCCCCATTCCATCTGATGATGGACAAAGTCTCAACACGTCCATGCCCTGGGACCACCCAAGGACTGAGCGGGCCTGCTTGTGTCCTTTGGGCCCACAGGGACCTCATTCCCTGCCCCACGTGCCAGGAGGGTGTCATGGCTCCTCCCTCCCAAGTTAGGAAGCCGCAGGGCCCAGGGAGAAGGGGCCAGGCAGGTTCAGGTCAGGCCAGCCTGGTTCCGGAAGCCCGGAGTTGGCATTTAACGGTCTGGGGGCCCAAGGCAGCTTCCTCTTGGGTAACTGACTGCTGGGAAGATGCGAGCCAGCCATCCCCCCACCAGGCTTGGGAGAGGAGGGGCCAAGGGTCGGCCAGGCGGGGACACAGCTGGCTTCCTTTTTTCATGGAAAGGCTGGCCACCCGCCTGCCTACCCATCCTCCCTGGGAACACAGCCCAGCCTGAGATGGGACTGTGTGAGGGTCCCCAAGTGCAGAATTGGAGGAGGGGACCTGCAGCAGACAGCTGGGTTCACCCATCCCATCCCAGGCTCCACTCGTCCCCAAGTTCCTCCTCCAGACACAGGTCCAGGGCAGGGTCCTCATCTCTTCTCCCAGGCAGCGACTGGCCCACCCAAGGAAGGCAGGGGCCGAAGACTCCAAGGGGGCTTGACTCCTGTTCCTGCTGAACTGAGCCAGTCTGCACAAATCAACTGTGTTTCAGCTCAGTAGGCACGGGAGGCAGAGCCCAGAGAGGCCCGGAGGTCGGACAGGCAGGCGGAGGGGAGAGGTGGCAGGGCCAGAGGAGGCGGGGCCCCGGGGGGCGGAACTTAGCCACTGTGAACACGACTTGCTGTGGACCTGCTCACAAGCAGCTAAGCCCTGCTCCCCAGGCCAGACACAGGCGGTGGAGGCCTCTCTGCCACCCCATCCCCATCCCTGGGTCAATGTCCTCAGCGGAAGCAGTGACAGCGGTGGCCCCAGAGGCAGGGCTCAGGGTCGGTTGGAAATCCCTGGCAATGTGATTTGTGACAGGCAGCAAATCCCATCCCCAGGAACCCCAGCCGGCCATGGCACAGGGGTGGGGGGGCACCGGGCAGGGCCAGCAGCTGGCACCTAGGAGAGACAAAAGGAGGTAATGAGATTTGAGGACATCTGCCCTTCAGGTCCCCACTTGCTGCCATCCTTTGAGGTCTTGCAGGGAAGCCCTTTTTCCCCACGTGAAGCAGCAGCTAAAGAGAGAGCTAGACCACCAGGCTGGATACCCCCAGCCCCAGCCATGCCTCCCAGGCCCAGAGAGGCAGAGATACCCAGAGGGTCACTTTCAGCCAAGGAGGCTGCAGGAGCTCCCAGAGCCAGGTCCCCCCTCCCTTTCTTCACCACCCCCACCACTGAGCCCTGGGCAGGCTAACTGGGGCCATGGGGAGAGGAAGCTGAGGGGGTGGCAGGCAGGAGGGTGAGGAAGTGATCTCACCCCAGCTGGCGCCACTTCCTAGAAGCCTGAAGGGCAGGAGGAAACCACCAGGGCCACCCCGCGTGGCCCTGTCTCCTTGGTGTTCAGGCCTCAGCCCGCGCCCCACCAGAGTGAGCGGATGCCGGCAGCGGGCGCCCAGCTCTCCCTCGAGGCACGCACGCCCCCAGGGCACCGGACCCAGGCTCGAGGTGCAAATCCCAGCTCGGCAGTTTCCCAAATGCCCTCCAAGCCTCAGTTTCCCCATCCGTAAAATGCAGCCAAGAGTCTCTACCACATAGCATGGTGAGGTTTCACCGAGAGTGCTGCCTAGCAAGTACCTGGCACCAAGACCACCTACAGAATTTGTGGGACTCAGTGCAAAATGAAAACTTGGGGCCCCTTGTTCACAAATGAAGAATTTCAAGACGACAGCAGAGCATGAAACCACGCTCCAGGTCCTTCCCAGTGGCGGGTGACCCTGTGAATGGCACAGGTCACACGCCCATGAAGCCAGTCCTGTGTTCAGTAAACAGAGACCTCCCATATGATGAGAGCCCTGCGGTTAGGAGATCCAACTCTGGAGCCAGTCCAGCTGCATTTGAACCCTGGCTTTGCAGCTTCCCAGCTGGGTGACTCTCAAGTCACTCAGTCTCTCTGGGCCTCCGTCTCCCCATCGGCAAAGCAGGGATAATGTCATGGTAAGGATCCCGCGAGTGCGTGTGTAATTAGGATGGGGCTACTCTGTCATCATTCACCAGGCATAAACAGGAAGGATGACGGCACTGAAGACGCTGCACACGGGTAGGACCCCAGCGTCCAGATGTGGTAGGCGGTGGCCACCGCTGGGAGACAGGTGGAGCGAGGTGTCCGGCTCTGTGCCTCCGCCCCTCCATACACACATACGTACACCGGCCACCCGCTTTACGGTCGGGCCCTAGCCCAGCCCTGTTCCCTCAAGGTTTAGGGGCACCAACCAGGAGCAGACAAGGCCCCGCAGGGCGGCCGGCCTCCCTGGGCCGCCTCCGGAAGTGAGACAGCACATTCGTGTCCCAGGGACGAGAACGGGAAGGGCGGCCATTTGGCCAGGCCCGTTTCCTGTGGGGTTTCCCCTGCACAGAGCCCCGGGCCGGGGCCAAGGCCACTCCCCATCCCCGCAGGCGCAAAAGGCCTGGTTCTCGAGTGGAGGGGGCACCATCATGCAGGTGCCCAGAAGCAGGGCCCCCGTTACCATAGGCGCGTCTCTCAGGCTCTGGGGAGATGGTGTCCAAGGAGGGCCAAGCTCCTGGCAGCTGGAGGCATTGTGGGGAGGAAGGGCCCTGGGCCCGGGGAGCACAGCAGGCCCCAGGCCACACCGATGGATGGATGGATGTATGGATGTATGTCTGAGTACGCTCTGCAGACAGGGCGTGGACTCGTGAGACATACTCTGTAATGCCTGCCCCCCCCCCCAACCCCATGCTCCAAGAATGAATCAGGGGCAGCTTCCGCCGGGGGCGCCACCACCACCGCCCCCAAGCCTGGTCCCCAAATACTTTCCACCCTCTCAGAGCAGCTGGGATCGGAAAATACCAAGGGCTGCAGGCCCCGCCCTGCCTGCCGCTGCTGCCCGCCCTCCCAGCCTGTCACTAACGCTTTGCCTAATGGGCCCAGACTCTCCGCAGAGGCTCCCTAGGCCAGGCCCCGAGCCAGCCGCTAACCTGGGCTGCCCAGCCAAGTGCCGCCTGACCACCCGCCTCCCACCCCTCACCCCCAGCCCAACGTGGCCACCATAACAACCGGCCCGATGGGCAGCCCTCAGAGGTTGGCACCCGGCTGGAGGAAGGCAGGGCACTGGTAAGTGGGTGGGCCCCGCTGCCCACCCAGGGCTCGGGGAAGGGGGGCAGGCTCAGGAAGGGGTGAGTAAGTGAGGACTGAATCACTTGTTATAAATAGGGGAACCATGCAAGTCACATCCCAGCCCCCATGGTGCCCGGCCACGCCGCGCTCCAACCCCTGCCTTCAACTTTAATCCCCCTTAGACCAGTGACAGAATTCTCAGGGGACCCCTAACATCCACACTTTGGGCCCTTGACTGAGGGGTACACCCTACTGCCATGTCCATCTCTGCCTTATCCTTGTCCTGGCCTCCTGGCCTGCCTTTTGGGGGCCACTGGCCTTGAAGGCAGCTGCTGGCTTCCAGGCCCTGTCGCCCTCCTATAGCACCCTGACAATTCCCAGGCCCAAAGGTCAGGATTCCCTGGCTCCCCAAGGTATTCTCAGGGTGTGGGTGACCATGGTCCTGGACGATGACGCCTGACCGAGGCCAGAGGGAGGCCAAGGGGCTTAGCATCTCAGAAGTCAGTTCCCTGGCCCCTCACCATCCAGGACCCCATCCCAGACCACCCAGGCCTGCTCTGCCCAGGGCCACAGCTCAGTGACCACACCCAGGGTGGCGCCAGCTCCAGCACCCTGGGGCAAGGCGCCGCTAGAGCATGACTCAGCTGTGCCCAGCATGGCGGTGTCCTTCTCTGCCCAAGGATTCTCACACACCCACACCCACTGGCTTCCGAGTACGTCCGTCCCGGGGGACTGGCCTTCCCCCAGGCACACCTCCGTGTTCACCCAGGACACCCAATGGCAGGAGGGAAGGTGGCCAGAGTGCCCTCCAAGGGATCTGAAAGTGAGGGCCCAGGACAGGGAAGGGAAGCACACACTTCTCTCCGCTCGTTTTTCCCAATGCTTCCCATATACAGATGGAGAAACTGAGGCCCAGAGGATTCAGAACCAGGCCCAAGATCATGCGGGAAGTCTAAGGAAAAGCCAGGCCTGATCCTGGCATAAAGTGTATCCAAAGTGGGAAAGGGCCGGCCCGCCAGCCCAGAGAGGGGCCGGAAGGGGTTTTCTTCAGACCGCCCAGGGTTCCTTGCGGTCTCCTTCACTTCGGACAGGCTCCCCCACCCAGCCTCCCAAAGTGAAGGGCAAACTCTGAAAAGTGCCTTACGGTATATCAAAGCATCACCTGGGCCCCCGGAGAACAGGTCATCCCACTGCACCCATGGGGCCAGTGACCCTGTGACTGCAAATGGGACAGGGGTTTGCCCCGCAGCTGCGGCCTGCACAGAACATCTGGCCTCCACTTACAACAGGCAGGGGTTGGTAGGGGGGTCCCAGGGAGGACCCCTGGAGCATCCGCCTCTGCTGTTTCTTTCCGGTGAGCAAGGGTCTGCGAGACTCAGAGGCCGGGCCAGCACAGACAGGCCCGACCCCCCCGGACACGCCCTGTCACGCATGTGCTCCGCGTGCCAGCCCCGAGCCAGGCTAGCAGCTATTTTAGGGCCCCCTCCAGGCCCACAGACAAGACTTGCCCTTTGGGGTCTTGAGGGAGCTCCCAGAGGACATCCTGCAAGGACAGAGGGCAATGGGTGCCCCCTGGGCGCTAGGACAGAGCTGGCACCAGGCCCTAGGGCCCATGCCTTCCCAGGACGGCGGCATGTGAACACATGCGCACCGGCTGGCCCGGGCAGGGTGCGTGGGCGAGCGGACAGGGTGTGTCCTACATCACCTCGCCTCTAAGCCTGGGCACCTGTTGGGTACTGCCCTCCAGCTCACGCTGGCATGGGCAGGGCTGCCAGAGGACACCCCTCATGCCAAGGGTCCCACACATCCCAGCCTCACCCTCATATACCACCAGCCATGGACAGGCAGCTGGTTGGGGCTGGGGCAGAGGGGACAGGTGACAGGGAGCCAACTGCACCTCCAAGGCATTCAAGAGGCCACTCACTGGGTCTGGGCCTGGCTGGGTTGCATAGGACAGTCAGTGTACGGCTGGGGGCTTTGGTAGCAGTCAAGTCCGGTGCTGGGGTCAGAGGTCAGTCTGGGGCTAGGATGAAGGGGTCGGGGTTCAGTCTGGGTCCTTTCACCCTCTTCCTGCCTCCCGAGGGCACGGGGACCCCAAGCTACACAGGGCTGGGGAGTCAGCCCTCCAGGAATCTCCCAAATCTGGCCCCCTTCCTATGAATGAGCCCTTCTCCACTGGGCCAGAAGGAGTGGGAAGGGAGGAGAGGGTCCCCCAAGCCCTCCTAAGCCCAGGCTGTACTGCTGGGCCCCAGCCCTCTCCTCTGTGGAAGGCCTTCCCCTCACTCACTGACTGACATGTCAAAAACTTGAACCACTGTCTCCCACCCGCATCCACATAACTCTGGGAGACCCCGACCCACAAAGCCCAGACATGCACCCCCAGGGGCCATTCCCTCCACCCCAAGCGAGGCACATACCCTCCCACCCTGCGGCCAACTCCTGCCCACCTCGACCTGCGCCGGTCGCGTTGGGACCCGTCCTCCCCACCACACTCGCAGGAGTCTCCTGGCGGGGGGAGTGGTTGGGGGGCCGCGGCGGACCCCACGGGACGGGGTAGAGGTGGGCCGCCCTCCCCCCGCTCTGTAGGGGGCGCCCCGGGACTCCGTCGCCACCACCACCAGATACACGGGCCCCGCGGTCCTCCCCCAGCCACCGGCGGCGGGGCGCGGGGCGGCGCCCTCCCCCTCGCCAAGGGCCGGGGGACCCGCCGGGCGCACCCCCACTCAGCCCAAGAGTCCGGCGCGGAAAAGTTGCCGCCGCCACCACGGCGCCGCCGCCTCCCTCCCGGTTCCCTCCCTGACTCACCCACGGGGGAGGGGAGCCGGCACTCGGGGCTCCGGCCGCCGCCCCGGCCCGGCCGGCGGAGACACAGGCGGGCGGGCGGCGGGGCCGAAACAAGCCGGGGGCGGTCGCCGACCGCGCTCCATCCCACTCACTGGCCGGCCCGCCGCGGGGTCGAATCGCTTTTAAAACCTCCCCGTCTCCTCCCCCGCGGCCGGGCAGGGGGCGGGCGCGGGGCGGGGCGGGCGCCGCCGTCATGTGCCCCCGGAGCCGGTCCGCCCCCACTTTCTTTCTCCGGTCCCCCAACTCAGTCCCGTCCCCAACTCAGCCCCAACTTTCTCCTCCCTTGTCCCAACTCTTCCTGGGCCCCATACTCAGCCCAACTCCTCCCTCTGGGTCCTGGACTCGGGGTCTAGCCCCAGTTTTTCAGCGAAGGCTCTTCCTGCTGGGATAGGGCGGGAGCAGGGGTCCTAATTCACATCGCACCTCCGAAACTCCTCTTGGCCTAGGTCCTGCCCTAGGCAGGGAGAGAAACCCAGGAGGCCGTAGACAAGGGGAGGGGAGATGGAAGGGGGTCACACTGCCACCGCGGACCCCTCCCTTCCCTGGGAGGGCATGGGCCTGGGTATTCTGGGATTCTGCCAAACACGAATCCCCACTCTTTCCAGTTCCACAGTGCATTCTTTAGCCTCAGGAAGTCCCTCCTTTTATCCCACCCAACCCTCTCCTGCTGCCATTGAAGACTTTCTGACCCCAGTCCAGGTGGTCCCTGGTCTAGGTCCCCTCCCCCCTCAGGCTTCCCGGCACACACCCAGGGCCTCTGGGAAACTCCCCAGCTCCTGGAGTATCCCTGGGAGAGAGGCCCTCCCTGGATCCCTCCCTCCTTCCCTGCATGCGTGTCTGTCCCACCTCATCCTCCACCGACCTCCCCTCCACTGGGAGGAGGAACACGGAGGCATTGTTCCCCAGGACGGGGCCCTGCCTTGGGGCCTGGCCCTGTGCCCAGGTGGGGGGCCGGGAACAAAACTCAGCAAAGGGGGGGCGGGGTGCCCTCTGATGCCAAGCCAGCCTCCTTGGGCATGCCTGGATGCCACTTTGCCCTCTCCAAGATGGGACTGGGGCCAATGGCCTCCAGACCACCACCACCACCATGATGCCACAGCAAGGTTCTGCAGCCAGAGGACCCTTCCCAGACCTGTGTGAGCATTGCTTTGGGAGACAGTTTTTCTCCCACTCCAACATTTCCGAAGTCATATAATTAGGGCTGAGGGTCAGATTCTTCACCACCCCACTTCCCAGGCAATAAGACTAAAGCTGGGATGGGGAGGGGGTGACCCAGCAGCAGACCCAGGCAGAAGACTGGAGGGGCTGGTTGGGTGCCTCTGGGTCACCTTGCACCCCAGAATTCCTCCAGAGTCCCTCATTTCTCAGTTCAGCTCAATAGGCTCCTACTTTGGATCTTGGTGGGATTGCGGAGAGGGGGGCAGAAGCCACACCTAGCTACTATCCCATGGGGCCCAGCCCTGGGGGCTCCTGGGTCTTTCTTCTCTCTGGGGCCCAAGGGGCAGGCTGGCCCAGGCTGCAGGATCTGGCAGGTTGGGGCAGGAGGGGGCAGAGCCGCCTGTGGGGCCCCAGGGGGAGATTTGGGGTGGCACAGAATTCCCCGACTCAGGGTGGGGCCCAGAGGGGGTGCGGCACTCGCCACATGGCTTCCTGAGCAGCTACAAACAGGGGAATGGAGTTCCCAGGGTCCAGAGTCTTCCTGTGGACACACACACACACACACACACACACACACACACACACACACACACACACACACACATCATTCCAGAAGCATACAGTGACCAAATTACAGTGGGGCACCCCCTCCACGCCGCCCCTACAGAACACTACCTTTACACCGCAGGGCAAGGTCTCCCATCCAGAACCATCCTCCTCTCCTTGTTAGTCCAATCGGGCACACATTTAGGGGAAATGCCTCCTCCACGATGGCCTCCAGGGATACCTGTGCCAAAGGCCCTGAGCCCATGTAAGCCATTCTGCCGTTTCCCTGCACGTGGCTTGGACCACCACAGCTCAGCATCCCTCAGCCCAAGTTTGGAGGGTCCTCCCGGTGCCCTCAGCCCTCCATCTGGATTCCTGACATTTGCCCCCACCACACACACACACCCTCGTCCTGAGCCGGCCAATTTACCCAGGGACAGCAGCCAACAGGGATCGGAGCTCTCCAAAGTGGCCAACTGATCCTTTGTAATGACGGGGAGGGGTGAGAGGACAGGGCCAGGGTGAGACCAGGCCAAGCGGTCAAGTGGCACAGGGCATACACACACGCCCATTTGTTCATTCTTCAAACATTCTTGAGTGCCTGCTGTGTGCCAGGTGCCGTTCTGGGCACTGGGAACACAGCAGAGAACAAGCCAGAAAAAAAACCCTGCCCTCATGGAGTCCACATCTATGGGGAAATACACAATAAATAGACAGGTATAAAGATACATGGTGTGTTGGGTGGTATGTGTTAGGGAGAGAATAGAAGGGGGCAAAGGAGATGAGGAGGGAGGTGGTGGGGGCCAGGTCAGGAAAGGCTACCCTGAGGAGGAGGTGACATTTGAACAAAGATTTATAGGAGGTAAGGGAGAAGCCATGCAGACATCTGGAGGAAGAGAGTTTCAGGTAGAGAGGGAACAGCCAGTGCAAAGGCCCTGAGGCAGGAAGTTCCTGGAGTATTTGAGAAACAGCGAGGAGACCAGTGTGATGGTGGGGGGTGGGGGAGCAGAGTGGAAAAACTGAGTTTCCAATTTTTGCTCCCCAGCTTCTAGCTGGATGTCTTTGGCCAAGTAATCACACCTCTCTGAGCCTCAGTTTCTTTATCTGTAAAATGGGCCTGAAAATGTGCCTTTTGCAGTTGTTATGAGATTCAGAGATGAGCTGCACCATGTCCTTCCTGGTCCAGGGCCTGAGGCAGGGTCAAAGCTGGATAAGCATGTTCACATAGGTACGCCAGGTTTACGCAGTCATGCAGACCTGGGTTGGGGGAGCTGGGTCAAAGGACCCTGACAGACTCAGTCACCCTGTAGGTCACCCCGGCTCATACGCAGGGCCGCCTGCCTGGCCCCATGGCAACGCTGCACACAGAGACATCAAACAGGCCCTGCCGAGGAAGTCCCACGTCACTGTGGTTAGGGTGGCTCCTCCCAGCCCAGCCCCAGGCTGGTGCTGTGCTCCTCCTTGCCAGTCAGGGCCCCTGCCTCCCATCACCCTGGTGACAGGCTGTGTTATGGACTGAGCTGGGATCCCACCACCTGCCCCCTCACTAGGACACCAGCCACTCCCCACATCCGGGGAAGGACATTGTGTGGTGGCCCCAGTTCACTGCCACTAACCCTTTCATTCAACCCTACCAAACTGGTGTTGAGAGAACCAGAAAAGCCCTTGCCTACCCACCTACAGTTCAGAGGGGCAGAGAGACCCCAGGGATCTATGGGGACCCCCAGCCAGGTGCCTGAAATCCCCAGGGCAGGGTCCATCAGGGTGCTGGGGGGGAGGGGGGAGTTAGATAGGAAGAGCCCCCCAGGCCTGGCCCAGCCCCCACCCGAGGACTGACTCACCACCCACCCAGCACTGGATGACATCAGGGCCTGGCCGGCCACCCTAACTTGGCACCGGGCCAGAATGGGGGCGCCCAAGAGGTGTCGCATCTGGCTGCCATCTCCCCTCTGACTGGGGCCCGGCAGGCGCAGGGTTAAGGAGGGTCCCTCCTGGGGGTCTCCCCCCCTAAACCCATCCCCCCTTTCCCGGGGATTTCGGGCCCCAGCCCCTCTGACGTCACTGGGGGTTGCTATGGCAACTGGCCGAAGTTCCCAAATAAAATTACCGCGGGCGGGTTAAGTTTCCTAGGAGGCAGCCGACGGGTAAACAATGGCGGTGGCAGGCAGGGCCGGCGAGGGCCTGTCTCCCCCTCCCACTCCTCACTCTGCTGGGACCAGGGGGTCCCCGGGGCTAGAAGCAGGGTCCCCTCTCCGCCCGAGTCCCGAGAGCCCATGAGCACCGGGGACACTGGCGCAAAGATGGGGGACAGCGAGGCCACCCCTGAGATGAGCAGGGGGGAATGGGAGTGAGGGGGGGACCTCAGAGGGGAGGCTGAGGCGGCCGGGAACAAAGAGGGGACCTGAGCCTGGGATCCGCCCTCTGCACACCCTGCCTCCCCCCGCCCCCAGCCGGCCGCCAGTCCAGCTGTGGCTGCTCCCAGCTGTCTGGCTCCCCACATCTGGCGGGCTGCGCGCTCGCTTCCTGTCGCCCCGGCTGCCTGGAGGGAGGTAAAAATAACCCTCCCCCTCCCCCTGCCGGCGGGTGCAGACGGCGGATCCTCCCGGCTTGGAGGAGGCCGAGGCCGAGCCTCAGCCGGGGAGAGGAGCCCCCCTGAGGCCGACTCCTGTCCCTCCCACTGCCTCAGTATCCTGAGAGGAGAGGCGCAAAGGAGGTGGCACAGATCACAGGCTGCAAGAGGGGGTTGAGGAGTCTATTACATTAAGAAGGCTCTTACCTGGGTCACCAGAAACCGAGGAAACCCTGGCGCCTAAGTCCCATTCCCCACCCCACCCCTGGGGAGGAGGGGGGATGCCAGCTCTAATCGGCTGGTGAACTGTAATCAACATGCCTAGGTTCCAATCGGGGGTCACCTACTTACTAACTGTAGAGACATGGTACCAAAAAAAAAAAAAAAAACTCTGTGGGCCTCAGTTTACTTATCTGCAGAATGGGAATGATAGTAGTACACACTTCAAAGTGCATTTACTCCATCGTTGTTATATTATCGTTTCCCCATCCCCAGGGTTCCCTGAGACCCTCAAGTACTCTTGCCAGATAAAATACAGGACACCCAGTTAAAATTGATTTTCAGATAAACAATGAATCATTTAGTATCAGTATGTCCCATGCAATAGTTGGGATATATTTAACCAAAAAAAAAATGTTTTTACTTGCTCTATATCTGAATATCAAATTTAACTAGGTCTCCTGTATTTTTATTTGCTAAATCTGGCAACTGTATTTCTGAGCCACCATCATCTCTGGCCTGAAAACACTACAACAGTCAGGTCTCCCTGGTCTTCTTGCTTCCAGCCTTACTCCTTCCATCCATTCTCCAGAGAGAGCCAATTAAATCCAGTCACATCTCCCTTCTACCATCCGCTGCAAAAAGTTCCTCCATGGTCCCCCTTGTCACCTAGAAGACCCTGCTTGTCAGGTCCCCACCTTCTCTCCAACCTGCCTTTCATACCCACCTGCCAACTCATGAGCATCCTTCAGGTCCTAGGCCATCACCTCCTCCAGGAAGCCTTCCTCACCTCCCACCATAACCCTCTGACTTTACACTCTCCAGAGACTCTGTACACTTCTGTCTCCTCACTCAAACATATGGGTAATTTAATCAATCATTTAAGTAAAATAAACATTTCTTAAATGATGCAAAGGTAGCCAGGGGTGGGGCTGGGGCATGTCCCTGCCCACCCTGCTCCAGCGTTGGTACCTACTCTTTTCCCTACCCCACGGGGTCTGGGGCCCTGGGAAACCCCTCATGCAGCCCCCTGAGGGGTCCCGTGGGCAGCTCCGTGGTGGCTAGTATGGGTCCTGGGGAGCCTAGAGTGAAGTGATGTTGGCCCTTGGGGAACTCTCTCCCTGCTCTCAAATAGCCTGGAAGCCTGGGAGGGGGCCTGGCACAGCCTCTGGAGGACACAGCCTTGTGTCAACAGTCCCCAAGGAGCCCACCCAGCCCTTACCACAGCCTTACATGTCCCACTCAAGCTCCGAGTGGACTTGTCACTGATAACCACGCTGGAGACTCCCACAGATATGATGGCCCCCAAGAGGGGGCATGCACCCACTGAGAGGAGCAAAGGAGCCCAAGTCACCCTGCCTGGTTTCAAGCTTGATGCTCTTCTGGCAAAGGATTTTGCTTCTCTATGACTCGGTTTCCCCATATGTCAAATGGGAATAATACCAGTGGAATGTCAGAGAGCTGTTGTGAACATTAATGTCCATAGGTACACACGTGTGTAGAACAGAGCTTGGAACATAGAACGTGCTCGTTGTGTTAGCTCCTTTGAAGGTGGGGGGATGGTGAAAAGCCAGAAGCTCCCACCACAGCCCTCCTGATCCCCACCCCCAGGTCGGCTCCCCAGATCCCTCTAGGACAATGGCTTCTTGACCACAGCTCTAGCCCAGCTCCTCAGGGCACGTCTGACCCCACAGCGAGTCTCCAGTGCCATCCCCTGACCCTGGCACCGGCCTCCTGAGAACCAGGGGCAGGTCAGGCTTAGAGACCCTCTGTTCTCGCCCCCCACTCCAACCTCGCGCCACCCCCACCCCCCTGCCGTTGAACCACTGCTGTGTCTTTCGCCCTCGTCTCCGTGCTAACCAGGACTGCAGGCCTGATCTAAATCCCTAATCTGAGTAAAGCCACCGGCTCGCGGAGCCCCTCACAGCTTCCACCTGGCTGGAGGCTCGAACCCCGGTCCTCGAGCGCGGCCCGGGAGGGGAACCTGCGACGGTTGCCAGGCAACGCGCTGTTTGTTGGCGCGGGGGGCGGGGCCGGCGCGCGCGGTGACTCACAGCGGCGTGATGCAGGCGGGCGCGGCGCCCGGCAGCCTGGCAGGCGGCCGGGTCCCGGCTGGCCCTGGCGGCTGGAGGGGCCCGGCGGCTGGGGCGCCCCAGCCCCCAAGTGGGTGCTCAAGGCCGGTTGCGAAGCGTCGGAATAAGCCCCGGCTGCAGATATCGGTTCGAATCCCGTCCCAGCCTCTCACTCTCGGGTGTGGCTTAGGCGCTCATTGCCTCAGTTTGCTCATCAGTAAAATGGACGCAACATTACAGGCTGCAGTAACCCATTCCTGGTGCACAAGGCAGCTGGGATCATTACCTATATACACTCGGGCATCACTCTGGTATGCCCCAACTCTGGGTTTGATCTGCTTCTTGGGTCTTTGGGCAAACGTCATAATCTCACCAAGCCTCAGTTTCCTCATCTGTTAAAGGAGGTAGCAAGAACGCCCTACCACTCCGGTGGTTTGGGGATTCCACGAATCATTCGTGAGATAATAGCTGGCACATCTCAGTACCAGGGCTGTGCCCCCCGCCCCACCCCACCAAGAACAAGAGGGACTGTGGGAAGTTTTCTCCGTGGTCTGAGCCCTGCAGGGCAAGGAGGGCAGGGCAGGGCGGGCACCCCTGGAAATGAGTGCAGATCACAGGCCCGGTGTAAGGTGGCATGAACCTGGCTTCGGGGGGCCCCCATCCCGAAACTGGCGCTGGCAGCACCTGCTGCAAGCGGGCAGGAGGGGGGCCTAGGCGTGAGTCACTGCCCAGCAATGAAGAGTGAGTCACGCAGGGCGTGGTCCCCCCGCAGCCCCCCCACAGCGTCCCAGCCGCTCCCACAAAGGCCCTTTGAGAAGAGCTCCCCACCTCCCTCCCCCAGACCCAGGCCCTCTGGGGGAGACGGGCTGTGGGGACAAGGCCCTAGTGGGCTGTCCACAGGACCCCGGCCTGGGCCCGGGAGGCGCCAGCCCACTTTCACAATGTCTGTGAAAAGTCACTGTGGGCAGCCGAGCATCCCCAGGGAGGGGGCTTCCAAGCAGCCTGAGTCACTAGGGGGACAGCGGAAGGTCACACACATACAGCGGGCAAACTGAGTCAGGCTGTCTGGTTGGGCCGGTGGGCCGGGGCCCTTGGAATTGGGCTTTGGAGGCATCATTCTTCCCACCTTGGAGAGCCTGCAACTCAGGGAAGCCCATGACTTCTGGTAGGAAACAAGGGCGCTGGGGGCACATCTGGCCACATCTCCCTGGCTTTACTACCTCTCCGCCCAGGCCTCCCCTCCTTGGACCTGCCCTGGGGCCTTTTCTCCACCTTAGCTGTCCCTCTTAAGCGTGGTGTGGGAAGAATAGCAGGGCCGGGACTAGGTTGAGAAGAGAGGGGCACTCCACTGGGAGGCAAAATTTAAGGGAGCACAGAAACACTCAGTAATTAAGGTTAAATATTTTTTATAACAGCTTTATTGAGATAACATTCACATACCGTACAATCGACCTACTTAAAGTAAATAATTCAGTGTTTTCAGTATATTCACAGAGTTGTGTAACCATTGCCACAATCGATTTTAGAACTTTTTCATTGTCCCCCAAAAGAAACCCAGCACCCATAGGTGGTCACTCCCCAAGTCCCTCCCCTCCCCCAGCCCCTGGCACCCCTAAACGACTTTCTGTCTCTATATATTAATGAACTCATATAATGTGACTTGTGACTGACTTCATTCACTTTTCAAGATGAATTCATGTTGTGGCATGTATCACAACTTCATTCCTTTTGATTGCCAAATCATATGTGGTATGGATACGCCACATTTTTTAAAATTCATTCATCAGTTAATGGACATTTGGGTATTTTTCACTTTTTGGCTAACATGAATAATGCTGCTATCAACATTTGTGTACAAGTTTTTGTGGGGGAAATCAACTAAGAAAGACAGGATCCGATAGGGTGGGGATTAAGGAGATGTGAACGAGGTGAGTCATACAAGGGCAAAACTGGGTCCTGTCTAGATCTGTGCTTTACCAGTGACATTGCCACTTGTCAGTTGTCTACTGGGCACCTGAAATGTGGCTATTCCAAATTGAGATATGTTGTAAATATTAAAGTTTTGGGTTTTTAAAATATTTGTTTATTGATTTATTTGGTTGCACCGAGTCTTAGTTGCAGCAGGCAGGCTCCTTAGTTGTGGCTCGAGGGCTCCTTAGCTGTGGCACGCAAACTATTGGTTGCAGCATGCATGTGGGATCTAGTTCCCTGACCAGGGATCGAACCCGGGCCTCCTGCATTGGGAGCATGGAGTCTTAACCACTGCGCCACCAGGGAAGTCCCTCAAGCTTTTTTTTTTTTTAGTTTTTTTGTTATTTATTTATTTATTTATTTATTTTTGGCTGCATTGGGTCTTCGTTGCTGTGCGCGGGCTTTATCTAGTTGCGGCGAGCAGGGGCTACTCTTTGTTGCAGTGCGCAGGCTTCTCATTGTGGTGGCTTCTCTTGTTGCGGAGCACGGGCTCTAGGCACGCGGGCTTCAGTAGTTGTGGCTCGTGGGCTCTAGAGCGCAGGCTCAGTAGTTGTGGTGCACAGGATTAACTGCTCCAAGGCATGTGGGATCTTCCCGGACCAGGGCTCGAACCCGTGTGCCCTGCATTGGCAGGCAGATTCTTGAATATATTATCAATATTCATTTCACCTGTTTCTTTTTACTTTTTTGCAAAGGGGCTACTAAAAATTTTTTAAATTACACACGTGTAATTGCGTTTGTGGCTTAGAGTATACAGTACACAGTACTTGTGTTGGAGAGTGCCACGCTGGGCTCACTGCCTCTGTTTCCTTCCCTTCCTTACTTCTCAAGGGGCTGCCTGATCACGCCACTGACACCAAGTTGCTGAGTCAGGCCAATTTTCCCAGTCATCACTGTCCTCGACCTCTATATAGACTCTGTCATCTTTTGAGAACTCCCTGGCTGTCCAGTGGTTAGAACTCCATGCTTCCACTGCAGGGGGCATGGGTTTGATCCCTGGTGGGGAAACTAAGATCCTGCATGCCACACCACATGACCAAAAAAGAAAAAAAAAAAAAAAGAATCTGTCACCTTTGCCCACTTCCTCCTTGGCCACAAGACACTACATTCTCCTGGTGGCCCTTCTCCTACCTCCTTCCCCTCCTCCTCCTCCTCAGTCTTTGTGAAATGCCTCTCAAATGCTCTCCTCCCTAGGCATAGCTTTGGTTACCACCACGTATTGATGACCTCCCTCTCTGAATATCTCCTCCCGGGGTGCCCACAGGTGCCTCTGACTCAACCTGCCCACCCTTCCTCCTCAACCTCCACACTTGGTCCACCTCTGAGACCTGTCCGCCCCATTTCCTGAAGCTTCCCATTCCCACCTGTCGCCCAGGCCTCTGTCCTAATCCAGCCCAACGGACAGCCAGCCACACTGGTCTCCCCTCTGGCCCTCTGCTTCTACCCGTGTCCCCATTGCTGTGTGCATGGCCTGGTGCACGTGACCTCATACTCCTATTATATCTGCTATATCGTGATTCAGGCAGTGGTTACACAGCTCTATGCATTTGTCAAAACTCATAGAATAGTATAAGGGCTGAATTTTACTCTATGTAAATGATACCTCAATAAACCTAACTAAAAATAAAAACCCTCCAAATCTTCCTGCCCTATACTTATATCCGAACTCTTCACTGGCTGTCAAGGCCCTGCCTCAACTCACCTCCTCCAGAAGCCTTCCCTGATTGCACCTCATCCTCCAGGCTGGCCCCATGCCTCCCCTATACTCCCTTGTGCTTCTGGCTTTCAGCGCTGAAAACTCTTCATTGCAATCAGCTAGCTGTGTGACTGTCTGCCCCACCCGACAGTGGCAGGAGGGTGCTATGTCTTTTTTGTTCCCCAACATGCCAGGAACATGGTAATTATCAATACATCCACACAACAGTCTGAGACTCTGCTCTCAGTGCTCCAACAGTGATCAAGTCAAAGCTTCCTGCCCTGAGGGAGCTGACATGTGACTAAAGGAGTCAGGCAAGAAACAAGAATATGCAGTAAAACATATAGTGTGTTCAAAGGTGATAGGCCGATGGAAAAGAAAAAATAGAGCAGGATAAAGCAAGGGGGTGTGATTTTAAATAGGGGGGTCAGGGAAGGTCTCACTGAGGAGATGATATTTAAGCAGAGACCTGAAGGAGGTGAGGGAGGCAGCCATGTGGGTGGGTATCTGGGGGAAGAGAGTCCTTGGCAGAGGGAACAGCTTGTGCAAAGGTCCTGAGGCCGGACAATACCTGGTGTGTTTGAGGAACAGTGAGGAGGCCCATGTGGCTGGAGTAGAGGGAATAAGGGACAGAGTAGAGGAAGTGAGGGAGGGAGGGGACAGGATAGAGTGTGCAGGGTCGCAGGGAGGACTTGGGCTTTTGGTATGAATGAAATGGGAGCCATGGAGGGTTCTGAGCAGAGGAGGGACTAAGGTGTTCACAGGTGCCCTTGGGCTGCGGTGGAACAGACTGTGGGAGGTTGCGACAGGGAGAGCAAGGAGGTGGCAACTGCATAGGTCCAGGGGAGAGATGATGGGGGCTGGACCTGGATGGGGGCTCCGGAGAGGGTAAGATTCTAGGTGCCTTTAGAAGGGACAGTAACTGAATTTGTTAATGGATTGCATTTGTTAAGAAATGTTTTGGCCCGAGTAGCTGGAAGAAAGGAGCTGCCATTTCCGGAGAGGGGGAAAATGGCTGGAGAAGCTGGTTTGTGGTTGAGTAAACTAGCTCCCAGCCTGGGCCTCACATGGACCTGGAGCACCCTCTGCCCAGACTCCAGTGGAGTGCGGAGGAAGGCACGCTCACAGCCTGGGCCTTGCCTGGGGCACACATCTGGGCACACATGGGCACTGCCCTAGACCCCCACAGCCAGGCATATCCACCCATAGCCACAGCCTTGGGGGTCCTTGGGGACTGGGGCTCAGGGGTTGATGGAGCTGAGAAGGGCCTTCTGGTTTACACACCCACCAAGCCTACATCTGGGTCCCTGAGGAGACCCTCAAGGGGACAGGAGGGACATAGGGTGAGAAATCTCTCAGGGAGAGGTTCAGGAAGGGCCGCTGCTGAGTCACAGCCGTGGGTCCCCTATGAGTCAGCACTGGCAGGGGCCCCAGGAACTGGGGGCTGGGGTGGGGTGGGGAGGGCAGTTCCCACGCCAGAAGGAACCAGGCGGCTCGGGCACTGGGGCTTCCCCCACTGACCCTCCCATCCTGTGCTGGGCTCCGGGGGATATTCAGAGGACTTTGGGGTAGGGGTGGGACTAAACACTGGGCCGGGATCCAGGAATCCTCTCTCCTGGTCTGACCCAGTTCAGGAATGCAGAGGCTGCCTGCCAGCCAGCCTGTGTTGCAGCAAGAAGGAGTAGAGCTAGACCTTAGAGTGACACGGACATATATACAGTACTAAATGTAAAATAGATAGCTAGTGGGAAGCAGCCGCAGAGCACAGGGAGATCAGTTCGGTGCTTTGTGTCCGCCTAGAGGGGTGGGATAGGGAGGGTGGGAGGGAGACGCAAGAGGGAGAAGATATGGGGATGTATGTATACGTATAGCTGATGCATTTTGTTATAAAGCAGAAACTAACACACCACTGTAAAGCAATTATACTCCAATAAAGATGTTTAAAAAAAAAAAAAAAAGAGGGACCACGTGCGAGTGAGGCCTTGGTCGGGATGTCAGTTCTAGGGGCTTTATTTAAGAAGAACTCCTTTCTTCTGGAGCCCCTGCATCTTGACAGTGGAGATTCCAGCCTGCGGGGTCCAGGCAGAGTCTTCAGCTGCTGGGATGTGGGGAGGGCTGGGAGGAAGAGGGAATTGAGAGCCAGCCTGCCCCCACAGCGGGAGGGCTCTGGCGTCTGCTTCCCCCTGCTGGCAGCTGAGGGAAGCTCAGCAGGCCAGAGAGCTGGCGGGAGAGCTTCTTCAAGCCCATCGTGAAAGCAGATGGGGAAAGGCCTTGGGGAGATTCCCAGCTCTGCAACCTACAGGCTGTGCCTCCCTAGGCAAGAGGCAGTCCCTTTCTGGGCCTCAGTTGCCCATATGTAAAAATTACAATATTCACTTCATTGGCTTGCCAGGAAGAGTCTGAGATGATTGGGATTGAACGAATAAATGTTGTATATTCCAAAACAACCCCCTCCTTTTCAGTTAGAAGGGGGAGGCTACATAAGGGACATCAACAAAGCTGTCCCCACCCACAGAGGCCCAGTTACTACTTACTCTCATCCTCTTCCTTGCGTGGCCCTCTCTTCCAGGGAATTATCCCCCATTTGCGGGGAAGTCACGTATAGAGTAGGGCTGAACCCCAACAGCCTCTGGTGGGTCCTGGGGACATCCACCCTCCTGGACCAGTTGGAGCTTGGCTTTCTGGGTTGAAACCTGAAGGAAGGGGGGAGGGTATGGGAAAGGGAGACTTGTCAAGGAGAAAGTGAGGCAGGACTGTGGTGAGGGGGCCCAAAGGGGAGGGGCATGGCCAGGTGGAGCAGGGCCCTGGCCCACAAAGGTTAAGGCCTGGGCTTGGGGATGGGGGGCTTGAAGGTTTCCTTCACCCCTTCTCAGACTGGAGTGGGGGAGAAATAAATCAACTGAATGAGAAATCTGTCAGCTGAGTCCCAGCCAATGGAAGGTCCGGCTGGCACCACAGTCTGCCCTGAGGTGACCTCTTTCCACCAGTCAAGGTGGCCACGGCAGGCAGGGATTGCGTGTATTGTTAGGGAGTATTTGGGGGGGACCTGTGTCCAGATCCCTGGAGGAATTCTCAGCCAGTGTACCTTTCCTACCGTGTGTGCCCATGTACGTGGTGTGTGTGTGTGTCTGCGTGAGAAGATGGGGGCTCCGTGTGAGCAACTCCAGGAAATCAGAAGAGCCCCACCCCATGTACAACTTTTGAGTCTACTTCCCATATGTGACCTGTATACCTAGCCTGTGTGTGTGCCTACACCAGATGGTCCCAGGCACACATATCCCCAAGTGTCCCTGTATTTTGTGTGTCCCTGTGGACCCCTGTGGCCCTGGGGACCTGTCCGGGGGTTTTGTGGGTATGCGTGTTGGTTCTATGGATTCTAGTGTGCCTCTGCGCTTTGTACATGAGTGATTGTGCATATAGTTGTGTGCCTGTGAACTCTGTGTGTCTGCGTGTGCCCCTGAGACTGTGTACCTGTCAGGTCTCTATGGGTTTCTGTTCTGTGTATATATCCGTGTGTTGTGTCTGTGTATATATCCATGTGTGTTGAGGTGCTGTGTGTCAGGTTGTTCCCATGGCTGTGCACCTGATGAATGGGGAGCTGTGTTGGTTTCATGTTTACACCTGTATGTCTGTGTACCTTGTGTACGCCCCTGGGCCTGTGTGCGTGCATGTGTGTGTTCTGGGGCCATTCCTGTGAGTCTGTGTATTTGTGTGCCAGTATTTTCTGTGTGTGCCCCGGGATCCTCTATGTACTATATTTCAGTTCTGAGGACATTCCTCCTGTCCCTTGGAGGTGGTGTGTGTCTGTATCTTGCATGTGTCTGTGTGACCCTGGGTGTCCCTATGCGTGTAGCTGGGTTTTATGGACATCCTTGTGTGGCGGGTGCTCCTGCATGTCCTACCATTCCCGCCGGGGGGGTTGTGTCTGGAAGCCCCTTGCACACCCTTCCCTGTGTTTGTGGTCCGTGTGCCTTTGTGCGCGTTTGCTCCCCCTGCGCCTTTCAGGTCTGCGTGCATCTGGGTTCCTGCGTGTGCCCGTTCGCGCCCCCGTGTCCCCTGCGCGGAGCCCGGGAGCTGCGTCCCGGAGCCCCATGGGCATCCCCTCTTGTGTCCCGGTGCGCCTGGCGGGAGGCCTCGGGGCGCACACGGCCGCGGCTGGACCCACCGCCCGGCACGGCGCGCGGAGGAGGGAGGGGGCGGCGGCGGCGGGGAGCGCGGGCACGTCACCGAGACAGACAGGCGGGTGGGCGGGAGGCGGCGGCCGCGGGTTCGAGCCGGCGCCGGAGCCCCGCGGCCCCCTCCCCCTGCCCGCGGCCTGGGGAGCCCCCGCCCAGCCCCGGAGCCGCCAAAATGCAATTTCCCGTGCAGGCGCCTCGGCTCGGGGGGCTTTTCCGGGAGGGTTTTGGACAGGAGAGGGGAAACGCGGCGGCGGCCCCAAACAAGGTGAGCGCGGGCGCCGGGCGGGCTGGGGGCGCGAGCGGCGCGGGGGCCGCCCACGGGGAGGGGGCGCGGCCGGGCGGGGCGGCGGCGGGACCCGGCCGCAGCCCCCTCGCGCACCTGCTCGCGGACGGGGGGCTGGCGACCCGGCCTCGGCAGCCCGGCCCTCCATTGTTGCGGCGGCTGGGGAAGGGGGGCGGGGAGGCCCCGGCGGCATCTCTGTGTCTCGCCTTCCCGGAGAAGGGGCCCCGGGAGGACCAGACCCCTCCACAGGGGACAGACACACAAGTCCCGAGTGAGCGGGGGCCGCCGGGGGGAGGGCAGGCCGAGATGCCCCTGCGGGGCGGGGAGGCATGATGAGGGTCGTAGGGGCAGTGGTGCCCAGGCCGCCTGACACCTGACCGCGGGAGCCCTGGGACAGGGCGGCGGCGAGCTTTGTTCTTGGGGGCGCCGAGCGGGTGGGGGCCTCGGATATCCGGGACCGGGAGAGGCTCCCGGCCGGCGCGCGCATTCGGGAAGGCGCTCCCGGCCAAGTTCACGGCCGCGCAGGCCTGTGCGGGCCCTGCAGAGACCGATCCCGGCGGGGGCCCCGCTCGGGCCTCGCTGCGGCCGCGGGCCCGGGGCTGCAGCGGCGCCGCCTGCCGGAGCCCCGGCGCCCTCCGCGGGCTCCCCGCCGGCTTGTCATTACCGGCGGCGGCTGCAGGGTATTTACTGGGGCGAAGGTTTGCTAACAGGATCACGCCCTCCAAAAGTGGCCATAAAAAGGAAAAATGGCCCGGAATCCCACTGCTGGGGAGGTCTTTTAAAGCGACAGGGCGCCTTTTACAGGGCCCTCGCCCTGGAGGGCATGAGGTGGGGGGAAGGGAGGAGGGGACGGAGAAGACCCCTCATTGGCTGATGGGAACTGAGAAGTGCCCCCCCACCCCACTACATTTAAGTTCCCCCCATCTCCTTTCCCACCGATTCTCCACCTCCCTGGACCGCTCACAGATACATTTACAGAGTAGCAATTAGATATTCCCAAATCGCTGGTGAAGACCCCCAAATCCACACCCTATACTCCGACGTACCTCATCCCATTACTCACATCACCTGCAAGAACGCTGATGCACACATGCACACACACAGTCACCCATCATAACACTGCCACGTGGGCACACACATCACCCACAGTGACGCGGACATCCAGGACTGACACCCGTGAAAACAGTGCCACACAGAGAAATGAAGCTGCCACCGACCGTGGTAGACACATGCTTGCATATAACGCTGACACACACATAGTTTTCCATTGCACCCACAGATACTCCTAGGCTCACTCTCCCATGGGCACCCATGGGCTGTCATCCAGAGTAATTGTGACAACCACAGATAGGTAAATGCCCCAACAGAGGTACACATAGACACCATTATTCACAAGAACTTGGACATGCACTCATAGATATCCATGTGCCTGCCCAGGCAAGGACACACCCACAATCACCCAGGCAACCTGACACACATACACACAGATGGTACAAGGCCTGCACAGATGCTTGACATCCTGACATCGGGTTATAGTATTCTTGACCTACATACATACAGTTAAACTGACCCTCCTAGACACCCATTACAACTCTGTCACCCACAAACAGATATAACACTCCAACAGTACCTACACCCATAGTCACCCACCCTGACACTTGATTATACCCTTGGACACCTACAATATCACTGACCCACAGACAGACACAATAAAACATGTGCACTGAAAATGACATACAGGAAAAGGACATAGGAACATGCAGAAATCCACAGTCACCTGGAAGCCCACAAATCCAGCACTTGCTTATTGAGCATCTGTTATGTACCAGGCACTGTTCTAGCACTGGGGGTAGAAGAGATGAAGATCCCTACCCTCCTGGAGCTGAATGTTTAGTGAGGAGGGTCGGGGGGCACCATAATCGGATGACACAAACCACAGTCACCCCCAGTGACACTGACAGACGCCAGACACCCACGTACACTGGCTCACACATCGACCTGCAATTACCCACGGTTAGCCTGACACACAACCAGAGTCACACTGACATCCATCCACACACAAACAGCAGCCCACAGGAGTGCCGACATGCACGCGCACAACTGGCATAGAGACAGCCGCTCACTGTGGCACACACCCACCTGGACTTACAGACACCCACAGACCCCCTAAAATAGCCCACCAGAGTAGCTCAGACCCCCAAGCCCATCACAGCCCCCCAGTAACAGGCCCATAGGCAGCTGCTGCCTGCATTTTTGCAGATGGAGCCCACAAGCCTCAGTAGAAGTGTCTGAATTTCTCATCAACCTGCCCCAGGTCCCTCCACAGCCCCCAACTCCAACCCAGGGGAGCATTCTCGCCTCCCCCAGTCCTGGCTCCACATCTGGTGGTCTTCAGAAGGAAACTCAGGCTCCTGGCCGACTGGCCGACTTGCCGCCCCCAGGTCTGGGCAGGAGAGACAAGCCCCTTGTCTGAGGACACGGAGTCAAAAGCCTGAGCAGCTGGCAGCGGAGAGGAAGCTGGGCAGACGGCCCGGGGAGGGCAGGGTGGGAACCTGAGAGGCCATGCAGGTATCATGGAAATGAGGGGCCCCCGCCCGCCAGTCTAGACAGCCCGGGCCATCAACAGGACCCCACAGGGGGACCCCTACATACACTGCTACTGCATGTTCCATAATGGGCTCTTTGTCTGCCAGGCCCTGAGCACCTCCTCCCCATGTGCCCCCCCAGGTGCACACACACAAGGGCACAGACACAAGGACAGATGCACACTGGGACACACGCAGGGACACACAAGCCACTAGACACCCCCTGGAAGCCCTGCATCTCTGACCTCATGCTGCCCCCCACCCCCCGGCCCCGCCACCCTGTTCTTCAACTTGACAGCAGAGCTGCCTCCATCCATTGCCTGCCCATCTGGCTCCACTGGGACCTCTCACCTCCGACCCTGACCCCCAGACCCTGTGCCAGCTGCCCTGCCTTCCCGGGGCTCAGGATGGGGGTCGGGGTGGGGATAGGCTCAGGGTCAGCGTGGCTCTGACAGGCTGCCCGCCACGCCAGTCATTCTCGGCCCCCTGCCCAGACAGACCCTCCCAGCTGGGGTGTAGGGTCCCAGGGATAAGGATGAGGAAGAAGCAGGCCTTGAAGGGCACCCCTGCTTTGCTCCAGGGCCCGGGGTTGGGGGTGGGAGGAGACAGCTCCCTGCCTCCTACCCTGCTGGGCTTCAAAGTCAGACTGGAGGCCCAGTCAGCCCCCAAGAAGGCCTCAGGACACTTGGCGGGAGGAACAGTCAGCGCCCTGCTTAAGGGCCCCAGGTGCAGACAGTGAGATGCAGACAGACCAGAGGCCGCCTTTCACCAAAGGGCAGCCCCGGACATGTCTGTCCTACAGGTGGACAGACAAAGAGGGGAGATCGGGTGTAAAGGGCCAGACACACACAGGCGACCCCAGACAGCCAGAGACGGCGCACACAGCAGGGCTGGGGACCCAGACAAATACCCGCCTGTGAGGGACACAGTCAGACCCAGACAGGAGGACCCAGACAGACACCGAGGGCGGGAAGCCAGCACTCACCGTGACGAAGGGAGACGGTCAGACCCCAGGTTGTGCCCAGACAGCCCCTCCCCCATAGGATGAGTCTGGGCGCTGCCCGCCTCCCACCCCTCCCCTTGGCCCGAAGCCCCGCCCCCTTGCCCTAGCCCCACCTTCACTGGAACTTACCTCTTAGGTAGGTCAAGGTCAGAGCCCCCCGGGAAGCCTGTGAGGAGGCACAGAAGGAGCAGCGGTGTCATGGGAGCCCCCCACGCCGCGCAGTGTGGCCAGAGTGCCTCGTGCCTGATGACCCCGCATTCTAGCCTCGTGGTCGTTAAGAACAAAGCTTTTTAGGAGCTGCCGAGAGACTTCTGTTCCAAACTCTCAGAGCCTCATCTTCCTCAGCGATAAACTGGGTATCCTAATAATAGGGTGATGTATATAAAGCATTATTATTATTACCCCTCTTCTCTCCATAGTCTGCTTGTTACGACCACCATCTTCAAAGCAAGACCCCCCCCCACCACATGCTCCCTGAGAAGGTCCTGTATACCCTGTGCCTGAATGGGGCCCTGCAGGCCGGGTGGATGGGCCACGGGAGAGGGCGCCCCACCCGGAGCTCCAGACAGGGGTGGGAACGTGACTGGACCCCGGCCCACGGTGGGCGAGAGGGCGGGCTCTGGGGAAGGGACTCCATGAGGTGGGGGAATTTCAAGGGGTGCGGGTCTTGCGGGGGGCGGGCTCCGAGGGGGTTCGGTTTGGGGGAAGGTCGTGCCAGGGCGGACCTTTGCGGGGTTGAGCTCCAGGGAACGGCCTTGGGGACTCCGTAGGGATGCGGTCCCTGGGGGTCTAGGCAGGCGGACTTTAGAGATCCTAGACGGCGGGGTTCTGGAGCCTTGGGCGCTCCCGGAGCCAAAAATAGGGAAGTCTGCGGCTGGGGGGGGCCCTGAGGGCGGGGCCCAGGAGCGGGTCTTAAGGGAGCTGGGCTCTTTGAGAACCGGCTTAGGGGGCGGGTTTTACGGAGGTTGAGTTTTGGGGGCGGGCCACATGGTAGTCTATCTGGGCGGGCTTTAGAGGGAGGGTCCTAGGGACGTGCAATTTGTGGGTGGGCTTTGAGGGGGCGGGTCTTGGGGGAGGGGCCTGAGTATGTGGCTTCTGAGGGGCGGGTCTCTGGAGGCAGTCTCTAGGTGGGGATCTCGGGGGTGGGGCTTTAAGGACTGCGCTGCCTCAGGCCGCCTCTAAGGAGGGTCGTTTTGGGGTTCACTCAAGCTCAGCACCCCTGGGGGCCCTAATCCACCTTAGGGTTACGCCAGGGGGTTCATCCTTTGGGGCTCGATATTGCCCTCAGTGAAATGGGAGGGGACAGGAAATTTGAAGTCCCCTCCCAGACTGTCCTCGGAGGGCCCCAGACCCAGGTGGGGGGCGGTCTCCCCTGAGACTGCGCGTAGGGGCACCCGAGGGGGCGGGCACCCAACTCTGCGCAGCCCCTAGAGGGAGGGACTGGGGGCCCTGTTTGCGGGTGAAGAAATGCGGAGGGGGCAGCATCTTGACACAATCAGAGCCGAAGCAGGGATTTGACCGCAACCCATTTCGAGGCCCGAGGGTGAGCGAACCCGCACCCCGTATTAACGGGGCAACCCTCGCGTGTCTGTGCGCTTGGGTGCTGACCGCCACAAGGGCCTGAGTTCAGATGCCCAAGACCCTGCAGTCAGGCGGGCAACCTGCTGTGGTCCTCTGTGGTCCTTTTGCTTCGCCCCTGTCCGAAAGTCCCGCAAGTGGACCTGCGGGCGGGGCCTGCCTGCTAGCGGCCCCACCGCCGGCCAGAATTTGCAAAGTGGAGACTGACAACCCCTGGGGGTTCTTGTGATTCAGAAACAATTGTGCCCGGAACACGATGAAGCTCACCGAAGGTATTACATTGTATTAAAATATCTTGTTTATCCCTCTGTTGAATCGATGTCCCCGGGGCAAGAACCACTTGGCAGCCAGACATCTTGGGGCCACTAGGAATCCCTCTTCTGCCTCTCACTAGCGGTGCCCTACGGGCCTCAGTCTCCCAAACTGACAAATGGAAGTAATATGCACCTCTCAGGGCCGTTTTGAGGATGCTTTGGGTAAATGCATGAAAAGTTGAGCCCAGCGCCCAGAACTGCTACATTTACATAGCAAAGGCAACATAAATATCTACTGTTATTATTATTTATATTTATCTCCTGCTTTTTCCGGTTCCCGGAGCAGAGAGTTGGCACCTAATAACTATTTGCTGACTTAATGATTCTGTAAGTTCCTTATTCCCTCCCCTCTCCTCCCTCACCCCATCCAGTTCCCTCACCCCCACCCAGCCTCCACTCCCCAAGAAGTTGCCAAGGGTTTGGGGGAACATTCAACCTGTCGGTGAGTTTGGGCAGCTCAGGCAAACCATCGACCGTTGAGTGGACCCCGAGGCCTGGAACTGCCGTCCACCCATCACGACCCCCACCTTCCAGATCTGGGGGGGGCCAGGGGATCCTGAACACATCCCCTCCCTTAGGCCACAGCGAAGGTCACAATCAACATTCATTGTTGTCGGTGGGTTGTGAGGACGGAGGCCAGACCCACCGAGGGATGAATGTCACTGTGTCTGGGCCGGACACAGCCTAAGGGGAATGGGATGGGGAAAAAAACCCACCCTGGACTCCCCCCCCAAAATTGCTCAGCCAGTACCTGACCCTGACCCCAGCCTCTCACCCCTTGGTGAGGGCTGGTGTCTGGGGTCCTTACAGGCACAGGCTGGATTTGGAGAATAAATCCTGGAGGGCTGGGGGCATGAATCACAGGCTCAGGGCTGGGCAGCTGAAAAACCTTTGTGAAAGAGATTAGTGAGCCCCGCTTCCGGAAGGCTCAATAAAGTTTTCTTGAATGAATGGATGACTGAGGTGGGTAGGCAGCATAACACCTCTTCTCTGCATTCAAGTCCCGGGCCCAGCTTTCTCACCCTCCTTGCCTGGTACCCGCAGACCCCTGCTTTACCTTCAGTTGCCCACCTAGCACCTTGACGCCAGTTGATCCTTCCGCCTGCCCATCTGTGCCCCACGTGGGTGATGCCTGGGCACACCTTATCCTCCGGAGACTGAGCTGAGGTCTCATCTGAGGGGAGATCAAGGCACTGGCGAATGCTACGGGTCCCCCCATTAGCCCACCTTGTGCCTGTGCTCTCCTCCACCCCCCATAATGTTTTGCCTCACCCCCTTTCCGCCCCAGGACCAGGATGAGCTGGTCCTAAGGCTCCCCAGCACCTAAGGCTCCGGTGGTAACTGCTAACTGCGTGGGGAGGCAGGCTTTGGTGCTTATCTTTGTGAATAACCCCAGGGGCAGGTGGTTTCATACCCCAGTCTGTTCATCCATTAAATGCTTGGATCCACTGAAAAGGGGTGTGAAAGCTCCCTGAGGGTGGCCAGAGCTGGGAGCCTTGGTCCTTATCCCCCCACCCCATAAGCCTGGCCCATCCTCCTTCCAAAGACAGTTGGAACATCAGCAGCTCCCCGACCCTTCCCAAAGAGCGCAGGGGTACCCGGCCCCTCCCCCAGCCCAGGAGCAGGAAGAAAGAAGTTACTAAGTTACTGGTTACATCAATGCTAGTCTGTCGGGTGGGGCTTCCAACCCTCCCACCCCCATCACCCTGTGGGGCAGGAGAGGCAGGCAGGCTCTAAGGAAGGGTCCCCCTCCCAATGCCCTCTGGGTGGGGTGTGTGGCTTCATATTATTGGTGCCCCCTGCAGCCTGTGTCTTGTCACCCCCCCTCGCCTCCAGCCCACCCAGAGACCATGCATCCCCTTGGCAGGTGCATTTTTGGGGGAGCGGCAGCAAGCCCCCCTGTGACAATAAGGAACCTCCTACAGCCTGCTCCTCCCTCTTCACACCCCCTTGGAGGTATAAGGAGGGAACTGACAGCCCAGACTGCTCGGCTCCAGAGAGGGGAACGGGGTGTTAAGAAGGCAGGTGTAGAAAGACAAGCTTTGGGGCGGCTGGGTTTCTTCTCTCTCTGCCCCTCTGCCTGGCACACGGTGTCCAGCCATGGGGACCTTCAATCCATGGACAGATTACCTGGGTTTGGCACGCCTGGTGGGGGCTCTGCGTGGGGAAGAGGAGCCTGAGACCAGGCTGGACCCCCAGACAGAACCAGTGCCAGGACTGGAGGGTCAGACACCCAGCCCGGAATCCTCACCAGCTCCTGAACGCCTGTGCACTTTCTGCAAGCACAACGGCGAGTCCCGGGCCATCTACCAATCCCACGTGCTCAAGGACGAAGCGGGCCGGGTGCTGTGCCCCATCCTTCGAGACTACGTGTGCCCCCAGTGTGGTGCCACTCGCGAGCATGCCCACACCCGCCGCTTCTGCCCGCTCACCGACCAGGGCTACACCTCCGTCTATAGCTACACCACCCGCAACTCGGCCGGCAGGAAGCTGGCCCGCTCGGACAAGGCGAAGACGCTGGACTCCGGACACCGCCGAGGAGGAGGAGGAGGAGGAGCCTGTGCAGGTGGCTGGGGGGACTCGAGGAGGGGGGTCTGCCCTGGGCTGAGCCCCTAGGGGCCTTTGTGAAGTGGGTTAACCCCTGGGGTCACCCACTTCAGAGGGTTGGGGGGTGATAATCCATGTAGACAGCTTAGAACAGTATTCTAGAACTGTTGCCCTACGCGGGTAAGCTGGGGATGGGGTTCCCTGTGTGGCCTTGGGCAAGGCACTCTCCCTCTCTGGGCCTGTAAGGGAAACACAGTCCTTTTCCAGGCGCGGTGTGATCTAGCAGGGAGGCTGTGGGGACTACTGATGGGATCTGGGGACAGGTACAGCAGGGGCTCCAATCCGGCTTGGCACGTGGGAGCTGTGTGACCAGAGGGAAATGGCTCAGTTAGAGAAACTGAGCCTCACTTTTTCACTCATTCACCAGATAGTCTTTGAGGCTTGCCCTGTGCCAAGCGCTGGGCTGGGCTTGGCCCGCCGTGGTAGATGGGAGAGTGAGAGTTAAAACACAGGCATGGGGGAGTCTAGAGGAAGCACCTGATCCAGGTGAAGGGGTCCAGGAGGTCTTCCTGGAGAAAGTGACTTCTGGAAGCCTAATTCAGTTTGGTGGAGCGCTGAAGTGGAGCCCAGGCAATGGGGCTCGTTTAGGAACTTAGTGAAGTTCGGTGTGTCTGGGACAGAGTATGTGTGCATGTATGTCGGAGGGGAAGGTGTCAGAGATTTCAGGGACGGCAAAAGGACCTGTAGGTCCTTGCTGGTCACCTTAAAGGGTTTGGACTTGAGTACTAGGGAGCCAAGGAAGGGACAAGACCAGGTCTGCATGTGTTGGACTGTGAATGTGTAAGACCGTGGCTAACGGGCTGGACCGTGGGAACGGATTTGAAGGTGTTGGAAGAGCCTGGTCCTCCAGGCAGAGGTGTTCAAGGCGGCGAAGAGGGAGAGTCCCAGCGCCTGGGGAAACGTCAGTCTGGAGGGAAGTACCATGAGTTTGCTGTGTGTGAATCAGCCACTGGCTGAGGCTGAAGTCTAGAAGCGAGATATGGCTGAAGCCTCCCTGAGGTCTAAAGGGCTCTCCCCACACTGCACGGCCCACCACATAGGGCGCTCCCCCCCCCCCATCTTGCTCATCAAATGTGGATTCCAGTTCTGCAGGTCTGGGTGAGGCTTGAGCATCTGCATTTCTAACCAGCTCCCCCTGACGCTGCCATGCTGCAAGGCCACAGACTGGCAGGCCTTGAGTAGCTCTGTCTTAAATGGCAGCAGTTATTATTACAGATGAGAAAGACCTCAGTTTCTGCAGGGTTTTAAAAGAGAAATCCGTTTTAGCAACTTTCATTGCCTTTGAGGAAGTCAGCAACAGAGAAGACAGGTCTGACTGGGCGGTACCCCCACCCATTTGGGTGCCCGATGTGGGTACTGCCTCTCCTATCAGACTGTGAGCCCCTGGGGAAGTCACCGGGTGGGAGGACCCCTCCCTATCCCGGCAGCTGTGCAGTGAACATCTGTTAGAAGAGACTGCCTCCAGGAGAAGATAGTATTCCCTATGAGGTCTGACGAGGTCCAACTGGGAGAGGTGGGAAGCTGAAGGGACGCAAAGGTGGTGGTCTCAGAGTCTTCCTTTTTTCCCCTCAAGTCCGAGAGAACAGGAAAACTTGCCTTCGCGGGCGTGAGGGGTGGGGTGGGGGAAGCCCTCACCAGGATATTGGCACAGAAGGGCTGCCTGAGGCCGTCCTCCCAGGTAACCCGGGTGTAACAAACCCGGGGTTCCCGGAGCCCTGCGGCCGCGAGGAGGCAGCACGGCAGGACTGAGTTGGAGTTTCTGCGCTTTGTGTCTGGCTCTGGGTCCCACCTGGGGCTGCCCTGGGTCGGGAATGTCACAGGGGTGCTATTCCAGAAATAGCCTGCAGGTGGCGCCAGAGCCATGACAGCCCTGCAGGTTGAGTCGGTACTTCCGGAGCATTGAATCATCCCTGTTATTAAATGTTTTTCTCCTCCCCTTCTGCTTTTAAAATCCAGGTTCCAAAGGTGGCGGGAATCCTTCTGGAACTACCCCCTCTTCCTGCTGTCCCTTCACTTCTGCCTAAGGAGGCTGGCGCGGGCAGGACGGGGTTGCTGCCTTCACCTGGGGTTGGGGACCCAGGCCCACCGGAGGCTGGATTTCAGGGAAGACTCACCCTCCGAGGATCCGCCCCTAGGCCCTGCCCCCATCCTGAGGGCCTGGCAAAGGAGCCCCGTCTGGGAGCACAGCCCAAAGAGTGCCCCGACCCCCTCACGGAAGGAGGTGGTTCTCAGGCACCCCGGCCCTCCTTCCCCAGCGCTGGGCACCCAGTCAGCTCTCAATAAATGTTTATGAACGGATCAGTGTCATAGCAGGCGCGGTCTTGGGACGAGGTAGCGTGAACTGTGCCAGTGGGGCTGGGGACCCTCCTCTCCTGGCTCATCCCTTACCCCCACGTTACTCTGACCTCCACATGCCCCAACTGCTGTTTGGATTGCCATTTACCCTGGGGCCCTGGGGTGAGCTGCTTTGTGCTGAGAAATGGGAGTGGGCACCACAGGGCAGCGATGGGGTTCTGAGGGGTCGCCCCAGCCTCGCACTTCTGAGCAGGGCACTTGCTGCTGGGTTGGTGCCATGAGGCTGTTTCTGTGACGCTTCGTGTTTGCGAACTCTTCCAGCCACCCCTTGCATATTGACATGTCAGATGGAATCCCCTACACTGGAGGTGGGGGCCTGACTTGAGGGGGCAATGGAGAGACAGAGGTTCCCCCCATCACTGTCCTCACCTAGGAGGCTCTTAGTGAACGTATAGGTCACCATCGATGCCCCAGCAACTGGGGGCCATGGAGTCACATGCAGGCCCTTCAGAGCAAGGGAAGGACTTCCGGGCTGGGGCAGGGGTGGGGTGGGGAGCTGCAAGGAATGGGCATATGTCCGGAGGGGGTTGGGCCAGGCGAGGCCATGGGTAGGGGGCACCACAGAGGTGATTTGGCTGTGCTTGGGCAGGAGTGGGTGGGGGGTGGAGATCCATCCCCACCCAGGAAGTGTGATCTGGTCCTTCTGGGGAGCTGTGCTTGGGGGGATCCCCATCCCCTGTCTCCTGCACCCCCACATCTTGTTCCCCCAGCCTCCCAGGGGCAGCAGGTGACAAGTGCCTATCCACATCCCTCCCCCAGTCTGAAGGCTGGCCTGAGGGCCTGGTCTCCACCCCCAGCCGACAAGGTCTCCCAGGGTTGAGTGGGGGCAGGATTTGGACTTCCCAGGATTTGCCCTTGGCTTTTCCACTTGAACTGGGACCTGAGGCCACCCAGGAGGAGGGCTGGGGTGAGCCGGGGATGGGAGACGGCCCTTGAAGACAGCCTGCTGCCCAAGCTTGAAAAGGAGAGGGAAGGAGAAGAAAGAAGACACAGAGGAGGCCTCTTTAGCAGCCCCAAGAGTTTCAGGTTGAGTCAGGGGACACAATCCCCCAGCCACCCCCAGGTGTCTGCAAATGCTAATTGTATAAGCCAGAGCCGCTGGGGCGTGAGACACAGGGAACTGGGTGACTGGGCACGTGCTGGAGGGTTCAAGGAAGTAGCTGCACATCCAGCAGGCAGAAGGGTTGGGGGACCCTGACCCACCTTGCTCCCTCGCAAATGGGGTGTCCCAGGGTATAAAAAGGCGGTGGGAGGGGGCCCTGCCTTGGCTGTAGGAGTTAGGGTGGAGGAGCCACAGGCAGAGCAACAAATTAAAGTATTGGGTGTGGTCCGTCTCGTGGTGACTTATTTAATAGAAGCACGTCTTCTGCAAAATGGGTTTGACAGCAGCACCCGGGACTGCTTATGACAATGTGACATCACTGGGGCTGTGGTATGGTTTGGTGGGATGGTGTGTGCAATGCCTGCCCTCAGCACCCTCCAGGCAGTAGCTGTCTGTGTCTGCGTCAGTAACATTCCCCCAGGGATGTGTCCTTCCGGGCCAAGGCCTCCAGGCAGCTTGTCCCACGGAGGACAGGCGAAGCCATCTCAGCACTGAATACAGACTCGCAAACTCCAGTTGGACAATCAGTCAAGATACTGTGTGTGCTTGAATTCGTGCACACAGCCACCTGCTCCTGAGTCCGACACACTCAGTACTGCATGGGGGACCCCTGGATCCAACAGTAGCCGAACTTCTCTTCCCAGGGAAGATGAAAAGTAGAAGTCAAAGGAGAAAGAGATGGTTAGGGAGGTTTGTGGGCAAGACATCAAGGAACTGAAAATGCCTCAAACCCCAAACAACAGGTCACGAGGTCTGAGGTCTGGCTAGGGAATCATTTATTAATGGGCTTCCCAAAAGAAATAAAATGGAAATCCGGAGAAAAACAAGGGTACAACCAACAAAGCGAGCCCTTTTCTCCTCCAGGAAAGAAACAAATTCTGAACCTTCCATAACCTCGCCTAAGGAGCTGAAATTTGCAAATCCAGATAAACATCTGGGCGGCTCTGCCCCCTCCCAGCTTCCTGGGGCCCCAGCACCCCTCTCTGCCTCCAGCTTCCAGGCCTCTGCCACAGGGAGGAGCAGGTCCCCTCCCCCAGGCGACTCCCAAGGGAGGCTGCTGAGGACGGCAGGGCCTTTTGTGTTTCCCATGGGAAGGTGACTTCCAGGTCAGCTGAGGGGAGGTTTCTGGGGCCCACCAGGACTTGCTGGAGCATCTCGGATGGTAACAAAATAACAGGGGGCACACAGGGGCCAACAGGCTTTCCGGAGTCTGCTGAGGGATTGTTTCCAGCTGTTTGGCAGGAACATCAGGCACTTCTGGGGGCCGGCGAGCCTGTACGAGCACACACACACACACACCTACGAGTCCCTCCAGGACTGCTCCCCTCGAGGGAGATTCCCAGCCCCCTTTGGTGTGTAGGGTGCAGGGGCCTTCCCTGCCGGCTTTGCTTTCTGGTAGTAGTTGAGGCGCTTGAAGGCCTCCAGGTCCCGGTGGGCGCTCATGATCAGCCGGCTGTGGGGGAAAGGGTCTGAGCTGTGCTCCACCTCGCGGCAGAGTGGGACCATGCCTCACACTCGGGCACACACCAGCCTGCTCACACAGGCTCACACACTCGTGTACTCACAGGTCACACACACACAGGCATGCACACGTGCATAATCAGAATCAGCCTGCTGCAGGGCAGGTTGTGACCCTTCTAGCCCCTCTTCAGAACCTAACAACTCTGCGAAGGACGGGTTTATGACACAACCGGCTGGGGCCCAGGAACGGTGGAGCTTCCCAGAGGCCCCTCGCTGGGGATCCCGGGCCCACCCTGACACCCCAGGATCGCTGCTGTACTGGGCCCTCCACCTTCCTCCCGCGGCCCCATCCCCTCCACCCATCCCGGGGACTTGTGGATCCGTGGATCCAAGCCCAGCCCTTACTTCAGGTTGGAGAGCTCGATGACGAGGCCTCGCACGGTGTCTGTTGCATCCTCCATCCTGGCGGCTTCGCAGGTCTTGATCCCCATTCGGGTCCTGGCGGGAAGGGAGGGAGGGCAAGAGGCCTGACCTCACTGGACAGCTCCACCAGACTCTGCCCTGGGGGGCTTTGCTGGGCCTCGAGCTGTCTTCTCCAGAGATGAACGCCTTTGACAGTCATGAGGCCACCCTGGGCACAGCCCTGATGGCCGACCCAGCCGGCTCTACTGCTGAAATCGCACCCAGAATCCAGCCACTTCCCCCACCGCCGTGGCCCTTGTCCGACAGCTGCCACAGCCTCCCCAACCCCCAGCTCCTGCCCCTACAGCCTGTTCCCCCTGTGGCCTGGGGGGCAGGGGAGGGCGTGGCAATGGAAAGCCCGCCTAAAGCCCCTCCCCAAAGCCCTGCACCATCTGCGCACCTCCAGACCCCAGCCCCTCCCTCCTGTCTCACCTCCCCCCTGCTCCAGCCACACTGCATTCCTGGCCATTCCCTGAGCATTTCTTAGGGCTCTGGAATGTTCTTTCCTAAATGTCTCCTCCTTGGGGTGGAGGAGGTGGGAGGAGGGAGCCCTCTCCATCACCACAGGTTAAAATTTTAACCCCTGCCCTGCTGTCTTTTTCTCCCCAACACTCTGCCATCTGACCACCTAATTTGTCTGTCTCTCGCTCACCCCTGCTCCCACCCCCACTATGTAGAAGCTTCATGTTTTGTCGCACGCAGCCTCCCAGTGCCCAGAGCAGTTCCTGGAAGAGCCGGCACTGGCGGGCGTCAGTGTCTATGGAAGGGGTGGACGTGCCTCTGCACCACCGTATCTAACGGGTGCAGCCTGTGGTGGGCAGAGGGTTGCCCAGCTTGGCAGCATCTCCTGGGTTGTCACTGCGGGAACTCTGGTCCTGCTCCACCTGCCTCGGTCACCCTGAGACGACTGGCCAGTCCGGGCCTCAGTCTCTTGCCTTTTCTCCCTCAGCCATGGGCCACAGAACCAGACCCTGGGACCCACCTGGGGGCTTCCAGCCATCCATGGAGGCCGCTGGAGATTCACCCAGGAATCTCCCTCCTCTTTGCCCAAACAGTAGTGGGGCCACTTTGACTAAACTGCCTCTGGTCCCTGTGCAGGGCGTGCGTGTGTGCGTGGAGGGGGGCGCAGGGGGTGGGGCAACAAGTGGTACAACAGGTACTATTTACAGATGTGTGTAAGGGCAGAGGTGGGAGCACGGCCTCCCTCTCCCCTGAGGGGGAGGAGAAAGAGGAAAGAGACAAACTTCCTAACCCTCCTCCACACTTGCCAGACAGAAACAGAAGCTTGGCCATAAATAATCGATAAGCCGCCACTCTGCAGAGAGGCCAGTTCAGGTTCAAGGTAACGGGAGAGGACTGTCGCTCAATGCTAGCCACCAGCAAGGCTGGGAGACAGCAAAGGTGATGGGCTGTGAGAGGCTCTGGGGTGGGGAGAGAGGACCCCCCCAACACACACTCACTCACACACACACACACTCACACACACACACACTCACACACACACACACTCCATAGGCTGGAGGAAGAGCACACCTGGTGCCTGCAGGGGGGAAAGAAGGTGGGCTGCCTTGGGGAATAAAATCAAGCAGGAAATAAGATGGGACAGGTGGGAGACTCTGGAGGGCCCGAGGGTGCCAGAGAGGGGATGGCCCCTGTGGGCCAATGGTTCTTAGCCCTGTCTGGGTCCACTCCCCCTCCATGGAGATTCAGGGAAAGCTCTGGACCTTCTCTCCAGAAAAACGCACAGTGTGCATTAAAACCACCACAGAGCTGGGGGCATCATCCCAGGGGTCCTTGGCAGAGATGCTGGCTTGGGTGCAGATTGCTGACGAGTTCTCCACTCGCAGCGAGCAGGGGACATGGGTGGTTTGAAAGTCGGGGCTTAGCAACCTTACTGGGCAGAGGAAAGTGAGGCCCCTCGAGGCAGAGCCAGGGCGACCTCCGACACCCTCATCCACAAAATGGGAGCTCACAGGGCTGGGGGGAGGCAGAGCACGGGGGCTCTAGTGCCAGGAAAGCAGCCACTCTCTCCGCTCCCAGGGACAAAAGGAGGACCCCTGTCAAGGAAAGGGTTCTGGGGCGGCCTCCTACCCTGCCTACCTTGGCTGGGCCTCAGCAAGGGAGCCTCCGTCGGCACGTGGGCTGGTGCCAGGCCAGCAAGGGTCCAGCCCGCTCCCCGCAGGAGACAACTGGAAAGAGAGAGCACGCACACATGTGAACGGCCCAGCTGGGTGAGCCCTGCATAGGGAAGGAAAAGTCAGGCAGGGGAGGTCTGGCTTCTCCTCTGCCACGCCAGGAACACCGAGGCTGGACTCCCGCAGAGGAAAAGTGGTGTGGGGGACAGATGCCACGATGGCCAGACCTACGGGCCACCAGCCCGGGCTGCTCTCACCCTCCCTCTTTGGAAAGAGAGCAGAAGGGCAATACTGGGCCTGACCCTGGGGTCCTGTCCTGGGCCTGCGCCTTTCGACAGGCTGATTTGTACGGGTGGGTGGCTCCATCCACACGTTCTCTGTCCCTGACAACTGAGGAGTGGTGCTGTCTCCAGCTTGTCCTGCAGTATCTAGAAGGGTACAGAGAAGACCCTGAGTGGTGGCGACTGCGGCGAGGTGGGCATCTGGCGTGGAGGGAAAGAGGTCGGCCAGATAGGCCACGAGTTTCATGTCAGGAAGAGATTTTGCAAATGTATTTTGAAGGGAAAATTCATAATTAATAGGGGAGAGAGCCAGATAACCCTGAGAAGCTTAAATTTCTAAATGTCAACGGTGGTTTAATTTTCATGGAAAATGTCAGGCTCAGTCGTGGAGGTGACGTACGTCCTTCTGAAAAGAGGCAAAGAGGCTGAAGTGGAGCGGCCGGCCCAGGGCTGTTGGGCCTTTTCTGAGGAGACTAAAGTCCTGGGGTGGCGGATGGGGTGAAGGGCTTGAGCTCGACCTGCAAAGGGTCCCCGAATCCAAAGGAACAGACGGACGTGAGGAACTGGCTGCAGCCCGGCAGCTCTCACATGGGGATGGCTCCGCCTCCAAGACACTTAAGTGTCGGAAACCACTTTTGGTTGTCATGCCTGGGGGAGAGGGCGCTCCTGGCACCTGGGGGTGGAGGCGAGGGACACTGCTCAAGCCCCTGCTGTGCACAGAATGGCGATCCAGCCCCCAACACCAGTAGTGCTGAGGTTGGGAAGCATACTCTAGACGATACAGTCTCTCCCGTGCTCCTGGCCAACTTTCACGGAGGCAACTCTGTGACTTAAGATACAATCTGAGGGCTTCCCTGGTGGCGCAGTGGTTAAGAATCCACCTGCCAATGCAGGGGACACGAGTTCGAGCCCTGGTCCGGGAAGATCCCACATGCCGCGTAGCAACTAAGCCCGTGCGCCACAACTACTGAGCCCATGTGCCACAACTACTGAAGCCTGCGTGCCTAGAGCCTGTGCTCCGCAACAAGAGAAGCCACTGCAATGAGAAGCCTGTGCACCGCAACGAAGAGTAGCCCACCCTCACCGCAACAAGAGAAAGCCCGCGCACCGCAATGAAGACCCAAAGCAGCCAAAAATAAATTAAAAAAAAAAAAAAAACAATTTGATGCCACAGATTCACCCAACTCACGGCACCATTCTTAGTCATGAGGAATAGTCTCTTTCCCAACAGGTACCACCACTCCCACCAGGGTTGTGTAAATGTCATGACAAAGGCGGTGCTTGTATTGAACGTGTGGGGGACACCCCTGTGGGCTGTGAGAGAGGCCTGGGAGTCAGTGTTTTAAATGACACTGCTTGTGGGCAGAGGAGGGCTCCACCGGCCCTGGGGTGAGCACCACGTCCCCAGGGAGCCGCGATGAGAAGAAAACACCAAGTGTTCCTGTGCGGGCAGCTGGGTTTGAAGCCAGTCTGTCACTGCTGCGAGACCCCAGGGCCCCTCCTCTGAAGCGGTGCTCACAGCTGTGCCACGGTGAGGTCGAGGGCTGCTCTCTCGGTCCACCTGCGCTCTGTTCCCATGTGTCCCTGCCCACAGGGCCTTCCCGCACCTTCCCATGGGAACCTGTGCCTGGGTTGCCCCGACTTGTTCAGGAACGCCCAGTGTCAAAACAAAACGTGCCTGGGTGTCCACAGCCTTGTCAGGGCAGCGCCTCCTCTCCCAGCAGGGCTGTCCACCCCAGCTGCTGCTGGGTCCCCCACACTGGTGCTGCCAGCTCCTTGGTGACTTCAGAGTGCACTCACTGGTGGCAGGTCCGGGAGGGCTTGCTCCTTTGCCCTCTGGACGCCACCCAAGGTCCCAACTGCTTTCCCAGCCTTATCCCTCAGCCACAGCCCAAGAAGCCAGAGACTGGGGATGACTTAGCTCTTCTTTCCAAGAGAGGGGTTTGCATTTTTCCAGGGATGCAGCTTTAGTTATAAAGTTTCAGCTCTGCCCAGCACCTGAGCACCTACCTCTCCAGGGCGATCGTGTTTAAACACTGTGACCAAACCGCAGTGTGACTCGATTTCTGTGATCCTGCTCATCTGGTGATCACAGCAATGTGCAATGGGTGGTACAAGGAATGGGGGCCGGGGCAGGGAGGGCCGGGTCCGGAAAGTCACTCGGTAAGCCTGTGTCACAAATGACCCCTGGCCATCCCTTGGGAAGGCAGCGCCTGAGACCCACGTTAGCTCAAGCCAGTCACATCCCCCTCTGCAGTGGGAACAGCTAGCTTTCTTCAGCTGGGCACCAGATGACGTCCTTTGCTTGTTTGGGGGCTGTGTCATATAAGACTATGTGCCGAAATGACAGGGAACAAAATGCTCACTCCGGGAGAGGCAGGTGGGAACGGTGCTACTGAAAACCTCATGGGGGCAGGGACCATGCCTGATCTGTTCACTCCTGGCATAGAGCGGACTCTCACATCTTAAAAACATTTTCAAGCAACCAAAAAAATGAAGTTTTAAAACAGGAACAGCCAAAGAAACGGAGGCCATGTTTGTGAAGCGACACGGACTCTGTGTTCGTTCCAGGACGGAACAGTTGAGGCACAGCTGCAGAATCAGGCCAAGCTGGGCACAGACCCAGGCTCCTCCCCTGCTGGCTGCCTCACCTGGGGCAGGTGCCCAACCTGTCTTCGGCCTCTCAGCCACACCCAGTGTGTGGAAAGAGAACCACCTACTTATCAGGGCGAGGCTGCAAAGCACTTAGGCTCAAGTGCGCCAGCAGCCAGAGATGTGGCGCTTCCTGGGGGGGCAGGGCCAAAGCAGGGACTGCCACCTGCCCTGACAGGTGACCGCCAACGGCCAGCACAGGCTCAGCAGGCAGATCCCTGAAGGAAGCAAAGCCCCTAAAATTCCAGCAAATGAAATTCCATGTATATGTCTGAAAAAGAATTGTATCTGGGCCCCCAAATGACCCTAAAGATGGGCAAAGGTTCTTTCCAGTGGGGGAACGAAGTCCCCGCCCGCAGGCCCAGCTTTGAGGTCATTGGCTTCTTTAGGTCACCCCGTTTGGTCTGTCACCCTCCATACATCCCTCGGGAACCTCCGGCCAGAGCAGGGCACTGAAGGGCGGAGGGGGCAAGTGCACCAGGGGTTCTCCCTGGGCTGACAAAATACATGTGTGTCACATCCCGGGGCTCTTCAGCTCCCACACAGATGGGCCCCTCATAGAAAGGCAGGTGTATCCTTTCCAGAATATCACAGACTCCACAGCCGCTGAAGCTGTGACTCAGACCCCCGGACTCATCTGCCGTACAAACAGATGGCCACGTGCCCACCTTTCCCCCACTACCGGCTGGTTTGGGAGGGTTTGTGGCCATTTGGCACCTGTACTAGGACATCTGGCTGTAACGCAAGGAAGCTCTTACCTGTTCAGGTGGGGCTTCAAAACCAGGGGCTTCCAGGGCATCCTGTGTCTGGCTGTCCGGCAGGAAGTAGAGCTCCATGGCTGGGGACCCCTCCCAGACAGCCTGCTCTGAAGAGCCAGCACGGTGCTCAGGCTGGCCTGCCGGGCCTGTGCGGGCATCTGGGCTGCCCTGACGCGCCCCAGCATCCGGGCGAGGGCCGTCCACTGCTTCTCTGTACACTGTTGGAGCACAGGCTCCAAGGGGCAAACTGAGCCCCTTGAAGTCTTGTTTGTGGCTATGGCTCCCTAACTCAGCTGCCTTTTCACCCACAGGTTGCGACAGCAAAGGCAGCAAGCACATACCTCCCAGCCCTTCTTGATCCGGGCCTGGTACCTGTGTCTGACCCACACCTGGACCCATTTCCAAGGCTAAAGGGCTGGAATCCCCAACACCTATTGTGGACTCTTGGATCTCGTGAGCCAGAGCCAGGGAGGCTGCAAGGCCCCCCGGGACATCATCAGGGGGCTTGTCTTCCCGCCTTGCCTCCTCTCTGCCTCCTGTGGTCTCCCCAGTGAGAGGCATGCACCCGAGCAGGGCCCTGCTGTGGCCTCCATCAGAAGCCTTCCCGCTGGGAGAGGCAGTCACCCTGGCATTGACCGTCCCGTCTGGCCCAGCCACCCCCGGAGCCCTCTGTTCTGGCTCCGTGGGGTCTGTGCTCACACCTGCGATGACAACAGCCCCAAGGCGGGAGCATCTTGGGCTGCTATAGCTCCACTCTGCTCCCCCGCCAGTCCAGCTGGGTGTCTGCAGAGCGTCAGGAGGGCCCTGGGCTGCAGATCTGGGCTCTGGGCCCAGGATGCCATCTTCTTCCTCCTGGCGCTCCTCAGGCAGCTCAGCTCCTGCTTCCCCTCGGGCACCTCCCTCCTGAGGGGCTCCTTGGTCTGGCTCCTCTTCAGGATCACTGCCTGGCAGGTGCCCTTTCTGGCCATGATCACCTGGAACCCAACCCTCCTCCGTGCTTCCACCATCTGGCACGTTGGTCCCATGCTTTGACAGGTGGTCCTGGCTGGCTCTCTCTGAGGCCGAGGGCCCTGTCCCCCACTCCAGAGAGGCAACGCTGGAGGCCAAGGGCTGAGGCTCCCCATCGCCAGGCACAGGCGTCACAGGGCTTTGGCCGCTGGGCTCGGGGCAGGCGCTGTCTGCCTGGGTCTGGTCTCCTGGGCCCCTGGTCTCCTGGAGGGCAAGCCCTGGGGACTCCTCTTGAGGCTGGCTTCTGGCCTGCTGGGCACTAGGTTCTGGCAGTGTTTCCTGTGGAGAGAAAAAGACTCAGTCTTGGGCCTTCAATAATCAACCGCTCCTAGGATTTTTCTAGTCATTACTGCCCCCGTTCAACGTCTCAGATGCTGCAGGGATGACGGTGCACCCAAATAGGGATCAGTCCCAATGCTGGGCAGAGCTTTGTGCCAGGGGCTAGAGGGGGAACCGGAAGCACAGGCACCCCTCTCTTTTTTTTTTTGGCCACACCTCACGTCACGTGGATCTTCCCCACCCAGGGACTGAACCCCCACCCCCTGCAGTGGAAGTGCGAAGTCTTAACCACTGGACCACCAGGGAAGCCCCAGGAACCCCCCTTTCTACCAGCTCCCTCTCCCCACCAGCACCAGGCACGTGGAGGCTCTCGGGAAGATCAAGGATATAAAAATCAAGGAGGTCCTGTGGATCGCACCAGTGTCAATGTCAGTTGCCTGGTGTTGCCAATGGACTACAGTTACGTAACATGCTACCACCGGGGGATGCTCGGGGAGGGCACACGGGGGCCTCCCTGTGCTGTTTTGTTTTTAATTTTGGTAAAATACACATAACCTAAAATTCACCATTTTAATCATTTTATCTTTTTTGAAGGAAATGATCTTTTTAAAAAAAATATTTAATTAATTAATTTATTTGGCTGCATTGGGTCTTAGGTGCGGCACGCGGGATCTTTCAGTGTGGCGTATGGCTCTGTAGTTGCGGCGTGCGGGCTTAGTTGCCCCACGGCATGTGGGATCTTAGTTCCCTGACCAGGGATTGAACCCCCGTCCCCTGCATTGGAAGGAGGATTCTTAACCACTGGACCACCAGGGAAGTTCCCACCATTTTAATCATTTTAAAGTGTACATAGTTCAGTGGCATTAAGTACATTCACAAGGTCGGGCAACCATCACCACCATCCATCTCCAGAACTCTTTCATCTTCCCAAACTGAAACTCTGTCCCCATGAAACACTAACTCCCCACTCCCCCAGCTCCTGGCAACCCCCATTCTACCTCCTGTGGAATCGGTAGAATTTGCCTACTCTAGGGACCTTGTATAAGTGGGAGCATACAGTATTTGTTGCTTTGTGTCTGGCTTACTACACTTAGCGTAATGTCCTTCCGGTTCATCCATGTCGTAGCATGTGTCAGAATCCCTTCCTTGGGACTTCCCTGGTGGTCCAGTTATTAAGACTCCACGCTCCCAACGCAGGGGGCCCGGGTTTGATCCCTGGTTGGGGAACTAAGATCCCGCATGCTGTGGCCAAAAAAAAAAAAAAAGAATCTCTTTTTAAAGCTTAATAACATTCCATTGTGTGAATATACAATATTTTATTTGTTCATTCATCTGCTGATGGATACTTTGGGTGCCCCCAAGTTTTGGCTACTGTGAATAATGCTGCAGTGAACATGGACGCACAAATATCCGTTCCGTCATATGGATATACCACATTTTGTTTATCTATTCATCCATCGATGATGGACACTTGTAGCCATACTGTTTCTTTTTTTTTTTTCTGTATTTTTGAGTTTTATTTATTTTTTTATACAGCAGGTTCTTATTAGTTATCCATTTTATACATATTAGTGTATACATGTCAATCCCAATCTCCCAATTCATCACACCACCCCCCGCCACCGCTTTCCCCCCTTGGTGTCCATACAAACGTCTCTACGTGTGTGTCTCAGTTTCTGCCCTGCAAACCTGTTCATCTGTACCATTTTTCTACGTTCCACATATATGCGTTAATATACGGTATTTGTTTTTCTCTTTCTGACTTACTTCACTCTGTATGATGGTCTCTAGATTCATCCACATCTCTACAAATGACCCAGTTTCGTTCCTTTTTATGGCTGAGCACACTGTTTCTGCAACCTCCTCTGAGTCCACATAATGCCCTGGAGATCCATCTAGGTGGTTCTGTGTATCACACCTGTTTGTTCCTTCTTTATTGCTGGGCTGTGTTCCATGGTGTGGATGGACCATGATTTGTTCAACCATTCACCAGCTGAAGGACATCTGGGGTGTTCCCGGTTGAGGGCGATTACAAACAAAGCTGCTGGGAATGCCCACCACTCACTTTTTTAGGGGTGTGTGTTCCAGAGACATCGTGACCCCTGGAGCTCGTGGTGGCAAGGACAAGAGAGCATGTTGTAAGACCCACCCACCCCGACTCACAACAAAGCTTCTGAGAAGCATAGGGGTTCAGGGACAGAATGTGGGCTGCCTTTCTGAGTTTCACCACTTTCACGCAACTTGGGGAAGAGAGCTCTGGCCTCGACAGCTTCAGTGCAGGCACGGCTGTCCTGAGTGCCTCTCACAGGCCTGCGAGTTGCTGGCATGGCACCTGCTGTCCACAGACATCTGTAGCGCTAAAAATGGGGTGTGCGTGTGGAGAGGTGCAGGGCTAGCCATTGCCAAAGGAAATCAAGGCTGAACTTGGCTGCCAAGGTTGGGCAAAGAGGAAGATCGATGGTAGGACCTTACCAAGCTGAAGGCCCCACTCCTGGGGTCCTCTTCCCTCCTCTCTGCTCGTCCTGTCACTGTCTTCCTGGGTTTCGCAAACTGGGGGACAAACCTCCCGACTGAGTTCTGTGAACCAGATACAACAAGAAAAAAACAGCAGTAAAGACGAGGGCGGAATGAGGTCTCGGAAATCAAGCAAGCAGACACCAGAACAAGTTTCTCTCTTGCAATCTCAAACCTCAAGGCCCTTGCCTTCCATCCCCAGCACACCCTCCCACCAGCAGTTATAGACGAGGAACAGAGACAAGATGTCCAGCTGAAGGGAGGCAGCATCTTTTGTACATACGTCAGGCTGCAAGACAGGCTCACCTGGGAAGGAGGAAGGCGAACTGGCTCTTTTTCTGGCTCCCCGAGGAGACTAGAGGGAGCTCCTGCTTCCTCATAAGGAGAGCTGGGAGGAGAAAGACAAAACAGAGGAGGTTCTCAAGTCCTCCTACGCTGTTAACTTGCATAGCAAGACAAACTGAGGCAGCGGCGGCAGCAGCGGGGAATGAAATCCAAATGCAAAGTAGCGCCCAGGATCTCCTAAGAGGGAGGCCCTGGAGCACCTGCTGAGAGAGGGTGGGATGGAGAAGGGGACATGTGACTGCCAAGAAAGGTGTGGAGTTCCACATCTAGAATCCAAGCTGCCTGCTCTGGCAGCACTTAAACTCTTATAATCCCAGGAACTGGCTCCTGAAGTAAGAACAGGAATTCTCATTTGGACTGACTGACACTCCAGCCCCCAACTCTGCAAACTGTGAAGAAGTTGTAGATACAAAAAACACAGTGTCTAAAAAAACGGGTGTATTCGTATCTGCCAAAATGCGGAAGCAACCGAGATGGCCTTCAGTGGGTGAGTGGATAGATAAACTGTGGTAATCCAGACAATGGGATGGTATTCAGCGCTAAAAAGAAACGAGCTCTCCTCTAATCAATACTCTGTAATGGCCTATGTGAGAAAAGAATCTAAAAAAGAGTGGATATATGTATATTTATAACTGATTCACTTTGCTGTACACCTGAAACTAAACAACATTGTAAATCAACTATACTCCAATAAAAATTTAAAGAAATAAAATCATGCCATCTGCTTTATAAAAAAAAAAAAGATCGTGCTCTCAAGCCATGAAGACACGTGGAGATACCTTAGATGCACATTACCAAGTGAAAGAAGCCAATCTGAAAAGGCTATGTACTGTATGACTCCAACTATATGATATTCTGGAAAGAGCAAACTATGGAGACAGTGAAAAGATCAGTGGTTACCTGGGGTTGGGGGGAGAGATGAATAGGCTAGGGTTTTTACGGCCGTAAGAAAACTCTGTATGATATTGTAATGATGGGTATATGTTATTATACTGCTGTGCAAACCCACAGAACGTACAACACACAGAATGAACTCTAAAGTAAACCGTGGACTGTGTCAATGTAGGTTCATCCTTGTTTAAAAAATGTACTGTTCGGGTGAGTCATGGTGATAACGGGGGAGGCTGTGCATGTGTGGGGGAGGTGTATCGGAAACCACTGTACCTTCCTCTCAATTTTACTGTAAACCTAAAACTGCTCTGAAGAAATAAAGTCTTTTTAAAAAAACTGGTGAGACTTACGGTTATGTCTAAATAAACGTGGATATGTATGTTGTGAAAAAAGATCAAAATCTGGAACTGAAACTTCATGGTTTCAACTTTGGAAGTGGAGCAGGAAAACGCATGAAGCTACACTAACGGGTTTGAATCGTGCCAAGGAGGTTATGGAGACAGAGGAACTCTAGATACTGACAGCAACCGCCTGTTTCAAAACTTTTCATTGGGATGGGTTGTTTGGGTGGCTTCTGGGGTACTGGCAAGCTTTCATTTCTCAGCATAAATGTGTTAAACTGACTGCTTTGTGTTGCTTTCGTCTGTTATATTTCTGCACGGGTGGTATTTCTTAATAAAACATTTAAAAAACAGAAACAAAAGAGTGGGAACCCACTTCTGCGGGTTCTGATTATTCTTACGGTCACACACAGCAGGGTGGGCAGCAGCCGTGACCCCATCAGCCCTGATATGGCCTCTCGAGGGGTGAGGGGCACAGTGTGACATCACTGTGTCTGTCTGGGGGAACAGCTTAGGTGTGACACGTGGCCCCTCTCTTCCTGTCACACACACAGCCTTTAGCCCTAAGATTGCAAAGACCTGAGATCAGACAGACACACACCCCAGAAAATGGTTCTGTCAGCCAGACTGCATGCCTCAATTTTTCACTCAGAAAACGTGCTAGTCCAATTCATGATGCTTTCTCTGAAGACTTCAGGTAGCAGGAACCTTCTTTCTCCTAACTCCTGCTAACCCTTTCTTTTTTTTTTTTTTAATAAATTTATTTATTTATATTTATTTTTGGCTGCGTTGGCTCTTTGTTGCTGCGTGCAGGCTTTCTCTAGCTGCAGTGAGCAGGGGCTACTCTTCTTTGAGGTGCGCGGGCTTCTCACTGTGGTGGCTTCTCTCGTTGTGGAGTATGGGCTCTATAGGCGCACGGGCTTCAGTAGTTGTGGCTCATGGGCTCTAGAGCCTGCGCAGGTTCAGTAGTTGTGGCACGTGGGCTTAGTTGCTCCACAACATGTGGGATCTTCCCGGACCAGGGATCGAATCCGTGTCCCCTGCAGTGGCAGGCGGATTCTTAACCACTGTGCCACCAGGGAAGTCCCTGCTAACCCTTTCTACTCTGCTATAGTTACATGTGGTTTAACCCTGTGGAGACTGAATGATTCTCCAGGTCTTTCTTCCTTTCCCCCACCGTGCTTAATTATGTATTTCCTGAAAAAATAAGGGAACTGGGAAACCACTGTGGTAAAGAGCACAGGAACCAGACGCAGCCAGAACCCCAGGCTGCCTTGTACCAGCTCAGTGGCCTTGGGAAAGTCATTTGATCTCTCGAAGCCTCAGAGCCCTCATATGCCAAATGGGGATATAAACCCATGTCACAGTGCCGTGAGGATGACACGAGCTGATGCGTGTAAAGTATTTATTATTAGAATGCTGCCTGGAACATAAAGATCGTCATTCTCTCTTAAGGGTTATTATTTCACAGACCCACAACTCCTTCAGTCCCCTCTTGATTAAGAAGGAATGCGGGATAAATATGGATTTGACCAGCAGGCAGGACAAGTTGCATTCTGTAACTAAGTGACCTTGAAAAATTCAAGGTCTTCCTTGCCCGTGGTTAAAATATCGACCTTTCTCGCTGAAGAGGAGTCCCCAGAGCAAAACTTCGAGAAGCTCGATCCAAGGGCCCCGAGCCCCTGTGGGGGATGCATGGCACTGGATGGGTCGTGTTGACTGGCCCCCTCCCCTTTGCATCCTGTCCACTAGGCCACTGTGCTGTGCCCACTGTCAGCGGAGAGGCTTGCTGGAATGTTCTGAGCCACCTACCTGGAAGCTGCCTGCCCTGGTTCCTCCCTGCTCTGCTCTGCAGAGGGAGCGGGTCCTGATCTGCTTTCTGTCTCTTCAGGGTGATGCCAATGGCCCAACTTGGAACTCTGGGGGTCCCCGTCAGAGTCTCCTAATCTTGGGATCTTTGGAAGTTTTGGAGGACGGATTCCTTTCCCTCCTGGTTTAGAGACAAAAGAAGATGAAGGAGAGGGGGATGGTGGGAGCATGCACTGCCATGGCCGACCACCAAACACATCTGGGCCACTGATGCAACGTGAGCAGGCTTGTGTAAAGGGCAGGAAATCCCTGCTCTGACGCCTGCCTGGAGAGTGAGAGATGAGATGGAATTTCATCCAGGTGGGACCCAGGGGCTTACATGGCCATGGGATCCAAAGGCTTTCAACCTATGGACTGGTCATGACTGACGTTCAATCCTGAGGTGACCGGGCCTGGCTCGGAACCACACGAGACAACCTGGCCCAGCCGACTGTCTCCCTGCGGAAGTGCTGAGAGGTGTGTGCTGGCTCCTTTGGGTCTCAGCTCAAATGTCCCTGCAGAGGCATCTTTGCCTTTTCTATAGAGCAACTCCTCTCGGGCCCATGCTCTGTTCTACTCACTTCACATCTTTTCTGCAAGTATCCGGTGCACTGGGTCATTTTCTGTCTCCTCCACTACAACCTGTTCCACGCGAGGAGGGGCCTCATTTATCTCACTCTCTGCTGGGTCTCAAGTAGCTAGAAGAGCATCTAATAAACTGTTGGTGCTGAATAAATACTTGGTAGATGACTGAATAAACGCCCAAGAAAACCCAGATCACCTCCCAGGAAATGCAGACAACACTAAATTATGTACCACTCTGGTTTTCCATGATGCTTGCAGAATATCCATCCTGGGAAAACTGGGACCCAGAGTCATCGAGTGCTAAGGAGGTGACTTCTCTGCTGCCTCTTGGTCCCTGTTGTATCCCTACGATACCTTTCCCAACACTGAAAGCAATTTAGAGCCTAAAGGTGCTTATTAACATCTATTTGTTGAATGAAGGAAATTCCCTTATACAGAAACTGCCAATAGTGGCTGGCTTGTAAAACCTCTCCACAATCTGGTCCCAACTGAACCATTTATTCAATGAACAAATAATAAGGGTTGACTCTAGTGAGTTCCAAGCCAGACACTGTCCTGAGAACTCAGGTGCGTTATGACAAAACTTCAGGCAGGGCCCTGACGTTAGGCCCATCTTATGGACGAGAAAGCTGAGGTACAGGGAGGCTGAGGAATCTGGAACAGAATCCAGGCAGTCCGGTTCCAGAGCCTCCACACCTAAGTATACCTGAGCACTTACTGAGCACCTACTGTGTACTACACCTCTGACTAGGCAGCGAGAACAAAAAGACAAACCAGACCCAGGTCTGATTTTCTTGGAGGTCAGTCACGTAGACCCTTTCCAAACTCAGCTCCTTACATACCCTGAAGTAAAACCACTGAATGAGCCCCCTCTCTCCAACACTGAATGCTAGGGTCCTCCTCAGCATTCATTCAGCTTTTGGGGCTTCACTAGACCACAGTGGCTTTCCTGTAATTTCTCCCAAGTCTGTCAGTTCGTGTGTGCCCATTTAGAACTTCACCCCACTGTTATCTGATTAGCTCTCCTGCTGAGAAACATTTTTCTTTTTCCCCTGACTAGACCTTGAAGCTGTCAAGGGCAGGAACTGAGTCTCATCTTGATCTCATCTTCACCCTGCCTCCCACCCTCCACCTCAGGTGCCCACGCCAGCACTGCACCCAGAGCAAGGCTGCGATGAATGTTTCTTACACAAACACATTCCCACCTTGTGGTCTGCCATAAAATGTAAAAATATAGCAGCTTCATTTACTCAGTTTCTTAAGATGTCCAAACACTAGCTTGCTTTGCTCATCCAATGGACATTTATTTGTACCAAATAAAAAGCAAAAATATCAGCAGAAGTGAAGAGGCTCCCATTTCCTTCCTGTGATCTGTTCCCACAGGATTAATTTAAGAAAAACTAAGGCAGAACCTTGTGTTCAACACCAGAGGCCAAAGACATCAGAAGGGAAAGGGCTCCTTTCACCACCTGCCAGAATCTTCTTCCTTTCTCTCCACCCCATCCAGGACACACAGAAAGAGCTGTCCTGGGCCAGCCCAGGGTTCACTGAGCGGGGGAGTCCACTGCCAAGAGAGGCCCCATATGACCTGCTGTGGGTGGGCCTGGCTGGCCCCAGCTTCCCCCTCGAAGGTCAGAGAAATCCCTGTGCCTCCAAACAGCTTGTTACTCATCTCTGCACAAAACATCTTCAATCTGTTGATAGTATCTTTCCTGTCCCACATCTTGGGAAAAAATGAGTGCTACTCTCGAAGTTGATTAACCACTAAGTGATGGGGTCCTTTCTAAACTTTTTAAGAAATTTAAATTACCTTAGCCAATGACAGGGAAATGGAGCTATACTATGTAACACTGGGTGTTTTTCTTTTCAAATGAGGAAATTCTATACGTATATTGAGAAGTAAAGACAGTCTCGAAATACCATGAAGTTGAAAAAGAGAGGTTGCAGATCAGTATGTGTGATGATTCTATTTTCCAATAAAAACACTGTATTTGTGTATAGAAAGAAAAAGTTTGGAAGAAGTAGTGTACTGAGGTTCATTTCCTGTTTTTTACGCTACACTATACGGTTGATCATCATCCTATGGTTGAGGGGGATGTTAACATTAGGGGAAGCTAGGGGGAGGGTAGACAGAACTCTGAACTATTTTTACAACTTTTCTGTAAGCTTAAAATTGTTTCAGAATGAAAAATTTCTTCTTAATCGAAAGGGCAATGATAACAGCAGCATGTATTTGTGTCCTACCGTGGATCTATTCTCCGTGCTCTACAAACACTAATCCACATGTGAGCTCTAGGGCACAGTTCTCTACTTTGGCACTATTGACATTTGGGGCCAGGTCATTCTGTGTTGCGGGGACTGTTCACCACATTCTATGATTTTGAGTAGCATCTCTGGCCTAATCCACTAAATGCCAGTACTAACCCCCCACACCCCCCGCCACCGCCCACACACCGGTTGTGAAAACTAAAAATGTGTCTAGACATTGGCAAATGTCCTCTGGAGGTCAAATTGCTCCCCCCAACGGGTTGAGAATCATTGTTCGAAAGTAAAGTGTAGGTGCTCTTATCCCCTACAAATAGGAGGAAAGTGAGACACACAGTAAGTCACCTGCCATCACACAGTGAGATGAACCCAGGTTTTTGGCTCGAGAGGGAAGCAGTTCGCCACACACCAGCACATCAAGCTCTATTCGTGGGTCATCTCTGAGAGTGGGCCTACATAGAGGCTGTACCCCTGCCCTGAAGCCTGGGGGCCTCCCCTAGGCTGTGGGATCCCACTAGAGGCTGGGGGAGGCTCCACAAAGCTTTCCCTTTTTACTGTAAGCACTTCTCCATGATTTACACTTGTATTAAGTCACTGCATGTATTAAGTCATTGTTGTTATTTTAAGGAGCTTGGTGTGGTCATGTTAGCACATTTCTGCAATAAGCCCACATTCCTCCTATAAGCAGAAGCAGCAATAAAGAGGTGTCAACTTGAATGTCCAAATACCTGAGGTCCGAAGCTTCTTCCTCTTACTCATTTTATCCCTCCCTAGAGAAATCTGAAAACAAGGAGCAAATCTCATCATTACAAGCAGTTCCTGTCTCTGGGTACAGACCCAGTGGCCTTGGCTGAGGACACCCCACCCCCACCTGGGCCCATCTGGCTGCCCCAGGGGTCACTTGGGCCCCAAGAGGACACAGGGTGGGAGTCATGGCTACCTTGGGCTATGGCCGAGTAAGAATTTAAACTCCTCCATACTGCAGAGAGCAGAGAGGGAACTGCCTATCTTCTGTCCAGGGTCTGAGAGCACCTGGGCCGCCCCCCTCTAGTCTCTAAGATGGGGAAGCCTGTGTGAAGCCCCCTCCCTCCAGGCTGGGCTACCTAGGACCCTTCTAGGGACAACGCAGGATTTTCGAGGTGATACCTGGGGCCCTTCAGGGTCATCGGAGGGCTTTAGAGGGGCCACCGGGGAACCCTTCAAGGGGTGGGGCGCCCTTCGGGGTATGCCTGGGGTCTTGGGGAGGCAGGAGTCGCCGCCACATGTCAATTCCTTCCAGCCTAGGGGGCCAGACAGGCCAAAACCGACCTGGGCCAGAGAAGTTGTCGAGGTCCCTCTGTCCTTATCGGGAACTGGGAAGATCTACCTGGATCTGTTGGGGGATAATTCGGTTAAATTATCTGCGTAAGATTTTTCTGAGATAAGAAAAGGCAAAGTTGGCCCTCACGGAGGCCGGGCAGCTGGGGGTCCGAGGCCTGACCACTGTGGACCCGGCTTCTGGTGACCAGGCCCACCCTAACCCTACCCCGGTCACGGAAAAGTGAGGACTGCCCAGACCAGGACCGCCAAGAGAGGCCGGAGCTCGCAGGTGTCCAACCCGGCGGCGGCCACCACCACCCCTCACACCTGCAAGCGCTCCACCTCTTTTCCGCACACTTCGAGGCCCCGTCGCGCGCACGCGCGATGCCAACACCGCCCCTCGCACTTGCGCACGCTCCGCCTCTTTCCCGCGCAGCCAGCGGCACCGCCCATCGCTCCGCAGCGCGACTGCACGCTCGCGCACTGCCTGCCGGGAATTGTAGTTTCAGTGCGGCGGGCCCTGCAAGTCCGGTGGCTGCGCTCGGGTTCCGCGGAGCCCAAGGGCCGAGGCGGAAGTGGGTCGGCCACCCGGGCGGCCGAGGGCGCGAGGTCGGCGGTCGCGGGGCGCCAACGAGGGGCGTGGGACTCAGGAAGGGCGCGTGCGCGGCCATAGGCCCCGGGGGAGGCCAGGCCAGGGGTCCGGTGGTCCGAGTATCCAGCCTGGAAGATGCACAAGAGGAAGGGACCCCCGGGACCCCCGGGCCGAGGAGCCGCCACCGCCCGCCAGGTGAGTCTGTACCCCACGGCCCGGCCCAGGGGACCCTTCCCACCCTTGTCACACATTCAAGGGAGGGCCCCACCCCCCCAGGGGAGCCAGATCTCCACCCCAGGTGAGCCGCGGTCCCCGCCCCCCTGGTTAGGTTCGACCCCCAAAGTGCGGCCTATTGGCCCCGGCTCCCCAGCTCCTGGCGCCCCTCCCAGGGCTCAGGGCCACCTGTTGCCGCAGCAGCTCCAGTCCGGGAGGGGAAGGCCTCGGACCTGGGGTAAGAAAGACAGTTATGGGTCTCCTGGCCTGAACACTCGTGTAACCCTCGCATCAGCCTGGCCAGGTCAGACTCTTTTATCCCCATTGTACACATGAGGACACTGAGACCCAGAGAGGTGAAGGCACCTGCCCGAGGTCATAGGGATTAAATGCTTGGCCAGAGCTAAGCACAAATCCAGAGCTGCTGCCATGAGCCCACAGAACTGTGGTTGGGCCCCTTCTCCCTCCCTCATTGCCTTTGCCCCAGGCACTGGGAGAGTTTGATTTTTCTCAGCTTTGATGGAAGGAGCTCAGGTCATAACTGAGTGCCCAGGTATAACAGTCTGAGTGACCTGAAGTTCCCTCCTGGCTTCTACACGTTGGACACTTGCCTTCACCACTCTAAGCCTCAGTTTCCTCATCTGTAAAATGGAGTCCCTAAGAGTCCTTATGTCACAGGATAGTTGCGAAAATTCATTGAGATAGTTTATGGAAAGTGCTAGAACATAGCACTCAATAAGTGTCGTCATCATCATTATTACTATTAGATGGAGACATATATGATTGCCAATATTTGGCCATTTTTGATCCAAAGAAAGGGGGGTAATTTTGTGTACTTCAACCTGATATTATCACATTATGGTTGGTCATTAACCAAGATAGGATAGGAAGACAGGTATGTTACACAGCAAAGCCCCCAATTCCAACTTCTACGTTGTCTGGGCTTCTATTTGCTCTTGACGCCTCCAGCCTTCCTTCATGGCTCGCTCTGCCAAAGATGCTGGAAAGGAAAAACCAAGGTGTGCAGAGTGGCTTTGCTGTGGGGCAAGGTGTGGGGCCTTCTTTCCCCACTGACGTTGGCTAGCAGCACATCATGGGTGTGGGCTCAGAGCTGGCAGTTGAGTCTCTCCAGCTGCCCTTTGCCCCATGTTGATCCGTGCCTGAGGGCCTGCCCACCTTGGGACATGTGTTGTGTTCTGGGCCTGTTCCGGCCTCCTGGCACTCCCCAGGGAAATGGCTTTCCCCAGCTCTGGGTTCCCTTCCTTCCAAGGGGACTCCAGGTCCATCATGGCTGCCTCTAGCTAGCTGGGGTGCATCCCAAGGTCTGACTGAACCCCCATTGTTCCCACAGCTGGGCCTGCTAGTTGACCTCTCCCCAGATGGCCTGATGATCCCTGAGGACGGAGTTAACGATCAGGAACTGGAGGCTGAGTTCTTGGCTTTGGTGGGGGGCCGGCCCCAAGCCCTGGAGAAGCTTAAAGGCAAAGGTGAGACTCTCAACACACCTCTGAACATTTTCTGAGCTCCCGCTGTGGGCGGGGCTTGGAGCTGGGCGCAGGGGCGATGGTGAAATGGAGACAGAGAAGGTGCCTGCCCTTCTGACATCCACAGTCTGGGTAAGAGTTAAACAATCAACTCTGGACCCAGAATGAGGATTCGAATCCCACCTTTGCAACTTACTGGCTGTGTGACTTGATGAATTCCAGCACCTGTGTGGGCCTCCGTTTCCCTGTTTGTAAAATGGGAATAATGACCACACTTACATCACAGGAGTTAATCTTCTAGTGTTCATCAGGCATTTCACATAGGACGTGGCACGTCCTCCAACCCACTGTTCTGTGATCGGGGCTGGGATGGGGAAGGCACAGAGTAATGGGGGAGACCTGTGAGCTGGACTGGATTCCCGGAGGAGGCACCTGAAGTGGGGAGGGCCAGGTGAAGAGTGGGGGACTGCTTCTGGAGGGGTGGGTCACAGCACATGCAGAGGCCCTGGAGGAGATGGCAGGGGCCAGGGGACTCTGCAATGGTCAGGTGGGGCTGGAGCTCGGGGCAGATGGAGCCTTTACACTTTCTAGCTAACGCAGTTGATACTCGTTGTTCATGGATTCTGAATTTGTGATTTCACCTACTGGCTTAAATTTATTTGTAACCCCCAAATCAGTGCTTGTAGTACTTTTGCAGTCATTCACAGACGTGCACAGAGCTGCAAAAAGCTTGAGTCACCCGATGTGCACGTTCCCAGCTGAGGCGACACTCCGCCTTCTTGTCTCAGCGCATAAATAAGTGTCCTTTCCTTGGTCTGTTTAATGCCACATTTTTCTCATTTTTGTGCTTTTTGTTGGTGATTTTGTGAATCCACATAGCCCCCAAGCGTAGTGCTGTTGGCCTCGAGTTCAATGTTAATGAATCAACAGTATATATTAAATAAGGTGTCTTTAAATAGAAACACACATAAGACAAGGTTATGTATTGGCTGGTTGACAAAAATGTGCCCAGAGGCTCACGGGAACCTAATGCTGTATTTCCTCCAGGGACAATGGTTCAGTATTCGCTCATTCCATGTTTGCGGCAACTTTATAGCGCATGGATACTGCAGATAACGAGAATAACATGAACAACAAAATGCTGACAGTATGCTGTTCTAAGAGCTTCATTTACCTTTAGTCCCCACAAGCTACCTATGAGGGAGAGACTATTGTTGTCCCCATCCAACAGATGTGAAGACTAAGGCCCAGAGAGGTGAAGTGACTTGCCCAAGGTCCCACAGTGAGAAAGTTGCAGATCTGGGGTTCCAACTCATGCGGGATAAGGAAGAGATGAGAGCAGGGAGATTGGCGGGGAGGGGGATCATGCCTGGCTGGCCCGAGGGCAGTAGGGTGCCATGAAGGGCCAGGAGGGGGACGTGCTGCCCCGCCGCCTGCTACCCTATTTTTCGGGGCCGTGGGTGACCAGGACGGGAGGCTGGGGACTCTTGAAGGATCCCGGTCCAGCTGGGGCCTCCCCCTGCCTCTAGGTCCCCTGCCCATGGAGGCCATCGAGAAGATGGCCAGCTTGTGCATGAGAGACCCGGACAAGGAGGAGGAGGAGGGGACGGACGAGGAGGATGTGGAGGCTGATGATGACCTGCTGGTGAGCACCCAGGGTGGGGCAGGGCACCTCCCTTCCGTTGCTGCCCCGTCTGGCAGGCCCTCACGACCGGCCCCCGGCTGTGTGTCCCTGCAGGCGGAACTGAATGAGGTCCTTGGGGAGGAACAGAAGGCTTTGGAGTCCCACCCTCCTGTGGCCCAGGTATACGTCCGAAGACACTGGTCCCTGCAGCCCAGGGTTCAAGGCCTTCCTCTTCCCCTCTCAGCCATGGGACCTCGCGCAGGTGGCGGGACCCCACTGAGCCCCAGTTCTCTGCCCTGGGAAATGGGAGGATGATTTCTGCCCCTTCGGGGTTAGGGTAGCAACACGCCTGGTATACAGTAGGTACTCAACCGAGCAAGATGTCAGGGCGGGCCCGGGTGGGGTCACCGCCCAGACTGTGTGCTCGGCCCCTCCCGCAGCCAAAGGCCACAACCCCCAGCCCAGGGTTGGAGACCACCTTGCAGGAGAGGCTGGCCCTCTACCAGACAGCGATCGAAAGCGCCAGGCAAGCCGGAGATGGTGCCAAGATGCGGCGCTACGACCGGGGGCTTAAGGTGAGCGGGCAGACGGGAGGGTGCTGGGGCCTCACCACCCGGCTCCAGGCCCCTCCCAAACCCACATTCACATCTTCTCCCAGACACTTGAAAACCTGCTGGCCTCCGTCCAGAAGGGGAAAGCCATCGATGAAGGGGACATCCCGCCGCCTGTGGCTGTGGGGAAGGGCCCAGTGGCTACGCCCAGCCACACCCCAGCACCCAGTCAGCCGGTCCCTACGAACCCACCGGCCCCAGATTCCCGGGTCATCGTGGAGGGTCCTCCTTCAACTGCCCCAGCCTCAACGCTGGTCTCCGCTAAGCCCCAGCTGCCCTCAGGTAGGCCAAGGACAGGGCTGGGCTGACGTGGGATGGGCCGGGTGTTTATTCAGTGGTAGGGCCCTCTGCGGGGTTGCAGGCCCGGCACTGATTGTTAGATATTTTTAACACCCTTCCCTCCCTGGAGCCTACCTTCCAGGGGGGACATGAGCTCACAGAGAGGTTTTGTGTGTGTGGTGGCAGTAAAATATATTTAACAACACATTTGCTATTTAACCATGTTTCAACGTGCAATTGAGAGGCATTTGGCTTATTCACAATATTGCTCAGTCATCACCTCTGTTTCCAAAACTTTTTCCTCACCCCAAACGGAAACTCTGTCTCCATTAAATGCTAACTCCCCATTCTCTCTCTATCCCAGCCCCTAGTAACCTCCATTCTACTTTCTGTCCCTATGGATTTGCCGCTGTAGACATTTCACATAAGTGGAATCGTCCGTCTACTCTTTGCCCTCCTGTGTCTGGCTTCCGTCACTTAGCATAATGTTGCAGTGTGTGTGTCAGAACTCCATTCCTTTCTATGGCAGAGTAACATTCCCACACGTAGGGTTTTGGGGGTTTTTTTTGTTTGATTTTAACAGAAACACAACATTATTAGTCACTGTAATTTTAATCGTGACCTCTTTCTTTTTATTCACATTGACAGTGTTCAAAATCTCAAGACCTTTTAGGTTTTTAAAAAAATTTTTGTATTGGAGTATAGTTGATTTACAATGTTGTGTTAGTTTCTGCTCTACAGCAAAGTGAGTCAGTTATGCATGTTAATATATCCACTCTCTTTTAGAGTCTTTTCCCATATAGGTCATTACAGAGTATTGAGTAGAGTTCCCTGTGCTTTACAGGAGGTTCTTATTGGTTATCTATTTTATATATAGTAGTGTGTATATGTCAATCCCCATCTCCCAATTTATCCCTCCCCCCCTCCCCCGCCTTACCCCCTGGTAACCGTAAGTTTATTTTCTACATCTGTGACTCAATTTCTGTTTTATAAATAGGTTCATTTGTACTCTTTTTTTAGATTCCGCATATAACTGATATCATATGATATTTGTCTTTCTCTGTCTGACTGACTTCACTCAGTATGACAATCTCTAGGTCCATCCATGTCGCTGCAAATGGCAGTATTTCATCCTTTTTTATGGCTGAGTAATATTTCATTGTATATATGTACCACATCTTTTTTCTTTTTCGTAATTAATTAATTAATTTATTTATTTTTGGCTGTGTTGTGTCTTTGTTTTTGCAAGCAGGCTTTCTCTAGTTGTGGCGAGCAGGGGCTACTCTTCATTGCGGTGCATGTGCTTCTCATTGCCATAGCTTCTCATGTTGTGGAGCATGGGCTCTAGGTGCATGGGCTTCAGTAGTTGTGGCATGTGGGCTCAGTAGTTGTGGCTCGTGGGCTCTAGAGTGCAGGCTCAGTAGTTGTAGTGCACAGGCTTAGTTGCTCCACGGCATGTGGGATCCTCCCAGACCAGGGCTCAAACCCATGTCTCTTGCATTGGCAGGCGGATTCTTAAGCACTTCGCTACCAGGGAAGTCCCTGTACCACATCTTCTTTATCCATTCCTCTCTTGATGGACATTTAGGTTGCTTCCATGTCCTGGCTGTGGTAAATAGTGCTGCAATGAACGTTGGGGGTGCATGTATCCTTTTTTTTTTTAATATCTTTATTGGAGTATAATTGCTTTACAATGTTTTGTTAGTTTCTGCTGTATAATAAAGTGAATCAGCTATATGTATACATACATCCCCATATCCCCTCCCTCTTGCGTCTCCCTCCCACCCTCCCTATCCCACCCCTCTAGGTGGTCACAAAGCACTGAGCTGATCTCCCTGTGCTATGCGGCTGCTTCCCACTAGCTATCTGTTTTACATTTGGTAGTGTATATATGTCCATGCCACTCTCTCACTTCGTCCCAGCTTACCCTTCCCCTCCCTATGTCCTCAAGTCCATTCTCTACATCTGTGTCTTTATTCTTGTCCTGCCCCTAGGTTCTTCAGAACCATTTTTTTAGATTCCGTATATATGTGTTAGCATACGGTATTTGTTTTTCTCTTCCTGACTTACTTCACCCTGTAGCACGTATCCTTTCAAATTATGGTTTTCTCCAGATGTATGCCCAGGAGTGGGATTGCTGGATCATATGGCAGCTCTATTTTTAGTTTTTTAAGGAATCTCCATATTGTTCTCCATAGTGGCTGTACCAATTTACATTCCCACCAGCAGTGTAGGAGGGTTCCCTTTTCTCCACACTCTCTCCAGCATTTATTGTTTGTAGATTTTTTGATTCCCACACATAGGGTTTTGAGTGAATAATTCCCAAGCCCTCAACTTGTCTGTCTTTCCTATAAAACTCACCTGCTGGAGGACGCACTTCCCAAGAAATTTCTTTCCCCCAACCTCCCTTCTCCCCCTTTAGGAAAGGAACATGGTGATCTGCCCCAGGGGCAAATGCTGCCTTGGTGGGAACCAAAGAGATACTTGAAACACTGGCCTGGGGTTCAGAAAATGAACCCCTGGTCTCTAAATCCTTCTGCAGCCAGGCTGGTTTCTAAGCTTTTGTTGTTGGCAAAATTCAAGGACGACTATCAGAAATCATCACCTGAGATTCTCAGCTGAAATCATCAACAATTTTTCATAATGGAGTTTTTGGTATGTAGCTGGGCAAGGGCTCTGAGAATCACGTGACATCACAATAATAAGACTGTCTCTTTCCGTCTATTTGTTGATGTGAAGCAGGTTTCTCTACATATTAAAAACAAAAAAGGAAAGTAGGAAAAGAACAAGGAAACAGGAGATAAATGTTAGGAGGTGGACCCAGCCACCGCCGTGTCAGCAAGAGCTGCCTTGCCAATAAAATTTTACTCTTAGTATATAAAAATTATTTGTCAAAAAAGCTCAATATATTTAGGCTTTGCTCAATTTCGTGCTGATAATAATTGTAACAGTAATTCTATCCTGGAAGAAAAATTCTTTAACACAGAGACTTGTGATGGCAGTAAACAAAGCCAATCAGATGTCAAGGTGTTGGGGAGAGGGGTAGATAAATTAGGAGTTTGGGATTAACAGACACACACTACTATATATAAAATAGAAAATAGGTAAACAACAAAGACCTACTGTATAGAACAGGGAACTGTACTCAGTATCTTGTAATAACCTATAATGGAAAAGAATCTGAAAAAGAATAAATAACTATATATATATATGTAAATAACTGAATCAGTTTGCTGTGCACCTAAAACTAACACAGTGTAGTAAATTAATTATACCCCAATTTAAAAAAAACGTTAAGGTGTTTTAGACACCTCTTCAGACAAGTCCTCCAAAACTAAAGCAGTGGGTCCAGTTGTCAGTCTGAAAAAGTACAATGCATGCTGTTTTTCAGGTGTTTCTAGGATTTCTGGACACTGGGTGGTGTATCTATTGTATGTTTTTTAATATACTGACAATTGTACCTATTGCTTTCAATTTAGGGATACTTCCCCTAAAAACTGAGCATATTGTTTGAAACTGTAACTAACATACTGTTTAATAAGCCATTTAATCCTGTTTCCCAACTTTGCTGATACAGTGCATAGATGTACATTTAAATGTACAATGGGGTTGTCAAAAAAAGCCTTTCAAGTACCCACATATATCATGTTAGGATACAGTTCTGCGGGAGACGTGGATGTAAATAAGGGAAGATCTGAAATTCCCGAGTGCTAAATGTGAACCCTGGCATATATTTAAATAGTAAATGTTGGTATATAATCAAAAGAAGATCTGAAATTCCTGATTGCTAAATGTGAACCCTGACATATATTTAAATAGTAAATGTTGGTTTGCATTGTTTCAGCCCACTGACTTTGCAGTAATTTGTTACAGCAGCAACAGGAAACTAATAAAATAGCAAAAAATAATTTTTACCTTTTTCTATATATTTTTCCCCAGTCAGTTTTAACTTTGCTATTTTTTATATAAGAAATTAAAAATTTTTACCTAGCAAAAAAAAAAAAAAAAAAAGTAAATGTTGGTATATAGTCAAAAGAATTGAAAGCAAGGACATGGAGAGGTATTTGTACACTTGTGTTCTTAGCAGTATTATCCACAATAGCCAAAAGGTAGAAGAAACACAGTGTCTATTGACGGATACAGGCACACCTCGTTTTTTCTAGTTTTTGCTTTATTGCGATTCACAGATATTGCGGTTTTTTACAAAATGAAGGTTGGTGGCAACCGCGCTTTTAGCTAGTCTATTGGCGCCATTTTTCCAACAGCATTTACTCACTTTGTGTCTCTCTGTCACATGTTGGCAATTCTCACAGTATTTCAAACTTTTTCATTATTATTATATTTGTTATGGGGATCTGTGATCAGTGATCTTTGATGTTACTGCTACAGTTTGCTAAAGGCTCCGTTGGTAGTTAGCATTTTTTAACAATAAAATATTTTTATACTAAAGTATGTACGTTGGTTTTTTAGACATAATTCTATTGTACACTTAATAGACTACGGTATAGTGTAGTAACTTTTACATGCACTGGGACACCAAAAAAAATTGAGTGACTCACTTTATTGCGGTATTTGCTTTATTGTGGTGGTCCGGAACCAAACCCGAAATATCTCAGAGGTATGCTTGTAAATAGATAAACAAGTGTGGTCCATTCATGCAATGGAATAGTATTCACCCTTAAAAAAAAAAAAAAGGAAGGAAATTCTGACACCTGGTACAACATGGATGAACCTTGAGGACATTATGCTGAGTGAAATAAGCCAGTCACAGAAGGACAAATACCGTATGATTCCACTTATAGGAGGTCCCTAAAGGAGTCAAATTCATAGAGACAGAAAGTAGAATGGTGGGTGCCAGGGGAGAGGGGAGAGGGGATAGGGAGTTAGTGTTTATAGGGACAGAGTTTCAGTTGGGGAAGATGAAAGAGTTCTGGAGATGGACGGTGGTGAATGTTGCACAACAATGTGAACGTACTTAATGCCACTGAACTGTACACTTAAAAAGGGTTAAGATGGTAAATTTTATGTTGTGTGTATTTTACCACAATTTGAAAAAATAAAAAGGGAATATTGGTGAGTTTCAAATCACCGTAGTAGTTAGGATACGTTTGATTTAAAAGAGTGGTGTGATGGTTTTCTTTATCGAATGTCAATATTTGGAGACACTGGGAATGCCAACCCTTGCTACTTTTTCAACTTAAAATGAAAAGTTTTCGATGTCAACTTAAAAATGTGTAAGGGTACGTAGTTTTCCAGAATTCTCTTGGGGGCAAAACAGCAATGGCTCCAGAGACTGACAATCGTGCGGTTGAGTCCCCACCATGCCATCTTCAAGCTGTGTGACCTTGGGGAGGCAGTATCCCCTCTCTGAGCCTTAATTCTCAAATCTATAAGGTGGGCCTAAGAACAGTCTTTGTTGTGAGAATTAAGTAGAAATGGTTTGCGTGCTGTTCCCCCTCCCAGGTCCCTGCAGCCCTGGCCCCCTGGCCCAGTTGCAGAGCCGCCAGCGCGAGTACAAGCTGGCCGCCCTCCGCGCCAAGCAGCAGGGAGATACTGCCACTGCCGTAAGACACTTCCGCGTGGCCAAGGTATGCCCAGACTGACGGACAGGGTCGGAGGGAGAGGACAGGATGCTCCTGACATTGCGTGATGGCAAAGAACAGGGGCTCTGGAGTCAGATTTGAATCCTGGTCACTCCGTAGCTGTAGTTTGCTGCACCTCTTGAGGGCTCAGTTTACCCTGTCTGTGAAATGGGCATAAGTGTCTGGAAGAGGCTTGAGCAAGTTGCTGCAAAGGAAGGGACAGAGCGGGGAGTCCTCTGTTGCGTGCAGGGCATAGAGACTCCCCTCAGGGTCCTGGCCCCCAGCTGCAGCCTCTTCCCCTGATCTTCCTTTTCCCAGAGCTTTGACGCTGTCTTGGAGGCCCTGAGCCGGGGCGAGCCTGTGGACCTGTCACGCCTGCCCCCTCCACCTGGTGAGGACCCCACCCTGCCCACCCTCCAGGACTGCTGGAGGCCTCCACGAAGTTCTTTCTAATGCTGCCGCCCCTGTTGGTCAGGCCCAGGGACCCCACCCTCAGGCCAGGCCAGCCTGGTGGGGGAAAGGGCGGCCACAAGCAAGCCCCCCACTGGACTGGACCTCTCTGCCCCCAGACCAGCTGCCCCCAGACCCACCATCACTGCCACCACAGCCTCCAACTCCTGCCGTCGTGCCCTCCATGCCAGGTAGGCTTCTGGGACCCTGTGGGGTGGGCTAGCCAGAGCAAGACAGTCTCCCCACCCCTAGACTCTTAACTCTACCCCCTGGTCTGGCCCAGAGGTTCCTGCACCCCCAAGGACTCTCCTGGAGGCGCTGGAGCAGCGGATGGAGCGGTACTGTGTGGCCGCGGCTCAGGCGAAGACCAAGGGGGACCAGCGGAAGGCTCGCATGCACGAGCGCATTGTTAAGGTGCGTGGAGACCAAGTGGGCGAGTCGGCAGCCCCTGGAAACCTTGCCCAGGAAGCCCTAACACCTGTGTTCCCTGCAGCAATACCAAGATGCCATCCGAGCCCACAAGGCTGGCCGAGCCGTGGATGTGGCCGAGCTGCCTGTGCCCCCAGGTAGGCCCCGCCCCCGGCCCCTACCCCTCCAACCTCTGAGCCTTTGCAGGTGCTATTCCTTCCGACTCTGCAGTCTCAGGGAGCCGATGGCTTGCACATTCAGAAATTCTGCAAGCTTGTTAGACAGTTGGTAGCTTAAAATCAGTCACAATGGGAGAGTTTATACCACAGAAATTGGCAAACACTAAAAATCAGGAGGTTTTATTTGGAGAGCCTGTTCACCAGCCCACCACTGCCTGCTGCCTCCATTTCTTCTTTGTTTGACTCAACTCCTTCCTAGTCATCAGCTCTCAGTTTTACAGGTACCTGCTCAGCCTCCCATCAGCCCCCCAGTGGGTAGGAGGCGTCCTCTGGGATCTCAGAGCTGCCTGTGTGTCCCCCATGAGAGCAATTATGTGTCTGCACCTTGGTCCCGTGGGAGTCCCTCCAGGCCCAAGACTACCTCTTATGCCCAGCACACTACCTCACACAGTGCTTGCTTGTTGGAGTCTGGTCAAGGCCCAGCCGGGGTCAGGCAAGAGGAAGGGCAGGAGGGAGGTTGGGATGGTCTGGCATCTCCACCCAACCAGCAGCATCTCCTTTCTTACGTGCAAAGTAGATTCAACGGCCTGAGGCTCCTTATCGGGGGAGGAACCTGAGTCTCCGCCATTATGGTGTGGGCCTCTCCCTCCTGACCGGGTCCCAACTGGCCGCCCAGGCTTTCCCCCGATCCAGGGCCTGGAGGCCACCGAGCCCACCCAGCAGAGCCTGGTGGGAGTCCTAGAGACTGCCATGAAGCTGGCCAACCAGGATGAAGGCCCCGAGGACGAAGAGGATGAGGAGCCTAAGAAGGTGTGAGGGGCCGGGGCCTTGGGGTGAGGCAAGGGAGTGGCAGCAAAGCCAAGCCCAGGCAGCCCTGGCCTCGAGCCAGAAAGAACCGGCCACACATCCGGCCCTGCCGCTTCCTGGCTGTGTGGCCGTGGGCAAGTCATTTTGCTCTCCGACCCTCGACCCTCGGGCTCCTCCTCTGTAAACTGAGCACAGTAATAGTCCCTACCTCCCAGGGCTGTTGCAAAGATTCAGTGTGAACAAGATCACGTGTTGTGTTCAGTGCTGAGGAAACAGAAACTAAGACGGTCAGTGTTGTCAGTGTCGGGCCCTGACCCTGTGGGGAGCGGACTCATCACAGGTGCTGGGAAAGCTCTGACTTCCTCTCTATCCCTCAGCAGCTCAACAGCCCTGCAGCCCCCACAGCCCAGCCCAAAGCCCCACCTTCAAAGGCACCCCAGTCAGGATCTGCCCCAGCAGCCAAAGCAGCCCCCAAAGGCACATCCACCAGAGGTAGGTACACCTGCCCCACCTGGGCTGCCTATTGCCTGGCCATGGGTTGGGCAGCACCCTCAGACGCCCCTGTGCCCACAGCCCAGCAGCAGCTGGCCTTCCTGGAGGGCCGCAGGAAGCAGCTCCTACAGGCGGCGCTGCGAGCCAAGCAGAAGAATGACATGGAGGGCGCCAAGATGCACCTGCGCCAGGCCAAGGGGCTGGAGCCCATGCTGGAGGCCTCACGCAACGGGCTGCCTGTGGACATCGCCAAGGTGAACCCTCTAGGCCTGCTGGACCTTCCCAAGCACTCACCCTTCAGGCTCATGCCACTTAGCAGCCATGTGACTTGGAGTGTATTAGTCAGTGTCCAGGTTAAGCTGCTGAAACAAATAGGCCTCCCCAGGACAGTGGCTGAAACCAGACAGACATTTATGTTTCTTGCATGTAACATTCAGGGCATCCTGGTCTCTAAAAGACAAAGCCCTTCAGGGCCCAGGTTCTTTTATCTTGTTGCTCTGCCACACCCTAGGTCTTGTCCACATGGTCAAAGTGGTTTGATGCCTTGTCTGCATCCAGGCTATGAGAAGTTACATGGAGTTGCCATCACTTCTGCTTGCCTCCCATTGGCCAGAACTGAGTCACGTGGCCACACCTAGCTGCAGCGGAGACTGGGACATGTAGTCTCTTGCTGTGTGCCCAGGCAGGACTCCATTACTAGGGAAGAGGGGGTGGGGATCAGACCTGGGGGCAAATGGATAGCAGATTCTGCCATTTGGGGCAGGACCATCCACTTCTCTTTGAGCATTACTTTTCTCCTTGGGAAAGAAGAAAGAACAGGGACAGGGGATGAAGCCATAGTCAGGGAAGGCCTCTTTAAGGAGGGGTGACGTTTCGGCAGAGCCCTGGGTGGACCTGCTCCGTGCTGACCCGCAGACCCTACCTCATGAGCCTCGTCCTCCCCAGGTGCCGCCCGCCCCTGTCAACAAGGACGACTTCGCCCTGGTCCAGCGGCCCGGCCCAGGTCTGTCTCAGGAGTCTGTCCGGCGCTACGGTGAACTCACCAAGCTCATAAGGCAGCAGCATGAGGTGAAGGGGGATTCCCTGCCCAAGTCGCTACAAGGGCACGGCCCCCCCAACCCTCCCCTCACTTTCTTCTGCTCCCCCAGATGTGCCTGAACCACTCTAACCAGTTCACCCACCTGGGCAACATCGCTGAAACCAGCAAGTAAGAAGCCCCACCCCCATCCCCACCAGACATCTGCACCCCCAGCCTGCCCCTGGGACCCGGGACCTGAGCAGTGCCCTCTTGCCGGCAGATTTGAGAAGCTGGCGGACGACTGCAAGCGGAGCATGGAGACCCTGAAGCAGGCCTTTGCCCGGGGTCTCCCCACGCCCACTGCTCGCTTTGAGCAGAGAACCTTCAGCGTCATCAAGTAAGGCCCCTGAGACACCCCCCCCCAGCCCTTTGGAGAGGGGTTTGTGCTCCCCGGAAGCCAGCAGAGGACTTGCCTCTGGAGTAGAGTTTGGGGAGCTGGTGGGAGCACAGTGTGTGCAGGGGTCCTGAGGCAGACGTGACGTGCGAGTGAAGGATGGCAGTGGGGTGTTGACAGTGACACATTTGGAAATGGGGATGATCTAGTGACTGCAGACATGTGCCTGGGCCCAAAGGCCTGGGCAAGCCCGTGGGATGGTGATCTTGGTCCTGCTCCTGTTAAGTCTTCTTACAGGAGACTCCCAGGGAGTTGGGATTGTTTTTTCCCACTTATCGATGAGATTAGGTGCAGCCACTGGGATAACCTAAGATCCCCATCTAGGATAACCCACACCCCTTACCCCGGCTCCCCTACATCTGCATAGCCTGGCTCTCTATCACTTCATCTCCTCCCACCGTCCCCACTTCACTCACCTCCTGCCACATAGACCTCTTTTTGGTCAATCAGACACACCAGCCGTGTTCCCACTCAGGACCTTTGCACTAGCTGTTTCCTCTGCACAGACTCTCTTAGGCAGGTTACCACGTAGCGGCCTCTTCTTGACGTTCAGAGTCACCTGTGATGTTACCTCCCGTGAGAGGCCCTCCCTGGTCACTCTGTCTAAAGCAGCCCCTCCTGAGCACACTCCACTCTCTCCCCTGTTTTAATTCTCTGCAGAGTTGTTGTTGTTTTGTTTGCTTATTTATATATTCATGGGTCATGTGTCCACTCAGCTAGCCCCGGCTCCATGAGCAAAGGCGTGGGGTCTGCCTCATTTACTTCTGTATCCCCAGCAGTGAAGACACTGGCTGGCATGTAGTAGATGCTCAAGAAATACTGTCAAAGAAAGAGAAGGTCCCACAGCAGCTAGGGCCACTGGCTGGTGCAGAGTAAGTCCCAAATAAATATGTGCAAAGTGGAGAAAGGACTCAAAAGGTAGCCAGTGGTGGACCCGGCTAGAGAATTCTAGTCAGTCTGGTCCTAAAACTCAAGCCTAGGAGCTGAGACACCCCTAAGAGACTGGGGGGAGGGCAGAGAAGGCGGGCAGGCTGTGGCACTGAGGTGCCTCTGTCTCTTGCCCGCCCTCCTGGAAGGATCTTCCCTGACCTCAGCAGCAACGACATGCTCCTGTTCATCGTGAAGGGCATCAACTTGCCCACACCCCCAGGTGAGGGGGCGTCAGGCAGGGGCGGGGCCGTGGGGTCCACCCCTCTGCCCAGCTCTGACCCTCATTTGCCCACAGGGCTGTCCCCCGGTGACCTGGATGTCTTTGTTCGGTTCGACTTCCCCTATCCCAATGTGGTATGTGGGGAGCTGAGGAGGGACGGGCTCAAGCCCCATCAGGCCCGGGAGTGAGTCTGGCAGGGGTTCAAGGGCAGGCCTCTGCCCCTGAGCTTTTTCGCCTCCTGTCTGGTCACAGGAAGAAGCTCAGAAAGACAAGACCAGTGTGATCAAGAACACAGACTCCCCTGGTGAGCCTTGGCGGGAGGCAGCCCTCCTCAGAAAGCCCACGAGACCGTAGCCTGACCCCTCCCTCCTCCCTCCCTCCTTCCCTGGGCAGAGTTCAAGGAGCAGTTCAAACTCTGCATCAACCGCGGCCACCGTGGCTTCCGAAGGGCCATCCAGACCAAAGGCATCAAGTTTGAAGTGGTCCACAAGGGGTGAGCTGGGGCCGCAGGTGCTGCATGGGCTCTAGAGGAGGGGGAGCGTCCCTGGGCCAACCATCGTGTCCCCTCTCACACACACAGGGGGCTGTTCAAGACCGACCGGGTCCTGGGCACAGCCCAGCTGAAGCTGGACGCCTTGGAGACAGCGTGCGAGGTCCGGGAGATCCTTGAGGTGAGAGGTGGACATTCGTCTGAACGCTCCGGTATGGCCGTGCCGCTCACGAACATCACCCAGGTGCTGCCTGCCCTGAGCCCCCAAGGGTCCCGTCTGCTGACCCAGCCCCTCCCCGGGAGCCCCAGACCTCCCTGCTACCCAGCCTTAAATACCCTCAGCACCCTGCTCCATTAGGAGCCGCTGGTGTGTCAGCCGTTCCCATGGACTCGTACTTTGGAAGTTGCTTTGGTCTCCCTGAGCCCAGCCCTGAGCCTCCAGCCGCTGCCTGCTTCCTAACAGGCTCCCCTCACTCCCACCCAGGTCCTGGATGGTCGCAGGCCCACAGGGGGGCGGCTGGAGGTGATGGTCCGGATTCGGGAGCCACTGACGGCCCAGCAGTTGGAGACAACAACTGAGAGGTGGCTGGTCATCGACCCCGTGCCAGCAGCCGCGCCCACAGTGAGACCCCTGCCCATCGGCAGCCCCAGGGAAGGAGGGAGGCTTGGTTCAAGGGGGCCAAGGCTCACAAGACTGGTTCTGTCCTCTGAAGCAGGTTGCTGGGCCCAAAGGGAAAGCCCCTCCCGTGCCTGCTCCTGTGAGGGAGCCAGGGAACAGGTAGGTGGCTGGGCCCGGCTGTGCTGGAGAGAACCCCCTTCTTCTTACCTCAGCCTGTCCTGGACAACTTCCCATCAGGCACACATTGGAGCATGTCTCTCCCCTGCTTCAAGACCTTTCCTGGCTTCGCTTTTCCTAGAGCATCTAGTTTAAACTCCTCAGCTTGATCTTTAAGACCTTTTGTGATCTCCGTCAATATGTCCAGCCTTCTCTGTCCCCACTTCCTCCTGTTGGTTCATGGATACACTTAGTTTTCGCTGACCTCTGGGCTTCTCTGTGTCACAGTGTCCTGAGCACCCCTATCCCCACGCTATCTCCTTGCTCCTCTGCCCAACTCTGACTCCTTTGAGTCCCAACCTGGCTCTCACCTCCTCCAGGAAGCCCTCCCTGACACCTGGCACCACAGTTGCCTGGGTGTACAACCATTGTCCGTATTAGGTTGTGGACTCAGCAACACAGGGGTGGGCCTGGCTTGTCTCCCACTGTTCCCCAGTGCCCAGTGTGTCTGTTGAATTAATGGGGTCGTGGATGGTAGATCCCTGCAGCCCCTCACCCCTCCCCAACCCCATAGATCAGCCCGGCCCCTGCATAGTCTCAGCGTACTGGCCTTCGACCAAGAGCGTCTGGAGCGGAAGGTGGGTACCCATCCTGCAAGGCTCAGTGGGGCAGGATTGGGGGTCTGCAGGCCCGGGCAGGGCCCTCACAACTCCCTCTGCACCCACCCAGATCCTGGCCTTCAGGCAGGCACGGCGGCCGGTGCCCCCCGAGGTGGCCCAGCAGTACCAGGACATCATACAGCGCAGCCAGTGGCAGAGGGCACAGCTGGAGCAGGGGGGCCCCAGCATCCGGCGGGGTAGGATCTCAGGGATGAGTATGTGGGGGAGGGGCGAGGCAGGGGGCCCCATCATGACCCCCTCCCTCCCTCAGAGTACATGGCCCACTTGGAGCGGCAACTGCAGTTCTACACAGAGGCCGCCCGGCGCCTGGGCAATGATGGCAGCAGGGTGAGCCACAGGCGGGCCAGGCGGGCGGGCATCGGGGGGCCGGGGGGCCAGGGCTGCCAGGGGCTGCCCACTGACCACCTGTTGGCCCCCCAGGAGGCTGCCAAGGAGGCACTGTATAGACGGAACCTGGTCGAGAGTGAGGTGAGAGCCTTGGGTACTGGGGACGGGGTGGGCAGCTGTGGCCATGTCCCCAACCCTGACCCCGGCGGCCTCTCCCCTCAGCTGCAGCGGCTCCGCAGGTGAGGGGCCGAAGGGGCGGGCGGCCCCTGGAGAGCCGGGAGTGGGCCCAAGGCCCCGGCGCTGGGAGGAGCTAACACGGCCACAGCCTCAGACCAGACAAGCAGACAATCAGTGGACAATCGGCTCTGGACGGACACGTTCCCCCGGCTGGGCCCACCTGGCCCGACTGGAGCCTCCCTGGCAGGGGACGTTGGGGGCGGTGTCCGCCAGCCTGTGTGTGCCCCTCACCTAGGCCTGGCCGGGTGGGCCCCAGAGAGTCCGTTTGCACAGCCCAGGGGTGTGCGGCCCCTTGCCTGCCTCCGAGGTGGGAGGGCGGCTAGGACCAAACCTCAAGGGCCCCTGCAAGCACTTTAGTTCCAGCCCCTCCCCAGCCTTAACCCTGACGCCCACCCACACCCCAAAGAAGCCACTGAGGCCAGCCAGAGCCCAGCTGGCTCCCCAGAGGGTTGCCCTGGCCCAGCTGGGCCCCCAGGGCTGACACACGGAATAAACAGCCAGGGCCATACCTGGCTCACTCTGTCCTGCCTTTGTTTCTTGCTCTTGCCCTCAGTGCCTGGGCTGGGTCTCCTTCACAGCTCCCCTGGGGGCTGATGGAGAGGTGCCTGCGAGAGGAGCAGGCTGGCAGGGGGTGTGCCGTGAAGGATGTGTGCTACGCGCACACTTGCTGCGAGGACGTGTGTGAAGGCCTGTGCACGTGTCATGAGCGTCTGTGGCCCACCTGAGGGCATCTGCGAGTGTCTCTTCAGCTGGTGGCCTTGGGCGTATCTGGGTTTACACGTGTGGTCAGGTCATACGTGGTGGTGCTTGGTGACCCGTGTGTGTCTCAGGGCCTTGACAGCCAGCCCTGCCGCTCACTGGCCACAGGACCTGGGCCAAATTGCCTGACCCACTTAGCATCCCAGAGCTTCAGCTTCCTCTGATGGATGCAGGGAAGATGAGAGCCCCTCCCACAAGCTGAAGGGCACCCGGTTGGTGGTGAACACTTGAAAGGGCTAGGCTTTTCGTTGTTGTTGTTGGCTGTACTGTGTGGCATGTGGGATCTTAGTTCCCCATCCAGGGATCGAACCTGCGCCCCCTGCAGTGGAAGCGCGGAGTCTGAACCACTGGACGGCGAGGGAGGTCCCGGGCTAGGCTTTATTGTTGCTGTGTCCATCTGCACGGGCAGTGGGGGAGTGTCCAGCAGGGTCGGAGCTGCCTGCACACCCAGTGTGCGAGCTGCATGCTTCAGTCTCTCCCTGGGCTCCCTGTGTGTCGAGGTGGCACCCCTGTCCCAGCATCCTGGCCAGCCTGGGTTAGGCGGGCCCAGCTCTCCAGGCCTGGGAGAGCCAGCTCGAGGCCCCAGGTTGGGTGCTGTCTCCTTAGTCCACAGCCCAGCGGAGCCCCAGGTGTCTGGGCTGCTCTACTGGGCCCCTCCAGGCTCAGGGGCCCTCTGCCCGTGGCCGACGTGGGGCTGTGGGCGGCAGCTGGACCAGGACTGGCTCAGGGTTACCCGTTGTGTCCACCACGCGAAGGTGCGGGAGGCCCAGGAAGGCCTCGGGCGCTATGCTGGTCACGTGAAGCCTGTTGGCCCTGGACCGAGAGGTGGGCGTGAGGGCGGGTTTGAGGGGAGGTGCACCCCCAGGCCTGTTCACGTCCCCCACAGCCCTCCCTTGTCCACCTGGAGCCATCTGGCCCTGCCACCCTCAGGGCACCTGAGGAAGAGGGCACGTAGGCGGGGCGTGCTGAGGAAGGCTTCGGGGCCCACGTGGCTGATGCGGTTGCCCTGCAGGTGCAGCTCCTCAAGGGCCTCAGGCAGGTCAGGGGGCACGAAGGACAGCTCGTTGTGACTGAGGTCCAGCACCTGGGCAGGCGGGCAGAGATGGCGCCGTGGCGGCCCCAGGCCCTGGGCCACCCATTTAGCCAAGCCCCAAACTGCTCTCCTCCCGGGCCCCCTTCCACGCCCAGCCCGGTCCTTCTGCCCCCTCCCTCAGCTACTTCGTGGCTGCCAAATCCTGCCCTCAACAGAGGTAAACTGAGTCCCCTCTGGGGCAGGCCCTGTTCTAGCAGGCAGGGTCCCTGCCTGCTGTGGGAACCATTGATTCAGTTAATCCCTCACAAAGGTGGTACTTCCTTTACCTCCTCATGCCCTTCTAACAATTGTTTGCTTATGATTGTTGCTGACTGCTTTCTCCCTAACTAGGATGTTTGTACCAGGGGCCAGGAGCTCTGTCCTTCTGTGCCCAGTGGCATCTCCAGGACCTAGAATAGCGCCTGGCACCCACAGATGCCCTAAATTCCGTGGCATCAACAGCGCTCTGAAGGAGCTAGAGGCTGGGGAGGTGGAGGGGTGGTCGTGGAGGACCAGGTGGCAGGGACAGCACAGGCAAAGGCCTGGAGGCTGGATCTGTCTTATCCACCCCGGGGCTGGCCTGCAGTGGGAGCTCTCTTTCTGGCATCTCAGGGCCTTGCAGGGGAGTTGCTGGGCAGGCAGGCCGGTGAGTGGAGGGGCCGTGGGGACACCTGCGGGCGTTCACTGTGGCCAAGCAGCCCACCCCTGACCTGGAGGGCCTGCAGCTCATGCCAGGTGCCAGGCCCGATGTCACCCACACGCAGCCGGTTATGCGCCAGGCAGAGCTCCTGAAGCTGGTCCAGGCCGGCCAGCGGCTCAGGCTCGAGGGCCCGCAGCTGGTTTCGCTGCAGCCGCAGGGTGTGCAGGCTGGCAGGCAGGCCAGAGGGCAGCAGGGTCAGCTGGTTGCCGGCCAGATCAAGGCTGCGCAGGGCCCGCAGCCGGTGGAAGGCCCGGCGGTGCACGCGGGCGCTGGCCAGGCGGTTATAGGCCAGGTTGAGCTCAGCCAGCCTGGGCGTGGCGGCCAGATCGTGGGCACCCAGTGTGGTCACACGGTTGTGGGGCAGCACCAGGGCCCGCAGGCGGCGGGGCAGCGCCTGGGGCACGTGGTCCAGCCCGTTGCCGTAGAGGTGCAGCGTGTGCAGGCCCCGCAGTGGCCGCAGTGCCCCGGCCAGCAGCCCTGCCGCCCCCAGCTGGTTGTGCTGCAGCAGCAGGTAGCGCAGCCCCCGCAGGCCGCGCAGCCGGGCAGCCTCCACCCTGCGGATGCGGTTGCGGCCCAGGTGCAGCACGGCCAGGGTGCGCGGCAGGCCGGCGGGCACCGTGGCCAGCTGGTTGTGGGACAGGTCCAGGTACTCGAGGCAGTGCAGCTTGCTGGCAGGAGAGAGAGGGTCGGCGTCGGGCTGGGCACCCAGAGTCAGGGGCCGGGTAGATCTTGGTGGGGGGGGGGGTGTTGAGGACTGGTCCTGAGAGACGTAAGCTGGAGATTCCAACTTGGGGGTGATGAGTTGAGAGATCTGGGTAGGAGGTAAACCTGGGGGTGATCAGGGCAGATTCCAGCCTGAGGGTTAGATGTAGGGGTGACCAGGACAGAGTTCTGGGTCTGAGATGTTCACGTGGCAGCTGTGCCGTTGGGTAGTAGGACCGAGGCACAGGGTGGCTGGAGACGGGGATGCCGCCAGGTGCCTGGCTGAGCCTGGCCCATCGTAGGCACTCACCAAGTGAGGCCTCGAGTTAGGAGTCATACAGGGGTGGGGGATGGAGGCCCGGGGCCCCCAGAGGCTGAATCCTCAGCCCCTACTGCCGGCACGAGGCTGCACCCCCGAAGCCCCTGTCCCCAGGCCCCACCTGAACGTGGTGGCATCCAGGCCTCTGTCTGTCAGCTGGTTGTACTGAAGGTAGAGCTCACGGAGGTGGGTCTGGCGACTCAGGGCTCCTCGGGGCACCTTGGAGATGAGGTTGTTCTGGGAAGGGAGGAGAGAATGAGACTGAGGTCCAGGACAGAGGGCAGTGGGGAGCCACAGAGGGCTCTTGAGTAAGGGACGAGGAGCTCGCTTGAGCAAGGCTGCCCACGGAGAGCTTGTGAGCAACCAGTGCCAGTGGAAGGGACTCAAAGACATTTCTGACTACTGGGATAAGGAGGTGGAGGGGTCCCCCAGGAGAGAGGTGCAGGGAGCCCAGGGAGGTGGGGACACGGGGATGGTGAGGTGAAGGAGGGGCACCTGCAGGTGGAGCCGCTCCAGCGAGGATGGCAGGCTGGGCGGCACATAGCTGAGCCGGTTGCTGGAGAGACTGAGGGTGACGACTGCCTGGGAGCCGTGGAAGGCATCGGGGGGCAGGCCCGCGTTGCTCAGCTGGTTGTTGTGGAGGTACACGGACCTGAGGGGAGCCAGGCTCCGGCCACCAGCCCCGCCCTGGCCTCCCACCGCCCCGCACCCCAGCTCAGGGCCACCTTCAGTGTGAGAGTGTGTGCGTGTGTGTGTGTGTGTGTGTGTGTGAGCGTGCGTGCTCTCTGCTTCAGTCTTGAGTTCTCCAAACAGAGCATCCAGGGCCCTGTCTCCCCACCAGACCCCCCCAGGGTGGGGAGTGACCCCAGGCATATCTGAGACCCTTGGGGCCTGGGCCGGGCCAGGGGCTACCTGAGCGCTGGCTTCTCCCCAAAGGTGAGTGGGAAGATCTCCGTCACTTCGTTAGCAGCCAGATCCGCGACACGGAGGGAGCGGGGTAGAAACTGGGGGGCCTCAGAGAGCTGCGGGAGCAGAGCTGCACTGGTCCTGGTGGCCCCCCTCCTGCACCCCACCCCTCGCTGTCCCATCTACACTTTGTGCTACGTGACCCCAGCCCAGCTGCACCCCTGTGTGTGTGTGTGTGTGTGTGTGTGTGAGGGGGGCTTACCTTGTTGTGGGCCACGTAGATGTGCTGCAGCTGCGTGAGGGACTCGAAGGCCTCATCAGGCAGGCCTATGAATGAGGTGGGTGGTGAGGGGACCCCTGGTGTGGGGTGGGGGCAGGGCGGAGTCTGTGCTCCCATCCAGCCAGGGACTGGCAGAGGCTCCTCCAGGCCCCGCCCCCCACGTCCTCAAAAGCCACAGCCCCTGCCCCCCATCCCCTGAGTTTCCATCCTGCTCAGCAAAGGGCAGTGCTGGGAACTGCCGCAGACCTGCCCACAGACCGAGCTGGGGAGGGAGGGAGAGGGCAGCGGGGACCGTGGTGGGGAGGGGCCGCCTCCCGTTGTCCCCCTCACCCTCGGAGGAGATGCGGTTGTTGTGGAGATTGAGGGTCCGCAAGCCGCTAAGGCGCGACAGCTCGTTGTAGGGGAGCTCCTGGAGCTGGTTGTTCTGTGGTGCAGGGAAAGGGGCGCTCACACCCTGACCCCCGTGACCCTGGGCCCTGCTTCTAAGCTTCCCATCAGCCTGAGCAGTGAGCCCTGACACCCATCACCCTCTACTTGATCCCAAATGCCTTATTACCTCGGAACAACCCTGTAACCAAAAAGAGAGTGGCCCCCAGCGCCCCATGCACCCCTACAGTTGATCTCAAATGCCCCGCCACGCTGACCCCAAGCAACCCTGTAATCACCAGACGTTGACCTCCCCGACACCCCTAAACCCTCAGCCCCTCCCACTTCCAGTATCTATGCCCCCACCTCCTCTCACCGGACACACAGAGCCCTGCACCCTCATCAAGGCCAACTCGCATCAGTGCCAAGACCCTCACGCCCAATGCCTCAGCCCTGCACATGGAGCCCACACCCCATCGCCCCCAACCCAACCACTGCCCAGGCTCCCCGCTTCCCCGGGGAGCTACCCTGCCCCCACCCCACCCCAGGCCCCACCTGCAGGGAGAGGTGTTGAACTGCCCTGGTGATGTTGTCCGGGAATACCCGAAGGTCCAAGCCGGCACAGTCCACTGTGTCAGCCCGGGGGCAGGAGCAGCGTGGGGGGCAGGCCCGGGGCGGGGGCTGCGAGCTCTCCCCCAGGTGGGGGAATGAGGCGTCCTCCATGCCGAGGGCGGGTGGGGGGCCGGGCAGCAGCAGGAGAAGCAGCAGTAGGCTCAGCCACTGGGAGTTGAGGGACGGCTCAGGGTGTCCCCAGGCTGGGCACCGGGTCACCATGGTGACAGGAGCATCCCCGCATGGAGGGGGTTGGGCAGGCAGGCCCCACCCTCAGACCCTCCCCTGCCCCAACTTACCATAGCCAGCCCCAGGTCTGCCGTCTCGCCGGAACTGCTGACCAGGGCTCCCTAATGGAAAGCAGGCGGTCACCTCCTGGAGGTTCTGCTGTGGCCGCCACCACCCCCCATCTCTTGGCACTGGCCACCCTCCCCCCCCCTCCCCTCCCTCCCCCGAGCCTGTTCTCCCAGGGGCTCAGGGGAGCTGGCCCACCCTTTCCGCGCCCTGCGGAGGGCGGACAGGCGCCGGATGGGGTGGTGAGGACAGGCCAGCATGTCCCCTCGGTCCCACCCGCCTCCCCCCAACCCTCCGCGCCCCCGCGCCCCCGCGCCCCCCCCCCCAGCTCTGCTTGCGTAACCTCGGCCAGCCTGGGCCGGGCCACAGGAGTGAGGAATGTTTGGGGGAAAGCTGAGATTTGCCCTGTCTGGTATTTGGGCCAACCGCAGGAGTAGGGGTGGGGGCAGAGGAGTGGAGGACGCTTCAGGGCACAGGAGGGTCCCCAAGGAACCGGGGCTGGCAACGATGGGTCAGGGCAAGCCTGGGCTCAGCCTGCCAATGCAGACACCGGTCTGGGGGCTCCCAGCCAGGTCTGCCATCTGGGCCCCTCCTCCCCCCTGCCAGCTGGCCTCACTGGCAGCTAGGCTCCCCCATCCCCAAATAGCCACAGCCGCCGCCCAAAAGGAAATTACACGTATTGAGGCGCCAGCCTGGTGGTTAAGGATGTGCGCTCAGTGGCAGCCTGCCTGGGCTTCAACCTGGGCTCTGCCACCTCTCCAGGCCTTGGTTTCCCGCTCTGCAAAGTGAGGGAATGGTTGCCTCGCCTCCCGGGAGTCGTGTAAGCATTAAATGAAATCATGCATAAGAAAGGGGTGAGACAGTGCCCAGCACATGCCAGGCCCTCAACAGCAGAGCGGAAGTGTGTGCTGAGGGGTGAGGAAGCCCGTCTCTGCCCCAGGTCTGATCCCCTGAGACACGCCACTTACCCGCGAGACTTCAGACAAGTCATTTTCCTGCCAAACCTCAGCTTTCCCATGCATAAAATGAAGCTGACAGAAGACCCCTCCTCAAAAGGCGGTCACAAGGCAAAGGCAGGTAGTGGGCAAAAAGTTCCAAGCACAGCATCTGCCCCACAAGTGCTCAGCTTGGGTCAGAGTGGCTGATGGGCTGCTCAAAGGGCGTGAAGGAGATTGGGGTCTCTCAGAAACAGATTGAGTTGAGGACGGAGTGCATTTGTCTGGGAGACAGCAGCTGTAGGGGAGCAGGGATGTGGCAGAGAGAAGGAAGGGAGCAGTCATGAATCGAGTTATCACTGGTAATCAACTTGCCTGGAACTTGCCAAATTTAGCTCTCAAAATCTTGCATCTGGGGAACCCTCAGTCCTGGTCACATTGGGATAGTTTGGTCACTTGTAATTAAGCAAATTCTCACTATAGGCAGCTGGGGCTCAGTCCCGCTGGGGAACCCTGCGGGATCAGAGTCATCTCACCCGAGGGGTGACAGAGCTGGGGTATTGATCCTCCAACTCCCTCCATCAGTCACTGGTTGAGGGCTGCCCCCAAGGGACCTGAATTCCCTGGCAGTTTGGGTAGAGCAGACTCCATCCCTAAAGAGATATTACATGCCTGCTGGTGAGGCCAGAGGGGGGCATGGTAGGCCCCAGACAGCACCAACTACAGGGGGCTTGTTGGGGTGGGGGGGGTCAAGCCATGGGGTGATGGAAGTGAAGCATATCAGGTGGGCGGGAAGAAGGGACTAAGATGTGGAAGAATGATGGAGACAGAGGGTGTCTGTATTATTAATCCCTCTTCCACAGAGGAGGAAACTTGGACCCAAAAATGTAGTCATTTGACCACGTTTCCCAGGACTGTGTGGCCTCAGGAGAGGGGTCCCTCAGGGCTAGAAGACATGTCTTAGCTTCGACCAGAAGAGAACAACGGGCCCCACTCCAAGCTCTCCCTGTGGGACTGGCCACCACTAGCTTGGACATTGTGTAGAAGCCCCTTAGTCTCCTCCCTAACAGAGTAATGCGGCCAACCCCACAGAGTTACTGCACTGATCCTAACCCCAGGGAAGTGGCAATGAGAACCAAGCTGTGTGAGTTCCTGGCAGGCCTCTTAAAGTTGCAAAGGATAGAGAATCCAAGCCAAACTAACTAATACAAACAAGGGTATTTATTAACTCATGAATGGAAATGTTGAGGGGCTGTCTTTCAGGCATAGCTGGATCCAGGGACTCAAATGACACCTTCAGGATGGAGTCTCTGTCTACCTCTCAGCTCTACTGGCAGGATTCTCTGTGCAGTGCCAAGATATCCCCAGCTTTAGTCCAGCTGAAAGCCCCAAGGTTATATGTCATTGGCCTAGTTTTGGTCACATGTCCATCTGGAATCAGTCCCTGTGGCCACAGAGATGGAATGTGCTGATTGGCTAGGAACATAATCACCACTCTTGTAAATGACCCACTGGCCTTATCTTCCTGCAACAAACTCCCTTCTCTACACTCTGCCGTGCCCAGCCCAGTCCAGCCCATCCCAGCTCTGCCCAGCCCAGCTCAGTCCTCCACTGCCCTGCCCTGCCCAGGAGGAAGTTCTGCAGGGACAGCAAAGGAGTATGGTCCACCAATGTAGAGCCTGGCAGAATCAGCATTTAGTACACCTTTATGAAATGCATGTAGAATTGTGTCTGTACGTGTGGGGAAGTTTGCATGGGGAGGGGCTGTTGGTGTCTCTTGGTTTCCCTGAGGCTCTGATCTCAGAGTAGGGATGACTGTGGAGTCAGCGGGTTGCAGTAACACTGTGGGCAGCTAGTGCAGCAATCTGGTCTTATTTTGGTTGGTGGGAAGAAGAGGCAGGGTTGATGTAGGAGGGAGCAAGAAGCTGATGGAAAATGTAGTTTTTCCCAATTAGAAGAGGAAAGGAGGGGTCTTAACTCAGTACCAGTTAATGATCCCAAGGCACACCTTGGGCCTGCCCCTCCTCATCCTGTGATGGCATCCAGCCTTGAGACACAGGTTAAGGCCAAATTCCTCAGTCAGCCTTCATCTGGCTGATAGGCCCCTCAGTATCTGGACTCAGTCCATAAAATTACTGATATTTAGCTAGGCAAATGGCTGCCTAGAATAAAGAGCTACATTTCCTAGGTTCCCTTGCAGGTGGATGTGGCCATATGTAAGCATAAGTGGTATGTACAACTTTGATGAAAGGGGGGTGCTTTTCTGTTTCCTACTGATGGAATGTAGATGTGATGGCTGGAACTCCATCAGCCATCTTGGGCCATGACATTACCTTGGGACTAGAGGCCTTGAATGGTGGAGCAACAAGATAGAAGGAACCTGGGTCTCACATACCAAGGAAGGCTGTGCTAACCATGGACTGACCAGTGTTTTGATCACCTCCTATTGACCCCATTGGTGAAAGAGGAATCACACGCCCTAAATAGTACAAGATGGCCAAACACATGACACCTAATATGGATAGATGAGATCATCTGATGATTAGTTAGTCACATTCACAGGCCAGAATTGGAGGAGGGCACTGAGCCACATGGTTGGGGGTGCACTCAGCAGCAGAGCCAAGAAGCAGGGGCTGTGGGAGATGGGCTTGGTAGTGACAAAAGGGAGGGGTGACCTCTGGTTCCCATCAGAGGATGTGATTGGCTTGTTTGAATAATTTCTCAGTCTGGCAGAGAGGTGAAACCCATTAGGTCGAGGACCACATGGGGTGTGGCTGGTCTGACTGATGGAGAAACAAGTCAGGTGGTTGGGGGTGGGGATGCATACCTGACAAAAGCAGGGAAACACAGTTAGACCTTTGAGGCCCTACGAGGCTCAAAGATATCAAAGCAGCCCCTGGAGTTTCAGGCTTTTCCAAACAACCAGCGCCAGTCATTTTGACCAGGCGTGAAAAAGAGGTATCTCTCTTGTTTAAGCCACCATTTCTCTCTCTTTTATTTCCTCTCTCCCCCACCACCCTTTTCTTTTCTTTTTTCTCTTTTTTTTCTGGCTGTGCCTGACCAGCGATTGAACCCACGCTACCTGCAGTGGAAGCGCAGAGTCCTAACCACTGGCCCACCAGGGAAGTCCCTCCCCTCCTCTCACCTCACTGTAGACCCACAGCGTGGATGATGTTCACCAAGGAGAAAGTCTAGAAGGAAAACAGAAGGGAGTCCAAGCGAGACCCCCGAGGGATGCTTATGCCTGAGGGGTGGGCAGAAGAGAAGCCAGCGATGGCCATGGAGAAGGAGGGTCAGAAAGGAACCTGAAAGTATCTGGTAAAACTGAAGATGTGCCTGCCACATACTGGTTGGTGATGGTTAAATGTGTCAAATATAAAATCATATGATAATATTTTATTGGGTCATGAGACCCCCCCCCCAGATTAAACATTCTTTCGGGGCGCATCTGTGAGGGTGTTTCCAGAGGAGCTTAGCATGGGTATCAGTGGACTCAGTAAACTCAGTGACCCTCCCCATCGTGCCTGGGCATCATCCAATCTACAGCAGCTCCGAACAGAATGAAAGACGGAGGAAGGAGGAACTCGCCCCTTTTCTCTTGTCCTGCCTGCCTGCTGGAGCTGAGACATCAGTCTTCTCTTGCCCCAGGACTGGGATGTACGCCATCGGCTCCCCTGGTTCTCAGGCCTCAGACTGGAATTATGCCACCGGCTTTCCCGGGTCCCCAGCTTCCAGACAGCGGCTTGTGGGGCTTCTCATCCTCCATAATCACTTAAGTCAATTCCTCATGATAAATCTCCTTTTATTTATATAGATTTTATATAAATACATAAAAGGATACACATACGTATATATGTAAAAGGATATATGTATAGCAACTGTATTATATATATCCATATATACTATAATACACATATTTTATATATATACGCACGCACATTTTATGTATCTTTGTGTGTGTGTGTATATATATTTCCTTGAACTGCATGCGTCCACTTATACATGGATTTTTTTCACTAAATTTGTGCTACAGTACCACACCATGGTGGGCTGAATCTGTAGATCCGGAACCTTGGATTTGAAGGGCCAACTGTAAACTTATACACGGATTCTTGACTATGCAGAGGGTCAGCGTCCAAACCCTCACACTGTTCAAGGGTCAAATGTATATACGTATATATTGGGCAGGCAAGATCATTCCACATAACAAACAACCCCAACAGTCAGTGACTAACATCAGAGTCGGTCATCCCCACACCGCGATCTCAACAGATCAGCAGCAGGGCCTCGGAGCCACAGTCACTCTGCGATCCAGTCCAACAGAGGCTTCACTGCCTTGCACAGCAACCTCTGCGTGGCTGGCGCAGTTGAAGAGAGAGACTCCCCAACACTTTTTCAGGGCTTCCACTCGAAAGGGCCACCCTACCCTCCTGCTCGCGTCTCATTGGCAAGGATTAGTCACGTGGTCCTGCGTGACCGCAAGGAAGGGAGAAATCTGCGGGGGGCTGGGCGGGGCACCGGGTTGGGGAAGAGGAGCAAGTGGAATTTTCGGAATAGTACCCTCTCTGCGACACCCAAGGACCAGCCATCTCTTCTTACACAGCCCAAACACGTATGCACAAGGACGTTCCCTGCAGGCTCGTTAACTGGAATAAAAATTCTCTCTTGCTCTCCATCTCACGAGGCTGGCAACTTCACTTCACTTCTGCAGAGAACTCCCCACCCCCACCCCAAATCCCCTGATCAGAAGCAATTTTTTTTTGACTCTGTTTCCTCTTCCCTGCCTTATTTTTCTTCCTGGCATTTCTCACATCCTAATTTATATTTCTGCCCACTGGCCGTCTCCCCCACCTGAATATTAGCTGCATGGAGGTAGGCACGTGGCCATAGTCACCAATGTCTCCCCAAACCTAGAACAGTGCCTCCTGAGTACCAGGTGATCCATTAACATGTGTTGTGTGAGCGAGTGAAAAAAATCCCGTAAGAGGAGAATAGAAAACAGATCAAAAAAAAAAAAAAAAAGTGTCCTATTAAAATAATAGACAGCAAGATCTAGGACACACAAGGGACTCTATCTGCACATATTGTATTCATTTCCTGTGGCCATTGTAACCAATGACCACAAACTGGATGGCTTTAAACAACATCAACGGATTCATTTCAGAAGTCCAAATTATTTATTTGGACTTGTGGAGGCTAGAAGTCCAAAGTCGAGGTGTTGGCAGGGTTGGTTCCTTTCGGAGATTACTTTGTCTCTCTTCCAGTTTCTAGTGGTTGCTGGCAATCTTTGCTGTTCCTGGGTTTGTAGCTGCATCACGCAAATCTCTGCCTCAGTTTCCACGTGGCCTTTTCTTCTCTCTCTCTGTGTGTCTGTGTTTCTCCTCTTCTGTCTCTTTTAAGGACGCCGGTCATTGGATTTAGGGCACACCCGGTTAATCCAGGATAATCTCAGAATCCTTCATTTAAGTGTATCTTTTTTTCCCAATAAGGTCATCCTCACATGTTCTGGGGGTTAGGACGTCAGCACATCTTTTTGTGGATCACCATTCAAACCACTATATGTATTACTGTGAGTCGAGCTAATCTTATGAAGAAAAAAAAGTTGCAGAGCCAGGCTAACAACAGCGATCATTTTCATAAACTAAACATTTTCATAAGTTGGCTGTCTCTGAGGGGAGAACTGGGTGGCTGGTGCTGAGAGGAGAGGGGGTTTGCCACCAAATATCCTTGTATATCTGTTGAATAAAAAATTTGAGATATAGTTGACATACAATAAAAATGAAAATATTTAAAGCGTACATGAGTCAAAACTCATTTCTGGGGCTTCCCTGGTGGCGTAGTGGTTAAGAATCCGCCTGCCCATGCAGGGGACACGGGTTCGAGCCCTGGTCCAGGAAGATCCCACATGCCACGGAGCAGCTGAGCCCGTGTGCCACAACTACTGAGCCTGCACTTTAGAGCCTGTGAGCCACAAATACTGAGCCTGCGTGCCACTACTACTGAAGCCCGTGCACCTAGAGCCTGTGCTCCGCGACAAGAGAAGCCACCGCAATGAGAAGCCTACGCACAGCAATGAAGAGTAGCCCCTGCTCACCGCTACTAGAGAAAGCCCGCACGCAGCAACGAAGACCCAATGCAGCCAAAAATAAATAAATAAAATAAAATAAACCACCTCATTTCTGCCACTGGAGATTATCATACTAAGTGAAGTAAGTCAGAAAGAGAAAGACAAATACCATATGATATCACTTACATGTGGAATCTAAAATATGACACAAATGAACCTATCTATGAAACAGAAACAGACTCACAGACATAGAGAACAGACTGGTGGTTGCCAAGGGGGAGGGGGTTGGAGGAGGGATGGAATGGAGGCTGGGGTTAGCAGATGGAAACTTTTATATAGAATGGATAAGCAACAAGGTCCTACTGTAGAGCACAGAGAACAATATTCAATAGCCTGTGATAAACTATAATAAAAAAGAATATTTTAAAAAAGAATGTATATATATGTATAACTGAATCACTTTGCTGTACAGCAGTAATTAACACAACATTGTAAATCAAATATACTTCAATTTAAAAAAAAACTCATCATTTCAAAACTCAACATGGATGCACCTGTGACGAAACCATCACCATGGTTTAGTGACCATTTCCATCACCCTCAAAAGTATCTTCATGCCCCTTTGTCAGCCTTCTCTCCCTCCCTCCCTTTACTCCCCACCCCAGGCAACCACTGGTCTGCTGTCACCATAGATTAGGTTGCATTTTCTAGAAATTAATATAAATGGAATCATAGAGTGTGTAGTTTTTGTTGTCTGGCTTCTTCCATTTGGTAGCAGTTTTGAGGTTTATCCATGTTGTCAAATGTAACCATAGTGGTTTTTTTAAATTATCTTTATTTTTTAAATTAGGATATAATTGACATAAAACATAGTTTTACGTGTACCATAGTCGTTCTTTTCTGTTACTTGATAGTATCCAGAGAATGGATAGACCAACTTTTTTTTTTTTTAATCACATGTTGATGGACTTTTGGCTTGTTTCCCATTTTTGGATGATACAAATAAAGCTGCTGTGGACAGTCATATATGAGTTTTGAGTAAACATATGTCTTTTTAAAAAATATTTATTTATTTGGCTGTGCCAGGTCTTAGTTGCAGCACACGGGATCTTTGTTGCAGCATGCAGGATCTTTAGTTGCAGCATGTGAGATCTAGTTCCCTGACCAGGGATGGAACCCAGGCCCCCTGCATTGGGAGCGCAGAGTCTTAGCCACTGGACTACCAGGGAAGCCCCAAACATATGTCTTTTAGAAACTTCAGTAAATATGTAGGAGTGAAATGGCTGGATCGTATGGTAAGTGTACATTTAACTTTTTAAGAAACTGCCAAACTGTCTTCCAAAGTGGTTGTGTCATTTTCCACTCCCACCAGCAGTCTAAGAGAGTCCCAGTTCCTCCACATCCTTGTCAACACTTGGTGTAGTCAGTCTGTTTAATTTTAGCCATTTTAGTGAATGTGTAGTGGTACATCATTGTGACTTTATTTGCTTTCCCTTAATGACTAATAATGTTGAGTAACTTTTTATGTGCTTACTGCCCATTCTATGTCTTCCTCCTGCTGAATTTTGAATCGTGTGAATATAACACTTATTAAAAATTAAATGATCGTACCCATTAAGTTGGCTTGTATCAAACAAACAAACCAGAAGATAGCAAGTGTTGACGAGGTTGTAGAGAAATTGCAACACTTGAGCACTGGGAGGAATGTAAAATGGTACACCTGCTGTGGAAAACAGCATGGCAGTTCCTCAAAAAATTAAACATAGAATTATGTTCCAGCAATTCCACTTTTGGGTATACACCCCAAAACACCAAAACAGGGAATCGAACAGATATTTGCACACCATGTTCATAACACCACTATTCACAATAGTCAAGGGTCCATCGGTGGCTGAATGGATAAACAAAATGTGATATATTCACACAATGAAATATTATTCAGCCCTAAAAAGGAAGGAAATTCTGACACATGCTACAACATGGATGAACTAGAGGACATTATGTTAAGTGAAATAAGCCAGTCACAAAAGAACAAATACTGTATGACCCCACTCTTTTGAGGTCCTTAGAGTTTCAAATTCATAGAGACAGAAAGTAGAACGGTGGTTGCCAGGGGCTGGGGGAGGGGGAATGGGAAGAGATGTTTAATGAGGACAGAGGTACTGTTTGGAGTGATGAAAAAGTTGTCGAGATGGAGGTAGTGATGGTTGCACAATGATATGAGTTTACTTAATGCCACTGAATTGTACACCTAAAAATGGCTAAGATGGTAAATTTTATGTTATATACATTTTACCACAATTTTTAAATGTGATAAAATTTTTTTTACTACAAATAGGCAAGCTTAAATGGTGATTTCTTTAATAAATTGTACTTGTTACAATATGTGTGTAATATATATGTATACACATACATGTACAATTTAAGTACAGACCTCCCTGACAGTCCAGTGGTTAAGACTCTGCACTTCCAATGCAGGGGGCACGGGTTTGATCCCTGGTTGGGGAACTAAGATCCCACATATTGCGTGGTGTGGCCAAAAAGTTAAAAAAAAACAAAACTTAAATACAACGAAACAAATGTATTTATATATGTATATATAAAAAACTTAAGTACACTGGAATACAAAATGTATATGAAATGTGTATATACTGTATACAATATGTATACAAATTGTGCATATTTATTAAAAAGAAATGTTATGTACATATTGTATTAGTTTGCATACAGGTTTGGCCACAGTAATTAATAGTGGCTTCATGAGGGCATCTTGTAACCTTCTTCTGATCCCATGCTTGCCTCCGCCCCAGCAGGTGGACCCCTTCTCAGAAGCTACCATGTTTTTCTGTGGGTTCTACACATACAGTAGAATCTACATATCTTAAATGTGTGTCAACCACAAGTCCATGGAAGCAGTAACAATGCCATTATGGGAGAAGGAAACACAGAGAGGGCACCAAGCTTGGGGGAGGAGGCTTCCTAGGGGAGGTTATACCTTTTTATAACTAGAATACGGATACCTTTCTTGACTGGGATGCTCCCAGCAGGGATGACTGACACATCAGTGCTGTGTTTCTGACCTGGTAAAGGACACATCTAAAGAAGTCTGACTATGTCAAGTGTTGCTGCAGATGTAGAACAACTGGAACGCCCATACATTGTTGCTACAGGTGTAGATTGGCACGACCACTTTGGAGAAACAATTTGACACGTACCAGCAACTCCACTCCAATGTATGAGCCTCAGATAAACTCTTGCACAGGTTCCCCGGGAACCCTATGTACAAAAGGGCTCACAGAAGCACTGATCTTGATAGCCCTCAAACTGGAAATAGCTGCACTTTCCACCAGCAGGACAATGAATAAATAAATCATGGGGCATTCACTGTATGGTAGTGAAAATAAATGCATCCCCAACTACTCACAATATGGATGAATCATAAAAGCATACGGTCGAGTGAAAAAAGCAAGTCATAGGAGACCCCCACCATTATGAATCCATTTATATAAAAGTACAAAACAGGCAAAACAAATAATATATTATTTAGGGATATAAACATATGAGAATGATAGAACAAAATTCCAGAATATTGTTACCTTGAGGAGGAATAAAGATAATGGGATCTTCAAGAATATTGGTAAAATTTTTATTCTTATACAAGGCGTATACATGTATTTAAAATTATTATTTTGTATATTCAATATTTGATAATTCACATTTATCAACATTTGATAAGAGGACTATGGCAGATTGTAATTTCCAAAAGTGGCCGTGACAATAACTCAAATGCCATGTGCTTTTAAAATATATATTAAAACTTTACTGCATAGTTATTTAAATTTTGGGACCACATGATTTTCTTACAATATGTCCTTCCATTCCCCCATTAAGAGGTGGAGTCTATGTCCCGTCCCGTTGAATCTGGGTGAACCTTTGTGACTAATGCAATCAATAGAGTTTGGTAGATGTTATACAATGCCATTTCTGAGCCTAGATCATGAAAGATGATACAGATTGCTTCTAGTTCTCTCTCATAGGACTTGCCCTTGGAACCCCTCCACCATGCTGTGAGGAAGCCCAAGACACTTGGACAGACCACTCTGTCCTGTTCTGGCTGACAGACAGCATTTGCTGACAGACAGCATGAGGCATGAGAAAGCCTTCGAGGTGACTCCGGCCCCAGGTACCATCTGACTGCATGAGCGACCTCAAGTGAGAACTGCCCAGCTGAGCCCAACAGACACTTAGGACTGTGAGAGATAATAATACTAAATGATTATTGTAATTTTACACCACTGTTTTTGGTGTTGTTTATTATACAACAATGGATAATGGATACAAGGTCTCTTCCATTGGGGTAGGTGGGGCTCTGGAAAGGGGATGAGGGGGACCCCCTGTGTGGTTGCCTTCATCTTGTTTAAGGAAGTCACTGACTTAACTCCCTTCTCGCCTCCACCCCAATATCCAGTCCATGAGCATCGCCCCTCAGCTCTGCATAAGACCACTTTTCTCTTTCTGCTGCTACTATCTGAATTCAAGACACCATCACAGCCATAATGACCTTTCCCCCTTTAAAAACTTTTAAACTCTTTAAAAACTTTTTATTTTGAAAATTTTTTTGATTTACAGGTCTGTGCTATGGACTGTACTTGTGTCCCCCTGAAATTCAAATGTTGAAGCCCTAACCACCCCCCCCACAACTTGATGGTATTAGGAGTTGGGGCCTTTGGGAGATAATTAGGTTTGGCAGGTGGAGCCTTTATGAATGGGATCAGTGCCCTTATAAGGAAGCTTTCGAGCTCTCTGTCTGCCTCTCTCTCTCTCTCTGTCTCTCTCTCTGCCATATGAGGGTACAGCAAGGAGGCGCTGTCTACAATCCAGGAAGTGGGCCCTCACCAGACACCAGATTTGCCAGCGCCTTGATCTTGGACTTCTCAGCCTCCAGAACTGTGAGAAATAAATGTTTGTTGTAAATCAACCCAGTCTATAGTATTTTTGTTATAGCAGCTCGAACAGACTAAGATAATTTGCAGAGGTGGTTGGTACAAAGAATTCTTGTCTACCCTTCACCCAACTGCCCCAAATGTTAACATCTTGCCTAGCCATGGCACATTTGTCACAACTAAGAGATTAACCATTGTTGGTATAATACTATTCACTAAACTACAGACTTAATATGAATTTCCCCAAAAAAGGACACTCTGATGTCCTTTTTTGGTTCAGGATCCCATCTAGGACATCACATTTCATTTGGTTATCATGTCTTCTTAGACTCCTCTAAACTGTGCCAGTTTCTTGGTCATGCTTTCTCATGACCTTAACATTTTTGAAGTATACTGGTCAGGACTTTTGTAGAATGCCCTGTCCCTCCATTTGGGACAATCACTTGATGTTTCCTCATTAGATGGAGGTTATGGGTTTTGGAGAGGATGCCAGAGAGGTACGAGTGTCATCACATCACATCAAGAGCCCATGACATGCACATGACTTATTACTGTGATGGGAAACTTGATCACTTGATTGAGGTGGTATCTGCCAGGTTTCTTCAGTGCCAGGTTACTTGTCCCCTTTCCATTCTTTCTTCCTTATAAGTGAGTCACTAAATCCAGCCTACACCCAACGAGGGGAATTAAGCTCCACCTCCTGGAGGGAGGCACATCAAATAATTTGTGGACATATATTTAAAAACTGCCAGTACTGAATAAATATTTTAGGAGCGATACCTTTAGGGTAGGCAAAAGTCTTATTTCTCCTTCAAGTTTCATCCATGAATTTTAGCATTCATTGGTAGATCTTGCTTGCTGCAATGATTACTGTGGTAATTGTGTGATGATGATTTTCTATTTCCCTCATTCCTTCTACCTTTATTATTTTTATTTATTTGTTTGTTTATTTATTTATTTGGCTGCGTCAGGTCTTAGTTGCGGGATCTTCGTTGCAGCACGCGGGATCTTTCATTGTGGAGCGCAGGCTCTTCGTTGTGGTGCGCGGGCTTCTCTCTAGTTGTGGTGCACAGGCTCTAGAGCGTGCAGGTTCAGTAGTTGCAGAGCGCGAGGGCTCAGTAGTTGCGGAGTGTGAGGGCTCTCTAGTTGTGGCGCGTGGGGTCTAGAGAGGGCAGGCTTAGTTGCCCCATGGCATGTGGGATCTTAGTTCCCCCAAGAGGGATCGAACCTGCGTCCCCTGCATTGGAAGGCAGATTCTTAACCACTGGACCACCAGGGAAGTCCCCTACTTTTATTATTATTAATCCCTCATCTTCTATAAGGAAGATTGGTCCCTTCCCCCCCCCCAATTATTTATTCAATCATTTATTTATACCAGTATGGACTCATGGGTATTTATTTAATTCTTTGGATCACAATGATCTTTTAAATTTCATCTCAGATTCCATCATCTTCTATTAAAAACCTTCCAGAGACTTCCTTTTATGCTTAAGAGTGAAACCCAGGTGTCTTTCTTACCTACAAGCCTCATACACTCCCTACCTCCTTCCTGGTCCTTGTCTGTTTTCCTTTCTTACTTTCTTCCTTGCACATTCCTGCTCTGGCTCAACTGATCTTTTTATGGTCTCTCAATCTTGCCACCCTGAAACCTTTGTTTTTGCTGGAATATTCCTCCTCCTCACCTTCACAGGGCCCCTCACTAACTGCCCTGTTTAAGCAGCCTTCTTCCTTCCTCTCTAACCCTAGCTGGAATTAGATAACATAAATTGATTTCCTTCTTTATTATCTGTCTTGTTTACTGCTGTATCCCCAGTGCTTAGAACATAGTAGGTGCTCAATAAGTATTTGTTGAATAAATGAATGTGAGAGGCTTGGAAGAATATGAGAGCCAGATCCATTTGATTCTTCTCTAATTATAGTAACAGTTCGCATCTGGGGTATATATGTACCATTCAGGAGCGCTACACTGTTAAGGCTCAGTTTCATCATGTGTAAAATGAAGATAATAAAAGGACCCATCCCCAAAACGGTTTTTGAAAGTTAAATGAGCTAATAGCACAGGAAGATGATACTCATAACAGGCATTAAACAACTGTTATTACTATCATCTATAAAAGGGGCATAACAGCGACCTTCTACATAGAACCGTAAGCTCAGAACTGTTTCTGGCAAGTGTAAAGTGATATACAAGTGATTAATGTTGTCATTATTACCATCATCATCATCCAGCCAGGCCGCCCCCCAGACCATCTGAAAGATGTTTTAATCGAATTTCTTCCTTTTATTTTGCAAATCCCTTCCTTCGGCCCGGCCCGGTGGCCCCGGGATGGTCGCCAGGCCTCCGCGCACCCGGACGGGGCGCGGACATCCCTGGGCTGGGAATTCTGGCCCTTCTGGACCACAGGCTCCCATCGCCCCGCCCACAGGCCTGGACCGCCTGGGTCTCCATGGAAACCCACCAGCCACAAGGGGGCGTGACGCCGTGGAGACTGATGGGCGCCTCTGCCTATTGAGTCAAAGTCATCTCGGCGAGGGGCGCAAACGGGGCCTCTGACGGGGGCGTCCCTGCGGGAAGGAGGGAATACGGAGACAGGCCGCGGGGACTGTACCGTCTCTACCAATCAGGGGCCGAGATGGCTGTGATGGACAGGCGTAGCGGGCAAAGGCCCTGAGTGCGGGCTTTCACCCAACCCGCGGGCGGCAGTGCCGAGAAAGGGCCAATGAAGAGGCGGCAGGGGTGGGGCGAAGAGGCCGGTTGCTCCGGAAGTGGAGGGAGGGGGTGAAAATGGCGCCCAGCTCGAAATCGGAGCGGAACAGCGGGACCGGGAGCGGCGGCGGCGGCCCCGGGGGTGCCGGGGGGAAGCGGGCAACGGGGCGGCGGCGGGAGCACGTCCTCAAGCAGCTGGAGCGGGTCAAGGTGAGGCCTGGAGTCTGGGAGGAGCGCGTCGAAGGGTGGGGAGGAGGGACGAGGGAGGCGGAGGGAGGGAGGGCGTTCGCGGGGTGAGGGGTTGGGGGCGGAGCCCCGGGGGAGGGGGGCTCGGAGGAAAGGGGTTGGGCGGGGCCCCGGGGAGACGGCTTGGATTGGGGGGGCTTCTGCGGGAACTTGGATGGAGGGGGTTGGGGGCGGGGTCCCGGGGATGGGGCTTGGATGGAGGGGCTGGGGGCGGGGCCCCGGGAAGGGGGCTTGGATGGAGGGGGCCTTAGAGGCCACTGGGGGAGTAAGGAAGAAGGGGGCGATCCAGGGTCAGACTCATTTTTCAAAACCCTGCTCTCACGGCCCTTCCGTTATGGAGCCTTACCGCCCCCTTGGCAGAGCCCTTGCTACCGGCTTTGGGATTCCTCCGCCTGGGGTTCCTCTCTCTGTCCAGCTCTGACCACAGGGGAGCTGGGAGTTCCTGTAACTGCGTCTGCCTCCCGCATTGAATGGGAGGGGGCTCCCTGGAGAAGGCCTGATCTTCAGCTACCTGAGCAGGGCTCTGTCTCCCCATGAGACTGTAAACTCTCAGTGTGCTGGGATCTTTCCCCCATCAGTTTGGGAGCTCTGGGAGGGCGGACAATCTGCTGTCAGGTCAGCAGCAACTGGGGCAGGTCTGTGTCTCCATGGATCGGGAGTAGTGTGCCTTCTCCATTAGGCTGGGAACTCTGTGAGGGCAGGGTTGTGGCTTCTCCTTTTGACTGGAGTTCCTTGGGCAGGGACAGTCTCCACCCTCAGCTTGACTGCTCCCTGGGTTGGGCTGTGGCTCCGCCCCTAGCTTGGAAGCTCCCTGGACAGGGATTGTGTCTCCCCAGCAGTCTGGGCCTCGCTGACAGGGCTGTTCCACCCTGGGATCTCCTTGAGGGCTGGGCTGTATCTCCCCTATTAGACTGGATAGCAGGGTCCAAGGTGCTCTGATCCCCTAGTGCCCAACTTGTGCCTGCCTGGCCCCCCAAATCCGTCCTTGGTGAAGTTTTTGGGATGAGGGAGTCTGTTGGAAGGGGGAATCGGGCAGGAGTTGGAAGGTCACTGGTCAGGTTTACCCTCTGTCTGCCTCAGCTGGCCCCCGAGGGGCCTGAGCGCCCCGTGTATAGGCTAGTGGGTCGGGAACAGGTGAGTGTAGTTGATCAAGCCCCCATCCCAGGCTCCTTAGCGGCTCTCGATGGCCACAGCTCACTGTGCAGTGAGGCAGCCTTCAGGAAGGCAGCTCCGTGGCCCACTGTGGGCCAGGGGTGACTGGGGGAGGTGATGCCAGCCCTAGTCCTCAAAGGCTGGGGGCTTAGGCAAGAGGAACCCTGAGGCTCTGGAGGTGGGAGGATGGCTCGGGTCCCTGGTGGAGAGTCAGGCTCACGCCGTTTGCACCTTCCAGAGCTTGGACCTCCCTGGACCGTTATGGTTGGCAGGGAGTAGGCCTGCATGGCTGGGCTGGACCCCAAAGGTGCTGCTCGGCCTTGGGTGAGGGGACTGGGGGGCTGCAGGCTGTTTCCGCCACGTGGTGCCTCAAGAGCCCTGGCTGCCCTTTCCTCAGATCAGTGGGCAGCTCTCTCCTCGCCTCTTCCGGAAGCTGCCACCCAGGGTCTGCGTCTCTCTCAAGAACATCGTGGATGAAGACTTTCTCTACGCAGGGTGAGGCTGGGGCCAGGCAGGGCGGTGGCTGGGTGGGGCGGCAGGCTGGCCCTGACCTGGTTACTCTGCCCCTCCCCCCATCCACACAGACACATCTTCTTGGGCTTTTCCAAGTGCGGCCGTTATGTTCTCTCCTACACCAGCAGCAGCGGGGATGACGACTTCTCTTTCTACATCTACCACTTGTACTGGTGGGAATTCAACGTCCACAGCAAGCTCAAGCTGGTAGGGCCAGGCCTGACGCTGGGCTGTCCCTTCCAACAGTACGGCTCCCACCGGTCACGGCACCCCTCTGAGCCTCAGGTTTCATGTCCGCAAAGTGAAAACAGTGTACTCATGGGGCCATTGTTGAGACTCCAAGTGTTAGGTCGAAGTGTAGGAAATTGCCATTTTTAGAGTTGAAAATGGGTAAATGGCAGCAATTTCATATGGTTTGACGCCTCAAGCCAGGAGGGACCCATTAGCTTTGTTAGGACCGAGCAGGCTGCCACACCCAAGTTAGCCCTGACCTCGACTCCTCAAATGCCCCACCCCAGGAGGTGAGTGCCATTAACCCCAGTTTACACATGAGCTCAGAGAGGCGAGCAGGTTTCAGGGTGGGTTGGGCTTGGAACCGCTGTGTCTGGCTGAGCCCCCTCTGCTGGGGCAGGGCTCTCCTTGGCCGTGTCCTATCCTGGGCCCGGCCTCCCTGTGTCCCCCACTTGTGAGGGGAAACGCTTGTGAGTCTCCTCAGCCTGTCCTCAGGAAGGCAGAGGGGTGCTGGTGGGGGCTGTTTGGGGCTCCCTGGCCCGGTACTGCTGGCTGGTGCAGGCTCGGGTGGGCCCCGGGCCCGCTTGGACCCCCGACCCGAACATGCCTCTCAGGTCCGGCAGGTACGGCTCTTCCAGGATGAGGAGATCTACAGTGACCTGTACCTGACCGTGTGCGAGTGGCCCAGTGACGCCTCCAAGGTCATTGTCTTCGGCTTCAAGTGAGACTTAGGGATAGGGTGGGCAGGGGTGGGTGGGGCGGGCGCCTGGGCCAGGCTCTGAGGCTGTGCTGGCCCCCAGCACTCGCTCAGCCAACGGCATGCTCATGAACATGATGATGATGAGCGATGAGAACCACCGGGACATCTACATCAGCACCGTGGCCGTGCCGCCACCAGGACGCTGTGCCGCCTGCCGGGACGCCAGCCGCGCCCACCCAGGTGAGGGGCTGGGGCCTGGGGCGCAGGCTGCCTGCTTCCCCGCCCTGGGGCCACAGCTGAGCCTGCGTGGCCTGTGTCGCTGCAGGTGACCCGAGCGCGCAGTGCCTGCGGCATGGCTTCATGCTGCACACCAAGTACCAGGTGGTCTACCCCTTCCCCACTTTCCAGCCCGCCTTCCAGCTCAAGAAGGACCAGGTGGTGCTGCTCAACACCAGCTACTCCCTGGTGGCCTGCGCCGTCTCGGTCCACTCGGCAGGTAGGCCCCCAGGTCTGAGGACAGGCCCTTCGCGCGTGTGCTGTCAGCCTCGGGGCCCTGTGACCTAATGACTTGGCCAAGCGGCCCTGCGAGCTCGGTGCTGTCACTACCCCACGTCACAGATGAGGAGACCAGGGCCCTGGAGAGGTGAAGTCCCTCATCCAAGGTCACACAGCCGGGCAGTGGGAATGTGGGATCCGAACCCAGCCACTGCCCACCCCAGCGCTGTCCACTAGAACTTTCCACAGGGCTGGGATGTTCCAGATCTGCTGTATCTGCTGTAGCTACCACCAGTAGCCACTTGACCGTGGCTCATGTGACCAAGGAACTGAGTTGTTAAATTTAATTTTAGTCATGTTAAGTTCAAGTAGTCACATGTGGTCAGTGGCTACCATGCTGGACAGACAGTGCAGTGCGTTCTTCTCTGCAAAAAGAGAAATGTTGATTAAAAATTTCAGGGAGTGGTTAGTGGACAGACGGCCTTCTTACATCTTTGATGATCACAGAAATGCCAGTGAAAATCAGGTGATGTCCCCCAGCAGAGTGGCAGATGTTAAAAAGCTGGTTAATGCCACTGGCTGGTGGCAGCGTGGGGCCCTGGGGGCTCTCCTGCTCTCCCAGGGCCTTATGGCCAGAGAGGTGCCTGTGGCCCAGCAGCGCTGCACCCAGACATGTCTGAAGGTTTGGTGGCGGGAGCCAGGGGCTGCCTGGTGTCCATCGCTGGGGTTTGGGGAGGTAGGACAGGGTGGGTACTTCCCTTGGGTCAGCAGGGAGAGCCCCAGCGTGCACATCTGTGGAGAGTGTACCTTAAAGACATGTTCAAGTGCAGAAGAAACACAAGAAGATCTATCACCTGATAGTGATACCACTTATATTTAAATTTAAAACGTGTTCCAGTTTTGCCAGAATGCAGTCAAATAAAGATGCCCACTGGGAATTCCCTGGTAGTCCAGTGGTTAGGACTCCGTGCTTTCACTTAGGGCCTGGGTTCAGTCCCTGGTCGGGGAACTAAGATCCTGCAAGCTGCGCGGTGCAGCAAAAAAAAAAAAAAAAGATGCCCACTAACTGCATTTAAAATGGTCGTCCCTGGGGGTGTGAGGGGAATGGACATGAAAAGAGGACTCTATGTATATAACGAAGCCCACAGACCAGCAAGGGGCAGGGTGCTTTGTCCTCAGGCCTGTCCAGGGGCCTCCCACCCCTGCCCTGGCCACCTGTGCTGGCATGGGCAAGGCCCTGCTTCTCGCCAAGCCGTGAGCCCCCAACAAGCCAGGCCTGGATGGGGCCGCCACCCCCTGCCCCGTTAGGAAGGACCACATGGGATTCAGCCCGTGCGCACACAGCCCAGGTGAGGGGCATTGTCATCAGTGTTTAACACTCATCTCACCCTAGGAGGGCACTCACACAGAGGGGGAGTTTTGACTTGAACATTTTCCATTCATTCCCCCTCCCCTCCGGAAGAAGTGCCACCACTCTGGCAGACAGGAGTTCGTTGGCAGACTTGTGTTATCTCTCAGTGTGACCTTGGACAAGTTTCTCTGAGCCTCAGTCCCGAGTCTGAACTGGGAGGACAGTTCCCCTCTCCAAGGGTTGCTTGAGGGGGGCCCAAATGAAGCAGGGCAGGCAGAGCCCAGGGCCTGGCCATGGTGCTGCTCAGTGAACGCGTTGGGTTCTCCACACTGACGTTCCCCAGAGGGGGATCTGCCGCCCAGTCAGATGGAGTCATAGAGGCCTGGGATTTGGGCAGTCTGTGCCTGTGCTGGTCTGGCTCGCGTTGGGAAGGACGGAGGGCTGTGTAGTAAACTGTCAAACTTAAGTGGCTCTTATCTGGTATGATGATGACATGTCAGCTTACCAAGGGCAGGGATTTTTGTCTGTCGTGTTCACTCCTGTGTCCTCAGTGTGTGGCATACAGCAGATGCTCAAGAGTAAGGTTTGAATGAACATGATTGTGTGTGTGCGTGTAAAAGCCCTTTTTCCCTTTTGGGTGTTTCAGACTGATCTCAGAATATGTAAATCTTCTAGCGGCGTCTCCTCATGGTGGATTTCTAAGAACCCCCCAGCATAATGAGGGAGATCGGAAGAGCATTCTGGACTTGAACTCATCTATTGACCCCTTTCCCACAGCCATCACCTTTTATTTTTATGTTCCAGGTGATAGCAGCTTCTGCCAAATCCTGTACGACCACACCACCTACCCCCCGGCCCCTCCTAGCCCCCCTGGGCCCCAGAGCCCAGAAATGTCCCCTGTCCTCCCCACCCTCTGCCCCGAAGCAGCCCCAGCCCGGCCCTCTGGGGCCCCCGAGCACTCGCCTGCCATCGCCAAAGCCAAGGAGTTTGTGGCTGACATCTTCCGCAGGGCCAAAGAGGCCAAGGGTGGGACCTCGGAGGAAGTCCGGCCACCCCCTTGCCCGGGGCCCTCGAGCAGCCGCTGCCGCCTGCCCTCTGAGCCCCTAGCCCCAGGTGGGGAGGCGGTGCCCCGGGACAGCCCCCTTGCAGCAGAGGTGCCCGCCTCCGAGCCTGGATACGTCAACTACACCAAGCTGTATTATGTGTTGGGGTCCGGTGAGGGGACGGAGCCAGAGGATGGTGAGCGGGGAGCCCACCTGGTGGGGTCCCGGGCATGGGAGGCTGGCCTGGAGGGGCCTCTAGGCCTCCCACCACCATCCCTACCCCCACATCCTTCCCCCTCAGAGTTGGAGGACGACAAGATCTCCCTGCCCTTCGTGGTGACTGATCTCCGCGGCCGCAACCTACGGCCCATGCGGGAGCAGACTGCCGTCCAGGTTGGTGCTGGCAGCGGGCAGGCCAAGGGGCAGCTCCCGGGGGACCTGCTGGGATGGCAGTTGGCGCAATCCTCCCCCTCTGCCCGCTGTCCACAGGGTCAGTACCTGACAGTGGAGCAGCTCACACTGGACTTCGAGTATGTCATCAACGAGGTCATCCGCCATGATGCCACTTGGGGTCACCAGTTCTGTTCCTTCAGCGACTACGATATTGTCATCCTGGAGGTGGGCCCAGGTGTCGGGCAGGGCAGGCCCGGGGCCTCCCAGCTCTGGGCAGCACTCTCAGTGTGTGTCACCATCTGCACCCCGCCCCCCAGGTCTGCCCAGAAACCAACCAGGTCCTCATTAACATTGGCCTGCTGCTCCTGGCATTCCCGTCCCCCACCGAGGAGGGCCAGCTCCGGTGAGTGGGCAGGGACCCCACCCTCACCCTTGCCCAGCAGGGCCCTGCGCTCAAGACCTCTCAGTGTGGGGAAGGGGGGATGTGAGAAGCCTCCCCCTGCCCACCAAAACTTGGATTGGCCACTGCATTACTGCTCCAAAGATAAAGGCCCCTCTGGGTAGCCTGGGTTCAAGCTCAGGGACCCCGTGGTCCCACTCCCTCTCTCCTCTGCTCACCATCCCTCCCCGCTGTAGACCAAAGACCTATCACACCAGCCTCAAGGTGGCATGGGACCTCAACACGGGCATCTTTGTGACAGTCAGCGTGGGCGACCTCACTGAGGTCAAAGGGCAGACCAGGTGAGGCAGGGCCGGGGGCCAGGGCTGGGGGTGGGTTGGGCCAGGGTGAGGAGAACTGCTCACCCCCTCTCCCTCAGCGGCAGCGTCTGGAGCTCATACCGCAAGAGCTGCGTGGACATGGTCATGAAGTGGCTGGTGCCTGAGAGCAGCGGCCGTTACGTCAACAGGATGACCAACGAGGCGCTGCACAAAGGTGGGCCCCGTGACCCGACGACAGTCCGAGACTGAGGTCCTTATCCTGGGGCCAGGCCAGGCCCAGAGCACGCGCTAATTCCTAAGCGTTGCTGAATGGAGGAGCACATTGGCTGAGCTAGTGGACACCGTGGCGTTGGGTGAGGGGAGGGCAGCCCAGGCCAAGGCCGGGGGGCCAGCTCAGGTGTGGCACCTGGGGGCCCCCGGCCTGTCCTTCAGTCAGTCATTCAGCAGACGTTTTATTGAAAGGCTGCAGGCAGGAGGCAGAGATAACGTCGCAGGGTGCCTGCCTTCCAGAACCTTCTGGGCCCATATCAAGTCGGGGAAAGAGGCCTCTCCTACAGCCTGGGCAGGCCAAGGTTCCAAGGCTTTGTCCCCACCCTTCCCTGCAGGGTGCTCACTGAAGGTTCTGGCGGACAGTGAGCGATACACGTGGATTGTGCTGTGAGGGCCCGGCCGCCCTGGACACTGACGCCAACTACCTCCGCGGCCCGGGAGCTGGCCGCCTTCCCGGCAGCCTCTGCCGGCCGGCCGATGGCCGGCACCAGTGTTAGGCTGCGGGGAGGGGCTGGGCGGGGCAGCCCCTGGTGGCCTGAGAGTCTGGACGCTTCTTATTTATGCCTATTTAAGTTGGAAAGGGGCAGAGGGAGGGAGCCCCCTGCCCCACCAGCCTTGAGCGCCCGCCTTCACCCCAAGCTGGGCATGGGCCCTCGTTCCTCGCGAGTTTGCCCCTTTTCTCGGCTACAGGTGTGGACGTTGCCCCCCTACCCCCACCCCAGGGAGGCCAGATGGATCCCATACCCCTGCCCTGTCCACCCCCAGCCTCTCCCCCGACCTGAGGTGGTGAACCTCGTGGCCATCACACCTCCCCTTCCCGGCCCTGTTGTTCTTCTTCACATAATAAATGTTTTATTTCTGAACCTCAGTGAGTTCCCTTTACTGCCTGCCACTCAGGGGCTCGGGGCCCAGCTGGAGCCCCCAGCCCCAAGGTTCCCACCAACGCCCGGCAAATCAGCAGTAGCCAAATATCACAGCGGAATTTATTGTGTTTTAAGAAAGACTACAAAAAGGTAGAAAACAGCTCGGCACACTAGACTACCACACGCGTGGACACTTTCACCACCAGGAGAAGGGAGGCCCCGAGGGGTAAGGAGGGGGAGTCGGCAAGCCACCCCAAAAGCTGTAGCACACGGAGCACACAAAATAGTGATTTTTATACAATAGATCAGGTTTGGTTTTTTTTTTCTCTTTTTTTCGCTTTTTGCCATAAACATCTATCTCACAGGTTGAAAACACTGAGAAAACCGGAACAGATAAGGCCATGATGGTTGGAAAAAAACCCAACAAGTTACCGACTCCGCTCAGGCGGCGCTCACAAATCGCACAATAGTCATGTGGAGGGCGGGGATCGCACGCATGGAGGAGAAGCACGGTCTCCAGGGAGAGTAGGAGCATAGAGATTCCATTACAAACCAGCGGCGAGGAGGGCCCAGGATCTGAGCGAGCGGAGCACCCAGCCCTGGCTGGGGCAGGCATGGGCACTTCCGGGCCCGCTGCCTGCAGCAGGTCCCTCCGGGCTTGGCGCCCGGTCCAGCCTGCTGCTCTTTGGAAGCTGGAGGTGGTGCCCCTTCTGCCCTCCCCCTATCCAGGCCGGGCAGTGCCCCCCTCTAGGGCTGCGGGGCAAGGGAGGGCCCAGCTCTGGAGATGCGACACCCACAGCTTTAATTGCACTTATACCAAGGAGTGGGAAGCGGTGGGGTTGCTGGGGGAGGGATCCTGGGGCTGCTGCTGACAGTGGCGGGTCCCCAGGTGATGCCCACCTGCGCCCACCCGGGGCTCAGGGCTGGGCCTAGGACAGGCTGTGCAAAGCCAGCGAGCTGAATAAGTTAACAGTTCCGCGAGGGAGGGGGCCTGCCTGCCTGCCCCCTGGGGGGGTGGGGGTGGGGGTGGGGCTGGGGGAGGGAGATGCTGCAGCCTTTGGGGCCAAGGGGCCAAGCTGGCTGCCCCAGGGGGCACCTGGGCACGTCGGCGGGTTCCTTAAGGCACGTCTTTTGTGTCAGAGTTTGCAGCTGCGGCTCCGCCCGGCCCTGTGATTGTGCCCGCCCCATCCGGGGCAGGGACCCCCTTACCTTCCCTGTCTCGGAGGCCCCCTCCCGGCCCCGGCCGAGGCTGGAGCGGTGACAGCGAAGCCACAGAAGCTGTGAGGGACCCTGGCGAGGAGGGGCAGCAGGGTAGGGCGGGCGGGCGGGGCGGGGCGGGGGGTGGTGTGGGGGGATGGGGGAGGCCAGGCCACGGGCTTAGCTGGAGGGCAGCGCCTGCACGAAGAGGCCGCGTGCGTCTGTCCGCGCCAGCTTGGCCGGTGGCTCCAGAGCCTCGGGGCCCAGCGCGGGCGACTCGCCACCGGCCGCGAGCGAGATGTCCTGCGGCAGCTCGTCCTCGCTTTCCTCCTCCTCTTCCTCCTCCTCGTCTGGGGTACACGGACCAGGCCTGGCTCAGCGCGGGGCGGCGGCGCCACCAGGCCGCCACATGGCGCCCCAGCCGCCGCCTCCTCCACCCCAGCCTCGCTGTACGCCGCCCCCTGGACTCTGGCCCTGGGTAGGGGCACGCTTTACCTACCTTTGTCCGGGTCCAGGGGGTTCAGCGAGGTGGCCAGGTTGGCGAACTGGAAGGAGGGGAGAGGAGAAGGAATGAGGGTCCTGCCTAGGGGCGCCCCGCCCGTGCCCTCAGCGGACCCGCCGTGCGCACCTCGCCCATGACGGCAATGGGGGTCTCGCCCTTGGCCTGGGCCACGCGATGCTCGATCAGGTAGTACATGTACTCATCGTAGAGCAGCCGTATGAGATGGAAGGAGCCGAAGCTGGCGGCGCTGCGCAGAGTCAGGTCCCGGATCACCATGGAGCTGGGGGAGGCGACAGAGAGGAAATTCTCAGGCCGGGACCCGCCCCGCGCCCCTCTTCCCTGCCGTAAGGACCCCAGGCCTGAGCAAGCCCAGCTACCACCGCCCGGCCCCGCACAGGCTTCCCGGTCAGAGAGGGAAGGCGTCCCTCAGAGAGGGAGGAGGGCCCTAGCCCCGCCCACCACCAGCAGGACCCTCGACTTCCTAAAAAGCACCCGAGTCCCCCAGGGGGTGGGGCTTTCTCTGGTCCAGCCAGAGAGGGTGGGGCTGGGGCCCTCATCCAGCCCCACCCTCCTCGAAGAGGCGGGGCCTTCATTGGTCCCATTTTGGCCTGATCCCAAAGCAAAGGAGCCTTCTCTGGGTCCGGCCCTGGTGGGAGGAACGTCCTCCCGCCCAGCCCCTTCCCCGCCCGCATCCCGCCCAGCCAGCGCGCACCTGTAGAAGGACCACTTGAGGAGGAAGAGCTTAGCGGCCTTGGGAAAGCCGGCGCTGCCCTGATAGGGCTTAAGCACTTGGCTCACTACGCCGTCCAGCCAGGCCGCCCACTGCTCCAGTGAGTTCTGCTGCTGCAGAGTCACTTTGAAGTCCTGCTCCAGCCGCTGCACCACGCGGTCCTCGCAGCGGCATACCCACGAGGCCTGCTCCTGGGACACAGTAGGGGGGTGCCCGGGGCTCAGCCGCCGCCCCGGGCCCGAGCCGCCGGGCCGCCCCGCGCTCGCCTGACCCGTCCACGCTCACCTGCACGTTGGCGAAGTCCACGCGGTTGAGATCGCTCAGCATCTGGTTGATCTGAGCGGTGTTCTGCAGCACAGCGCGCGCCGCCTGCGCCAGGTGGTTGAGCGACGTGTAGCGCCGCAGGGTCTGCGCGAAGGCACCGGCCGCTGCCACCTGTGGGGCCCAGGGCTTGTGGCTTCCGCGGAACCCACCCCGCGCAGTCCCCTGCCCCACCCAATGCGACCTCTCTGAGCCTGTTTCTTTCTCCTAAAAGGGAGGAATGGGGCTTCCCTGGTGGCGCAGTGGTTGAGAGTCTGCCTGCCAATGCAGGGAACACGGGTTCGAGCCCTGGTCTGAGAGGATCCCACGTGCCGCGGAGCAACTGGGCCCGTGAGCCACAACTACTGAGCCTGCGCGTCTGGAGCCTGTGCTCCGCAACAAGAGAGGCCGCGATAGTGAGAGGCCCGCGCACCGCGATGAAAAGTGGCCCCCGCTTGCCGCAACTAGAGAAAGCCCTCGCACAGAAATGAAGACCCAACACAGCCATAAATTAATTAATTAATTAATTAATTAAAAAAAAAAAAAGAGTTAGGAGCTAAATAATAATTTAAAAAAAAAAAAAAAGGGAGGAATGTACCTTGTTGCTTTCTTTGGGAGATCAAAGGGTCAGGGCTTTCAAACTTTGGGCGGCCACCCACCCAAAGAATGCCTCCAAAAAACTCAGTGTACTATATCTGAACAGCATTATTATTTTTCATCAAAGGACACAAGTAAATCTCGGAGGGCACTGCCCAGAAAGGGCACTGCTTCCATAACCTTTGGTTTCACTTTGTTTGTATTATTCCCTTGAACGTCAGCTCCGGGAGGGCCGGAGTTCTGTGCATCTTGGTCATTGCTGTGCTCCCAGTACTCAGAACCATGCCGAGCACACAGCAGGTGCTCAATAAATGCGTGTGGAATAAATGAATGAATACATAAGTCTTGCCCGTTCTGAAGGGCTCCCCTGGGATCCAGCTTCTACTCTCTCCACAGGCCCCCAACCCCAGCCCTGTGTCCAGCGTACCCAGGGGTCATTCTTCAGACATCCCTTTCTGTTTAGCTGTCCTGTTGGCATTTTGAGGACTTTGAAAACAAACTTTTTTTTTTGCTCAAGAGCAAGCACACCCCATCTAATTCCTCACATCTTGGTAGTTAGTGAATGTGCAGCATTGACGAAGAGGGCTATTCTGTTTCCTTACAGACGTTTTTGTTTTTGGTTTTTTTGTTGTTTTTTTTAAGATTTTGTCTCTTTCTGAACACCTAAAGCACCTTCTGTTGAAGCTCTCTGAAGAGAACTACTTCAAGTGTGCATTTGGTTTTTATTTTTTTAAGATGCTGTGTTGCATACAAAAACACCACACACAGGTTGTGTTTCAGAAGTGGGCTCCTGAGGAAGCTGGTTTGTAAAGACAATGGCCAAAGCTCACTCTGAGGGGACAGAAACGGGGACAAATCTTACCGCCTCTGTTAGGCAGAGGAGACCGAGGCCCCCAGCCGCCCCCAGCCGGGAGGGAGGCCCCGGGCTGTGGGCCAAGCTGGCCCCTCAGACCCCCTCACGCCCTCACCTTCACCCGCAGCATCTCCTCGGGTATGTTCACCATGGCGTGGGTGAGCCAGCTCTCCAGGCTCTTGGCAAAGTTCCGGATCGCTTGGGTCAAGGCACCTGTGGGCGGTAGGGGGGCTGGTCAGGACTCAGGGGTGGGGTGGGGTGCGGGGACCGGGGGGCCGTGCACTTACTGGGGATGGGCCGCAGCACATCGGGGATGAGGATCTCCACCAGGCCCTGGTACAGCACGTTGTCACAGTGCTTGGTCCACTGGAGCACGGGCTCGAACTTGGAGAGGAGCACCAGGCTGGCCTTGGGCAGCCGCTTCTCGGCCTCATCATGCCTGTGGGCACCCACCCCACCTGGGGGTCACGAGGACATTCCACGGTCCTGTACCCAGGGTCAGAAGGGCACAGCACCCTCACCCCACCCTGGGGTCAGGCAGGTACTCTCTGTCTCTGGAAGACCCCTGGGGTCAGGCTGACACAGACCCCACTGCCCCCAGGGTCAGACAGGGATCTTAACACCCTGCACATTGGGGCACAGGCATCTACCCACGGCAGGGAGGAAATGGCTTGGTGGGGCACGCCATCCCAAACACCGAGCATCAGACCGGTACCAATGCACACTCTGGAGGCGGGCTCAGAAGGCCGTGTGCACCCCACAAACTGCAGGAGCAGAGAGGAGCCCCCACTCCTGCATGAAGTCTGAGGTCTGGCCACCCCAGCCTTGGGGGCTGACTCACATGGTACCCAACCTCCTCCCTTCCTCCCCCCTCCCCCAAAGGCACTCACACAGCCAGCGGCGGTGCCTCGCTGGGCTGGCTCAGGTTGTACCTCCAGAAGGTTTTCCACAGCGTCTCCACCAGGGTGAACTGCAGGTTCACCATGACATCGACGATGGCCTGTTGGGGAGGCTGGATGCTCAAGGGGGCTGAGCGGCAGCGTGGCCCTCCCTCGCCCCTGCCCACTGCCCAGATGCCCTACCTCACAGTGTTCCCGGTACAGGACCTGGAAGGCCTTGATGTCCCCAGGCCCGATGCCTTCGGGCAGCACTTTGCCCTGGAGGTCGAGCTCTGAGAAGTCAGGGAGGCTCCTCGAGGCATCTGGGGGCAGAGGAGACACTGTGAGCCCCTTCATCCCCCAGCTGCCTGCCCCCTCGAGCCTCATCCTGGGATCCTATTAAGTTGGCACCACTTTGCTACCAAGCAGAAGTTCCCCCATGTGCAGTGGGGGCGAAGAGGTTCCGGGAGGGCAAGTGAACCATCTGCACACTCTCCGGGGGCCACATACCCTGCCCCGGGCCCACCCCAGAGTCCAGGGAGCCCTCACCCAGAAACTGCTGGTACTGCTGGACCTGGGCGCTGATGTCCGACAGCCCAGTGGCCTGCTGTGGCCCCACGGCCACACCGTTGGTCATGCCCTCCATCTTCTGGATGGGTTTGAGCCTGGAGAAGGGATAGGCAGGGGACTGGAGCGGGGACGGGCTGCCATGCCTTTCCCTGCCCGCCAGCACCGGGCCAGCCCTGCCCTCCTACCTCTGTTTTTGAGAGAAGGGTTGGCCCCGCATGGCCATGTGCTGCTGGTCCTCCATCAGCCGCAGCAGGGGTGAGCTGGCCTTGATGCGCAGGCCATAGTAGTGGTACTTGGAGTTGCCCCTGGGAGGGAGGCAGAGGATGAGGGCTGGGCTGGGGGTGGTCACCGACCGTCCACCAGGAGCTTCACATCACACCTGCCTCCTCTCTGCTAGGGGGCCGAACAGAGCCCAGGGGGTGAGACCCATATTTCCACAGAGCTGGGGGTGCTGGGCTGGGGAAGCCACAGGGACTATGGGTGCCAGGAGAGGCCCCCAACTGCAGACTGAGCTCTGTGAAGACAGGGCCAGAGTCAGGGGCAGGCACTTAGCAGGTATTTGCTGCCTGCTAGTCATAACAATTTGCCAGGCACTGTTCTGAACACTTAGCATATTTGAATCCACGTGTTCCTCATCCCTACCCTGTGAAGGGTACTCCTAGCATCCTAGATTGACAGCTGAGGAAACTGAGGCACAGAGACATGCAGTACTTTGCCCAAGGTTCTGCATGCACACATGCACGAATGCACGAATGAGGTGATGTCTAAGGCCTAAGCTGGGAGCTGGAACCAAGAGAAGAGCGGGGCTCAGCCTGGAGAGGTGTGGGGGATCGCAGAGGAGAGGCAGGGAAGAGCGGGTTCATGGGAGGGCTCCTTGCTCCTTCCTACATGGATTCACTGACTCATAGGCCCTGATTAAGCACTGACTGTGTGTAGCCCCTGCACTCTCAAGGGACGTGCATTTCAGCACTGGAAGACAGATCAGAAAGGAGAAGTAACATAAAAGGCATGTTGGATGGTGCTCAGTGCTAAGGAGGATAAAGTAAGGGGGGTGGATGTCAAGGAGGTGAGGGAAGGCTGAAGTTTTAGTTAAGGGGGTCAGGGGACGTTTGAGTCAGGAGATGGGGAAAGGTACGTGAGGCAGAAGGCACAGCAGTGCAAAGGCCCTGAGGTAGGAGCATGCAAGTGTCAGAGGAGCTGTGAAGAGGTCAGTGGGGCTGGAGTGGAGTGAGTGAGGGGACAAGGGGAGCTGAGGACCTCGATAACTTAGGGTGAGGTTGGGCCTTGTGGCTGCTAGGGACTGTCAGGGGCAGGTGGTCCCACCTGGTGCCGAGGCGTCGGGTGCGCAGGCCCATGAAGACAGAGCGGATGAGCTTGCCGAAGGAGGCGGCGTTGACGGGCTCCAGCTTCTGCTCCTGGCAGTGCAGCAGGTAGTGGCAGTACAGGGTGCTCCGAGGCAGGCTCACGCCCTCGGCTGTCTCATAGTTGTCCAGGAGCCACTGGACCTGGGGCCCGAGGAGGGGTGGAAGAATGCTAAGAATTGCTTCCATTTCTCAAGTGCTCGTTGCTAAGTGCTCTCTATATTTATTTCTGATTGTGATCCTGACAACCACACTGGAGAGGGTGTCATATCACAATCACCCATGGGAACTAAATCCAGTGGAACTCTCTAGAACTGCACTGTCCAAATCAGTCACCACCAGCCACATAGAGCTGTTAAATTAATTTACACTGAATGGAAAAAGCCAATGTCAAAAGGTCACGTAAAGTATGAGTCCATTCATAGAACATCCTCGGAATGACAACATTAGAGAAATGGGGAACAGATTCGTGATTGCCGGGGGTTAGCGATGTTGGGAGGGAGGAGGGCAAGGGTGACTAAAAAGGGTTAGCAGGAGGGGTTTGTGGTGACGGAACAGTTCTGCATTTTGATTGTGATAGTGGTTTCCCAAACCTACACGTGTGATAAAAAGACACAGAAGTAGACACCCTCACATTGTACCAATGTCAGTTTCCTAGCTAGATCCTGTACTACAGTTATGTAAAATGTAATTAGTGGGGTAACCTGGGTTAAGGGTCCACAGGGATCTCTGTACTATTTTGCAGCTTCTGTGACTATAATTCTTTCAAAATAGTTTTTTAAAAAAACAACTCAGTTCCTGGGACCTTGAAACTCACATTTCAAGTGCTCAATAGCCTCATGTGGCCAGAGGCCTCTGCACTAAGCAGCACAGAGAGAAAATATTTATCACTGGAGGATGTTCTATCGGACGTCACTGGTCTAGCGAAGCATGTTTTCAGGACCCATTAGGGAGTCATGAAATCAGTTATGTGGGTTATGACCAGCATTAAAATATTAGACTTAGAAGCCAGGCTGCATGGGTGCGTGAGGGAGGTCCTGTCTTCTGAGAAACCTTCTGTCTTGGTTATGGGGTCCACAGTGGGTCGCCATGGAGAGGGCGATAGTTAAAAATGAGGGGAAGGTACTTCCCTGGTGGTGCAGTGGTTAAGAATCTGCCTGCCAATGGAGGCGACATGGGTTCTATCTCTGGTCCGGGAAGATCCCACATGCCGTGGAGCAGCTAAGCCCATGTGCCACAACTACTGAAGCCCGCCCACCTAGAGCCCATGCTCCGCAATGAGAGAAGCCACCGCAATGAGAAGCCCGCGCACCGCAACGAAGAGTAGCCCCCACTCACTGCACCTAGAGACAGCCCATGCACAGCAATGAAGACCCAACGCAGCCAAAAATAAATGAATGAATTAAAAAAAAACAAAAACAAAAACAAAACGAGGGGAAGCCATCGCTCCAGACGCCAAGCTCCAAGAGGACAGGGACCACCCCAGGACAACCCACCTACAGTCACAGAGCTGGTGAGGGGCCCAGTAAGGATTAGGATCTAGGGCTGCTCCACAGGGCCCCGCTGGCAGAGGAAGGTTATCTCGCTGCCTTCGGGATGGACACAGAACCTTGCTCGGGGCAGCTCCTTGCATGGTGGTGCCTGCATCTCCCTCCCCTTGCTATCTATCCGCCATCACCGGTTACTATCAGAGTAGATGACACTTCTTGGGTAATAGCTCCAAGAGCGTCATGCATATTAGCTGAGGCCCAGAGAGGCTGAGTAACTTGTCTGAGGCCACACAGCGAGGATTCAATCCCAGGCCATCTTCACCTGAGCACCCTGACAGCAGGCTACCCAGGCTCCTGCTGACGGTGGCCAGCAACCACCATCCACCACCCACCGTTTCCACCCAGGGTCCCCCTCCCACCCCCCCCTCCCCTGGGGCCTGGGTTGGCACTTACAGTGGCTGGTGAGGCACGGGTGGTGTGGGAGTAGGACTGGCTGGCACTGCCCAGCATGTAGCCGCCTTGGATCACGTAGGTGCCCGCTCCGCTGCCACTGCTGCTGCCACTGCCACCGCCCCCGCCACCGCCTCCCCCGCCGCCACTGCCGCCGCCGCTGCTGTTGCTGGCCCCACTCCCACTGCTGGTGGAGCTGGCGACGACCTGGCTGCCGGACACGTACATGGGCACAGAGCCACTGCTGGCCACCGCCTGGGAGGTGGCAGGTGTGCTGACCTGGGCAGCCGTGCCTGCGGCCTCGTAGTAGCTGGTGCCCGCCGTCTGTGTGTACAGTGGCGTCTCGGGGTAGGGGTAGGTGCTGGAGCGGCTGCGAAAGAAGTAGAGGGAGGCAGTCAGGGGACAAGAGCTGGGTGGCACAGGGGCATGACTGAGGGGGGCCTGCAGCGGGGGGAGAAGGAGAGCGGGAAGCAACAGCCCCGGGCATCACCCCAGGTGCAGGATGGGCAAATTTTCACTTAATCCTCAAAGCGGCCCCCTGACTTGGGAGTCCCTACTTCAGATGGGAGGAAGTGGAACTGGAAGAGCTAAATAACTTGCAATAGGCTACACACTTCAGTCAATCATAAAAAGAACTACTGAGGGAATTCCCTGGTGGTCCAGCGGTTAGGACTCACGCTCTCACTGCCAGGGGCCCGGGTTCAATCTCTGGTCAGGGAACTAAAATACCACAAACCACGCAATGCAGCCAGAAAAAAAAAAAAAAAAGAACTATTGAGTGCCTGCTGTATGCTGGGCACTGTTCTAGGTATGCTGGACCCAACAGTGGATGAGAGAGAAAAGGTCCCCCCCAGGGGTGTTAATGCCTTAGCGAGGGAGCCAGAGGAGAAGCCAAGTACAAAGGTAAATTGAGGGCACTTCGGAAGCTGGTACACACCAAGGTACATGAGGCAGGAAGAGGGTGCTGGAGAAGCGGGGGCTCTACTTCTAAATCCAGCAGCCGTCACCCTGAGGGGCTGGTCAGCAATGACTATCGGGGCACAGATGTGTTTCCCTTTGACCCAGAAACCCACCCCACCCCAGAGAGTTCTCCAGCTATCCCAGGATCTGCATCAGGTCACACGAGCTCAAGGCTGCAAATTGTAGCAAGAGAGTAAAAATGACTGGGGGGCGGGGGTCCATCTTTAGTTGGATGTCAAGTTAAAAGGTGATGGAATCCTACACAGGGGTGAGAGAGGAGGAAGAAGGTCTTGGGGTCCTGCCAAAGAACAAGCTCCAGAACATTTGGTTAGGTGAACAAAAGAGGCAGGGAAGGGTGCAGAGAGTGGGAAGAAGGGGGAGATTACATGGCATTTCATATCTATATCTGCCGTCTGTGAGGGTGGAGGGCCCGTGGACTGGGGGCAGGCACTTCACCAAACGTGGCTGGACACAGTTTTGATTTTTGAGCCCTCTCAATGCATTAGTGATTTAAAAACATAAGTTAAATTTTAGAATCCAGAAAGGGAGGGAGGCCCGTCAGGAGTGGCCTGGCTCAGAAGGTGCTGAAGGATGCAGCGGAGGGAGTCGTGGGGGCCTCTGGGGGCAGCAAGGAGAGGGACTGGGGTGCGGGATGTGATCACTTGACGTGCGTAGCATTGCCCATCAGACACCAGGATGCAGTTCTTGATCACTGTGCCCTGGTTCGCATCAGTCCACATCTACTGCACAAGTGACACCAAGAGTGCGTGACCTGAGCAGGGACTGGTAAGTGCCCATGCCCCCCTCGGCAGGAGCCAAAACCAGCCCAGCACCCTACACGCAACACGTGCTCCCAGAAAACATTGCTTTGGTAACTGTTTGCTGAATGACTGAATAAATGAATGTGTGTATCTCTGGACACAAGCTGGACAGGGCCAGGGACGGAGGCCCAAGGGCTGTGGCTTTGGTCAGCGTGGGGACCTGGACCAGCAAAGGGCTGGGAACATGGTAATGACCCACTATGAGGGAGAGACAAGATACAGTGTCCTCAAAAACTTCACATAGCAGAAGAATCTGATGGCAACAATGGACTCCGTGTGATCAAACACATAATCACAGAAGGAAGAATTGAACCAGAAGCAAAAGACAGACCAGGACTTCCCTGGTGGCGCAGTGGTTAAGAATACGCCTGCCAATGCAGGGGACACGGGTTTGAGCCCTGGTCAGGGAAGATTCCACATGCCACGGAGCAACTAAGCCCTTGCGCCACAGCCACTGAGCCTGCGCTCTAGAGCCCGCGAGCCACAACTACTGAGCCTGCATGCCACAACTACTGAAGCCCGTGCACCTAGAGTCCATGCTCCGCAACAAGAGAAGCCACCGCAATAAGCCTGTGCACCACAACGAGGAATAGCCCCTGCTCACCGCAACTAGAAAGCCCACGTGCAGCAAGGAAGACCCAATGCAGCCAAAAATAAATAAATAAATAATTTTGTTAAAAAAAAAAAAAAAAAAAAAAAAAGGAAGCAAAAGACAGACCAGGAGAGGCAGAAGAGCCCCTGGGGGCCCTCGGGAGCCTGGCTCCTCTTTGGAATGTCCTCTGCGGTCCCTGCCAGCTCTGATCAACTGCACAGATAAGAGAAACTGGCAGCACTGGAAATAAATCAACAGAACTATGAGGCAGCTGGATGCCGTAGAGCACGACTCAGGTGCCAGGGTCACACCCTTTGGGGTCAGCCACAGCATCAGGACCCAGAGACCAAGTCATTCCATGAGCTAATCCACCCCCGGTGTCATGCCCACAAGAACAGGTGGCAGGGACGTAAGAAAAAAATCAGGCAAATACAAAAAAAGCCAAACGAAGCTTCCAAAAACTGAAACAACAACTAGAGAGACTATAAGCCCTGGAATTGTTCCCATGGAGAAGGGGAGATCCTTCTCCATGGTAATATGTACGGAGCATCCCCAGCAAGGAGCCAGAGCCGGGGTTAAGGCAGGCCTGGGGCTGACAGCTGCCCGATGTGGCACGTGCTGACGCTGAGCTGTGCGCAGCACCAGTGAGTGGAAGTCACCTCCGTGTTGGCTGGGTGGGGACTGGCTATGTCATTCATGCTGCGGCTGTATGCTGGAGTATCACACAGCGGTTGAAGAGGGTGACTGGGACCCACGTGGTCAAAGAGCTTCAAGCTACATGGCAGGGGAAGAGATAGGGGACAGAACACGCTGCCTCTATTTCTGAGTAAAGAAAGGGGGTAATTTCTATTCTCAGAGTATCTCTGGGAGGAAACAAAGAAATGGGCCACAGCATCCCCTCTGGGGCAGGGTTGGGGGTCAGGAGTGAAGGAAACTTTTTTTTCACAATTTAACATTCCCTATTCCTTAGAAAATTTTATCTTGTAAAATTAAAAAAAAATTTTTTTTCCATTTTTGTTTTCTGTTTTTTTTGCATAGAACCAGACCAACCTGATTCCAAAGCTCTTATGCTTTGCTGGGATGCCTTTCCCAACTTGCCAGGGTCCCCTCTGCTTTACCGCCACTTGAGGCCTTGAAGGCTGGCTGGTCCGCTGGGGGCTGGGGCCGCAAGCCCCGGGGGGTCCTGAGCGGACCCATGCCCCTCCTCCTGTCCCTTCCCCCAGTCCCCTCCCCACTCACATGGCGCTGGCCGTGTAGCTGGCATCACTGCCCTCCACATACTGCACTTGGCTGGAGTACACATGTGGGACTGGCACCTGCTGGAGCTGCTGCACCTGGCACAGGAGGAAGGGTACACAGAGGGTCAGGGGTGGCCCAGCTCCTCGCCTCTGCTCCTAAAAGTCTGGCAGCTCCCCAGCTGGAAGGCTGCACTTCTGGGCTCTCTGAATACCCTGGACGGGGCCAGGGCTGGGAATCAGGCACAGCTGTGGCAGGAGAAGCCAGGACTCTCTGCTTGGGCTGGGGACAGTAAAGGTAGGGCCTGAGGTGCGTAGAGGGGACCCCAGACGGGGTCCTACCGTGGGTGTGAAAGTTGAAACCCAGGGGCAGAGCCAAGTCCTGGTACAAGGCTGTCACTAAAGCCGGAGCCTGGAACTACAGACATGGCTTCAGGGTTGGAGCCTGCATCAGGGACGGACCCCTGTCTACAGGGGCGGGGCCTAAAACCTTGAACCGGATGCTAGGGGCGGAGCCGGGGCCAGGGGTGGGGCCCTGTTTGTGGGCCAGAATCTGGAACTACTGACAAAGTCTTAGGGGCGGGGCCTGAGTTCCCCACCCCATCCCCCACCCCACTCTGTAGTGGCAGAGCCTGGGACCTGGAGCCCGATTTAGGGGGGATCAGAGGCGGGTCCCCAGACTGGCTGGGTGGAGGTGGGGTCTACAGGGCCTGCGGGGCCGGGCGCGGGCCGGGGCCGGCGGATCCCGCCCCCGCCCGCCCCTTGCACCCCGCCCATGCGTCCGCCACCTACTTTGAGGGCCGTGGCGGCCGTGCCGAACACTAGCACTTGGGGGACTCTCTGGATCCTGACCCTCTGGTCGGGGCTGGCTCGGGCCGGGAGCCCGGGCAGTGGCTCGAGGACCACTTTCTGCTGCGGCAGGAGCAGGTGCGGGGACAGCACGCCCACCAGCTCCACCCACTGCTCGGCGCCCGGCTCGTAATGGGGCGGCGGCGGCTCGGGCCTGCCTAGCTGCGGGGCCTCCCCGCTGCACGCTGGCGGTTCCGGGGCCAGCACGCCCGACCCGGGCCCAGGCGTGGGCGGCCGGGGCGGCGGCTCCGGTGGCGGCGTGGGCCGGGGCTCTTGCTGCTCTGCCTTCCTAGCGGGAAACTGACTGCCTGAGCTCTGGAGGACAAACAGAGACACTGGGGGGTCACCGGGGGCGGCCGCGGGTGGGGCTCCAGGCCTCCACCGCCCACGAGGCTGCTGAGCTCACTCAGCAACCCGACCAGAAGATCCCCACCCCGTGTTAGGGAAGGTAGAACCCAGATCTCTCTCAGCAAAACCTGGGCCTTAAACTGCCAGGTGCCCGGAAAGAGTAAGGCTCCAGGACTGGGTCCACAGCCCAAGGCCAGAGGTGGAGCCCAGGATGGGGCTAAGGTTCTGAAGGCTCCAGCTGCCTCCCCACCTACCCACCCACATCCCCCCAGGGGAGCTCCACTCCCTCCCTGCGGCCTGAGGGGCCTGCACCCCTCCCCAGCTCAGCCCAGGCCCGGCCCCAGTTTGCCCAGAGGTAGGTGGGGGAGACACACACCTCTTGAGCCACGTGGACCGGCTGGAGCCCTTGCACTGTGAGCTGCTGCACGGGGCCAGCTTTGGGCACTTGTGGAGTGGCCTGGACCACGGACCTCTGGGGAAGGAAAGGCAAGTCAGACTATGGTAACGATGGCGATGATGGCTGCCCACCTGCCCCTAAGCACCACCCCCTGCCCACGTGAACTCATGTAAGCCTCACAGCAGCCCCGTAAGGAAAGACGCCACCTTTCTCCAGCTTTTCACTGCTGGCCCTGCACCAAGTGCCTTCCAGGTTCATTACCAGGTTGCCTCTGGGCGCCATGTTACAGGTGTGGAACCCAGGCTCAACAAGGTGAGGCTGATGGGAAGTAGCACTGAGCTGAACTTGGGACTGACTGAGGGGTTCCCTGCTCTCTACCCCCACTCCCTACATGGGTTAGCCCACACGTCCATGATACTGGCTGTCCTTACTTCCATGCTAGGGAGGGGATGCCGGCATCAGCCTCAGGGCACAGAGTGAGGGACAGAGGCTGGGAGGCGGGAAGCTGCTGAGTGATGGGGCCGGGACTTGAACCCAGGCCTAGAGGTTCAGAGGGGCTGTGGTGCCAGGCAGGAGAGTATCTATGAATCCTTCAGGGTGGGGTTTCTGCTTTCCTCCAGGGAAAGGGTCTATGGCTTTCATCTGGTTCTCCGAGGGACTGGGAACCTCCCAACCTGAGCGGTAACGACCAGATGGCAGACAGCCCTTGCCTCTTAACCTGCTCTGGCCGCCGTGGCTGGCAGCTCAGAGTGAGGCCTCCTCCAGAAGACTGGGCATGGTTTTGGAGGCTGAGGCCTCTCCCTGAGCCCCTTAGGGGCGAGCCAGGACTTGGCCTTGGGGTTTCCTCCAGGCAAATGGGCCCAGAGAGGCCAAGGCTGTTTCTCGAAGCTGTTTCCAGTGCCTGTTCAGTGTTAGGTACTTTCCACAAGGACACGCTTCATCCTCACGGTGGGCCCAACCACCCTGCTCCCAGGCCCTCGGGGAGAAGCCGTTATTTAGGTGAGAACGCGGAGTCTGGAGAGAAGCAGAGGTGCTTGCCAAAGGCCTAGGTGGCAGGCTGGGGCTGGACCCCCATCTGCTTGTCTCTCACAGGCCTTCCCCGCTGCAACTCCCACTGACAACTGAAGGAGGATGCAGAGGCCGCCTGGCCAGCACCCTCGCCCCTGCCACTGCCCGCCTTTGCCTGGCACCTCTTGGGTGACGGGGACACTCTGCTGGACGCCGTGGACTTGCAGCTGCTGAGGCACCGTGCCCGTGGGGGCCCCAGCCGTCTTGCTGGAGGAGCTATTGGCCTGCACTGGCGACCGCTGCAATGGAAGGAGACATGGTGTGTGTGTGGAGCAGCCGGGGCCTGACAAAACCCTGCTCGAAAGGGCTGTCCAGAGAGCTGTTAGGGGAGGGCAGCAGCCAGAGGGGACGTATCCAACCACCTAAGCTGGTAACCATCCTTTGCATCCAAATGCCTGGTCCCCACCACAGCCCCAGTCATCCCAGATGCAAGGCTCAGAGTTCAGACCCATCTTCCCCAGCGAAGAGGGCTGGGACTCTAGCCTCAGCTCATGGGCCACCTGCTGCCTCCATCATCAGATGGGCTGCAGCCCTGAAGTGAGAAAGGATAGGTGAGGGCACCCCTACTTTCCAGATGAGTTGCTGACGCACAGATGGGAAGGGACGTGTACAGGGCCACATAGTTGTGAGTGGTGGCACCAGGTGCTGACCCCAGGTGGGCTGGCTGCAGAGCCCGATAGCTCTGGGCCGTGCTGTGTCACAGGGGGTATCATTAACTGTTTTACACATTTCTAACTCTGGGCTCAGTAGGCTCTGAGGGCCTCTCCAGAGTCCCCAGGACTGAATGGCTGAGCCAGGGATCTGACCTTGAGCTCCGATTGCTGACACCCATGCTCCCGGCCACCCACGGCTCGCCTGCCTCCACACCCTCACTGGTGTGCAGGGGTCCCTGGATTCCACCCTGTGGTCAGAGGAGGAACCTCTACCCACCCTGTCAAGGGAAGAGGGGCCCACTTTGCCTCCTGGGATGCAGTGCCCTGCGCTGGAGCTTCAAGGCCCATCTCAACTCAGGGGAGAAGCTGCCTCCTCCTCCCGGAGCCGGGCTCAGCTCAGAGCCAGCAGGGCTAGGATCTGGCGGCCGAGCCACCCCACCCAGGGTCAACGAGGACTTGGGAGGAGTGAGTCCTGACTCCTCCGGGGAGAGGGGTGGGGAGGGTGGCCAAAGGGGCCGCCACCTACCTCAGGAGGTGAGTGCACCTGCTGCGTGCCATGCACCGTCAGGGAGACCTGGCCGCTCTTGCCGCCCGGGACTGTGCTCTGCACCACCAGACGCTGTGTGGGGAGAGCCTGGAGCCAGAGGGGAGAAGGACCACAGCTCCTGACAACGGCCTGTGTGTTTTTAAGGAGCACCTGTGCCGTGCCAGGCGCCATTCTAGGGCTGCATGCCTGCTAGCTCACAGACTCGCCCTGACAGTCCTGATGCTGCAGTCGCTCCCCCACTTCACACAGGTTTAGGACAGCGAAAGGACTTGCCCGAGATCCTGGAGCCCACGTGCAGCAGAGCTGGAGTTTGTGTCCAGGGAGCCTGGCTCCACAGGGCACATGAAATGTGCTCTCACCCTTGAAACCTGACAGGACTTTGTCCCGGTCCACACTGGACGCCGGCACCTGGTGTGTAGCCTTCCAGGCGACAGACCGCCATGCACTCACGCCCCTGTGCTGGCTATGGGTTCTTGGCTCTTAATCGGCTTTGGCATCTCTGCTTTGGGACACTGGGGCTGGACCCACCAGCCGCGTGCCTTACTGTCAATCCTCAGGTCTCTCTGTTAAGATGACTCCTGCAGCTCTTCCTTCCCCAGTGGGCCCTGACTGACACGGCCTCACCGGCTGGAGGCAGCAGGTAAGGCAGCCCCTGGATAGGCCCCACAGCCTCGGTGCTGGTGAGGGTAGATAAGAGCAGGCCACGGGGTGGGTTCCGCACCCTGGGGAGGCTCTGAGGGCGGGGGCTGGATGCGGGGCGCTTACCTGTTGGGGCACTGGGATGTTGGTGAGCTGGAGGGGTGACACGTGGCCCGGCTTGGCCTGCACGCTCGTCTGGACCAGCAGCCGCTGTGGGGGAAGGAGGAAGGACCTGAGCCACGCTGGCTTCCCCGGGGAGGCCCGGCCCGGGGCGGGGAGGGGGGGGGATTTGTTGGGGCGGCAGCAGTGAACATCTTGATAAGAACAGGTGAGCAGATGGTTCGGGCAGCAGGACCAGGGGGGAAGCAAGGTACCCATGGCCACAGCCTCGCTGCCCCCCTCAGGTGCCCTCTCTACACACCCCTGGGGGAGGGGTGTGTGTCCTACCTGCTGGGTGCCCTGCACCTGCTGCACCACCTGAGTGGGGACTCCGGTCTGGCTGGCCGTGGAGCCCGGGCTGGTCTCTGACACAGTCTCGCTGGCCCGCATGGCACCTTCTGTAGGGAAAGGTCACCAGGTCAGCTCTGCCTGCTGCCACTGCCCCCACCCTGAGCCTGAGCCCGCTGGGATGCGACGATGCAGCCTGAAGCCAGCTCTGGGTGGGGCTAGGCTCTCCAAGAATCCTGCCTGGCCCCTGGTCAGCCCCAACACTGCCCATTGGGGTGGGCTGGGGGCCCCAAGGGCCTATAATCCCTAACACCCAGAAGCAGCCCCCCTCCTCACCCCTACCCTCACTGTCCCGAAGTCAGACCAGAAGTGGTGACTGAGAAGCCATGATGCAGCGGAGGCTCGGAGGGATGGACCCCTCTGCCCAACAGGCAGGACTGTGGACCGTGACTGACCCCGCCCCCCGCCCCCTCCAGGTCCCACAGCCTTGCAAGGCGTCGGGGCCACCTTCCTTGAAATGACCCCTGGCCTCCCAGGGATGGAAGCTGGTCAGAGAAGTCGCCCAGAAGGTCTCACGGGCCTGCGGCCAAACGCCCCCTCCCTCTCCACTGTCCCTGCTTCCCGGTCCTCACTGGGGTGGGAGGGGGGGCAGAGGGCTTGGAGCTGGGCAGGCGGGTACTCACGTTGACAGGCAGCCAAGAAGAGGCAATCATAGAACATGGTGCCCACCTGCCCCACCGCCCCGTCTGTCCCGGGGAGCCTGCCCAGCACTCCTCGCCCACCTCTTGGGGAACAGCAGGCTGTGTGGGCGGCTTTATACCTGCAACCTTGGGGAGCTAATCCCCCCAGTGGATGCAGAGTTCCTGGCTGTCCTCTTGGGATAAACACACTTCCCTCCCAGCGGGCAGAGCCTGAGTGGGGCCTTCGCGGGGCTGGGGCCACTCTGTGGGGTCAGGAGGGAGGCTGGTACCCAGAGATGTTATCAGGAAGGCACAGGTCGAGTTTCATGCACATCTCGCTAAGTGACTAACAGGGGAGCTGGGGGGGAGGGAGGGGCGTGGAGCACGAGTGTCCCTGAGAGGCACTGGTTGGGAGACCCTCACCCCAGCTGGGACACAATCCGCCCCACCCCCTCTGTGTCGCCTGGTTGCTCCCAGCAGTTTCAGTTGTGGGGTAGGGCTGGGGGCACACATGCGCCTGCCCTTCCTCCAGTGTGCTGCCAGAAGGAGCCAAGGTCCCAGTCCCATCCCCTGGGAGCCCTCTGGTGGGATTGGAGGGCAGTGGGCAAGGAATAATAAGAGTAACTATAGCATTTCCGGTGCCCCAGGCACTGCAGTAGGGTCTTCCTGGGCAGCTGGAAATGGAAAGAACTTTTATTACCTCTGTTTTTAGAGAGGGCAACAGAGACCGGAAGAGAGGAAGTAAGTTGTCCGAGGTCGCCCAGCCAGGAACTGGCAGACCAGAACACAGGCTCGTGTCTGTGCCCACATGAATGTCACACCATGTGTGGAACCCAGAGTCAAGGGTCAGGCCCAGGCTGAGGGCTCAAAGGCAGTGGTGTGCAGACTCAGGCATGCAGGTACCGGAGGACAGTGAGCCGGAGGCCTATGGGGACACCACAAGGCCCAGAGCATCCCTTTGGGGCTCAGCTTCCAAAGCGGGGAGCTGGGCCTCAGCTGCTGTGGGGAGACATGGAGAAGGGCCTGGCCGGGACAGAAAGGTCACCCCAGGTAGAAGCAAGGACCTCAGGGGCCAAGTCTGTGGCAGAGCACATGAATGTATATATGTTGGGTGTGGGGGAGTGGTAGCCAGATGTGGGGCGGACAGTGGAACCGCAGGCCTGCTTGGCCAGCTGCCTCTGCAACCAATTCCAGGGGGCACCAATTCCTATGTTTTGCTGGAATTGTCCCTTGCATCTATTGTACTTAGGCTTCCCTGAATGGTAAAAGAGGAGGCCCTCACTGAGCTGGCCCGCTGGGAGGAACCTGAGAAAGCCCCAAGTCACGTGAGGGGCCCGGCACACCTGGGTGTCCATGAGGCACAGGAAGCCAGGCACAGCCCAAGGGATAGTGCCTGACAGAGGAGGCCCGTGGCAGGTTTAGCCTGGCTCAGGGTGGGCAGCGAATGGGGGGCTGGCCCCAGCCACCTCCTAGGCCCTGGTGCTTTGATGAAAGTGCCAAGGCTGATCCTTAAGCGGGACCCTGAGCAGTTGGAGGCCTGGGGACTTGCTGAGATCAAGCATCTGCCTGGGACAGGGAAGCCCTGGGAAGCAGTGTTGGCCATCTCCTGCCTCTGGGGTAGCCCTCAAGGCCGGAATCCCCATCTTTGCCAGGCCAGGAGGGCATGCCGGGCAGGTGAGGTTCCAGAGTCTACTCTTTGGACAAGGGGCTTCCTGTGTGTGAGCCCCTGTCTGCCTGTAGCCAGGGCAGGCTCCCTACCATTGTGTCTAGCCTTGGCTCTGTGTGTGTGTGTGTGTGTGTGTGTGTGTGTGTGTGTGTGTGTGTTTATGTGTGCGTAGGGGGTCACTGAGTCCGCGAGCATCTGCATCTGTCTGCAAACTCCATTCTGGGCATATGCACCAGACCAGAGAGGGCCCCGCTGTCTCAAGTCTCCAGTCAGGAAGCGGCAGCTGATTTCCTGTCCCTCAATCTGATGAGTGTCTCTTCCTCCCTGGGCCTTGCACTTCCTCACTGAGACCTACTCATGCCTCAAATGTCACGAGCTACTTGGGGGAAGACGGAGGGAAACCTGAGAGGCTCGACTCCAAGCTGGGTCCCAGTTCACCACGGACAACAGATGGGGCAGTCATGGCCCTCTCCCTCCTGATCCTTTGCTCCCATCCTGCCGATGATTTCAGTCAAAGGTTCTTTGGGGGGGCCTGTGGACTCCTGCTGCCCCCAGTGTCCTGAGTCCCTTGTCTGCCCTGACCTCGGTTTCCCCATCTATGCTTGGGGACACTAACACCTTCCATGTCCCTCTCCTGGACACAAGTCTTGCTGGACTCCCAAGGACTCCAAGTCAGAAGCAGGGAGGAGAGGCTGGACATGGTCCCTCCTGCAGCCCAGCCCTATCCCCTTCCACAGGCTCACTTTCACTTTCCTAGGGACAGCTGGCGGGACCCACAATGCCCTCCTTCCACCCGGGTTTCGCGTGAGAGTCCGGTTGCCTCTGAGGCCAGGGATTTATGGATCTAGAGGGCTGTTCCTAAGCCGGGACATTGGCGCTTCCCTCCCATCACCTCCAAAGTCACCTTAGGGCGGAGCTTGCAAGGATCGGGTTAGTTGTGCTGCTCCTGGCTGGCTTCCAGCCTAGGCTCCAGGTCTGCGTCCAGGGCCCCTCCCTGCCTCCTCCCTGCCACTCCCTGGGTCCCTGCTCAGCTCAGATTGCTTCTGGCTCTGGAGGAACCCCAGGCACCTTGCTGCAGCCTTTGCTGGTGTCAGTTACACCCCCACCTCCACCCCTAGGACTGGCTCACGTGGCCCAAAGGCCACCCTTAGATAAAAGGGACACTAAAACTGGGAGAGGGTTATGGAGGAACCCTAGGAAATCACGGCAAGGGGATGGGGGCGGGGTGAACGGAGCAGCACAAGTTCAGTGACAGGGCGCAACCCAACCTCCTCTTAGAACAAATCAAGGAAGCGTTGCCCAGTAAGCCTTCCGGGGACAGGCTTGCTCCTGGCAGAACTGGGAGCAGAAGGGAAATGAAATTCCCCAGGACCACTGTGAAAGACAATTAAGCCACTGCCTGACCAAAGAAGGGAGGCTAAGATTCACGCCAACAGCCATTCACGCCAACACTGCAACCCGTCCACACTGAGTGCCCCACAGCAAGATGGGGGGATCAGGAGAGGAGGGAAACAAAGGCTTTGACCTGTAAGCACCAGGGACTCCCTGGGGGAGTGCCGGGAGGAGCTGGAGAAGACAAGGGGAAGAGAGGAGGTAGGCTGGGCCTTGGGGTGTTCTGGGGTCTGGAGATGTGCATCCATCCCAGACCCTTGTTCTGGGGACCCTGGACACCTGAAGCAGCAAAAGCCAGCACTCAGGAGGTTCAGGGCCAGTAGGATGCCCTGTAGGCTACGCAAAGTCCTCGAGCGGTGACAGGCAAGCCCTCCTACCTGCTCTTGGCTGCCCAGGGGCTGATGGGGTATGAGGGCTGAGCTGGGTCAGGCCAGCATTCACGAGGGATGAAGCACCAGAAGGTCTGGGATGGGAGCGCTCCCGGCAGAGGGCAAGGTGAGTGCAAAGGCCCAGAGGCGAACTAAGCCTGGAAGGTTTGAGGAGCCACAGGAAGACCAGTGGGGCTGAAGCAGGTATGCTAGGGGGCAGGTTAGTACCAGGTAGGGCTGGGTGGCCAGCAGGCCTTGAAGGCCAGAGTCAGGAGGTTGGACGCTTGTCAGCAGGGGCACGGGGAGTGTGGGGCTTTTTAAGCCCCTTCCTGTGAGCCACAGGGGGCCAGGTCTCCTAGGGCCAAGAAAGGCCAGGCCAAGGTTTCTCAGAGAGTGCCCCCAGGGCCACCTGCCTTGGAATAATCTGGGTTGAGCTGGGACATGATGGGACCTAATCAACAGCTGGCAAGAGGCTCCCTCTGGTTGCTGTGGGGGGAGGACTGTGAAGGGTATGAGCAGAGGCTGGACCAGGGTAGGGGGCCGTGGAGGTGGGAGAGGGGTGGGTTCTGGCTGCATTTAGGAGGTGGAGCCAAGAGATCTTGCTTGCTCAAGGGTGGGTAAGACAGGGGACTTCCTTGGCGGTCCAGTGGTTAAGACCCTGCGCTCCCACTGCAGGGGCAAGGGTTCGATCCCCGGTCAGGGAACTAAGATCCCACATGCCGCACCGTGTGGCCAGAAAAAAAAAAAAGGATGGGTAAGACAGGAATCAAGGCTGACCCAGACCTGGGGGTGATATTTACTAGGACAAGGAAGTCTCAGTGGAGGCCAGATTTGAAGAAGGAAAAAAATCCAGACTTCTATTTGGCCATGCTGGTTTGAGAGGTCCCTTTGCTGGCTCACAGGTAGCTAGGGCTCAGGGCTGAGGCCCAGGATGCAGACCTCAATGTGGCACTGCCAGCATAAGAGGTGGCATCGGAAGCTGAGACGCTGGACAAGGCCACCACGAAGGGAGAATCACTGGAGCACAGAGGAGGCCTCAGGCCTGATGAGGTCATTGCTGACAAAGTCAGGGAGATGAGGAGGAAGGAGGGAGGTGGGCAGAGACCAGGGCAGGAGGGCATCTCTGGGAGGAGGGGGACCAGTGTGTCAGGCGCTACCCAGAGGCCAAGGAAGAGAAGAACAGAGAGTGACCAGTGGATCGACCAGATAGGGGCCATGGGTGACCCTGCCTAGGACTATGGGCAGGGAAGGTGCAGGTGGCTGAGGTGAGGGAGAAGAGACTAAGGAAGGGAGGATGAATCCTTTGAGGAATTCTAACTTAAAGGGAAGAGAATCGGGCAGCAGCTGAAGGGGGTGCAGGGCCTGGGGGGCCCGGTTAAAATGGGAGCTGTTGCATCTTTTCATGCAGGTGGAAAAGATCAGCAAGAGAGGGACCAAGTGAAGAGGCCGGGATGGCAGAAGCAAGTCTTGGAGGGGGCAGCCTGGAACAGGCAGGGGGCCGATTCACCCTTCCAGAAGCAGATGGAGCCCGGGTGCTGGGAGGCTGGCTGGGTGGGAGAAGGGGTCCTTCTGGTCATGTGATGATGCCTTGTCCCCAGTGAGGTCAGTAGCAGGGTCAGGGGTCAAGAGCACAGAGTGAGAGGGAGGTGACAGAGGTGAGAGATGGGGGAGTGGGTTTCTCGGACAGTGAGGCGTATGCTGGCTAGGAAAGTTATCAGGATCCCTGTGCAGCGCCAAGAACCCCCTGGAGATCTGTGGCCCGGTGACCCTGCCCACGTCCTTGGCCTGGCCTCGCTCTGCACTCAGCTGACTCTCGCGTGCCATCCCTCCACACCAGTCTGTGTGTTAAAGAGTCACTGTCCTGAGCCCCTGCGTGCCCCACCCCCTGGCCCTCCTTGGGGACCCCGACACAGCCAGGAGCCTCCAGGATGCTGTCGGGGCCCAGCTGCTTCTGTCCTGGTCCTATGGGGCCATGTCAACTGCCACAAATTTTGACTCTTTATTGTCCTATGGTCCTAAACGCAGTCTTGACCTGCTCCTTCCGCAGCCTGCCAGGATGCCCTTAGGATCCCCACCACTTCCTTGTCCACTCTGGGAGGACCAGGGCCAGCCTCAACCTGAGGTTTCGCTGCATCCTCCCCTCTACGCAGAGCACGTCAGAAACCACTAATGACGCCGAGCCCTGTTCAGAGCTCCCCATTCTCCCTTAGGGGAGAGACTGCCTGTCATGACCCTGTGCTCCCACTTCCCTCTGCTCAGCCCATCCCCATTCTAGAATAAGCGGGCATGGGGAAGATGCTCTAGGCAGGAACCATGGGTGCCATGACCCAAGCTTCCTGGTCATTTGCTCCACAGCCTCAAGGGGCGGCCACAGTGACAAACAGGAGCCCTTGGCCACATCACATGCTCACGAACTCGCCCAGCCAAGAGCCCCGCTTGGCCTGAGGCTTGCCAAAAATGAAATGGGAGGGGAGGGGAAGTGGTCCCTCCAGGCCGCCCAGCGGACCTCCCTGAACTGCCACAGGGAGCACCTCACACGCAGCCCCTGAGCGCTCGAAGCTGCTACGATCCCTCTACGGATGATGGCCGTGCGCTCACCCTCCATCTCCAGCAGGCGTTTGCAAATTAACTCCACTGCCCAATCCTTTCTTCAAGTGACACCTTACTTGAGGATAGAGACAGAAACAGCTCTAAGAGCTGCCCCGGTGGGGAGGAGTTTGGGGGCACAGAGGCCTCGCTGCTTGGTCTGACTACTCCTTCCCCAGAGGCACCCCCCAGATCCCACCGGGGAACCCCAGAGAGTTTAAAAGCTGCCCTCCTGGTAACAGGCATAATAAGTGACAATGGGAGGGCGCCAGGGTGCCCCCACATCCAGGATGCTAGGCTCCCGAAAACTCCCTTTGGGGTTGTTCACTGAGCGCCCTGGCTCTGAGCACGTGTCCACTTACCGGAGACGGTGACCACGATGTACTGCTGGGACGCCGGGGATGGGGCGGGTGTGCCGGCCGGTTGCGAGGGCGTGGGGGTGGCCGGGAGCTCTGTCACGTACTGCTTCTGGCCGCCCGGTGGCTGTGCCTGAGGCTGCGGACTCTGCAGCTCGGTGACATACTGGGGCTGGGGGGTGGCGGTGGTGGCAGGGGGCTGGGGGGGCTGGGGTGCTGCTGAGGGTGGTGGTGGCGGTGGCTGGGGCTGGGCCTGTGGAGGGGCCTGTGGCGGCTGGGATGGTTGCGGGGCTGCCTGTAGCTCAGTAACGTACGCCTGTGTTGCCATGCCAACAGTGGGGAAAATGATAATAAATAAGGCTTTTCTTTTTTTTTTTTTTTTTTTTTTGCTTGCTTGGGAAGAAAGGTGGGGCGGGGAGAAGAGGAGGAAAAAAAAAAGAAGGAAAAACAAGAATTAATCTACAGGCAGAGGAAACCAGGGACAGCTCCTGGCTCCCTAGAGACACATTTGGGTTCATCAGTAACTTAATTAAATCCCGAGGCTGGTGGCAAGATATAACGAATCCATCACTGCAGGGCAACTGAGTATGGACCGGAGCTGGTCTGCCCTCTTCCACTCATCCCTGCCCAGGATTCCTGCCTTCTCCCTTCTTAGGCCCCAGCGCCTGGGGAACCCCTGTGCTGGAAGAGCTCCGGCTCTCACCCAAAAACAAATAGTACAGTTCTCCTGAGGGCTCCTGCAGGCTGGGCACTGTGCTGAGTGCTTTCTTTACATTACTTAATTTTAATTTTTTTTTTCTTGGCCACGCCACGTGGCACGTGGGATCTTAGTACCCTGACCAGGGTTGAACCCGCGCCCCCTGTAGTGAAAGCGTGGAGTCTTAACCACTGGACTGCCACGCCAGGGAAGTCCCTACATGACTTTTTTTTTTTTTTTTAAAGCTTGTGGTTTTCTTTTTTTTTAAATTAATTAATTTATTTTTGGCTGCACTGGGTCTTCATTGCTGCACACAGGCTTTCTCTAGTTGTGGCGAGCGGTGCCGGGCTTCTCATTGCGGTGGAGCAGGGGCTCTAGGTGCGCTGGCTTCAGTAGTTGCGGCACGCGGGCTCAGTAGCTGTGGCTCGCAGGCTCTAGAGCGCAGGCTCAGTAGTTGTGGCGCATGGGCTTAGTTGCTCCGCGGCATGTGGGATCTTCCCAGACCAGGGCTCGAACCTGTGTCCCCTGCACTGGCAGGCAGATTCTTAACCACTGCACCACCAGGGAAGTCCCCCTACATTACTTAATTTAAAACTTTGCAACAATCACATCTGAATTTGGGTTCCTTCTGCCAGAGGAGGAGCTGAGGCTCAGAGAGGCTGAGATTGCCCCAGGCCACACAGCAGGGAAGTGGCAGGACTGAGTCTGAACCCTGGGCATTCTAAGCACTTGACTAGGTGGCTAATTGCCAGAAAGGAAAGTCATGGGAAAAGCTATCTCCCAGCCAACCTGTGCCAGTTCCCTACTTGCCTGCCATCTGGGCTTGGATTCTTGGCTGAGTATCATTCCCAGTGGGGTGCCAGACACAGGGAAGCTGTTTGAGTCCAAAAAGCCTCCTGAGCTGCTTGCTGCCACAGAAGTGAGGGCAGTTATGGGTGGTGACACCAGATGTGAGCTCCTCAAGGAAAGTGGCCTTCTAGGGCCAGGGGCAGCTGGACTGGGAACAGGTCCTGGCCACAGGGCAGGCCCAGCAGCCGCCGCTGACCTCAGAATGGGGCCCACCTGACCAGGCAGAGGCAGCTTTTGTGGTTGCTAAAAGGTTGTGGTCCCTCTCCCAGGAGCTGGGTGAGGCACATGGTCTCTCTTGCCAAGGGGGAATGGGCCCTGGTTCAGGTCCAGGGGAGTTGTTCTGGGCTTTCCCACTGGGCAGGACGGAAGGGTGGCCTGCCAGGGACTCAGGCAGCAGGGGGAGCTTGCCCACCGGGAGAGGGAAGAGGCTACTGCCTGCCATGCACACAGAGAAGACATCTTCCCCCAGCCCCTGCCCTTCCCAAACTCTTTTCTGCCAGCATTAGAGAGGCCCACATCCTCAGGTCTCCTCATACTACTGGGTCCAAACTCTGGCCCAGATCAGGTGCTCAAGTCACTGCAGCTGATCAGCACCTGTCTGCCCAGTGTCAGACCCACCTCCACATGAACCCTGGCCTGTCTCTTAATTCATAAACATGTAACTGACTTTCCTCTGGGTCTCAGTTTTCCCATCTGTCACCTGGGGATGATGAGAACACCTGATTCATAAGGCTGTTGTAAAGATCCAATGTGATCAGCTCAGCACCCAATAAGCACTGAGAAGTGGAAGTTGCTATTATTATTGTTCATTCAACAAACATCCATGCCAGTTGGGGCTGGAAGGGGGAGAGAGACACAATCCTCAAGCTCTTGGAAAGAGGTGCCAAGGGGGACTCTGCCTCTGGTGTTCATCAGCCTCACCGGGGGAGTTAGTTAAAGGCAGGTTCCTAGGCCCCACTGCCAGAGTCTGGGATGACCCTGGAGTCTACTGTTTGAGCTAGTCCCCTGGATGATTCAGAGGCAGGTGGTACTGGGGGCACTGAGAAACCCTGGCCTGGACTTTCCCAGCCCTAGGAGAGCTGGCCCCTAGGGGCCCCTCCCACCACAAAAGGGCTTTAAAAGCTCCACACTTGGGCTTCCCTGGTGGCGCAGTGGTTGAGAATCTGCCTGCCAATGCAGGGGACACGGGTTCGAGCCCTGGTCTGGGAAGATCCCACATGCCGCGGAGCAACTAGGCCCGTGAGCCACAACTACTGAGCCTGCGCATCTGGAGCCTGTGCTCCGCAACAAGAGAGGCCGCGATAGTGAGAGGCCCGCGCACCGCGATGAAGAGTGGCCCCCGCTTGCCGCAACTAGAGAAAGCCCTCGCACAGAAACGAAGACCGAACACAGCCAAAAATAAATAAATAAATAAATAAATAAAAGCTCCACACTTGCTGGTGCTTTCTCCTCCTCGAGGTGCCAACCCTGCAGGCCTCCTCCCTTCCCCTCAGGGGCAGGGGGAGGTGGTGATGAGACAACTGAAAGGCTGAGCTCAAAAAGGGGAAGGGGAGATGGATAAAACAGTTAAACCAACTTGTCTATTGGAGACCTTCTCAGCACTGTCATTGTTAGTCTCCAGTAACAATGATACAGAATGACATATTTCCCATAATTATTTCACCAGGGAACCCTCTTTTTTTTGCCATTTGTGGAAGACTAGGTTCAGCAGAGTTCTGTAGGGTGTTCCCTAGAGAGGAATAAGTCACAAATATTTATATAGGATGAGGCATTCCCCGGCTATCTGAGCATTACTCAGCAAATCTGTTCCTTAGCAAAGAAACTGCCAAAAAAAAGCACCAATGGCTGCACCTATCTTCAAAGCCAACACCTGTTTTTGGAGAATGTTTGAATCAATTCTTTAGGTCAGGGGCTGGCAAATTTCTGTGAAGTCAACATTTTTGGCTTTGAAGGCAGACAGCCTATTGCAATGACTCAACTTTGCCACTGGAGTATTAAAGTAGCCATGGACAATATGTAAACAAGCAGGTGTGGCTGGGTGCCAATAAAAGTTTATTTCTAGACACTTAGATTTGAATTTTCATAATTTTCACATATCATGATATATTAATCATGTCACAAAATATCATTCTTAAAAATGTAAAAATCAGTCTTAGCTCACAGGCCATATAAAACAGGTGAAGGCTGTAGTTTGCCAACTGTTCTAGATGCCAGATACTTAACTGAATGGTTTACATCTTGGACAAGGCCCTCCCAAGGAAATGGAAAGAAAACCTCACTTCCCTCACTTTGGGGGAATGGGGAAATTACATATAATAATGTGTGTTTCCTTCATCCTCTATATCCAGTTTTTTGGGGGTTTTTTGTGTTTTTTTTGGCTGCACCACGTAGCTTGTAGGATCTTAGTTCCCCAACCAGGGCTTAAACCCGGGCCCCGGCAGTGAAAGCACGGAGTCCTCACCACTAGACTGCCAGGGAATTCCCTAGCCAGTTAGTTTTTAAGACTTGTCAATAATTCCTCCAAAATAGATCCTAAGGCTGGGCATTTCCCTCCATCTTTATCAATACCATGCTAGTCTGGGCTACCATCATCTCTTGCCTGGACCCTCTCATCACTGGCTCCTGGCTTTACGCTTGCCTGTATAGTCTATAAGATCCTTTGAAAACACAAACCCTATCGTGTCACTTCTCTATTGAGAAGGCTCCAAGGCTCCCCATCACAGAGAATAAAATCCAGAGCCCTCCCCGTGACCCACAGGGCCCTGTGGGATCTGGCCCTTTCCAGTCCCCTTTCTCACTCTGAATGTTCTAGCCAGAATGTGGCTTCCCAAATGCTCCAGGCCTCCTCCTGCCTCAGGACCTTTGCACCAGCTCTTCCATCTACTGGCATGCTCTCCTCGCCTCCACCTGCTGGCTCCTTATCACTCATGTCCTAGTTCATATGCCACCTTCTCAGGTCTCAGGTAACCCCCTTCCAAGCCCTCCGGAGTACATACTCCTGTTTTATTTTTTTCCTGGCCCTGTATCCTGTTTATTTTCTTCTTCCCTCCACGACCAGAAAGGTAAGCTTTCCCCAGGGGTGGAGATGTGACCTGCCTTGCCCATGACTCTATCCCCAGCTACTAAAACACTGACAAGCACACAGCTGGGGCTCAACTTTTACTGTCAAATGAGTGTCCACAATGCTGGGAACACACTGCTAGTGACTGTCAAAAGCCGGTTCAAATCTAGCAACTGGTAAGACCTTGTGAAAAAGTTACTGCCTCCTGCCAGCAGCAAGCTTGTGCTACAGGGGCAGGTGATGCCTCCTGGTCCAGAACAGGCCCCTTAGGCCAGGAAGACTATGCGCTGTGTGGGTGCTATCTGGAAGCCGTGTCCCTAGTAGGTGGTGATGGGGAGGGGGTGGATCCTGCCTAGCCTATCCCCTGTCTTCAGCCCCAAAATGCTGGGGCGTGTGGCAGGAAGGGGAGGGAGAGACCCTTAGCTCCAGAGACACCCTTCCCAGGTCCCCACCTTTCCCATGATACCCACAGCTCCAGCTCATCCAGCTGCCTCCCGGTGGGTTGGGTCTGAGCCTGGGCCCAGGGAAAAATTTTCTTCCTGGCTACCCTCCTAAAGCTGGAGAAGGGCCTTAGGAGAGTGACACTGTCCCACTAGAAACTAGAGTCCTAGCACTCAGCTTCCCGGGATCCCAGTCATCGGCCCACACAGCAAGTGAGTCAAGCTTTAAAGCCACTAGGCTGTCACCCGATTCAAAATGATAAAAATAAATGCGAATGGTATAATTCCAAAGGCTGAGCAGGAAGCAACAACCATCATAATAACAGTAGCAGCCAACACAGTTTGAGCAATTACTATGTATTTGATGCTCAACATGTATTCTTTTATGGGATCCACAGCATAGTAATATGAGATTAAAATCATTACCAAGGATCACTGTCCCTAGTTTAGATGGGAAGAAACTAAGGTCCAGAGAAGTTAAGTTACTTGCCCAGGAGCATACAGCTAGAAAGCAGTTGTTTGTTTCAAGGACAAGTGACCAAAGCCAGTGTTCCCTTCAGGAGTCTAATAGCCCCTCTGGGCTTGGGCCTTTCAAATGCATAAGATATAAGAAGGGGGAGGGGCAGTTAACAAGACTAGATCACTTTCTGCTCAGAGCTCGCCTTTCTAATAGGTGCCGATGACCTGGCAACTTGGTTATTTCTAGATTTTAGAAATATTTCCCAGATCAGGTTATTTCCTGACCTGGGAAAAGTCCCTGGAGAAGTGACACCCCCAAGCCTTATCTCAAATTCTTGAGGGAAGGCTTTGGGAGAACCTGAAACGTTCCTTCTCCCTGAAGTTTACTAATTGATTTTAAAAGAAAACGGCTGCAGCATGCACTCGGCTCTGCTGATGCCAAGCTCCAAAGCAAGACAGAGAATAAGCACAGTGGACTTGGCCCAGCTGCTATTTAAAAAAAAAAAAAAAAAAAAAAAAAAATCTTCCCCAAGCTGGCAGATCTTGTCTCCCGGCAAAGCAGTCACTCAGATTCTCCTCTAACAAACGTGGAACACTTCCCGTTCCCTCTGACCTCGGTGTCCCGGCTCCCTGCCCACGTGGCTCTGGAAGCTGGTACCTCCTCAGTGACATGTGACCCAGTTGACACCAACTTGACTGACACAAAAACATGTGTCTAGCCAAGAGAAGCAGCGTCATAAACTTCCTCAGGCGCCCTTTACTCCATCATTTACTTCCTTCCCCAAAGGAAGACCAGAATGGGCAGAACAGCTAGGAATGGTCCCATCTCCAGGAACAAGCCCCCTGCCCAGGGACAAGATGAGATCTTAGATCTTAGAGCTGCCCACATAGAAGCAATCAAGTTTCTGTTCTTCTAACTCAGTCACCCAAGATCACTCCTCTCTGCCATGGGCTTCACTTTCTGCGAACCAAATCGTCCAGACTAAAGCCATACCTCTACCCACAGCTTCATGAAATTGTCTACCTTCACCTCTTCTCAGAGAGAAGGCAGATGTAGGAGCGAACAGCAATGTTGAAATCAAGACTAACAGTTAATCTATAAAAAAATTCAGAAAAAGTAAATAGGAGTAAAAAGTTCAAGAATGAGCCCTAGAGAAATTCCTGAAAGGAATTAGGAGTCCCTGAAATGCAAAAAAGAGGCGATGGCAGTGATTCTCCCCACTTTACAGGATAGAAAACTGAGGCCACACATGTGGTAGACAGAGTCCTGGCAGGTTCTAAAGTGACAAGGCACAGGTGACCTCCATCGCTTAGGGGAGCAGGAATGCCTAGGCGGCAGCTGCCCCACCCGGTTCCCGGGACACCGGCCGGTCCCGCCCACACCTTATGATCTGGCCCCGCCCACCCACTTCGGTCCCGCCTCGCCCCTCCCTCGTTCCCATTGGCCCAGCCCTCCCAGTCCCGCCCCCTTGTGCCTCCCAACATATAAAAGCCCCCCGCCCCGGCTGGCCGACCTACCTCCACTCGCCGTCTGCCTGCGAGCGCCCGCCCCTCGCGGGGGCCGGGCTGCGGGGCCCGGGGGCGGGTGGTGTAGCCCCAGCCGGGCCCCAGCCCCCTCCCCCACGGCCCCGACAGTCGCCGCCGCCATTTTGACCGCTCGCCCCTTCCCCCAAGATTATGATTACAGCGACACCCGCCGCCCGGGCATCGCTGTCCTCCCCGGCCCGGACCGCCACCCTGGGGCCGCACGGGTTACCTCGGCTTCTCCCTACTTCTGTCCGCGGAAGGGCTTTCCACAGGTCTCGGAGGCGATGTTGGGAGGGGGACAGAACGTGCCGGGGTCCCCAGGCCGGGCCGGGGGGGTGGGGTGGGGGTCGGCCGGTCGGTTGTTGTTGTTGACTCGCGTTGCCGGGTTGCTTGGTCGCCACGACTACCGTGGCTATGGCGCCTCCGTTTCCCTCACCGGGGCAACTGTTGCTACCCACCCTACTTACGTCACGCGCCAGGGGCGGGGTCCAGGGTGATTGGCGGCACTGGGAAAAGTGATTGGACGGCGCCAGGCCCTGCCGCTAAGCTATTGGCTCCAAGGCACGTATTTCAACATCCTCTCGACTTCCCGGCGCTCTGATTCATCGGTGTGAATGTCAATCAAAGGAAACTAAGCCCTCAAAGGCAGAGGAGCCCGTCACTCCCTCAAAGAAGCTGCGGGCTAAGAATAAAGGGGTGGGGCCTGTGAGGTCGGACTGGTTTGCGGCCGTAAAACTTGCCTTTTGGTTCGACTAAAGGGACGTCAATCTAGCCCAAAGGTTTGCCGCGCTCTCTCGTTGGAAGCTGTGCTCATGCGCAGCACGCAAGGCCAGATGGGAGTGGTAGTCCGTTTCTGCGTACTTTAAACGCCTTACCAAATATAAAGTGCGAGAAAGGAAAGATCTCTTCCTTCAGACTTCTCCCTTCCCCTATGGGCCAGTTCTTGGCCTCGCGCGCTGACGTCACGGGAGGAATGCGGTGACGCTACGCTGCTTGTCTGTGACGTCGGCGGCGGAAGCCGGGCTCGGGGTTCGATGACGTCACCGGGCGGTCTTTCCCTCCCCCTATTACCCTATGGTGGTAGGATGAACGTGGGGGGCCGAGGCGGGGTTCGATCCCAGGGCCGCGACACCCCTGCCACCATTTCCGCCTAAACCCATCCCGCTCTCCCGCCTCCCCGCCCCATTGGACCCGGAAAGGTCACCGCTGCCGGGGCTACCGCGGCCATCTCGGCCCCGCAGGAGGCGCGGGCCGACCTGGGAAAGGTCTCCCGCAGGCGGGGGAGACTTAATTAGCTGCTTCTACCGCGGGCGATAAACAAAGGTCAGCGTCCAGCCCCTCCCGGGGCAGCTCGGGTTGCTCAACCGGCTCCACACAGCTCCCCCATCCTTCCCCCACTCCCACCCCGAGTCCTCCGTGTCTCAGTTTCTCTAGGGGAGGAGAAGAGACAGAAGCGGGGCTTGTACTAGGGTGAGCGTCTTGGGTGGGAAAACTCAATCATCAAGATGAATAACATTCTAATGAAATATTGCAATATTTTTTAAATATCAAAATTAATGGGAAAAAAATAAATCCATGGTGAACAGAATAGCAAAATTTTAAATAAAGACGGGATCTGCCAGGACTGGGATTAGGGCGGGGTGAGTCATGCGAGTACAAGGTCGAATCTTATCTTTTGCTTTTTGTTGACATTAATTTTTACTTTTTTTTTTTTTTCCTGGCGGCGACACACAGCTTGCTTCTTTCTACTTTTTTTTTTTTTCCTGGCGGCGGCACAGCTGGCCAGGATCTTAGTTCCCAGACCAGGGATTGAACCCCGGCCCTCCGCAGTGAAAGCGCAGAGTCCTAACCACTGGACCGCCAGGGAATTCCCAATTTTGACTTTTAAAAATATCTCGATGACTAATTTTTTTGACACCCCTTAAATTTTGTGCCCTAATCCCCACCAAAGAGGGAGGGAAAAGAAAGCAAAGGCTCAGAGCCTGAAGTTCTAATTCAGATTTTGCTGTGTGACAAATGAGAAAGTGGCTCCACCTCTCTGGGCTTATGTTTCCTAGTTCAACGAACATTACAGTTTCCTCGTGCAAGGCCCTGACTGTAAAAGTGAAAAAAGCAGACAAGTCCCTAGACTCTGCATTCTGCTACAGGAGGAGACACGATAAGCAGTGAAATTAATACTCAAAATAGGTTCGTAAGAGCTGTGAGGCGCTACTATATAGAAAATAATCAGAAAGGACTGATAATATAGCACAGGGAACTATACTCAATGTTTTGTAATAACCTATAAGGGAAAAGGAGCTGAGAAAGTGTATATATATATATATCTGAATAACTTTGCTCTACACCTGAAACTAACACAACATTGTAAATCAACTATACTTCAATTTAAAAAACAACAACAAAGACTCTTTAAAGAAAAAAAATCAACATTAGAGTGTGCGTGATAAGAGAGACCGCTGTAGCCCATGTAACCTGAGGAGGGGGTCATTCGAACTGCGCCTGAGTTGTAGAAAGCAAGCAAGCCCCACAAAAGCGAGGTGGAGGGAACTGCAGAAGCAAAGGCCTGGAGACTGGAACAAACATCTGGCAGGGGTGGAATTAGCAAAGAGGAAAGTGCCAAGAGGTGAGGTCAGAAATGTAAAGGTAGTCTGATGATTCTGCAGAAATCCTCCCAAGAACCCAGCAAAGCGGAATATTCCCCCCACTTGACAGGTGAGCAAACAAAGGCTCAGAAGGGAAAGTACCTCCTCTAGGATCATGTAACTGAAGGCAGCAGAACCCAGACAGCCTGTCTCCTTTTCTGGAACTTTCCAGTGTGCTTTGCTGCCCCTGGGTGTGACCCTCGATGGAAGACTAGAAGGGGCAGTCCCCATCTGCTTGGAAATGCTAGCTGAGCCCCAAGAATTAATGAGACTTCCAGGCAGGAGGTGCCCGGGATAAATCCTGACTGGCAAAGCAAGTTGCTCGACCCTTGCCGCTACTTCTGTGAGACAGGTTTGGGTGCCAGAGCCAGCCATGTTGGATGGGGGAGTGCCAAGAAGCCCTATTTTTACTTCTCACCCATTTCCCCACCTTCCTGAAGTCCTTGAACCCCCAAGATGGGTACAACCAAGCCTGGAAATCATTTCTTCAATTGAAATTACTCATTATAAAACTTAATGGCAGGGAAGGCAGTGTGGGATTAGAAATGCTCTATATTTTTATCTGGTGGTGGTTGCACGGGTATATAGCTGTAAAAATTCCCTGAGCTCTCCATTTAAGATCTGTGCACTTTATGTATGTTATACCTCGATTTGAAAGTTAAAACACACACACACTTATTAACCCATTGGAAGACGCTCTCAACCAACTCCTTTCCGAAAATGTTGGTAATTAAAAGTAAGGAATTAAGCACGGTCTTGCCTTCCCATTAGTAACTTTTCATGGTCACCAAACAGTCTAAGAATGCCAGCTAAAAAATGTGGAAGGAGAGAATTCCCTCGCGATCCAGTGGTTAGGACTGCGCGCTTCCACTGCAGGGGGCCTGGGTTTGATCCCTGGCCCCATGCCCGGTCGGGAAACTAAGATCCCGCAAGCTGTGTGGCATGGCCAAAAAAACTGGAAGGAATGAGAGAATTAGAACAATCACCATTTTGCAGAAGCCAATGAAATAAATGATTTGGGCAGTATTCATCGATGGGTGTTATCAAACATCAGGTGAGAAGATGTTGGGGAACAAGGTACGCCCAGGGTTCACTAGGTGTGGGGGTGCAGACTTCATCACAGAGGCCAGACTGGCACCAGTGTTAGCTGCAATGAAACTGAGCATCACAGTAGAGGGACCCTTGGGCCTCCGGGGCCTCCTGATGTGATACCAATGGAAGTTCACAGCTTCCCCTGGGACACATCTTGCCAAAATGTTAAACTTGACTCTGATCAGGTCTCTTGACCTAACGTCCAGTTTGCAGGAAACGGGAAGCGTAGAGGAACAGGTTAAATGACATCAGGAAGCAACTGACAAACCCCGAGGGTTGAGTGTGCTACAGGACAACTGTCCCAGTGTCTTCAATGCGTCAGTCATGACAAAAAGGAGTGGGGGACTTCCCTGGTGGTCCAGTGGTTAAGACTCCACGCTCCCACTGCAGGGGGCATGGGTTCCATCCCTGGTCGGGGAACTAAGGTCCTGCATGCCTCGCAGTTTGGCCAAAAACAAAAAAAAAATGAGTGGGGACTATTGTAGGGCAGGCGACATCATTGACATTTGAGGCCAAATTGTTCTTTGTCGCAGGGGGATATTCTGTGCACTGTAGAGTATTGAGCGGCATACCTGGCCACCACTCACTACATGCCAGTAGCACACAACCTTCCCACCCCGCTCCCTTCGCCAGGTGTGACAACCAAGGATGTCCCCAGACACAGCCAAATGTCCTTGGAGATACTGCCCTGGAGGATGGTGGAGCAACTGACAGAAGGACCCAGGGTCCCCAGGCTGTCTGCCAGCAGAGACAAACATTCTCTCTTGTTTAAGCCAGTTTTTGGATCCCTGTTAAATTGAGAGAACTACAACTTTGGTAATTCTGTTCCAAGTTTTTATATTCACTGAGTTTTGCACCAGATAAGAATGCTCATTGAAGCAGGAAGTTGGAAGCAATGTAGGTGTCCATCCCTCGGGGACTAGAAAGATGAAATAAGAATGCTGAATGATATAGGGTACTAATCTACCAGTGAAAGCAACAAAGTAGCTCTTAAAAAATGTGATGCTGATGCGGTGAAACTCAGACACTATAGCGTTTTAAAATAAGGCAACCTTGCTCCTGACCCAAGTGGCAAGAGTGAGAGGTCTTCATGGAGTTTTGCTAAAAGAGAGAAAAAAAGAAATTAAGAGCCATCCATTAATGTGCCAGCGAGTAATGAAATAAGAATCTGGCACTTGGTGCATTGAAATGCAAACAAGATGTCCTTCTGTTATGCTGGAAATTCATCTTAAAAGCCTGTGCATTTCTGCTTATTAAACACGAGGTGTAGTGAATGATTAGCAGGCTGGTTCTTCTTCTTCTTTTTTTTTTTTAAATTTATTTAATTTATTTATTTTTGGCTGCGTTGGATCTTCGTTGCTATGCGCAGGCTTTCTCTAGTTGTGGTGAGCAGGGGCTACTCTTCATTGCGGTGAGCGGGCTTCTCATTGTGGTGGCTTCTCTTGTTGCGGAGCATGGGCTCTAGGCACGCGGGCTTCAGTAGTTGTGGCACATGGGCTCAGTAGTTGTGGCTCGCGGGCTCTAGAGCGCAGGCTTAGTAGCTGTGGCGCACGGGCTTAGTTGCTCCACAGCATGTGGGATCTTCCCGGACCAGGGCTTGAACCCATGTCCCCTGCATTGGCAGGTAGATTCTTAACCACTGCGCCACCAGGGAAGCCCAGGGTGGTTCTTCTAACTTTTCAAACTATGTACACAGTAGGGTAAAAGAAATATATATATATATATTTATTTATGTTTGATATATAAACACTGTGCAGATATATCCATGAATTTGATGCATGAAGACAATCTTCATGCATGGAAACCTATTTCTGGAGGCACTGAAAAGAAGATTTGTAAAAGAAAGGAATGGACTGAGATTTAAAAATAACAAAGATCTGAGAGACAATGCCCTAAATACTTGGGCTTTTAGAGAAAATGCTTGGGGTGCATGCATATCTACATGAACCTGTGTCAACCTATTCCCCGTCCCCCCAAATCCCACCCCCGGTGGAAAGACAACTTTTTGTTGGGAGGAGGCTGAAAGAAAGAAGTTAATAAATGCTTTCAATCTGGTTAAAAAAAGAAAAAAAAAAGACAGCAAAATAAACAAAAAAATCCCACAATGTATCACTGAAAAGGATACAGATGGAGATCTAGTATACAATGTCATTTTGCAAATTACAACATACTTGTATAAACATATAAAGTAAAAGTATAAACATACAAAATGATACATCCTATTATTTAAGAATATCTACCAGCTTAAGAACACATAGCAAATGCCTTAGAGATGCTGGCAAAGGTTTGGGAAGGGCAAGGAATTGGGGATCTGGGATGGAGGGGACAGAAATTAAATTGGTGAGGGCTTGCATGAACCAATGAAGATATGATAGAATCTGGGGAGAAGCGGGGCTGGGGTGAGACCTGGGTTCAGTGGCAATTTGCGGGGGGGCAGATATCACATTGCAAAAGGCTGAGGGCCAAGTGGGAGGGGAATAATGGAGAAAGTGAGTACAGGTGAGATGTATTTGGGTGAGGAAGTCATATTCTACATCTGCACTGTCTTGTATGGTAATTGCTAGTCCTGTGTGGCTATTTTTATGGGAGGGGATGCCTTTTATTTCTTTTTCTTGCCTTATTGCTCTGGCTAGGACTTCCAGTGCTATGTTGAATAGAAGTAGTGAGAGTGGGCACCCTTGTCTTGTTCCTAATCTTAGAGGAAAAACTTACAGTGGTGAGTATGATGTTAGCTGTGGGCTTGTCATATATGGCCTTTGTTACATTAAGTACATTTCCTCTGAATAGCAGTTTGCTGAGAGTTTTTATCAGGAAAGGATATTGAATTTTGTCAGATATTTTTTCTGCATCTATTGAGATGATCACATGATTTTTATCCTTCATTTTGTTAATGTGGTTTATCACACTGATTAATTTACAGGTGTTGAACCTCCTTGCATCCCTAGAATAAATCCCACTTGATCATGGTGTATGATCCCTTTAATGTATTGTTGAATTTGATTTGCTAATTTTTTTTTTTTTTGGCCGAGCCGCAGGGCATGCAGGATCTTGGTTCCCTGACCAGGGGTCGGACCCTAGCCGCTACAGTGGAAGCTCAGAGTCTTAACCACTGGACCACCAGGGAAGTCCCTGATTTGCTAATATTTTGTTGAGAGTTTTTGCATCTAGCTTCATCAGGGATATTGGCCTGTAATTTTCCATGTGGCTATTAAAACTTAAAGAAACTAAAATAAAATACAATGAAGAATTCAGTTCCTCAGTCTCACAGGAAACATTTTAAGCACTCAACAGCCGCATGTAGCTAGTGACTACTTTATGGGAAAACACATTCTCATCATCAGAGAAAGTGCTATTGGCCAGCATTGCTCTAAACCAACCCTAAACAGATATTTCAGAGACTCAGGGAAATGTTAACATTCGCTTTGGTGTAAGATGATACTGAAGAATGATTGTATATTTTGTTAGGTGTGAAAATGGCATCATATTATGTAAGAAAATGTGTGTTGTAGTATTTAGAGATGAAAAATGGTGTCAATAAGGTTGAAAAGAGATGGTGTGTTTAAAGGACCTAGGACAAAGCCAGACATGTAGCAAATCCTCAATAAATGTTAGTGGTCAGTAATCTTAAGAGTTTAGAGAAATGACAAATTGGGAAAAAATATTTACTACACATTTCATAACCATATGGTAAGCTTCTTTAACGTATAAGAACTGCTAGGGGAGTTCCGGTGGCCTAGTGGTTAGGATTCCGGGCTTTCACTGCCGTGGACCGGGTTCAGTCCCTGGTCAGGGAACTGAGATCCTGCAAGCTGCTGGAGCGGCCAACAAAACAAAACAAAACAAAACAAGGGACTTCCCTGGTGGTGCAGTGGTTAAGAATCCGCCTGCCAATGCAGGGGACACGGGTTCGAGCCCTGGTCTGGGAAGATCCCACATACCACGGAGCAACTAAGCCTGTGCACCACAACTACTGAGCCCGCGTGCCACAACTACTGAAGCCTGTGCGCCTAGAGACCGTGCTCTGCGACAAAGAGAAGACACCTCAGTGAGAAGCCCACGTACTGCAATAAAGAGTATACCCTGCTTGTGGCAGCTAGAGAAAGTCGGCTCGTAGCAACCAAGACCCAATGCAGCCAAAAATAATTAATTAATTTTTTAAAAAAAGAAACAAAAATTAAAAAAAAAACCCAACTCCTAGAAATCAGGAAGGAAAAGATCAGCAACCTAAAAGAATAATGGACAAGGAAGGTGACCAGAGAGGAAAAAGAAAACTATAAATAGCTCTTAAACACATGGAAATATGGAAACATGTTCCGTCTTGCTTGTGGTTAGGCAAATGCAAATTTTCTCTACTCCGAGATACCATTTTTCACTTGTTCTTTTGGCAAAAATCCAAAGTTTGATAATATTCTGTTGGTGAAGCTGAAGGGAAACAGGACTCTCATCCACTGCTGGAGGGAGTGTGAATTAATCTAACCCTCAAGGAAGGAAATTTGGTAATATCTGTAAAAATTACAAATGCACATAATCTTCGAGCCAGAAATCTCACATTGCAGAATTTATATACAGATACACTTGCATATGTGTGAAATGACATTTGTGCAAGGTTCTTCACTGCAGTGTTAACCTAAGAACAAACAAATGAAAAAAATGTCTGTCTCTGGCAGTGAAATTAACTATGGGGTATCTACATGGCAAAATACTATCCGGCTGTAGAAAATGACAAGGGTGCAAAGAGAGCTTTGGAAAGGGGAGCACTCCGGCATTTGTTGTTAAGTTGGGGCGGGGGTGGAGGAGGAAGGTGCAGAAGAATATGTAAAACATGTTACCTTGAACTGAAATTCTGACACATTCTACCACATGGATGAACCTTGAACGATTATGCTAAATGCAAGAATCTAGACACAAAAGGGAAAGTCCTGTATCGTTCCAATTTGCAATGTACCTTGACTAAGCAAATTCATAGAGACAAAAAGTAGAATGGTGGTTACCAGGAGCTGGGAGAGGGAGAAATGGGGAGTACCTGTTTAACTGGGTACAGAGTTTCAGTTTGGGAAGATGAAAAATTTCTGGAGATGGATGATGGTGATAGTTGCATGCCAATGTGAATGTACTTAATGCCACTGAACTTTATACTTAAAAATGGCTAAAATGGTATATTTTATGTTATATATATTTTACCACAATAAAAAACCCAACATTTTAATGCTACCTTTAATGTAAAAGCAGGTGTGTGTGTGTTGGAGGGGGTGGGGGGATAAGGACTTGTATTCATATTTCTTTTCATATGTGCACAGAAATTCCAGAAAGATACTCAGGAAATCAAGAGCAGTGGGTTACCTGTGGGGGAAGAGAGGGGAACTAAGACTTGGGAGGGAGATACTGCAGCATAAACCTTATACTTTTTGTTTTCTGAAGCCCATGAATGTATTAACTGTTCAAAAATAAAAGGACTTCTCTGGTAGTCCAGTGGGTAAGACTCCACACTCCCAATGCAGGGGGCCCGGGTTTGATCCCTGGTCAGGCAACTAGATCCCGCATGCATGCCGCAGCTAAAAGTTCACATACCACAACTAAGAAGTCCGCATGCCGCAACTATGACCCCGCATGCCGCAACTAAAAGATCCCGCATGCTGCAAATAAGACCTGGCACAGCCAAAAATTAAATAAAGAAAGAAAGAAAAATAAATAAAATTAGTTAACAAATTAGGAGAATGGCTTTATTTAGGATGGATTGGTAAGATTTGAGTGCTTTTTTTTTTAAAGATCTGGGTTGTAGGTGGTTTTTTTAATATAAATTTATTTATTTATTTTTGGCTGTGTTGGGTCTTAGTTGCTGCGCGCGGGCTTTCTCTAGTTGCGGCGAGCGGGGGCTACTCTTCGTTGTGGTGCGCGGGCTTCTCACTGCGGTGGCTTCTCTTGTTGCGGAGCACAGGCTCTAGGCGCACGGGCTTCAGGAGTTGCGGCACGTGGGCTCAGTAGTTGTGGCGCACGCTCTGGACGGCAGGCTCAGTAGTTGTGGCGCACGGGCTTAGTTGCTCCGTGGCATGTGGGATCTTCCCGGACCAGGGCTCAAACCCGTGTCCCCTGCATTGGCAGGCAGATTCTTAACCACTGCGCCACGAGGGAAGTCCCTTAAGTGCATTTTTATGCTGCCCATGATAATGGTGGTGATGATGATGATGATGGCAGTAACAATAATGATATTGGTAGCAGGTAACATTTCCCAATTCTTATATATTAGTTTCCTATGGCTGCTGTAACAGTTCACCACAACTGGGTGGCTTACACCAGTGGAAATTTATTCGCTCACAGTTTTGCAGGCCAGAAGTCCGAAATTAAAGTGTCAGCAGAGCCGTGGCTCCCTCCCAAGGCTCTAGGGGAGGATCTTTCGCTCTCTTGCAGCTTTTGGTGGCTCCTGGCATGACTTGGTCTCTTTGGCTACATCACTCCCATCTCTGCCTCTATCTTCACTTGGCCTTATCTCTTCTGTCTCTGCCTATTAACACTTGTCATTGGATTTAGGGCCCACCCAGATAATCCAGGATGATCTCATTTCAAAGTCCTTAATTATATCCACAAAGATCCTTTTTTTCAAATAAGATCACGTTCACAGGTCCTGCGATATATCACCAGGAGGTGATCACCATTCAACCCTCTGTACTTGGGTGTTATGCCCGGTGCTAAGCACTTTACATAATTTCACCCAAGTCCTCAAACAACCCCATAAAGTAGATACGCTTATTATCTACGTCTTCCCAATGAACTCATAGAGGTGCAGCGCCTTGCTCGCAGGAAGTGGGATTTGCATTCAGCTGTGATGGGCTCAAAATTCTGATTCTGTGTGAGGCACAAAAGAAGCTTCTGGTTCTGGGACAGTCAGTTAAAGTCAAACAGTCAGGCAACAGATATTTCCTGATGTGTTTGTTCATCAGCAACCCCTGGGCCAGGATTGGGGATATGGAGAAAAGGGCAGAAGGGTACATCCCTAGAGAGTGGCCAGGAGAAGAGGCAGAGGAGGGGAGCATATTATTCATCAGCCCCTGTGAAGCAGTACAGTCAGATACGACTCCTGTCTTCTGGAGCATTGTCCTTGGCCTTGGGGGCAACCAAGGCCAGGAGTCTGTCATGAAGAAAAGGACAAAGGAATAAAGTTCGAATCCAAAGGGGATGTGTCAAGTAGACATAACATTTAAGGGGCTTCCCCGGTGGCACAGTGGATAAGAATCCGCCTGCCAATGCAGGGGACACAGGTTCGAGCCCTGGTCTGGGAAGATTCCACATGCCGAGGAGCAACTAAGCCCATGCACCACAACTACTGAGCCTGAGCTCTAGAGCCCGCGTGCCACAACTACTGAGCCCACGTGCTGCAACTACTGAAGCCCGCACGCCTAGAGCCCACGCTCCACAACAAGAGAAGCCACCGCAATGAGAAGCCCGCACACCGCAACGAAGAGTAGCCCCCGATCGCCACAACTAGAGAAAGCCCTCGTGCATCAACAAAGACCCAACGCAGCCCAAATAAAAATAAAAATTTAAAAATTTAAAAACTTAAACAAAAAAAGAAATTACATTTAATTAAGCAGCACTTACTGCATGCCACAGACTGTTTTAAGAATTTGACGCACTCATTGAATCCTCCTTGTTTTACAGGTGAGGAAACTAAGGCACAGAGAGCTTAAGTGACTTGCCGAAGGTCACACAGCAGGAGCTAGGCAGACATGGGATTCGAACCCAGCTCTGCCCATCACCAGAGCCCTTATTGTTGTTTTTTGTAAATTGAGGTGAAATTTAAAAATATATAATATAAATAATTAAATAGGACTGCACTTCCACTGCAGGGGGCACGGTTCCGATCCCTCGCTGGGGAAGCTCCACAAGCTGCACGGTGTAGCAAAAACCAAAAAACAAAAAAAACAAATAAATAAATTGAGGTGAAATTGACATAACATAAAATTAACCGTGTTAAAGTGAACAATTCGGTGGTATTTAGTATATTCATAATCTTGTGCAACCACCATCTCTGTCTAGCTCCAAAATGTTTTCGTCACCCCAGAGATATACCTGATAAGAATTACTCCCGATTCCTCCCTCCTCCCAACCCTTGGCAACCACTAGTCTGCTTTCTGTCTCTATGGGTGTGCCTATTCCAGACATCTCTTATAAATGGAATTATACACTATGTGACCTTTGGTGTCTGGCTTCTTTCACTCAGCATAATGTTTTCAAGGTTCATCCACATTGTAGCGTGTGTCATTGCTTCGTTCCTTTCTAGGCTGAGTGGTATTCCATTGTGTGGATGGACCATATTTTGTTTATCCATTCATCTGTTGATGGGAATCAGGGTTGTTTCCACTTTTTGGCTATTGTGACTAGTGCTACTATGAACATGCACATACATGTAACATTAAAATGGTCAATTTGATTTCATATGAATTTTACCGCAATATTTTTTTTTTAAAAAGTGATGCTATCAGCTGAGAAGGCCCAGAAGCAACAACATCAACTCCCACCCTCAGTAGCAATGAACAGACTCAGCATCCAGGTCTTGGCTTCTCAATGCCACTCTCCAGTGAAGGGAACACAGGCTCCTTGGGAAAATGGCTGATACTAGGACTGGGGCAGGGGAAATGCAAGATGAGCCTGGAACATCTTGTGATGCCAGACAGTAAGGAAGTACTTAAAAAAAAAATATATATATATATATATAGAGAGAGAGAGAGAGAGAGAGAGAGAGGGAGAGAGAGAGAGAGACAGAGAGAGAGAGTCATGTCAAAAGAGCAGTGCCTGAAAGAAAATGCTTAGAGCAGGGACCAATTGAAAGAGCTCCCAATGGCTGAAGCTGGAACAATTTGGGTGGTGAAATAAATAATAATAGTATTGAATTTTAACCCAAAGAATAAAAATAACTATTCATGAGTCCATATTGGTATAAACAAATAATTGAACAAGTAAATAAATGGAGATGAAACAGCTCTTCCTTACAGAAGAATTCCAAATAATATATAATAGCAAATGCACACGATCCACCAATGAATGCTAACATCAGTGGGCGCAACGGGAAACAGGATCTTTGCATAGCTTCAAAGCTTCTCACTCAAAGCGTTCATTAGTTAGTATAGTTTTAACATATGTCCACAAATTCTTCCATACTCCTCCTCCCAGACGGTGGAGTTTAATTTCCCTGCTCTGGATGGAGGCTGGGAATGTTCTGTTTCTGGACCTGAGGGGTGGATGCAGAAGTGTGTTCAGTTTGTGAAAATTCTTCCAGGTGTCCACTGATGATCTGGGCACTTTTCTGTATGTGCCCAGATCTGTATGAACTTTGATAAAAAGTTCAATTTGTTAGAACGAAAAAAAAAGGAAAAAAAAAAAAAAAAAGAAATAGACTCAGTTATGTTTCAGAGATTCAGTTATCTGTTTCAGAGATGCCCAGGTTGGTGTTAAAACTAATTAAAAGCAGGGAATTCCCTGGCGGTCCAGTGGTTAGGACCCCGAGCTCTCACTGCAGAGAGTCTGGATTCAATCCCTGGTTGGGGAACTAAGATCGCATAAACCACGTGGCACGGTGAAAAAAAAAAAACCACACAAAACGAATAAAAAGCAAAGAAGTGGTGATGGCTGAAGTCAGGATGGTGGTTACCTCTGTAGGGAAGAAATTGTGACCGGGGATGCGTGGGTGGGGGGGTTGACATCTGTGGTGCTGGCACTGTCCTTCTTCTTGATCTGGGTAATGATGACATGGGTGTTTAAAAAAATTCATTATTTTTTAAATTGCGCAAATTGCAATGTTTTTCACATTTTGGTGGTGTCCTGGAGCCGGCTTATACTGACTTCTGAAAACTGATTGTTACCTTTTCAGGAATTTGGCAACATCACACTGATATCACGCTGGTAGCTTGAAATTGGCCAGAAACCTATAACTACTATAAATCAGGGCCTTTTTTTTTTCCAGAGAACCCGTTGGGGTTTACTTGTTTTGTTTTGTTATTTTTTAATACTTTTAAAAATTGAAGTATAGGGGGCTTCCCTGGTGGCACAGTGGTTAAGAATCTGCCTGCCAATGCAGGGGACATGGGTTCAGTCCCTGGTCTGGGAAGATCCCACATGCCGCGGAGCAACTAATCCCGTGTGCCACAACTACTGAGCCTGTGCTCTAGAGCCCACGAGCCGCAACTACTGAAGCCCGCGCACCTAGAGCCCCTGTGCTCTGCAGCAAGAGAAGCCACCGCAATGAAAGGCCCGCGCACCGCAGCGAAGAGTAGCCCCCGCTTGCAGCAACTAGAGAAAACCTGCATGCAGTAATGAAGATCCAATGCAACCAAAAATAAATAAAATAAAATAAATAAATTTATTTAAAAAAAAATTGAAGTATAGGGACTTCCCTGGTGGTCCAGTGGCTAAGGCTCCGTACTCCCAATGCAAGGGGCCCGGGTTCGATCCTGGTCAGAGAACTAGATCCCACATGCCACAACTAAAGATCCCGCGTGCTGCAACTAAGGCCCGGTGCAGCCAAATAAATAAATAAATAAATATTTTAAAAAAATTATTTAAAAAATTGAAGCATAGTTGATTTACAATGTTGTGTTAGTTTCAGGTGTATAGAACAGTGATTCAGTTATACACACATTCACATATATGTGTATATATATATACATATGTATATATTCTTTTTCAGATTCTTTTCCCTTATAGGTTATTACAAAATATTGAGTATAGTTCCCTGTGCTATACAGTAGGTCCTTGTTGGTTATCTATTTTATATACAGTAGTATGTATTTGTTAATCCCAACCTCCTAATTTATCTCTCCCCCACCCCTTTCCCCTTTGGTAATGATAAGTTTGTCTTCTATGTCTGTGGGTCTATTTCTGTTTTGTAAATAAGTTCATTTGTATCTGGAAAGCCCACTGTTAAACATTGCCCAGCACACGACAGTTCCTCTCTGTATATGATATTAAACATTTAAAAATTATTTTTAAAATTATGATAACATACACATAACATGAAATGTACCATCTTAACCATTTTAAGTGTCCAGTTCAATGACATAAAGTACATTCACATGGTCGTGCAACCATCACTACCATCCATCTCCAGAACTCTTTTCATCTGCGAAACTGAAACTCTGTCCCCATAACAATTTTTTAAAAAATAAATTTACTTATTTATTTTTGGCTGCGTTGGGTCTGCTGATGCGCGCGGACTTTCTCTAGTTGCGGCGAGCGGGGGCTACACTTTGTTGCGGTGCGCGGGCTTATTGCAGTGGCTTCTCTTGTTGGGGAGCATGGGCTCTAGGCGCGCGGGCTCAGTAGTTGTGGCACATGAGCTTAGTTGCTCCGTGGCATGTGGAATCTTCCCGGACCAGGGCTCGAACCCGTGTCCCCTGCATTGGCAGGCATATTCCTAACCACTACACCACCAGGGAAGTCCCAACTTTTTTTTTTTTTTTAATAAATTTATTTATTTATTTATTCATTTTTGGCTGTGTTGGGTCTTCATTTCTGTGCGCGGGCTTTCTCCAGTTGCAGCGAGCAGGAGCCACTCTTCATCGCAGTGCACGGGCTTCTCATTGTCATGGCCTCTCCTGTTGCGGAGCACAGGCTCCAGACACGCAGGCTCAGTAGTTGTGGCTCACGGGCCCAGTTGCTCCGCGGCATGTGGGATCCTCCCAGACCAGGGCTCGAACCCGTGTCCCCTGCATTGGCAGGCAGATTCTCAACCACTGCGCCACCAGGGAAGTCCCAACATTTTTTTTTAATCCTTAAAAATTTTCCCTGGGGGGAGGGATAAATTTGGAGATTGGGACTGACATACACACACTACTATAAATAAAATAGATAACTAATAAGAACCTGCTGTATAGAACAGGGAACTTTACTCAATATTCTGTAATGGCCTATATGGGAAAAGAATCTAAAAAAACAGTGGCTATATGTGTATGTATAACTGATTCACTTTGCTGTGCACCTGAAACTAACACAACATTATAAATCGACTATACTCCAATAAAAATTTAAAAAAATTGTTTTTCCCTTGGAGAGCATGAGCTCTGGAGCCAGAGGCTCTGTTTGAACCCCAACTCTCACCTCCACTTACTAGCTGATCTTGGGCACCTTAGGTCACTCTTCTGTTTCCTCACCTGTAACATGGAGACAGTCTTCGTCCTAGTCTCATAGTCCAGTGGCTTTTAAAAGTGTGGTTTCTGAACAAGGACCAACTGTAGAGCACAGGGAACTCTGCTCAATGTTATGTGGCAGCCTGGATGGGAGGGGAGTTTGGGAGAGAATGGATACATGTATATGTATGGCTGAGGCCCTTTGCTGTGCATCTGAAACTATCACAACATTGTTAATTGGCTACACTCCAATATAAAATAAAAAGTTAAAAAAAAAAATAAAAGTGTGGTTTCTGGACCAGCAGCATCAGCATGGCCTGGAAATTTGTTGCCAATGCAGATTTTCAGACACTCTGCACGTAGGGCCCAGCGATCTGTGTTTTAACAAGCCCTCCAGGAGATTCTGAGGCTTGCTCAAATTTTGAGAACTATTATCATAGGTTGTTGGGAGGATTCAATCAATTAAACAAATATACATATTTAGAGCAGTGCCTGGCCCCATAGCCCATACTGTGTAAGCACTCATTATTGTTGTTATTACGGAGGAGGCCTGGGACCCTAGCAGTATGGTGGTGATGGGGGGCTGGCTGTGCCCTCTCTCCCGGTCTGGTGGGGGTCTGGGTTCCTGGTCTCTGCTAAGTGGAGGCCTTCTCACCTCTCTCTGTTGAAGATGACAGTGAACTGGACCACATCACCCCATCCCTGGCGAAAGGTTATCGCTTGGTCCTGGGAAACGGGAAAGGTCAGTGCTGGAGGGGTGGAGGGGGCCGCATGCCTGCCTCCTCTCTGCTGGTGGAGATAAAGGAGGTTACTTTGCTCCTCCATGACAGGCGGGGGGAACTAAGATGTGGAAATGGGGGGCCAGGAGGCGGTGGAGTCACCAACCACAGGAAGCTGCCTCGTTGTGCCACCTCTCACATCTCAGGCAGCCCTGTTCAGCATGGCCAAACGTCTGCTGCTGCTGCTGCTGGCCATGGGGGTGCTGGCTGGGGAGCTGTGGACCGAGACCCAGGCAGCACCCTACAGAGTGAAGCTTTGCGGCCGTGAATTCATCCGAGCAGTCATCTTCACCTGCGGGGGCTCCCGGTGGAGGCGGTCAGACATCCTGGCCTATGAAGCTATGGGTGAGGCTGGAGAGGTGCTGTGTGTGTGTCAGGGGCATTGACAGGACGCAAGATGGGTCCAATGAGCCAGGGACGGAGGTGAGATGAGGGGCTAGGGCAGGGGAGTCCCTCCTCCACCACATGCAGCTGGGGAGATGGGCCAGGCCCTCAAAGCTGTGTCAAGGCTGGGGGAGCCGGATGAGGGAGGGACAGCAAGCCATCCACACCAGCTAAAAGTCTGCTGCTACTTGGGAGCCCTGTGCCCTGCGTTAGGCAAGGCTGCTCTCTGCACAACACTGGAAAGTGCCTTTCAGAAGCCGAAACTAAAGTGCTTTCCAAGCCTTCAGGGAAGGGAGTGTGAGGGGTGTGGTGAGTACAAGGCTAGATTTGCCACCTAGTAGGTGACCCTCCTACCAAGTTGCTTTCCTTCCCTGATCCTCTTTATCTGCAAAAGGGAGGCACATCCCCTGTATCTTGCAGGTTTGTTAAGCGGCAAAATTGAGTGAAAACAGATTAGGACAAAGTTGAGTGCCTACCATGTGCCAGACACTATTTTAAGTTTTTTTTTTTTTAATGGGTATTAATTAAATCATCTACTCTGTATAAAACCCTAGAAGGTAGGAGTTATTACTATCCCCGTTTTGCCGACAAGGAAACGGAAGCTGAGAGATGATAACGGGATTGGTGCTCAGTCAGTTCAGCTCCCAAACACATGTTCTTAACCATCAGGTCCTCGGTAAATAAATAGTAGGGGAAAAGATACGACAGAAGAGGAAAGTCAAGCTCAATGAGGTTGAGTAAGCTGCCCATCAAACCGGGAACCCAGGCCTGACTGGGATCAAAATCTTTAATCACAAGGCTGAGTCACAAGAACAGAGAAGTAGCTGGACCAGCCAGGAGCCCGGACTCTGGGTATGACAGAGTCCCAAGCACTAACTCTTTTCATCTTTTGCAGGGGATGCCTTCCCAGACGCAGACTCCAATGCAGACAGCGAGCTGGATGAGGCAATGGCCTCCAGCGAGCGGCTGGCCCTGACCAAGTTCCTCCAGGCCTTCTATGGAGGCCGACCGGGCTGGCAGGGCACCCCAGGGGCTCTGCGGGGCAGCCGCAATGTCCTGGCTGGCCTCTCCAGCAACTGTTGCAAGTGGGGGTGCAGCAAGAGTGAAATCAGCAGCCTCTGCTAGAAGGGGAACTGGGCAGCCAGGGAGCACCAGGGTGAACGCCCCAGCCCTGCCATCCACCTAACCGGTGTCCAGCTGGGCACCTGTTTCTAGCCCCTCATGCATTCATTCATCAGCGAGTCTCAGAAGTCAGGCACTGTGGACTTGGCCAGAGTCCCCCCCACCCAACACTGACCTTTGAGCGGCCTGCCTATCCTGACCCTGAGTAAGCTGTGCCCCTACCTGGCCAAATGGGGACCCTGACCTCTCCGCAGCCCATATCATGCCTTTCCTGGCCTATACTGTCTCCTGCGGCAACGGATGCCCCTACTCTACCCAAACTGGCCACACTGAGACCCTTACCCAAACTGTCACTCTCTCCTGTCCCAACTGTGGCCACTGTCCCCTGGCCAGCCCCAATTATACCGCCGCCCCATTCCAGCCTTTGCCCGCTCCCTTCCCCCTGTCTGCCAGCCCCTCTCCCTCCGACCTCGCCTGCTGGGGGTTCTAGAGCTGTGGACCCCAGGGTTGGTGGAGGGACCCCTGGGTTCCCTTCATATCCTGGGGTGGGAAGCTCAGTGGGGGAAACGGATCAGAACCTTCTCCAACCCCACAAATAAAAAGTTCCAAAGGACTCGGCAGCCTGTGTGTGCGTGGGGGGGGGGGGGAGGAGGGGGGGAGGGGCAGGTGTCTGCGGAGCTCGACCACGCCTCAGCGCCGCCCACCCCCCACTACCCCTCCTCAGCCCCTGCGAGGGACTTTCCGGCGCCGCTAAGGGGCGGGGAGCCGAAGCGCAAGGTGCGGAGGCGGCTGGGAGGGGTGGCTGCGCTTCCCGTTGCTGCTCGGGCGCTGGACCCCGAGAGCTAAGCGGGCCGCGCTGCAGCGCTGGGCCGGGCCGGGCCGGACTGGGGGCGCGGGGACGCCATGCGGGGAACCCGGGCCGCTCCCTTCCCGCCGCGGCCGCGGCCGAAGCTGGTTCTGCTGCCCCTGTTGACGCTGCTGTTCTGCAGGACTCGGCCCCAGGGTGAGTTACGGAGCGAACTCGTGTCGGCGCTCTGCCGCCGCGCTCCGCGAAAGCGCACATCCTCCAGGGTGAACCGCAAGTTTGCGGAATGAATGACAAAGGTCCGGATGCCACTCTGCTCCCCCCCGGGGCAGGGACCGGGCGAGGAGAGGAGTTGGGGAATCGGCGGCAGCGAGGTGGGAGCCAGGGTCCGGGGTTGGGGGGTGGAAGGGGAAAGGGCTCTTCGGGTGGTAACAGGATGTGGCTGGTAGAGGGAGAGGAGGAGTTATGCCCGAAGCCTGGGGAGCGGTGCCCAGCGCCCCCTTCCTGCTGCTCACTTCCGTAAGGGACCCTGGATCGCCCTCCACAGTTGTCGGGGGTGGGGGGAGTTCAATTTCTGGGGTGGGAGGGCGGCTGGGGGAATTGACCCCCTTCCCTCGGACCCTCCCTCCTCCCTCACCAGGCAGCCCTGGGCCACTGCAGTGCTATGGATTTGGACCCTTGGGCGACTTGAACTGCTCTTGGGAGCCTCTTGGGGACCTGGGAGCCCCTTCCACGCTGTACCTCCAGAGCCAGAAGTAGTGAGTACAATGGAGTGATTTGGGGAAACAGAGGCTTTGGAAGAGTGACCACTCAGGTTCTAGACTTCTCAGGTTGAGAGGACCCATTAGTCCTGCCCACCCGCACCCCCCAGCCCTGCCCCACTCTCAAGCCCTTCAATTCCAGGTTCCCTTATTTCCTTGCTGTGTTACCCTGGACCAGTCACTTTCCCTCTCTGAGCCTCTGTTTCTTCCTGTATCAAGTAGTGATAATAATGGAACCTGCCTCTCAAGGCTGGTTCTGAGAATTCAATGAGTTATGCACTTGGAAAAGAAAATGCTTAATGATTAGAAGCTGTTTTTATTGCTGTGTGACCTTAGGCAAATAGCTTAACCTCTCTGAGCATATGAAAAGATCATTTGGTCTGGTGCTGAGGATGCAACAGTGAAAGAGACACAGCCTCGTGGAGCCCACATTCTGAGGGGATGACTGATGTTGCTTCACAATGAATCACACATGGAAACACAAATTCATTTCAAATTTGGCTAAGTGAGAGGAGAGGGAAAGGAACATTTGAAGATGGGAACTGGGATGGGAGGCTGGTCTTTTTTTTTTTTTAATTATTTATTTATTATTTATTTTTGGCTGTGTTGGGTCTTCATTTCTGTGCGAGGGCTTTCTCTAGTTGTGGCAAGCGGGGGCCACTCTTCATCGCGATGCGCGGGCCTCTCACTATCGCGGCCTCTCTTGTTGCGGAGCACAGGCTCCAGACGCGCAGGGTCAGTAGTTGTGGCTCACGGGCCTAGTTGCTCCGCGGCATGTGGGATCTTCCCAGACCAGGGCTCGAACCCGTGTCCCCTGCATTAGCAGGCAGATTCTCAACCACTGCGCCACCAGGGAAGCCCCCTTTTTTTTTTTTTAATGATGGTAAAATACGCATAAAATTTACCACCTTTTTTTCTCAGCCTTTTTTAAGTGTACAGTTAAGTGGAATTAAGTAGAGTCACATTGTTGTGCAACCATCACCACCATCCATGTCCAGAAGGGGGGGCCTAGGGTTTTAATTGGTAGAGGATGAGGGAGTAAGAGAAGGTCTTCCCCTTTTTTTAAACGAGGTGAAATTCACATAACATGAAATTAACCGTTTGCAAGTGAACAGTTCAGTGGCATTGAGTACATTCACAACGTTGTGCAACCAGTGCCTCTATCTAGTTCCAAAACATGTCCATCACCCCTAAAGGAAGTTCCATCCCCAACAGCAGACACTCTCTATCCCCTGGCAACTACTAATCTATTTTCTGTCTCTGAATTTGCCTGTTCTGGACATTTCACATAAATGGAATCATATGGCATGTGGTCTTTTGTATCTGGCTTCTTTCACTTAGCATGTTTTTCAGGTTCATTTATGTCGTGGCGAATCAGAACTTCATTCCTTTTTGTGGCTGAACAATATTCCACTGTATGGATATACTATGTTCATCCACTCATCTGTTGATGGACATTTGGGTTGTTTCCACCGTTGGGCAATTGCAATTGGGCGATCGTGACTAGCACTGCTTTGAACATAATGTGTCCAAGTTTTTGAGTCCTTGTTTTCAGTTCTTTGGGGTATATGCCTAGGAGTAAAATTGCTGGGTCATATGGCAGTTCTGTGTTTAACTTTTTGAGGAACCACCTAACTGTTTTCCGCAACAGCTATACCATTTTATGTTCCTACCAGCAACATAACATAACACATGTGTTTTTGTTGTTTTTTTCTGAAGGCCTTGATTTGAACCTTTGAAATCCAACCCTTTGGGATGTCCTCAACTCCTCTCTCTCTCTCTCTCTCTCTCTGTCACCCACATCTGATCCATCAGCAGGCCTTGCCAGCTCTATCTTCTACATTATCCAGAATCTGGCACTCCTCACTTCCTCAGCCCCCACCATAGTCCAGTCCCCATCATCGCTGGCCTGGACCATGCGGTCACCTCCTCCCTGGACTCGGTTTCCACCCTTAGCCCCACAGTCTGTTCTCCACCACAGCATCCAGAGGACACCTGTGAAATTCTGTTCTTTTTTTTTTTTTTTTAAATATTTATTTATTTATTTATTTGGCTGTTCTGGGTTTTAGTTGCAGCATGTGGGATCTTCGTTGCGGCATGCGGGATCTAGTTCCCTGACCAGGGCTCGAACCCTGGGCCCCCTACATTGGGAGCACGGAGTCGTTTTTTTTTTTAATTAATTAATTTTTTAATTAATTTTATTTTTGGCTGCGTTGGGTCTTCATTGCTGTGCGCGGGCTTTCTCTAGTTGTGGCGACTGGGGGCTACTCTTCTTTGTGGTGCGTGGGCTTCTCATCGCGGTGGCTTCTCTTGGTGCGGAGCACGGGCTCTAGGCGCGCAGTATGCAGTAGTGGTGGCACACAGGCTCAGTAGTTGTGGCTCGCAGGCTTAGTTGCTCCGCGGGGCATGTGGGATCTTCCCGGACCAGGGCTCGAACCCCTGTCCCCTGCATCGGCAGGCGGATTCTTAACCACTGGACCACCAGGGAAGTCCCGCACCTGTGTACTTTTGAATCAGGGCATGTCCCTCCCCAGCTCACAGCCCTCCAGGGCTCCCACCTCACTCAGGGTAAAAGCCGGAATCCTTCCTGCAGCCCATCAGGCCCTGTATAATTTGCCTGTCACCTCCCCGCCCTCACCTCCTCCCACTTTCTCGCTCACTCACTCTACTCCAGAGTACAAGCCTCCTCCTCGCTGTTCTTCGTAAAACACCAGGCACAGTTTGGCCTCAGGAGCTTTGCACCAGCTGCTCCCTCTTCCTAAAATGCTCTTTCCCAGGTATCGCGTGGTTCCACACCACATCCTTCAGGCCTTCGTTCAAATGTCTCATCAGAGAGCTTTCCTGACCATCTTTCCTAAAATAGCACTGTCACTTTTCATCCCATCATCACACTGAATCCTCCTCACCCTGCTTTATTGTTCTGTATATCGCTTATACCACCATCAGTTATATATTTATGAGTTTCTCATTTGCCTCCCCCACTGGAACACCAGCTCCGGATAGTGGGTCCTTGCCTGCTTTGGTCATAATCCTATTCCCAGCTTCTACAACAGAAATATATATTTGCTGACTGAACAGTTGCATAGAAGTAAATGTGCGTATATGTAATAGGTGCTCAGTAAATAAAATAACCAATGCTCATATAGCATGTATTGTGCCGCTGACACTTGCTGTTCTAAATGCAGTCCATTTCTCATCTCATTGTTCCCCTCCCCTATTCAGCCCTTTCAGCAGGCACTTTTTAAAAAACACATTTACTTATTTATTTATTTGGCTGTGCCGGGTCTTAGTTGTGGCACACTGATCTTCGTTGGGGCGTGCGGGATCTAGTTCCCTAACCAGGGATCGAACCGTGGTCATTGGGAGCACCGAGTCTGAACCACTGGACCACCAGGGAAGTCCCTCAGGAGGCAGTTTTATCACCCTCGTTTTGTAGATGAGGAAACTGAGGCACAGAGAAGTTAAGTTGCTTGCTCAAGGTCACACAGCTCTGAAGCAGGAGAACTGGGATTTGAACCCAGGCAGAAAATATGTTATCATTACGGCTCTGGGCCCAGCCCACTGTATGCTGCCCCGATTCTCGCGTCTCTCCTCACAGCCATTCCAACAAAACCTGGACTGTGGCAGTGCCCACTGGGCAGAGCTGGGTGACCATTCCACGGGAACAGCTTACCACGTCTGACGAACTCCTTGTCTGGGTGGCCAAGGCAGGCCAACCTCTCTGGCCCCCAGTCTTCGTGAACCTCGAAACCCGAAGTAACAGGCGGGAGTGGGGGTTTGCTATGTGTGGGGTGGGTGGTCTTGGAGGCCCTGGCTCAGTGCACCTCCCCTTCCTCAGTGAAGCCAGATGCCCCCCAGCTGTACCCTGATGTGGACTTCTCAGAGGATGACCCCCTAGAGGCCACTGTCCAATGGGCCCCTCCTGTGTGGCCACCCCATAAGGCCTTGGTCTGCCAGTTCTACTACCGAAGATGCCAGGAGATGGCCTGGACGCTGGTGAGTGTCAGGGACCCTTTTCCCCCCACCCTACTCTGGGCGGGGTCTGGGACATCATTCCCAAATCAGACACCTAGCTCAGAGCTCATTCCTCAGCTGGCCCTGGAGTCTGTCCACATTCCTCACAGAAGGCCTGTACATGCATCTTGTTCAGCTAAAAAATGTTCCCCCAAGATAATCTATAAATTCCATGCAGTCCCAATCCAAATTCCACTTGGAATTTTTTTTTTTTTTTTTTGGCCACGCCGCAAGGTTGTGGTTGCGGGATCTTAGTTCCTCGACCAGGGATTGAACCCGGGCCCTCAGTAGTGAAAGCAAGGAGTCCTAACCACTGGACCTCCAGGGAATTCCTTCCACTTGAAAGTTTTGAGAAACTCAGTAAACTTCCTCTAACATTTTTGTGAATGAATAAAAATCGTCAAATAGCTTACATTAACCTTAAAATAAGAGGTTAACCGCAGACACTTAGCATCTACTGTGTGCCAGACACTGTTCTAAGCTGTCTATTGGATCCTTACAAGAACTCTTTGAGGTAGATGTGTTTTATGCCTACCCATTTTACAGATGAGGAACAGAGCCTGATTTTCAGTAAACACTCAAAAGTAATAAAAGCAGCTCACATTTCTGAGCACCTGCCACGCATCAGGGCCCAAGCTAAGCAATCTGCATGGATTATCTTGATGAGTACCCCCAACCTCCCTATATAGTAGATGCTTTTAAGATCTCTATTTTATAGTTGGGGAAGTTGAACCTCAGAGAGGTTAAACAACTTTCCCAAGTTCACACAGCAAAATAAATGGAAGACAACTCCAGTGCAATGGGACCCCAGGGGTTGGGGAGCCTGCCCATGCACTTTAAGAGCACAGCACCGAAGTTGCAAGTATCTTTCATCTCATATCTCATTGGCCAGAACTTAGTCACATGGTCTCACCTGATTGCAAGGGAGACTGGGAAATGTAGTCTTTATTCTTGACACACATGTTCCCGACAGATACGCAAGGGTTCTATTTCCAAAGGAAGAAGGGGAGAATGGATACTGGGGATAACCCACTGTCTCAGTCACAGCTTTTCATGCAAAACACTACAATATAGAGCAGAGTTGTTGTCACTGTGAATATTCATGCAATTCAGAGCAATGCTAAGATGCAGACTTTGCAGTCTAACTGCCTGGGTATGAATCTCAGCTCCAGAACTCACCAGCTATGTGACCTTGGGTATGTCACTTCCTCTCCCTTGGCCTCAGTTTTCCTCATCTGTAAAATGAGAATAATATTAATAATAGAATTTACCACCTACTGCTATACCTGGCACAGAGGATAATCAACTTGTCTCTTTTTTTCCAGGGATTGTCCCAATTTTAAAACCAAAAGCCCTGTGTCCTAGGAACCCACTTGATCCCAGGCAAAGCAGGACAGTATTGGTCATCCTACTGACATATAAGGCCAAGTACTTTCAATTCAATCTTCAACCTCATCACTCTCCCCTGTCTCTCCCCCAGCTGGAACCAGAAGTGAAGTCCATACCCCTGACCCCTGTTGATATCCAGGACCTGGAGCTAGCCACTGGCTATGAGGTATCTGGCCGCTGTCAAGTGGAAGAAGAAGAGGATCTGTGGAGCGAGTGGAGCCCCATTCTGTCCTTCCAGACACCACCCTCTGGTGAGGATCTCTGGGCTTACCCCTACACCCTCAGCCCCTCTCCTGGAAGTCTGGCCAATCATGCCATTCTCATTTGTCATATTTTATAGTTGGGAAAGCTGAACCTCAGAGAGGTTAAGCAACTTTCCCAAGCTCACACAGCAAAAAAAAATTGAAGACAACTCCAGCGCAGTGGGACCCCAGGAGTCAGGGAGCCTGCCCTTGCACTTTAAGAGCACAACCCCGAAGTTGCACGTATCTTTCATCTCATATCTCATTGGCTAGAACTTAGTCACATGGTCTCTCCTTTTTTCATCCTTGCCAGCTCCAAAAGATGTGTGGATATCAGGGAACATCTGTGGGGCACCAGGCGGACAGGAACCCCTGCTTCTGTGGAAGGTGAGTTGTGAGGACCATGTCTCTGCACATGTCAGGAAACCCCAAATAACAGTGATGTAGAGGACTTCCCTGGTGGTCCAGTGGCTAAGGCTCCGCACTCCCATTGCAGGGGGGCCAGAGTTTGATCCCTGGTTAGGGAACTAGATCCCACATGCTGCAGCTAAAGATCCCACGTGCTGCAACTAAAAGATTCCTCATGCCACAACGAAGATCCTGCATGCCGCAACTAAGACCCAACACAGCCAAATAAATAAAATAAATAAATATTAAAAACCCAAAAAACAATGATGTAGGGAATTCCCTGGTGGTCCTGTGGTTAGGACTCTGGGCTTTCACTGCCGAGGGCCTGGGTTCAGTCCCTGGTTGGGAACGAAGATCCTGCAAGCTGAGCAGTGGGGCAAAAAAAAAAAAAAAAACCACCAAGAAAACAAAAAACAAAGAAACCAAACCAAACCAAAAAACCCCCCAAAAACAAAGATGTAAACAAGACAAAGGTTACTATGCTGCCCTCTTGAGGTTGCTTCAGGGCTTCAAGGAGGGGATGCTCAGAGAGGTCCTGGCATAGTGCTGGGTGCAGAGAAAGACTCCACCAATGTTGGCTGAATTTAGGAGATCTGAGCTGAGACATGAAGATGGGTACAAGTGTTCCAGTCATGGGGGACACCAGGTGCAAAGATTTAGAAGCAAGTCTAGGCTCAGCTCCACAAAATACAGCAGAATATGCTAAGGGCTTTGATGCTAGTATTAAAGGGCATTGTGAGATGACAGACAAGAGTGAAACAGTCCTCACTGATGCACATCTGCTGAACACCTACCGTGTTCCAGACATTGCAAGGCCCTGGCTCACGGTAAATACGGCAAGAAACAAAACAACAGGGCTCATACTTTCTTGGGCCACACAATCTAATATCACTAACTTTAACCATGCGTAATACCTACAGAGCTCTTACTATGTGCCAGGTCCTCGCCTACAATTATTTACATTAACTAACTTTACAGATGAGAAAATGAGACATAGAGAGGCTACCCCAAACCAAACAACAGCTAAGGGGCAGAGCTGAGGTTCTTTGGCTTTCAAACCTTAATTCACAGTTTCAGTGCCTCTATTTTATTACTTTTTTAATTCATTTTTTTTCTTACTTTTTTTGGCCATGCTGCACGGCATGTGGGATCTTAGTTCCCCAACCAGGGATCAAACCTGTGCCCCCTGCATTGGAAGTGCAGAGTCTTAACCACTGGACTGCCAGGGAAGTCCCTCGTGCCTCTATTTTATAACACATACTTTGTAATGCCGCCTTACTATACTGAAATGAAATACATAGCTAATATAACCCATATATACATATATTTTAAAATGTGTATAATACAGTATATTGTATTATAACATACAGTGTACAGTGTATTGTAATATTCAGTAGAAAATAAAGGGGAAATAAGGCTACTACATAATGCAAAATATTCAGTTCACCAGTATGATATGAATACTAAATCTGTATGTACCTCATAACATGGCTTTAAAATACATAAAGTAAAAATTGACAGAACTACAAGGAGAACTCTATGAATCCACAAGCGTCGTGGGAGATTTTAACATACCCCTCTAAGTAATTTCATAACAAGCAGATGGAAAAACAAGTCAAGATCCAGAGAATCTGAACATATGAATAACAAACAACCTAATGGACTCACATAGGAAACATCAGAACATGCATTCTTTCCATATGCAAACAGGACATTTACCAAAATCATCCACATGCTAGGCTATTGAGCTGGTTTCCAAGGACTTCAAAGGGATGAGGTGATGCTGGGCACATTGAAAAATTCTCTGATCAGAACACAGATTGTGCTGGAAATAGATAATAAAAAGTGCTTAGAAAGTCCCCATATGTTCAGAATATTTTAAAATTCAGTGGATGTTAAAACCAGGTCCCAAAAGGTTTTGTATTTATACATCAAAATGTGTTTGGTTCTAGGATCAGTTAAAATTATTAGACAGGTTTTTCATCTACAGAAGTTTCCAGTTGGGATGACCTTCAAAAGTCACAAGGGACGTGGGACAATTTTTTTGTTTCTAGGAGAGGGTAGTGTCCCTGGCTCTTGCCCATCAAATACCAATCATTGAGGCAACCAAATATTCTCACAAGTTTCCCCAAAGCACTCTGGAGGGTACTATCCTCTTTGCTACACATAATTACTCCTCTGTACAACAGTGGGAATTTTGCAGTCCCTAAGAACTGCACACGACAGACTAAGGTAAGGTGAGGGAAGACGGTCATATAAGTGCATGGTCAGATCCTGTCTTTAGTTAAAATCTTTTTTTTTTTTTAATTTATTATTTATTTATTTATTTTATTTTTATTTTTGGCTGCATTGGGTCTTCGTTGCTGCGCGCGGGCTTTCTCTAGTTGCGGCGAGCAGGGGCTACTCTTCGTTGCGGTGCGCGGGCTTCTCATTGCAGTGGCTCCTCTTGTTGCAGAGCATGGGCTCTAGGCGCGCAGGCTTCAGTAGTTGTGGCACATGGGCTCAGTAGTTGTGGCTCGCAGCCTCTAGAGCGCAGGCTCAGTAGTTGTGGCGCACGGCCTTAGTTGCTCTGTGGCATGTGGGATCTTCCCGGACCAGGGCTCGAACCCGTGTCCCCTGCCTTGGCAGGCGGATTCTTAACCACTGCGCCACCAGGGGAGTCCTAGTTAAAATCTTGATAATTTGTTTGTCATGGTTTTTATTTTCGCATTAATTTTTTTTAATTAAAAAAAATTTGTTTTGACCACGCCGAGCCACATGTGGGATCTTAGTTCCCCGACCAGGGATCGAACCCACGCCCCCTGCATTGGAAGTGCAGATACTTAACCACTGGACCGCCAGGGAAATCCCTGCATTAATTTTGATTGATTAAAATATTGCATACAACAGGGTCCTACTGTATAGCACAGGGAACTATATTCAGTACCCTGGATAAACCATAATGGAAAAGAATATGAAAAAGAATATATACATATGTATAACTGAGTCACTTTGCTGTACAGCAGTAATTAACACAACACTGTAATTCAACTATACTTCAATAAAAAAATTTTTTTTTAATATTGCATTAAAATATAATTTATCTTGATTGGATTTTTGGTATCTTCTCTTGTTTTGCCGCCAAGGTGAATGCCTCACTCACCTCACCCTAGTTCTGGCCCAGGAGCTGTATTCTAATCCCACCTCTTCCACTGAGCCACTCTTGAGACGTGGTTTCTTCATCTTAGAGTGAAACAAAAATATTTCACAGACTGGTTTGTCAGGTGACCTCACTGAGAAGCACAGTATGTGCCTGATAAATGGGAGATATTAACCGCTTCTTCCCCTCATCCCTCAGGCCTCGGGGCACTGTGTGCAGGTGAGCTACAGAGTCTGGTTCCAGATAAAAGATCAGGAGGTGAACCAGGAGGAGACCCCATGCTGCAGCTTCTCCATCCCCACTCGAGCGGAGTGGGCTGGGGTGTCCGCCGTCAACGCCACAAGCTGGGAGCCTCCTACCAACCTCTCTTTGGCCTGCTTGGGTGAGAGGCTGTGAGCTTCCTCTGAGCAATGCCCTGGAGGTGCAGGAGGGGACTTCCCGAGTGGACAGCTGAGATTTCTCCTCCTCATCCTCTAGGTCCAGGCTTTGCCCCTCACGGCGTGGTGGTCAGCAGCATCCCTGCAAGCTCGGATCTGCTGGTGACTTGGCAGCAGGGGTCCGGGGAGCTGCAGGAGCATGTGGTGGACTGGGCTCGAGATGGTGACCCCCTGGAGGATCTCAACTGGGTCTGGCTTCCTCCTGGAAACCTCAGTGCTGTGTTGCCAGGTGAGGCCCCAGGACACCTGGGTTCCCATTTCAGCTGTTGGAGAGCAGACTGATGGCTGGATTTGCAGAAGAGAGTGTTCAAGTATCATTAATTCATGCAAGAACTATTCATTGACTACCTACTGTGTGCCAGGCCATGTTCTAGACACTGGTACACAGTGACGGCAGCTGATGTGTATTGGCATTTACCATAAGCATTAAATCATTCAAACTTCCTTATAAAGTAGGTTTCTGCTATTATCATACAGATAAAGAAAAAGGCCCAGAGAGGTTAAGCAACTCACCTGAGGCCATACAGCAAGTATGTGGTAGAACCAGGATTTGAACCACATAGCCAGGCTCCTGAAGCGAAACCCTGAACCATCACCCTACTCTCCTCTCAGCAGCATCCCCACCCTCATCCCCACCAACATCTCCATCCTCATCTTGTAGGGCAGGCACCCAATGAAACAAAAAACAAGTACATCTGTAATGTAATTGGGGCAAAGTAAATCAGGGTAAGGGAGAGGAGGGAGGATAGCTATTTCAGAAAAAAAAAGTTAGAAAAGGCCTCTCTGGGAAAGTGGCATTTGAACTAAGACCTGAAGGAGGCGAGACAGAGAGCCATGAGGATGTCTAAGGGAAAAGCAAGAGGGAACAAACAGTGCAAAGGCCCTGAGGCAGGATTGTGCCTGATGTGTTAGAGCAGCAGTGAGGAGGCCAGCGTGGCTGGAGTGGAATGAGCAAGGGGGAAAGTGGGAGGAGGTGAGGGAAGGGAGGTGATGGGGCAGAGTGTGCAAAGCCTTGTGGGTCATGGGGAGAACTTTGGCTTTTGCTCTGAGTCAGGTGGGTGCCCCAGAGGGTTCTGAGCAGAGGAAGGACATGTCCTGACTCAGGTGCTTACAGGCGCCCCCTGGCTGCTGTGGGAGGAACAGACTGGGAGGGCAAGGGTTGGAGGTAAGAGATCTGGGAGAAGGGACTGTGTATGTCCAGGTGGGACATGGTGGGGACTGGACCAGGTGGGGACCAAGGAAGGGAGAGAAGCAGGCAGATTCTTGTTGGGGAGTCTTAGAGCAGAATTTTGGGGACCCATTTGGATATGTTGCACCTGATGTGCTCATCCAAGTGGAATTGTCCATGGGACTATCAGATACTCAAGTCTCAGGTCTAGCAATAAGTTCTAGGCTGAGATTTAACACTGGGGAGTCTGTCCTTGGTGTAAAGAACTTGGGAGAGCATGAGAAGGTGTTGAGTGAGAGATTTAAGACAGAGTCCCAAGACCCATAAGTATATATGGACAAAAGAAGAGGAGCCCCAATTCTGGAAAATTCCCAGTTGGGGAAGGCCATATGGCAGCATTAGGTTTTGAGAAGGGATTTCAGGAGCCTTCCTTACTGTGATGGCTGGTGTCAGGGCCCCATTTATAGTCCAGCATTTGACTATCTCCCAGCCTCTGGCACCTGCATTCCTGGCCTGAGGGCTTTTTCTGATGTGAAGCATTTTGCCTGCCTGGACAGCTGGAAGTGCCGGGGAATCAAGACCCCTCAGATGCAGCCCTCTACCAATGACTGATAACGGTTGATGGATAAATACCCCAGCTCCCACCCTCCTCGGGTGGGATGGTGCTCAGGACTGTGCTGTCTGCTGCCACACAGAGTTCGCCAGCGGGACTGAGCCTTGGTTGGCCACGTTGGGAACTTGTTCTCTAACACATATTTACTGGGTGACTTTCCTTCCCTGCTTCACTTCCCCACTGCCCTATTGGTGTTTTCTGGGGTTGCCTGCCAGATAAATTACATTTATTCAAATTCTTATATCAAGGTGTCCTTCTGGGGACACAAATGAAGATGCCTACAAAATAAGAAATGAGTCGGGGAGGGGAGCCAACTCTAACTGGTCTTTGCTCCTCCCCCACTCAGGGGATTTCGAAGGAGGGGTCCCCTACCAAATCACGGTGACAGCAGTCTCTCCTTGGGGCTTGGCCCCTGCCCCCTCAGTCTGGAAGTTCAGAGAAGAACTAGGTAAGTGGTGGGGTTGGAGGATGGAGGGTCCTGGAACCCTGGCAGAACTTGACCCGCTGACTTTCTCTCACCAGTACCCCTGGCAGGGCCAATGCTTTGGCGACTCCAGGATGCCCCCCCAGGGACCCCTGCTGTAGCGTGGGGAGAGGTCCCAAGGCACCAACTTCGGGGCCATCTCACCCACTACACCCTGTGTGCACAGAGTGGGACCAGGCCTTCTGTCTGCATGAATGGTGAGCTCCACTGCCTCCTGCCCCTGCTCCCAGCCCCCACAAGACCCACCCATCAGTCTGCCCCTCCCCTTACCCCCAGATGGGCCCCTTTGGCTCCCTCTCAGCCCCTGGGAGAACACACGCTATCATGGGTTCCCTAGTGAATAATAACCCAGGTGGCTATCAGCGTAATAGACTGTCATTTGGCCATTAAAAATGAAGACTCCGATCTATATTTATTGACATTGAAAGATGCCTGTCATATTTTATTAAGTGAAAAAGATAAAAGGATTGTAAAACTTTGTGGGATGGTTCCATTTTTGTAAAATAAACCCAGCACTGAGCGAAGCAGAGGCACAAATATGAAAAGAAACTCCCCCACAATGTCAATAGGGACTGTAGGACTACATATGATTTTTTAAATTAATTAATTTATTTATTTGGCTCCGCCGGGTCTTAGTTGTGGCATGTGGGATCTAGTTCCCTGACCAGGGATTGAACCCAGGTCCCCTGCATTGGGTCTTAGCCACTGGACTACCAGGGAAGTCCCTAAAGATGACTTTTATTTCTTTTTCATACCTTTGGGTGTAGGCTAAATTTTTCCTCTGAGCACAAATTCCTTTTTAAAATATCTTTTTTACCCTTTCCACTCCAGTTTTATTGAGATGTAATTGACAACATCACCGTGTAAGTTTAAGGTATACAGTGTAACGGTTTGGCTTACCTATATTGTGAAATGATTCCCATAAGTTTAGTTAACTTCCATCATCTCATATAGATACAATAAAAAGAAAAAGCAAAAAAATAATAAAAATTCAAAATACCCTTTTTTTTCTAATTACCAAAGTTATCTGTTCTTGTTTTAAAAACCGACACATTAAAGACGTATACTCAAGTATATCGTCATTCTCATCATTTCACTGATACTGACAACGCAGCTTCCATATTTTGCCATGCGTACGTTAACATAGAGATAGGAGTTGTGTTTTCTGAAAATTTTAAACTTTTTTATTATAGAAAATTTCAAGCACAAACAAAAGTCGGAAAAATAGTATAACAAATCCTTGTGTACCCACCATCCAGTTTCAATGGTTTTCTGCATTTTATCAATCTTGTTTCAATTTATCCCCACACTTTTTTTTTTCTAGAGCCTTTGGCATCATTTCACCCTTAAATAATTTGGTACTTCAGCATTTGTCTCTAACCGATAAAGCCTACTTATTTTTTAACATAGATACTTCGCCATGATTGCACCTTGCACAAGTATATAGATATCATTAGGTTAAAAATCATATATATTTATGTGTACATGTACGTATTATTAAAAGAGGACTACGTTATAGGCCCCTGAAGCTTATGAACGTGATGTTTTGCAACTTTCTTTTTCTCACCTGATGATTTAACTTGGACATCTTTCTATGGCAGTATATCTTGATCCGTAGTCATGTCTCCTGTAATCCTATAACAAACCAAAAAGCTGCTTCCTCTCTTGGCTTGAAAACCAAAAAGGGCAATTCAGTTAAAAAGTAAACAAAAACAATTCCGGGAGGTGCAAATGTATTCCCCTCGTCTGGGGTGAATTTCCCTTCACTGGATTCTGTGCAGGTGAGGAATATGATACTCATGCATCCTTTTATTTATTCAGATATACAGTTGACCCTTGAACAACACAGGTTTGAACTGCGCAGGTCCAGTTATACATGGCTTTTATCAATAGTAAATCGTACAGTACCATCTGCGTTTGGTTGAACCTGCAAATGTGGAACTGGGAATACAGAGGAACCACAGATAAGGAGGGTGGACTATAAATTATACTGTACTTAGATTTTTAAAGGAGTGGAGGGTCGGCACCCCTAACCTCTGCATTGTTCAAAGGTCAACTGTATATCATTTTTTTTTTTTTTGGTTTCGTTGGGTCTCTGTTGCTGCGCGTGGGCTTTCTCTAGTTGCGGCGAGCGGGAGCTACTCTTTGTTGCGGTGCGCGGGCTTCTCATTGTGGTGGCTTCTCTTGTTGCGGAGCATGGGCTCTAGGCGTGCAGGCTCAGTAGTTGTGGTGCACGGGCTTAGTTGCTCCACGGCATGTGGGATCTTCCCGGACTAGGGCTCGAACCCGTGTCCCCTGCGTTGGCAGGCGGATTCTTAACCACTGTGCCACCAGGTAAGTCCCCTGTATATCATTTTTGAGTGCTTTCTCAAAAGCACTTGGCTCCTCAAGTGTGTAGGCACTGATCCAGGTGCTGGGAATATGGCCCCCGTGGAGCTAACTTTCTAATGGGGGACATGCAGGTATAGACAAAGTAAATAATGTCTAAGCAGTGTGTCAGATGGTGATAAGTGGTGGTTAGAGAATAAAGCAAGGAAGATGAGTGGTGGAGCAGGTGCTATTTTAATTGTGGGGCAGGGGCGGTCAGGGAAGCCCTCGCTGAGAAGGTGACCTTGCAGCAAAGAGCTGAAGGAGATGAGGAGGGAGCCATGTGGATATCTGGGGGAGAGTGTTGCACACAGCATGGCACGTGCAAAGGTCCTGAGATGGGACTTGACTTCCTCCACAACCGCTCTGGGTGTGTCCTTCAGTGAGTGGCAGCACCCGGACCATCACCCTGCCCGACCTTCACTGGGGTACCTGTGAGCTGTGGGTGACCGCGTCCACCATCGCAGGACAGGGCCCACCGGGTCCAAGCCTCCGCTTTCACCTACCAGGTACGGGCCTGGGGCAGGACTGCCATGGGAGGGGGCCCGGAGAGGGGGTCATTGGAGGGGGTTATATAATCATTACTGAACTTAAGGGGGTGGACAACATTTAGACTTCGGGATGTTGATGGTGCATTTTGATGCTGCTAAATACTGCTGTGGATTATCAAGCAATGTGTGTCTCTGACCCTCTCACCCCATCCCTGACCTTGACCTTGACCTTTTCACAAGCCCCACTCCCACCCCAAGATTTCCCCCACCCTTAGCCCCTACCCATTCATAGGCCCTGCCCCTTTATCCACCTCCCTTACCCATTCCCAGCTCCACCCATGAGCCTCACCTGACCCTTCCCCACCTCCCTGTGTCCAAATGTTCTTCTGCCCCTCCCCCCCGCTTCCAGATAACACCCTGAAATGGAAAGTTCTGCCAGTTGTCTTTCTCATATGGGGTTTGCTCCTGACGGGCTGTGGCGTGAGCCTAGCCACCTCCGGAAGGTGAGGCTGTCCGACACACGGGTCTCTGCCCAGGTTGGGGGGGCAGCTGGGCGTTAGCTGAGCTTGGGGGGAGATGTGGGAAGGGGATGACGCTTCGGGTCTCTGTGACGTTCCTGGACCCTACAATCCGGGCATGGGTGTCTAGCCGCCTGGATTCCCTGCCCTGACTCTCACCTGCTTGCCAGGTGCGTCCACCTGCGGCACAAGGTACTACCCCACTGGGTCTGGGAGAAGGTTCCTGATCCTGCCAACAGTAATTTCAGCCTGCCCCACATGAAGGTGAGCAGAAAGCTTGGCTTGTCAGGGCCCTCTGGGGGATTGGGGAAAGCTCGGGCAGTGGGGAGTAGGTGAGAACTGGGGGGGGTAATGAGGGGAGGAATCTCAGCCTCTTCTCTTCCCAGGAGGTGCCCCAGGCCCAGCCCCCTGGGGACTCGCCCATCCTGGAAGTGGAGGAGATAGAGCAGGTACCGATTACGGAGGCCCCCCAGGCCTCAGCGCCACTGGACTCTGGGTATGAGAAACACTTCCTGCCCACACCCGAGGAGCTGGGCCTTCTGGGCCACACCCCAGGCTCCAGGTTATGGACGGAACCAACCCCGGGAGGGCAGAGAGGTGCTCATTTGACAGATGAAGACACTGAGGCTCAAAGAAGCTGAGTCGCTTGCCTGAGGACACCCAGCCAAGGAAAAGCTGAGACTGAAGGACCCCTACAGAAAAGGGCCTGGCCCTACAGGGAATATACGGATGGATGAGGGAGCGAAGAAAAATATATAAAATCCAGAGTGGCAGCTGCCTCCCCAAATCTGTCCTGCTGCTATAACAGAACTGTAGTTGGGTGCACTCCCAGCCTCCCTTGCAGCTAGGTGCAGCCATGGACTGAGTTCTTATGAGTGGAACGTAAACAGAGGTGACATGTGCCTACAGTGGGTCTGCGTGGGGGCTCTTCCACATGCCCTTCCCTTTCGCATGAGCTGGAGCATCGACGTGCCCTGTGATCCAGCTTTGGCCATACCCAAGGTGAAGGTGGAGCAAGAAATGGAAAGGAACCAGAGTTCCCGAGTGATCGCATGGATCAGAAATGCCCAGAGAAATAAATTCTTTCTGTTTTGATAGCTACTGTAGCTTGAGGTCTTTTTGTTACAGCAGCCGTATCTACACTCTCACTGATTCATAATCTTTGATTCTAGCAGAGTGAAGCCCTCCACTTCCCACCAGGAGACGGTGAGGTGGCTCTGTGCCAACAACACACACACTCACACTGTCCAAATGCTCAACATTTTATTTTCAAGTATAAAGGCTTTGTCACAGAAGGAGGCCAGGGTCACAGGCAGTGGGCAGGGGGTCCAGAAGCCCAGGTGGAGATGGACATGTGGACCAGCCGGCTCCCAGGTGCCATCACCAGTCCCGTGGTGCCCTATCTGCGCCTGGGACCATCTGCTGATGCCAAGAGGCCGAGGTAGCTGTGAGAGGAGCTGGGAGTGGGGTAGAGGGCGTGGGCTCACATAACCGCACAACACTGGCACGTCTTCTGCTTAGGGCCACTCGCCTCTTCGCCCTCAGGAGGGGCAGATGGCTCCGGCTGCCGGGCAGGCGCATAGGTGGGCACAGTGTGGGCACTGGGGTTGGCCCTGGGCTCCTCCACCTGAAGCAGTGGCTGGCACTCAGCAGGCTGCTCCTGAGCTGGGGTCTCTGCCAGGAGGGGGGTGGCATCCCCAGAGGGGTCCTGGCCCTCATCAGAGGTTTGGGGCTTCACTGCTTCTGCTTCTGGGGAGCCTTCCTGCTTCTCCTGGGGCTGCTGTCCTTCCTCCGGCCTTGGCTCCTCCTTGGCCCCCAGGGGGGCCACTTCCTCACTCACTTCCTCTGCCTGACATTCCTTTCCTCCTCCTGACTCTCTCTGCTCTTCTGGACTCAGATCTTCCTCGACCCCTTGAGTCTTCTCTGTCTGCAATGGCTCTTCACCTGCCATTCTCTCTGCCTTCTGTGATTCCTCATCTCCTTTTGTCTCTGCCTCCGACGGCTGCTCACCTCCCGTTCTCTCTACCTTCAGTGATTCCTCATCTCCTTTTTCCTTTCCCTCCAATGCTTCCTCACCTCCTATTCTCTCTACCATCAGTGATTCCTCACCTTCTTTTCTTTCTGTCACCAATGGTTCTTCAGTTGCCTCTAACTTTTCCTCATCTCCTTTTTCCTTTCCCTCCAATGCTTCCTCACCTCCTATTCTCTCTACCATCAGTGATTCCTCACCTTCTTTTCTTTCTGTCACCAATGGTTCTTCAGTTGCCTCTAACTTTTCCTCACCTCCTTTCTGCTCTACTCCCAACGGCTCCTCGCCTCTTTCCCTCTCTGCCCTCAGAGGTCCTTCAACTTCTTTTCTTTCTGCCGACGGTGGCTCGTCACCTCCTCCCATCTCTGTCTCCACCTTTTCCTCGACTCCTCTCCTCTCCGGCTCCAAGGATTCCTCGCTTCCTTTCCTCTCCACCACCAGTGACATCTCTGCTCCTTCTGGCTCCGCGCCTGCCTTTCCCTCACCTCCTCTCTTCCCCGCTGATTCCTCTGCCCACCTCCTCTCCACCTCCCACGTTTCCTCCCCGCCTCTGCCGCCTGCCCCCGGTGGACTCTCATCCTTTCCCTCCCTTTCCAGTGCCTTTGGCCCTTCCACCCCCTCCGCCACCAGCTCTTCCCACTCCTCACTGAGGGTCACTCTCTCCACCCAAATGAAGGACCCCTCCTCTCCTCCAAAGCCCCCCTGCCCATCACCATCAGGGCTGCCCCTGGGGGCACCTTCCCCTTCCCCAGAAGCTGCTCCCCCCGGTCCCTCCTGGAGCCTCAGTGAGCTGGTCTGTGCAGCCTCCAGGCCTCTGCCCGCCTCCCCCGTGGCCTCTGAGTCGCTGCCCTCTGTGCCTCCCACCCCTTCCCAGACCACCTCCACGATACCCCTGTCCTCCCTGACCCACGAAGGGAGCTCTGGGCGTCTGGCTTCCTGTCTGTCCCCAATGGCCTCCATGACCATCTCCTCCACCTTAGCCTCCAGCTCCGGGCCTGTGGCCCCCGCGGTACAGTCCTCCGTGGCCCTTAGCCCCTCCCACACCACCTTCACCATGCCTCCCCCTTTGGCCTCATTCACTCCCCCGTCAGATGCTGCCCCTCCCTGACTCGGCTCCTGCTCCGGAGGGGGGCTGGATCCAGGGCAGGGGCCATTGGCTTCTGAGGAGGGCCCTGCTGCCCCAGGGATCCTCCTTGGGGCTGGTGGAGCCCCGACAGCCTCGTCTCCGGACTTAGAGGGGGACTCTGGGTATGTGCCCACTGGTCCGGCTGGTATGGAGGCTCTCTTGTTTAGATCAGTCTGGCCTGGGGGCGTCAGGGGAGAAGGGGGAAGGAGAGATGGGGCAACAGAGTGAGATTCAGGCCCTTCCTCTTGCGACCCCCAGACCTCAAAACACCCACCTGCAGGACCTGCCTCCACGGTGGGCTGGGATAGAGGACGGTGACCCTGCAGGGATGGCAGAAACAAGGTCAGGCCAGCCCACATCTCCACTTCCAGCCTCCTGCATGCCAGTACCCCTCCCCTGCTCAAACACCATCGATGGCTCCCCATTACCTTCAGGACCAAACCCTCTATTGTACCTCAGCCTTCCTCACCTGTCTCATCTCCCTCTGCTCCATTGCGCTGCACACAGTAGGTGCCCAATCAATATTGTGCCATGCAGCCAATCCCTCTGTATTGGGGACCTACTCTGCCAGCTACTGAGGTTACTTAAGGGACACTTAAGCCTTTTGCTATTGGAACTTACATTCCAGTGGGAGGAAGCAGGTAATAAACATAAAACACAAATCTGTAATTCAGGGAGTGAGAAGGGCTATGATAGGAAAAAAAGAAAAGAAAAGAAAAGCAGGATAAGGGGCTGGGGAATGCCTGGGAGGTGATGGGGTGCCTCCTTTAGGTATAAGATGCAGGAGGGCCTCTTGGAGGAGGTGACATTGAACAAAGGCCTGAAAGGTGAGAAGAGCCAGCCTTGAGTCAAGAGGTGGGAAAGGGCATTCCAGGCAGAGGGGACAGCAAATGCAAAGGCCCTGAGGCTATAGTGAGTTAGGCAAGTTCAAGGAATAGAACAGAGGGTCAGGGTGGCTAGAGTGGAGTGAGGAAGGGATCAAGGGAAAGATGAGCCCAAGGGAGGGGAGCTGAGGACAGCCCTGCAGGCCACCTATGCCAATCCCCACAGATCTCCTATCCTACCCTCCTCTTTCCAGCCTCTAGGCCTTTGCCCAGGCTGTTTCCTCTGCCTGTATTCCTGATTCCCTTCCAGATTCAGCATAGATGTCACTGCCTCCAGGAAGCCGTCCCTGAGCCCCCAACCTCACTCAGGTGCTTCTTATGAGCTTCCCCTATATCCTGGGCTCCCCCCTCACAGACTCTTTGCACCCCATCTCCTCATCTGGACCGTGAGCTCTCTTGGGCCAGGAATCATGCCTTGCGCATCTCTAGCAGGGAATTCCCGGCTTAGACTAAAAACCCAACAAGTGCTTCCTATCCCAATTAAAGGTCTCCTCTCCCCTTTTGTCCTGAGACAGGCACCTGGGAGCCAAGGTAAGGCATCAGGGAGAGGTGGGGACTCTGGAAAACCCACACCTCACTGTGGCCAGGTGCAAATGTTACTGGATCTTTGGACTTCAAGGACAACCCAGAGAGCCAGATTTTAATGTGAAGCTGTCTTGGTTTTCAAAAATCTGTATGTTGTATGGCCTGCGTTGTATCTTAATAGAGGCATTACCAAAACAAAACCCAAAACTCCAAAAGCCATGTAGATGCCCCAAATCATGAGAGCATCTCACGGTGACCCTTTCCCACCTTTGAGACTGAATTCCATGAACACTTCCCCACATTTGCTGACTGCTTTCCTCATTCAGGTCATATTGGCAACCATATATCAAAACGGTCCCTTGGGCCTGTTCCGGGTACTAAGCTGTGATCTCACCGACCCTCTCTCACACCTCTTCCAGGTGTGTGCTGTTATTATGCTCATTTTAGAGATGGGGAAACTGAGGCTTGGGCAAGGAAAGCGACTTGCCCAAGACCACAGAGCAGAGGACCCAGAATCTAAACTGTGCTTGGAGAGGTCCTGCTTTGGGGTCTCCTTGCCACACCCCCTCCTCCCACCGCCTGCTCCCCTAGCTCCTCACCTGTCGGCGCCAGGTGGGCCTGCCTGCGGGCTTGTGCTGGGCACCTGTGGACGCACTTTGTAACAGCTGCAGCTGGGATTGGAGTCTGGGGAAGAGAAGGGGCTGCTGGGAGCCTGGACCCCAGGCTTATGGACCAACCCCACCCGAAGTGTCAACTGGAGTGGGCTGAGGGGCCTGGCCTAGTCAGGCTGAGGCAAAGCTGTCAGGCAGGCGCCCTACTCACGTGAACAAGCTGCCTTCCAGGTTCCGGATGCGGGCCTGAGCCTGGTCCTCAGGTGAATGCAGGTCCCGTGAGGCGGGGTCCTGGGGCCGCTCTGGCTCTTCAGCTGCCCCGTCCATTAGCCAGCGTTCCCGGAGAGACTTCCTCTGGGCATGGCAAGGGGCACATGGACTACCCCACCTCATGTAGCGCCCCCCTCTGGACGTCCCACCCTGGGCCGATTTCTTATTGCCCTACAACCACCCAGATGGGACAGACATTTCTCCCTCAGGCTGGGATACGTGCCCCAACAATGCCAGGTGGGGCAGACACCCCGTTACCAACCCATAGCTTTCCCACGCTGGAAAAAAAAACACCCATCAATCTCCCCAACCTTTCCAGAATGGGACAGACACCCCAAAGGTGAAATCAATGTCCCTATTAGCCCCTCCCTACCCCAAAGCGGAACAAACACCTCCATTGTCCCCATACTCTTCCCAAAGGTGGAACAAATGTCCCCATCACAACCACCCACTCTCCCAAGCTGGGGAAGACGCCCGCCCCCAAAGCTGGAACCAATGCCGCCCCCCATGTTTAGACAGATCTTCCTTTGGTTCCCAGAACTGACTCTCACAGACACCCCCACTTCGTTGCCCGGGCTAAGCAGGCGCCCCTGACCGCCCCCAACCTTGAGCCGCTCCACACGGAGTTTCTCCTCCTCCAGCTCCCGGCGCGCGGCGCGGATCTCCTCCTGCAGCCGCCGCTTCTCCTGCGCACAGAGGACCCGGAGCTGCCCGCGGGCCGGGTGGGGCCGGGCGGGGCCGCCTTCCCTCCTTCCTTCCTCCCTCCTCCGCCGGGCTCCCGGGGGCTCCCGGGGCTCCCGGGACTCCCGGGACTGCAAGCCGCGCCGGGGGCGGAACACAAGTCTGGGCCCCGGGCCGGGAGGGGGCTGCGGAGGCCCTGACTCAGCAGCGGGTGGGGGCGGGGCCGGCGGGGGCGGGGCCGGCCGCGCCCGGGATGCTGCAGAGGCCTCGCCCGCGCGGAACTGGGGTCTGTGGATGGGAGGGCCTTGGAATGGGAATCCGGGGGTGGGAGGTGTCTGAGATATGGGGTTAAGAGGGACGGGATTCGGAGGGATGGGGGTCCAGATATGAGGATCAAAGGGAGGGGGCTAGTGAGATGGGGGGGTCGGAAATGGAGGTGCAGTCATGGGGATCCAGCGAGACTAGGATGTAGAGAAGGGGTCCAGAGAGATGGGGGTTAGTGAGATGGGGAGTTCAGAGAGATGTGGTCCACAGAGATGGAGATTTAAATATGGGAGTTCAGAGAGATGAGAGATGGGGTTCAGACATGGGGTATCTTGGAGACTGGGGTTCAAGAATGGAGCATCGGATGCTACAGATTTCGAGAGTGCGGAGTTCGCAGCTCTCCATTCTAGGGGTGTCAGTGATCAGAGGAACTGGGGAGCGGAGGGGCCTGAGGATTTAGGTGGGGCGCCCCGAGAAAGGCTGGGGCTGAGGGCGCTCCCCGCACCTTCAGAGCCCTAGGCCTGCTCCCTGTCATAGGAGTGGGGAGAGGAAAGGGCTTGGGGCAAGGCTAGGGTTGCCCAGGGCTCCAGGCTGACCGCACTGGTAGGGCTTCACTTACCGCGATGACCTCTAGCCGCTGCCGGTAGAGGGAGCTCTCTGCCATGGGCCTGCAGGGAGAGGGAGGGGCTGCCAAAGGGGTCCCCAAGGGGCCCACACCTCAGCAGGCTCGCCTCTCGAATACCCCTCTCTGAGCCAAGATCCCTGAGCTGCTTGGAAACCAACCAAAACCCAGCACTTTCCTCTATTTCCCCTTTGCACCTGGGAGGAGTCGGGGCAGAGGGCAGGGGTTCTGTGAGGGGAAGAGAGCAGAGACCATGACAGACTGAGCTAAATCCCTTCCTAGGCTTGACAACACCTCTCTGAGCCTCAGTTTCCCCATCTGTAAAATGGACCGGGATAGCTTGACCCTCACCTTGCAGAGAGAGATGGCCTTGCAAGGAAGTATCCATGCAGGAAAAAACTTAGGACATAGTGCTCCCAAAACAGTAGCATAGTTTATTATGAATAATAATTTTAGGGAATTCCCTGGCGGTCCGGTGGTTAGGATTCCATGCTCACTGCCGAGGGCCCAGGTTCAATCCCTGGTCGGGGAACTAAGATCCCACAAGCCGTGTAGCACAGCCAGAAAGAAAAAAAAAAAAAAATTAAATAATTCCCATGACTAATAATGTTTTTGATTAATTATAATAGCCATTCCCAGAAACTCTCGAATCCCACCAAACCCGAACATGGTCTGTGTCTTTTTCCATTTCCACACCCTTTCTGGACCTTGGCTCCTTCTCAGCATCCCTTAAGCGCTGGGGGGTGAGGGAGTCTGGGGAGAAAAGTGTCCATCCCACATGGACACATGCCATTGCCATGGTAACTCTGGAGTTGCTTCTCCACCTGCAAGCCACCATCCCTGGGAGCAAGGGTCACCAGGTCACACTGCCTAGTGCTGGACTCTGAACTGGGAGGAGGGGGAGGGTGACTCACCGTTTAAGGTTTAACCTGAGATTACCCCCATCGTTGTCCTCCTCAGAGCACCCCAGGATCCCCAATTCGCAGCCTCCAGGGCCACCCCTAGTCCATTTGGGCTCCCCCTGGAAGCTGGAGGCTGACTGGTATTGCAGGGCACTTCAGGGACAGTCATCATTACATCAGCCTATCATCAGAGACATGCATTGAGCACTGACTATGTGCAGGTGCTTCACAGGCCAATATCTAGAAGGATGTAACTGTCTGCCTGTTGGCCCTGACACTTAGCCCAGGGTGGGCACAGAGCAAGCCCTCAAACATTTATTAAGTTGAGCACTAACTAACCTCATTGCCCAAACTCTGGTGGGGCCTTCCCAGATTTTCTCTGGCCTCACCATGAAGGTATAATAGTGAGTTCACATTTAGCACTTACTATATATAGCACTCTAAGTGCTCTATGGGGCTTTCGCTAGGCTCCCACAGCCACCTCCCCCTCCCCCTCCCTGCCCTGATCTTGAGACACTGTAGTCAACTTTTTGCTGAGTTGGCATTCCAACTGAGAAGAAAATCAGCCAACCATTAGCCAGTGCACACCATGTGCCAGGCACTGTTAAATGCTTTACTCACAGTAACTTATTTAACCCTCTCCACCATCTTAGAAAGTAAGTATCAATAGTAGTACTGTCCCCATTTGACAGATGAGAATACTGAGGCTCCAAGAAGTGGCAAAAAGACTTGTCTCATGTCCCTGAGTCAGGATTGGAACTCAAGGCTCTCAGATCCCAAATACTGGGAACAAATACAAAGTCCCAAATACTGGGTTCCAGTGCATGTGGGGAAGAGGGAAGTCTAGGCATCCTCCTCTTGACGGCCAGGAGACAAGAGATCAGTCTGGGGTGTCCCCAATTCCAGTTGGGGCAGGATGCTGAAGTCATGCTTTACAAGGTATCCCAAAGGAAGCTCAGACCCCCTGTTAATAAGTTTGCCCCTGGGGGGAAGGCTAAAGTCCCCCCCTCTGCTCTCCCACCCCCAAGATGTAATCTCCCTGCCTCTTCCTTGCTGGGGGGAGGATCGGATTCCCATTGCTAGGCAACCAGGTTTGTAGTTGGTGAATAATGCAACGGGGAACCCAAAAGAGTGAAGAACCAAATTGGGGTCCCTGGGGGGAGCCCCTTTTCCCGAACTCTTTACAAACCTCTGGAGCCCCTCCACCCTCTTACTTTAAAAAGCCCTCACACCTTGAATACTAAAATAATCTGCACATTTCGTTAGATGTTGCTTATCTCTAACTCTACAAGAAGAACATTCACGGTGGTGGCTTTCTGCCCCACCAGGAACAGTTGGTGGTCATTTCATTAAGCAGGTGATCATTTCCATTTTGCCATTCTCTTTCCCAGTTTGGGAGCTGCTAACTTTTTCCTGTTGGATCTCAAGCATTTCCTCCCACCCTGGACACTGAGGGATGATTCTAGAGGCAAAACATAGGAGTGAGAGACCCTGACATTCCCTTCCCCTCACCCAAGTAATAGCCCCACCCCCCAGGCTGAACTTTGGGCTTGGGCCTGCCAGCGGAAAATCCCCAAAAAAGAAGGGGGTGAGGGTTCACACCTCCCACCCAACTTTCTGGGGAGGGGGGCATTGAAGAGCCTGGGGGGGTTGGCTGCCGGCCGCCCTTCACTCTCCCTGGCCCCCTTAGGAGAGGCTAGCTGGAGCTCTCACCTCCCCTGCTCCGTGGAAAGGCCAGTGTCTTCCATGAGCCCCTCCCAGGCCCTGCCCACTGGCCCCCCTGACCCCAGACACTTACATGGGTGTGGCCGGAGACCACACCTGGCTTTGCAGGGCCATCTCTGCCCAGAAGCCCACGTTCTGGTCTCTGAGTCCAGGACCCACCACCCGCTTGCCGAAAGGTGCCCTGGAGGCTGTGACTTGGCTGTCGGGAGTGGGGGGGGGCTGCAGGCGGGCACTGGGAGAGCTGGTCCAGCTGGTTTGGGCCAGGAGGCGGGAGACGCATGGGCCGGGGCGAGGGGGGCTGGGGGCTGGCGGGCAGTTCTGGGGAGGTACTATCAGCTGTCCTGATCAATTATTTACCAGCCAGTGGCCTCGTTGCTGCACTCAGCTGCCTCCTGACACACTCTCACATGTGTGGTCTAGCGGGTGGACGGGAGTTGGGAGTCCCTGACCCCCTCAGACAGTGGCACCTCCACTTGCCCCCCTAGACATTTCTAGTCCAGTTGCCCACCAAGGGTCGCCCACCTTTGAGTACTGTTGCACACCACACAAGGGATACTTTTACACGCTAACTGCCCTCCCTTCTTGGACCCTGGTTCTGGGGCGAGGAGGAAGGGCTGATCCAGCTAGAGGATTCTGGAGACCAGAGCCTGTGCCCCATGGGAACCAGAAGGTCTGGACTCTGGACAACTCTGGGCAACTTCCCCTAGGTTTCTAGGCTTCAGTTTCCCCTTTTGGAGAATAAGAGAATTAGATCAAACAGCCTCCGGGACCCTGGACACCCCTTAGATGTGATAACTATTAGGGGGAGTGTGGTGATGGGAAAGGTCTAGAGAGCTTCCTACCCAAATCTTGAGGGTCCCTGTTCTTCCTCACATCCCATTCTTAAAGGGCCAGCACCCCTTTTCTCAGCTGATTATATGTTTCATCCAACCACCCTCTTGGGGAAATCATTTCTACTCTCCAGGCTGGTCTTCTGCAGCCCCCAGTGCTTCCCTCATCATAGCCCTGGTCACACTGTGCAATTCTGACATAAACCTCAATGAGAAGAGCCCTTGTCCTGGGTCCTTTGCTTTACTTATTAATTTAAAAAAATTTTTAATTCATTTATTTTTATTTTTTATTTTTTGTGGCCACACTGCACTGCATGCAGGATCTTAGTTCCCTGACCAGGTATCAAGCCCCCTGCATGCAAGCGTGGAGTCTTAACCACTCAACCGCCAAGGAAGTTCCCTGGGCCCCTTGCTTTAGAGGGCCTGCTCCCCACGGGGCAAAGGGAATGTACCCAGCTAAATCGTCCCTCCCTGCTCTAGATCCTACGCAGGGTGGCCAAGAAGTGGCCAAGGGCAGCTGTGGGCAGAGGGGTGAGGAAAGAGCATGGGCATGTGGGATGGGCTCCCTAGGTGCATGCACAAGGCTCCTCGCTGTGTAGGACAGTTGGGGATGGGAAGCAAAAGGGGCCAGACTGAGGGCTGGGGTTTTCCTGTGTCCCACATTCAAGTACAAAACTCCTAGGGATTCAAAATATTTTCGATTGAACCTGGCCTTCTAGGTCATTCTACAAGTATATTTGCCATGATAGGAAGAGGGAAATATACATTTTATATATATATATATATATATATATATATATATATATATATGCAGCGCCACACAGCTTGCAGGATCTATTTCCCGACCAGGGATTGAACCTGAGCCTCGGCAGTGAAAGGGCCGAGTCCTAACTACTGGACCGCCAGGAAATTCCCCTGAGAGAACATATTTTTAAAAATTAGTTTTTGTTTTTTTTTTTAAAAGATTTATTGATTGATTGATTGATTGCTATGTTGGATCTTCGTTTCTGTGCGAGGGCTTTCTCTAGTTGTGGCAAGCAGGGGCCACTCTTCATCGCGGTGCGCGGGCCTCTCACTATCGCGGCCTCTCTTGTTGCGGAGCACAAGCTCCAGACACGCAGGCTCAGTAGTTGTGGCTCACGGGCCTAGTTGCTCCGCGGCATGTGGGATCTTCCCAGACCAGGGCTCGAACCCGTGTCCCCTGCATTAGCAGGCAGATTCTCAACCACTGCGCCACCAGGGAAGCCTGAAAAGTTAGTTTTTAATTGCGGTAAAATACACGCAACAAAATTTACCATTGGTGGCATTTAGTACATTCACAGTGTTGCACAACTTTTGCCACTATCTTGTTCCAGAACCTTTTCATCACCCCAGAAGGAAATCCTGTACCCATTAAGCAGTCACTCCCCATTCCCCCTCCCCCCAGTCCCTGGCAACCACCGATCTGCATCTGTCTCTATAGATTTACCTATTTTGGACATTTTCTATCAATGGGATCATACAGTATGTGGCTTTTGTGTCTGGCTTCTTTCACTGAGCATAATGTTTTCAAGGTTCATCAATATTGTAGCATGTGTCAGTGCTTCATTCCTTTCTATGGCTGAATAATATTCCATTGTATGGATGTATCAGATTTTGTTTATCTATTCATCTGTTGATGGACATTTAGGTTGTTCCCACCTTTTGGAGGAGAGAATATATTTTACGTAATTGCTTGTAGTTTGATTTTATAACTGTTAACTATTTGGATGTATAATATATAGGCTTCCCTTTGTACCCTTGTCCTGTGTTCCACGTTGAGGCAAGATTGTTCTGTTTATAATTGTGTCTGTCTCCCAAGCTCAACTGCAACTTCCAAGTCTGGTTTATCTCTTTGTTCCCAGCATTGGGAACATTCTTAAACAAGGGTTATGTGTCAGGCACTGTTTTAGGCATGGGGGAGTTGGGTGAGCATGACAAACAGAAAATGCTGTAATGCAGCTCACTTTCCAGCCTGGGGTTGGGGGGAGACAGATAATATACAAATAAAGGAAGAAACAAAGGTAATTGATTATAACTGCAGTATTGGGTGAGTTACAGAAAATAACAGGGATAGGGTTAAAGAAGAGCTGTGTTTGATGTAGGCTGGGTGATCAGAGACCACTTCTCTGAAGAACCAAGACCTGAATAGCAGAAGCCAACCATGTGATGAGTCATTCCAAGCAGAGGGAAAGGCAAGTGCAAAGGCCCTGGGGGTGGGAATGCAGCTGGGAGGTTTGAGGAAAGCATGAAGGCTGGGATGGAGGAATGATCAAGGGAGATGTCAGGAGATGAGATCTGAGAAGTGGGAAGGGCCTTCTGAGCCAGGGTAGGGAATTTGGATTTTCTAAGTTTGGTGGGGAGTCACTGGAGGACAGTGAATGTCTGGGATAAGGGTGGCGAGAAGTGGACGAATTCAGAATATATTTTGGAGGCAGAGCAAACAGCAATCCAATATATGAATGGATTGGGGCAGGGGCTGAGGGAAAAAGAGAAATTGAGGCTGACTTCTACATTTTGGGCATGAAAAACAGAATGAGTGAGTTGCTATACATAGTAGAGAGGAGTAGAGTTGGGGGAAACCTAGAGTTCAGTTTCTAAAGTGTTCATTTTGGCATATCTATTAGACTAGGGACTGTTGGATATGAGTCCAAAACCCAGGGGAGAAGTCAGAGCTAGAGATATAAATTTGGGAGACATCAGCATAGAGATGGTATTTAAAGCATGAGATTGGAGTTTGTCAAGGTCTGAGTGTTGGCAGGAAAGAGATTGTATACTTAAACCAAGTAATTGATGAGAACTCAATAGAAGGAAATAATCAAGGCATAGTGCATACCCTGGGTTCGCAACAGCCAGGAGCTGTTACCACCCCATGGCCCTGGAGGGAGAGAGCTGTGTGGAGCTGCTGCCTGCTGTGGAGGGACACAGCCAACAAAGCTTGGAGGAAGGGGGCATGGGATAAACATCCTGACCTCACTCACCTCTCTCCCATCAGCCAAACCCAATGGGAGCCAGAGGGGAAGGAAGCCCATTGATAACAGGTGAACCAGAAGTCTGAGAAGGGGTGCCTGGGAAGTAGGAGGGAAATCAGGAGAGGATGGTGTCCTCCAAGACCAAGGAGCTAATGGAGAGGGAATCAGGGAGGAGCCAGTGATCAGGTCTGGCAAATGGAGGTCACGGAGGTCCTTGGACAGAGAAGGTTCAGTGGCATGGTGGAACCAAGAGCCCAGTAAGCATGGCTAGAAGAGGGACAGGAGGTGATAAAGTAAAGAGTCCACTGTAGAGACAACTCATTCCAGAAGTATAGTTTTCATCCTCATCACCTCCCGAGGGAGTAAGCACTATTATCCCCATTTTACAGACAAGGAAACTGAGCCTTGGAGAAGGCTGACACTTAGGTTCTGAGTGGGCGGGAACCCAGGTGGGCCTGATTCCAATTGGGTCAATAGAGTCAGAGGAAGGAAGGAGGTCAGATGGTCAGAGGGAGGAGGGTAGCAGCTTGAGATTGGGATCAAGGAGAAAGTAGAGTGGGAGGGTGGACAGAAAGGGGAGTCACCAGGGTAGGCAGAGAGTTGGGGGATTATTGGGGCTCCTGAGGCTGTGTAGCCCCGCCCCACTTTCTTTAGGTAACTGTATCTTTCTTACTGGTCACCCCAAAATGGTGGGGGGTGGAGGCAGGTTTTGGAGAGAGCCCAGGGGAAGAGAGTGGAAAATGTCCCTGGGAGTAGGTCGCCTGCTCCCGGCATCGATCCTGGCCTTGAACGCTACAATCTGGCCCCAGCTGCAGGGAGCTACTTCCTCCCGCAAGCCTGGATACCTCTCTGAGCCTTCCCAGTCGCCTGGGCTCAAGGTGACCGCCTTTCAAACCTCAGCCGCTCTGCTGAGCCCTGGGCGTTCTGTGTGTGCGTCCCTCCCTCGTCCCTCAATCTGGGAGTGCACTTGGCGATGGACGCCTCGCGGACTTTTCCTGGAGGGGGTGAGGGGAAGTGCCTTCTGGGCTTGGCGCGGGCGCTGGCTCACCGCTCGGAACCTTGCTGAACCCAGGCACTGGGAGGGAGACTGGGGCGGGCGGTGAGGCGGTTCCTGGCGCCCCCTGCAGCCCGAGCTGTGCGCTGCAGGGGTGGAAGGTGGAAGGACAGCCCAGAGGCCGTGGGCGTTGCTGCTGCGCGGGACAGGCAAGGCCCCGGAAAGATGGCTTCGGGGGACACCCCACCAGAGGACAGTTGTTCAGAGGCCCAGCCAGGCGTGCAGCTAGGGCCAAGCCTCCTGGCAATGCCGGGGACGTGAGGCCGAAAAGGTTCCAGGGTGGCGCCCCCTGAGTGAACACTGCACCCAGACTGGCGTCCCAGGTAGCGGGCTAGGTCTAGGGAAGTCCTCTTCTAAAAGGGCCAATGCCCTGAGCTGACTTGAGGCGTGCTAGTGGAAGAAATCCAGCGCCCAGCTGAGGCGCCCCCGTCTCGAGGGCGGGGCCAGGGCGGAGCCCGGAGTCCTGCCTGCAGGTGCAGGGGGCGTTGCCCGGCCCTGCCCACGGGGACAGTTCTTGGAGGCCAGGGGCGGGTCAGAGAAGCGGCCGGTGCAGGCTACGCCTTGGAACCCGCGGACGGCGACTGCAGCCACAGGTGCCGCGCAGGGCAGTGTGTCCCAGCTCTGGGCATCAAAACTCCAGCGCTGGGAGCTAAGGCTTCCCAGCTGCTCCCAACCCTGGACACCGAGGCCCCCGGGCCGGAGAGCGGAGCCCTGGGGTCGTCCGAAGCGCGGGGCCCTGAGCCCCCCGGGTTAGACAGAGAAATCCCCGGGCCTGCCGCAGAGCAGGATACCGAGGTCCCCAGGCCAGGCGGCGAGGTCCCCGTGCCCTCCCCAGACCAGGGCGCCGAGACCCCCGAGCAAGAGAGCGAAGTCCTCGGGCCATCAGCGGGGCAGGAGGCAGAGCGCCCTGGACCGACCGCAGCTGAGGGCTTTGAGAGTCCTGGGCGAGGCAGCGACGACGCTGAACCGTGTGAAGCGCGAGGCGCGGGGCTCTTGGAGCAGTGTCCCTCTCAAGGTCCGGAAACCTCCTCTGAGTCAAACTCGGAATCCCCCCAGCTGCGTTTTCTACTGCGCTCCGAGACCCCACAACAGCCCCCAGAGGAGCCGCTCATGGAGACGCCCATCGAGCGCGAAATCCGCCGCAGCTGCGAACGCGAGGAGAGCCTGCGCCGGAGCCGGGGCCTGAGCCCAGGTCGCGCGGGCCGCGAACTCGTCGAACTGCGTGTGCGGCCGGTGCTCACCCTGCCGGGCCCCGGCTCCGCGCTCCCGCGCGCCTTGGAGCGCGCTCGGGCGGGTGCGCAGATGCAGCGAGACATCGAGCGGGAGGCCCATCGGCAGGCGGCGCTAGCGCGCCCCGAGGTCCCAAAGCAGCGCGCCCGGCAGCCGCCTCAGCCGCTGGGCGAGCTCAAGCGCTTCTTCGAGGCTGCTGGCGGGTGCGGCTCCTCGCCGGCGGCGGAGGGCAGCGCGGACCCGCAGCGGCTGCCTGAGCCCGGAGGCCGGCCACGTTCAGTCGTGCAGAGCCGGTGCCCGGTGCTGGCCCGCGCCCCGCCGCCCATCGCACCATCGCTGCTGGAGCAGGAGGTGCGCGAGGTGAATGAGCGCGAGCGGGAACTGCAGCGCCAGCGCCTCAGCGTCTACGGCACCGCCGAGTTCAAGGAGCCCGCGCCCAGCCTAACTGGTAAGCCACTGGCGCCCCTACGCTGGGAATTCCCAGGGCTCCAGCCTCTCTCACCGACTGCCCAACTCCAGTGGCCCTCTGATCCTCAGGGTCCCCCTTCCTGGCTCCCAGACTCCTCGGGCCCCTCTCAACTCACTCCTTCTGGGCTGCCCATCCCTATGCTCCACACCCCCGCCCCCCGTCGGACTCCCAGATCCACCCCCCCTAGGCTCGTGGTGGGGGAAGGGAGGAGGATTCCAGATGTCTTTGTCGGGTTCCAGGGAACCCTCCCTGGGTTCTGGCACACCTGGATCCTCCCTCTGAATTTTCGGGTTCCTACCTCCCCACCCTGGGTTTGTTTGCCTCCCTCCTCCCTCGGGTTCCTCCCTCCTCCCTCATGATGGAGGCCTCCATGGGGAGGAGGGGGGTGAACGCCTGTGTGTGTTTAAGGGGCGCGGCCGCTCTCCTTCGTCCTGGCCGCCTCCAGCTGGTGAGAGGAGGGGCAATCTCGGCTGAGCGCCCCTTCCCCCGCAGCGAGCAGGGGCGACGGAAAGCTGGCGGTGATCTGGCCTCCCCGCAGAAAGGCTTCGGAGAACGGTCTGGAGCAGGTGGGAACCCCTTTCCCCTCCTGCCTCAGGCGTTTGTCGCTGCCCCACACCCCAACCCTCTGCGTGCGAGAACGCTGGGCTGGGGAAAGGACCCCCTGGGAAGTCACTCTGCGCTAGGACCCAAAGTCCCGGACGTGGCCCACGGGTGTCGAGGAGGCGGTGGTCCTGGGGCCCAAACTGCCCCACCCGGCGCCTGGGTGTCCCCACTCGCGGTGCGCGGGCCCCCGAGGCATGCCTTCGGTCTGGCCCCTCTCTCCAGGAGGAGCGGAAGCCTTGAGGTTCGAGCCGGCTGGGGTCCCCGGACGAAGGTAACATGCCCGTCAGAGGACCCAGGCAGGGGCGCCCAGGAGTGCCCTCCGGATCGGTGGAAGGCCTGGAGAGGGGCTACAGGTCTGAGCCAGGAAAGACGCAATCGATCAGCCCCTCCTCGAACCTGACTTTGTGAAATTGACCAGAATCTTCTATAAGACTGTTAGTCCCAACTGGGAAACACCACCATCAACAGCCCCGCCAGTAAAACTGCCCCGCTCTTCTCCACCTAACTGCAAACGGAACTATCCTCTCCTTCCGGCCTTGACTGTTAGATAGGGGGGGTCACCTCCTCGGCTGTCCCCACTCCCCAATAAAGCCCCTTCTTTCTGGGCAGTGCAGGCTGTTTTCTTCTGGGTCCTCTTCGTCTGCGGTGGGGTGGGGCGGGAGCGCGGCGAGAGGAGCTAGGCTTGAGAAAGTCGCCGGAGGCGCCGGCTGGAATGCAGAATGTCCCCTATCTCCCTGTTCCAGGGCCGCATATCTCCCCCTGCCCGGCCGGGGTCCTAGTGCCCCCTGGCGACGCGGGCGCGAACTGCGGCGTTGGGACAAACGAACTCATGCCCACCCTTTCCAGATTTCGTCAACATTTATTGGTGCCAAACGAACGACATGCCCGCGCAGGGTGCTGGCTAGACAGAGGTGATAAGAGGTTGTTCCCGCCCTGGGGACATAAACAATGGCTACAAAAAAAAAGGAGTGGTATTGGTTCAAGCTCCTTAGTAGGGCATGCAAGGCCATTTATAATCTGCCTAGCAATTGCAAACCTCACATGCCTACAGACCTTAGGCAGATATTAAGAGAGAGACAGGGTGTGCTGTAAAACAAATGCCTCATTTCAACAGGCAGGTAGGTGTTCTTCCATATCACCAGTGCTATGAGTGAGCTTAGTGGTGTCAAGCTTCTGCTTTCCAAAAGCAACTGGAGGGAATTCCCTGGTGGTCCGGTGGTTAAGATTCTGTGCTTTCACTGCCCAAGGCCTGCGTTCAGTCCCTGGTCTGGGAACCAAGATCCCACAAGCCCCATGGTGCAGCCAAAAAAATAAAAAACAAAAAACAAACAAACAAAAACACCCCCAAAGCAACTGGAAACCCAGCCTTTAAAAGAGAAATCTACCAAACTTTAATTGTGACTATTTAGAAAACTTTAATTGGTGGGGGGCAGGAGGGGACAGCAAGGAACACCTGTTTGCAGTAGGGCTTATGGCTGTCAGTTGGCAAGCCCTCCTTAATTTCCCTCTGTCCCAAGACAAGGGGTCCAAGGCTCCCCTGGATGGGATTCAAGATAAGCTGTAAGACTGCATCTGTGCAGTATATCCTGCGGTTTTAGTGTATCAGCTTCTTAGAGGTGCGCTGAGACCCAGAAAAGACTTTTAGAATCATTGTTTAAACTCCTGGATTTGTCCAATTCTGTATGCCCTGGGTCTAGGTCACACAGCATTGCACCCCAACAGTAGCTCAGCCCAAGGACCCACCCCTGACCCCATCATCAGCACACTGAACACATGGTTGACCGTGACTCTGGGAGGTACGGAGAGAAAAGCAGGAAAGAGCCAGCACTGTCAAAGTGGAAAATGGAAACGCCAAGAACCTGTTCTTAATCCCTGGCAGGGGAGCTAAGAATTAAGTATGTAGAGTTGACAGAACTGCTTAAGTGTAGACCTGGGTTCTCGAACTTTCTTGCATATTAAAATTACCAGAGGCACCCTTATGCCAAATAAATCAGAATCTGATAGAGGCCTTGGCATCAGTAAAGCTCCCCAGGTGCTTCTAACATGGAGCCAAGTTTGAGAGCCATGAGGTCGATGTAGGCTAGCATTTCTCAAAGTGTGGTATCTGGACGAGCAACGTCAGCATCACTTGGGAACTTGTAAGAAACACACATTCTTGGCCTCCATCCCAGACTTAATGACCAAACCCTCCACATGATTCTAAAGTTAGAGAATCATGGGTGTAGACAGGACCCAAGAAATTAAACCTGTTTCCTTCCTCTCCCAGTGTTGTCACCACCCACCAGAAATCTAGTTTTAAGTGACTTGTGGATTTGTCTTAAGGGAGATAGATTAAATCTGCATGTCGCTAGTCCAAATTGAGATGTGCTTTAAGTGTAAAGTACACAAAAGATTTTAAAAACCTAGTACAAAAAAAGAGGGATATCTCATTAATAATTTCTTACATTGATTATACGTTGGAATAATATCTTGGATATATGAAGTTAAATAAAAATATCACTAAAATTCTGACCTCTTTATTTTTCTAATGTGGCTACTAGAAAATTTGAAATTACATATGTGACTCGCATTTGTGGCTCATTTTAAATTTCTACTGGACTGGGCTAAACAGTGGTGGTGGGGGCGCCTCAAATCCGTGTCAGGGAACTTCAGAACCCCTTTGGACCCGTTCAGACCTGGGTCGTGGACTAAAAAATCCTTAATGCAGTCAGAAACTGTCACCAGAAGCCTCCAATCCCACCCCGAATGAACAAGGGTTTTGGTCCAATCCTGATTTATTTCACCTCTCACGTTCATTTTTGTCATTTGTAAACTGGGATAATCATAATACTTATGATAATACTATGTACCAGGGACTATTAGGTAAGCGAGTGTTTTGCTCCATGAAGCAGGGCTCCAAGTCTCTCCTCCCACTCTGAAAATGCTAGGGGGTACCAAAAGGTGTCCCTTAGTTTAAAGGGGGGTAGCTCGCAGCTGAGTGACAGCCGGGTCAGCAAGGACACCCCTCCCCTCGCAAGTGACCAGTTGCTATCAGAAGAACCCAGCTCAGGTCCAGGCTCCGCCACTTGGTCGCCGTAGCTCTTGGCAGGAGAGTTCACCTCTCAACCCGTGTCTTCTCTCCAGTCCAAGGTTGGGGTGAGGCTTAGCGACCCTAAGTTGGATTGCCTCCCGGCTCTCCCACCCAGCCCGCGCCCCGGACACCCAGGGGATACAGCGACCTGCACAAGACAAGACCCAAAAGCTGGAAGTAAAGATCTAACCTCGGCTCTTAGGAAACTGATGGCTGGCCCTTTCCCGGGGCACGTTGGGAAATATAGTCTTTTTCGGTACAGGGAAATAATTTCCGGGTCAAAACATAAGAGTGGGCGTGGCTCTGCGTCCCTTCCCACAGTGGGCGTTGAATTTCCCGGCTACCCGAAACTTGCGGCTTTCTGGGTTCCGGTTGTTGACAGGAGCAGCTACTTCCCTTTTTGCTTCATGCGCGCCTCTGCGCATGCTCTGAGCTTCCGTCCGCCAGTCGGTGGACTATGGTTTTGTTTCCAGAGACTACATTTCCCAGAAGGCCGCGCGAGCGGGCGGGGTCCCCCTCTCTCCAAGGGGAGGGGAGCGGCGATCCGAGCGGACGCTGAGCCTGTGACCTCTTTCTTTCTTTTATTTAACATAAAACCGGTGTGTCCACCTACAGGGCCCCGCGGCCGGGCCGGACCCAGTGCGGACGGGCTAGCTCGGCCTGGCCCCTTGGAAGGCGAGGCGGAGCTGCACTAGGAGAACGAGTGAGCCCCTCCACTACTCCCTCTCCTGGAGTTTGGAACTGTCAAGCTCCAACTCCCACCCTCTCTCCAGGTTCAAGACTCCTGCGCGGCCCACGCCGCGGGCCCGGCGGCGCTCGGGGGCCGGGCCGTGCCTGCCTGGCCCGTGAGGATCTGCACCAGCAGGTCGGTGGCCAGCATGTGCGACGGCTCCTCGAAGCCGATGGTCAGCAGCTGCTCGTAGTCCCCAGGAGGCTGCGGGCACAAAATCCTGGGGGCCGGGGAGAGACAGGCCTGGATGTGAGCGCCCCCTGCTACTCGGGAGCCCCTCCCCTTGAGTGAGAGGCTGTGGCTGAGAGAGGCTTTGTTTCAGCTAGGGGTGGGAAGAACCCTGGGGGAAAGTGATTTTCTTGTTGATGAGAAACACAGAGGGTAATGGCTCTGGGAGGCTGAACAACTGTAGCCCTGACCTGGCCAATTACTCAGCTAGCTGTGTGTCCTTGGGCAGGTAATTTATCCTCTCTGAGCACCTGTTTCCTTCTTTGTAAAATGGGGCTAGTAGTATAGACCTCAGTGGGTTGTTAACACGAGTCTGCATAAAGCGCTTTTCAGGGCACAATAAAATGCTATCATTATTACCAATGGAAACAGTGTTGGAGGAGGTAGATGGTCTTTGGGTTCTGCCCCTCCCTCCAGACCCCACGCCCACCTTGCCATCGCCCTAGCTCCTACCATGAATAAAGGTCATCCTCAGCTGGTCCTAGGGGCACCCATCGGCCGATGGACCACAGCTTCTGAATCTGGGGGCATGAGTTGGTTGGACTCTTGCCTGTGTCTTCCCATGTATCTCTATAGCACAGGAAGTAGCTGGGAGGGGAAGGGGCAGCAATTAAATGTGAGTAGTTTCCTAACTTCTGTTGGAGGGTTTTAATTTTGGAGGTAAGGTGGAAACTCATCAGAAGTTGCCTTCAAGTTTTCAGGTAGGGATATGATTCAATACTGAGGCCTTTTCTCACTGTCAGCCTACTTTTAAGATGAGGGCTTTTATTTTGATGGGGGCATATATATATTTTTAAAGGTGGGGATGACCTTTCACAGGTCCTTGATTTCCTGCTTGGCTTTCCATACTTTGATGGTGGTGGTTCAGTGGCCCAAACTGGCATTCTCCATAGACAGGGGAGGACTTTGATTCTGATAAGGGGACTCACTAATCCACACGGGAATCTTGCCCCTGGCTGCTGGACTCTGGGGTGGTTTCCAGGTTCCAGCGCATCTTCTTATAGAGGTATCGGGGGAAGCGGCTGGCGGTGTAGGCGGCAGGGGCACAGTATCTAAAGATGGACACCTCGTGGGAAGAACTGATGGAGAACCTCCCGCAGAAGAAACAGGAGATGCTGGCAGGAGATGGGAGAGTGGGGAATGAGGGTATGCCCTGGACCCCTCCACCCCTGACCCCAATCCCAGTCTCCTAACCTTTTACCTTAGGGGGTCAGTCTCCTCCAGGTTCACAAACCCAAATGATGCATACATAAGGACCAGCTGTTCCAGGCGCAGAGTCAGCTGTTGGGAGATCTCCAACAGCTGCATGGAAGAGGGGGCATAATGTGATTAGCTGGCCTGCCAGGAGCGTCCTCCTCATCCCCCAGGCCTGAGGGATGAAGAAAGGGGCAGAGGGTCTAGGAAACCTGCTCCACACACCCCCTTTCGGATCAGCTCCTGCAGGGCTCCATAGATGGGGGGCACACTCCGTGCAGCTGCCTCCAGGTACAGGAAGTAGGGCTCACACATCTGCAAGAAGGTGGGCATGGCCTTCGCCAGCTGTTCCTTCTGCACTCGGTCCCTGTTGAAGGGAGAAGGGGGCCTTTGCCTGAGGTCCCTGGCTCCCCCACCAATTTCTCCCATTCCACTCACTGCCCACCTGTATCCCTGACCTGGACCCCCACTACGAACAAAATCCCCCAGTGTCAGCCCTTTCTCAGAGCATCTTCCAGGACCACCAGCATCAAAAACATTTGAAACACTTGTTAAAATGCAGACACCTGAGTCCCAAGACTGACTTTGACTTACTATTCCCTGGGTGAAGCCCAGAAATCTAGGGTTTAAACGACCTCCCAGGGGATTCCCAAGGACATTGATAGATGAGAATCACAGCCCCCTTTCCCTTGGCCTGGGAATCATATTATCCTTTGAGGTCTCAAACTGGTAGCCAGTAGGCCAAATCTTGCTCAGATAGGTTCTGTTTTGCCTGCCCAGGGTTCAAAACCTAAGCCAACGGTTAAAAAGTGGGAGAAGAGTTCTAGCGATCTGGCAACCCCAAGGGCCCACATAATAGCCCGCACTCCCTAACCCCAAATTTCTACACAGTCCTCATAACTCTTCGAAATTGGATTGCTAATCACTAGCTTCATTTACCTCCTCTGGCTCCTAATGCTTTTGAGTTTTCAAACCTAGTGTATGTCACCTATTTTGTTATCCCCTCCTCCGTCTCCTTATCCATGGGTAGAACCTAGGACCCCGTCCAACATCACCTGTAGAACAAGTAGCTCTGGAAATCATCTGCCTTCTTGAGCAGGTAACGGAGCTGTTCGCTGATGGGGCTGAACATGGTGTCCAAGGGTAGGCGAGGAGGGGCAGGCCCGGGGCCTGGGGCCAGAGGCTCAGGGAAAGGCGTAGAGGTGGAGGCCTCGGGCAGCTGCCCCTGGATATCCTCGGGCTCCGCCTGGGGTGAGTCCCCAGGTCGGCCAGTGGGAGGCGACCATGAGGGGTCTTCGCAGGGCTGTACCCCAGGTTCCAAGTCGTCCGGGAGCGGCGTTTCCCCAGGGCCCGCGGGGAGCGGCCCCAAGAACCACCGCCTGGTTGCCATCGTGCGGCGGGAGGCGGGGACCAGAGCTCTTTAAGCCTCCGCTGCTCACATTGGCCGCAGGTTCGACCCCGCCCAGGGTACCTCGGATTTGGCTGGGAGCGCGTCCCCCTCCATCTCACCCGGGCCTCGACCTCTCTGCCGGCGCGGCGTGGAGGGAGTTCAGTTCATTTGAATTTCAACACGCAGGAGGGGCGAGCCGCTTCGGCTCGCGCTGCGCGGCCCGGCCGCGGCGCCCCGCGCACACGCGCGCTCCCGGAACCTGGCCGTGGGGTACGCGCCGGGGGAGGCGACCTGGGCCGCTGCTGGAGCGGCAGTGTCCTGGGGGTGCGGCCCGGGGCCAGCGCATTTGACTCTCTGAGGCGGTTTCCTAGGGAGGAGGGGTCTCTACCGAGCGTCCAAACCCCGGGGTTGCAGGTATAGAAAACGAGGATGGCCCCGCCCCACTCGCTGAGTCTCTGACTCCCAGGACACGGAATCTGTATATTTTTTTAAAAAAACTAGTGGAGTTGAGAAACTGCATTAGAACTTAGTAGCGCTTGTGATGTAGTGGTTGTTACTAACAATAATAAAAATTTTCACTTGGAAAAATTTTCCCATCCCATGATCTCATCTGACGGCCCAGTCCTTTCTGCCCCTTTTATGGAGAGGACCAGGAGGCCTGGAGACCCTACCAATGGGCCCAAAACAGACCCCTGCCCGCAACAATTGTAGGCTGGATTCTTTGTAACATGCAAAGGTTGTCAGATAATAGAGCTATGAAGCCAAACACATTAATTATACTTAAAGACTCTGGGTAAAGAACTCAGACAGGTGTCGAGCTGCACCCTGCGTGACCCTGAGCAAGCATCTTTGCTGTGATGAGCCAGCTGCCACGTCTGTAAAGTGGATTTTTCACGAGCCCTGCCTCATGGGGCTGTGGTGAGAACCCAGAGAATGCCCGTAAAGCCCAGAGTTAACTGCTAGTCACTTAACAAATATTTGAGCACCTACTGTGTGCCCAGGCGATGTTCTGGGAATGGGGAGATGGCAGAAGAAGCAAATATTCCTGTCCTCCTGGAGCAGTTAGCTGGCTGTGGGGCAGCCCCATTTACTACCTGTCTCCCTCCTCAAACAATTCTGTCCTAACCCAAGACTCCCAGGAGGCTGGTGTGGATCTTCACCTCCCCGACTACATTCATAAAATGGACGCTGTGGCATGTTTTTCTTCTCTCTTTTTTTAAAATTTTATTTAAAAAACCTTCGGTGCAATATTAAAAAGCAATACAGCCAGCTGGAGCGACAATGAACAGAAAGAAATGGGAGGGGTAGGGAAGATCCAGGGACCCCCCTCCCAGCTGCTCCCAGGGGCTGGAGGCCAGGGACAGACTGGGAAGGGGCCTGGGTGGTGGGGGAGGGAGGAACGGCCACCCACCAAAATGAACAGACAGAATAAAACATTTATATAGGAAACATCTGGCTGAACTGAAGAGGATCTAGGGAAGATGGGAAGCCCCCATTTTATTTTTCCAAAAATGTCCTAGACTGGGTGAGGGGGGAGGGTTGGCCTCCTGGGGTGAAATGAGTAGGCCCTGTCCCACCCCACACTCCTCTATCATGGAGTACAGGATGTGCTGGGGGCCAGAGGTGTGTGTGTTGGGGAGACACAGGGAAAAGATGAGTAGGAATGCCCCCTCACTGGAATCTGTTATGAGGGCTGAGGGTGTCCCCGACCAGCTCCCGGACTCTGGGGGTCTTGGGTAAGATGGGACTGGAATGGGTTGGGGCAGGGGTGAGGCTTGGAGCTCAGCCTAGAAAGCCATCGGGGTCGTCATCCTCAAAGTGGCCTTGCTGCAGCACCTTGATGTGGTGCTCGTAGATTTTCAGGGCTGGGCCGAGGCGGATGGACAGGCCGGTCAGCACATCTGTGCGCTGCATGAGCAGCAAAGACTTGCCATCGATTTCCTGGGTGGGACAGAGAGAGAGAGAGAGAGAGAGAGAGAAAGAGAGAGCGAGCGAGCAGGGTCAGAGGACACCCCCCACTAAGGCCTTGGAACGCTGGGGCTAAGCTGAGGGTCAGGAACTCACCTGCTCTTGGAAAGCTGTTGCCTGCTCGGGGAAGCCGGCCTCGGTGAAGTACTCTACCACATCTGTCACCGTCCACTCCACAGGATCAGCCGGCTTCTCCTTGCGCCCAGAACTGTGTTGGAACAGAGGGAACCAGTGAGCAGTGATGCTCCTCTAGTTCTGTTATACACACCCGGGCGGCACCCCTGTGTCTCAAACACCCCAACTTACGGACAGCCAAAGGGGGTCCCATCAGCCCCAGGTAGGGCTGGTTTTCCTGGGGGCAAAGGCACGGGGGATGGGGAGTCTGGCCCAGTGGCAGCAGAGGCTGGGAAATAAAAAGCATATGCCTGTGGTTTTGTCTTGGGGCTCGGTTCCTTCCCACCAGGCACCCTCCCCCACCCAGAGAGGTCCTTACCTGATCCCCCTTCCTTATTCATGGCGGCCATGGAGAACACCTGTCGGGTGCCACTGCCTGGTGCCGGCCCCCGCCCTTCATCCTGGCCCTGGTGGGGTCCACAGGGTGTCCACTCCTTGACCCTCTCCTTGGCACTCTGAGGGCCCCGCTCGCCATTAAGCTGCTGGTGCTGGGCACCTGCAGGACGGTCACCCTCGGGCACCTCGGAGCCCTCAGACACTTCGTCTTCATCATCTTCATCTTCATCATCTTCATCCTCCTCTTCCTTTTCAAGCACTCGCTCTTCTCCACCTCTCTGGTGCAAGGGAGAGAGGCACGCAAGTTTAGTAGCTGTTCTGGCCCTGGGCCCAATTCCTGGGATCCAGGACCAAGTGGTGTGCCTCACTACCACCTTTAATATCAACACGGACTAACTTTTACACATTCACTCCATGCCAAGCTCTGTGTTAATAAAGCCCTCAGTAGCCAAATCTCACTAAACTCGCTCAACAACCCCAAGGAGTCGCTACTGTTATTAAGTCGCGTTTTACAGCAGAGGAAACTGAGGCTGGGGAAGATCAAGTCACTTGCCAAGGTCACCACCCGCCGAGCCCGCAGGGAAGAAGCGCAAAGCCCCGGCCGCCTGCGGCCCGGTTCCTCCCGGGATTCGCGCCCTGCTACCAACTTCGCCCGCACCTGCCCACCGCGCGGCGCCCCCCTCCGCGGCGCGCTCACCTTGCTCCGCGACGCGCGGGCGCTGGCAGCCGATGGTGCCCGCCCGGGCCTGTCCCCGCGGGGCAGCGCGAGCGCTCCGAGGCGGGTGCGCTCCAGGCGGCCCCGCGCCGCCGCCTCCTCCTCTAGCAGCCCCTGCACGCGGCCGCGGGTTAAGCGGCCGCCGGCGCCGCCGCTGCCCCCGAGGTAGCGCACGACTTCCCGCAGGCTCACGGGCCGCGCCGGGCCGCCGGCTCGCGCCGCGCCCCCCTCCGGCGGCTGCTGTGGCTGCGGCGGCGGCGGCTGCTGCTGCTGTGGCGGCGCCGGCGGCTGTGGCGGCGGCGGCAGCGGCGGCTCCCGGGCGGCGACGGCGGGCGGGGGGGCGCGGCGCGGGCCGGCCGGGGGCGCCACTGCCGGAGGAGCAGCGGGCGCGGGTGGCGGCGCGGCCAGGGGCGCGGCCCGCTGCGCGCGGGGGCCCGGCTGCGCGGGGCCGGGCGAGGGGGGCGCTGTGGCGGCGGCAGCGGCGGCCGCGCGGGGCGCCCGGGCCGGGGCGGCGGCGGCGACGGGCGCGGGCGGTGGCGGCGGGGCGGGCGTGGGCGGCGGCGCGGCGGCGGCGGCAGCGGGGCCCCCGCGGGGGGCGCGCGGCGGGGCCGGCGGGGTGGCTCCGCGCCGGGGCGGCTGGACGCGCGCCGCGTTGCGGTACGAGATGCTCCCCTTGTAGCTGACCCGGAGCACGGCGCGCTGCTGGATCAGTTTCTCGAGCTCGGCGCGCGTGCGCTCCGGCTCCGGGCCGTGCCGCCGCCGCACCATCCGGCAGATGCGCTCCAGGTCCGGCCGCGCCTTGCGCGAGCGCAGCGAGTCGATGGTGTCCAGGATCCACTCTTGGTAGTGCGGGGAAGCGGCGGACGACGAGGCAGCGGCCGCCGTGGTGGCGGCCGCCGCCGTCTCCGGCGGGGGTAGGGCCGGGGGCCCCGCCATGCCTCCCGCCCGGCCCGGCTGCACCGTGCGCGCTGCCTCCCTCCCAGCGCGGCGCCCCCCTCCCCGGCTCCCCTCCCTCCGCCGCTGCCCGCCTCCTCCGCCTCCCCCCCCCGGGGGGCGCAGCGCCTCGGCGGAGCGGCGGCGGCGCTGCTGTTTCTTTGCAAAAAAAAAAAAAAGAACGAGAGAGAGGGAGCGAGAGAGAGAGAGAGAAAAAACAGTGAGAGAGAAAGAAAAGAGAGAAAAATATATGCACACACTCACTCACTCGCACGCACGCACACACAGACCCGCTTCTGCTGGGCGCGCGCGGGGCCGGGGATGCGAGGAGGGAGGAGGGGAGCGCGGCGCGGCCGGCCCCTCCCCGCCGCCGCCGCCGCACGCGCGCCCTGCGCCCGGGACACTCCGGCCCCCCTTCCTTCCCTCCCTCCCTCCTCCCCGCCGCCCGCCTTCCTCCCTCCCACCCCCACGCGCCCGCTTTTAAGGTGGAGCCCGGGCCCCCCGCCCGCCCCCTTTACCCTGCGCTCTCGCTCACTCTGGCTCGCTCCGGCCCCCCCTTACAACTCCCGCGCGCTTTTTAAGGAGGCGCCGCGGAGTTGGCGCCGGGGCGGGGGCGGGGGAAAGCGGCGGGCGGGGGAGGGGGAGGGGGAGGGGAGCGCCTGGGGGAGGGGAGAGGGGGCGGGCGGGGCGGGCGGGCGGTGCTCGGCCGCCCTCCAGCCATTGGGCGCGGGACCCAGACGTCCCCGGCGCCCAGCCCCCCTCTCCACGCCTCCCCGGCGCGCTCCGCTCTCGGGACCGCACTTACCGGGAACTCGCCGCCCGTGGTTCGGGCCACCGCGCTCTGCCGGCGCTGCGGGAATCCTCGGACCACCGACGCCTCCGCGCCCCTTGGGCGCGCTTGGCTCCGCGGGGAGGATGCGGGAAGGGGGGCGCGCACCGTCACCCCCACCCCATACCCCCCTACCAGGGCCGCCCCCGCCGCCGCTCGGCCTCCCGGCGCGCCGGCCCCAGCTTCTCCCTAGAGCGCCCGCCCTTTCGGCCTCTGGTTGGACGCAGAGGGGGCGCGCCTCAGAATGCGGGGACCCTAATCTGGGGTCAGAGGGCAGTTTGGCGCCCCCTTCTCCTGCGGGGCGGGGAGAGTGGCAGAATTCCAGCTAAACCCGGTCTTACAAGGACTCCAGGCCAGGTGCTGATCAGCCTGGACGCTGGGGTCCGAAATTCCCTTTCCAACCCCCTGGGGGTGTGTGGGTGGGTGACCGAAGTCAGGAACACCAGCGACACTTTTTTTTTAAACAAAACTTTATTGATAATAGTTTTCAAATATGTTTACAACAGCACACTGTTCAAGAGGAAGTTGCGTCCTTCGCAGCACACAGGTTGAATCGCCCCCGCGCCCACCCGGGGCCCCACCCCAGGCCTGAGAGCTCCTCCTGGGATGGGGAGAAATTATGAGAGGGACAAATATGGGGATGAATGGGGTGACTCCCGACTTTTCTATTGAGAGAAAAAAACCACAATGGGGGGGGGCGGGGAGAACGGGTGATTGACAGCGGACAGCTAAGCAGAGGAGGAGCACCCAGGATGGGGGGGTGGGGGCGGAGGCTCCTGGGTGAATAAAACAAGCAGCCCCTCCCCAGCAACCTTGGCCTTGAACTCTGGGCCGTCTGGGGGAGGGGGGGCGCTTTGCCTCCTTTTGCGTGGGTGGCCTTCCCGACTGAGAGGAGGCTGGACATTAAAATCTAGTTGAGAATAAAATTAAGAAGTTTGGGGAGAGTGTTACTGGGAGGAAAGACCCTGGGCTCAGGGCTCCCCCTCTATCTTTTCAGGGGACAACTCCTCTTTGGCAGGGAGAGGGGCAGCTGCTTTGTCTGGGTCCCGAAGCCCAGGGGTGAAGACAGGTCTATTGGGGCAGAAGGGAGTGGGGGCTTCCTAAAGGGGCTGAGACCCTTCCAGGCTTGGCAGGGACCCCGACGGGGCAGGGGGGCGGGGGAGATTAGCAGCTTGGGGGAGAGGTTTGAACCCCCAGCTCCTTCCTTTACAGTCTGCTTCCCAGCCTTGTTAAAATGGATTTGGGGAGGAGGGGCATGGGAAGGGGTGGGAGAGGAAGGAGGGAGGAAGGCATTGGTGGAACTTAAATAATATTGTAAATTGTTTTTTTTAAAACTTCTATTAAGTAGCCCGCTGAACACGTCACTAAAATCTTTCCTTCCCTGGCAAGGTTGCTCTGAAGGGAAGGTTAGCCTTTCATTCATTCGCCCTTAGAGAGTGCTGCCTGTGGTTTTTTTTTGGGGGGGGGGGGCAGGTGGCTGGAGTTAAGTTTGGGCCCCTCTTTCCACACCCTGTCCCTAACACACCCGCAAGACCTGGTCTGACCTGAAGAAGGGAAGAACTGAGAAACTCGTTTAAAACAGGCAGAAGTGGGCTAGGGTTGGGGGCTGTGGGGGAGGAGGGAGGCAAAAGCGGTAGGGGGGGCGGGGGGGGCAGGAGGGAGAAGGGGGTGAGGGGGAGCAGCTGGTGTTTCCCTCCAAATATCTGGGCTTCCTGCTCCCCCCACCCTGGAGGGTGGGGCGGGGGTGGGTGAAATTAGATGCAAGGAACTCTGGGGCCCTCTGGCTGTTCAATCCAACCCTCCCACCCACCACAAAAAAAAAAAAAAAAAGAAACAAAGAAAGAAAACCCATGGGGGCACAGGCACACCCCTAAAACTCAGAAAACTCCTTGCCACACTTCTCATTGATGGAGACTCGGATCTCTTCCTCCTCATAGTCATCAAAGTTACTCGTGTCCCCAGGGCCTTTAAACTTTGGTATGAAGGGAGCTTCCACCTGGAGAGGGGTCAAGAACCATTCAGACCTCAGCAGTCAACATAATCATCGTTACAACAATAAATGCGAATGGGCTAACATTCGTGAGATCACTTACTCTGACCCAGGTCTGATCTTAGCATTAGGGTGTGGACTCATCTGAACAACCCAAGAATCTTATTATAGCCAACTCACCGATGGGGAAATTACTTTCCAGAGAGGGAAGTCTCCGGTTCAAGGTCACAGAGTGGCCAAATGACCCCACAATTCTGTTTCTATACCCCCAATGCTCTAAGTTGCCTCATCTAAATTGACCCAGAGCCTGCAGCCTATTTTCAAATTCCCCTTCCCTTTTCATCTCTCCATTGGCAATACTCCCTGGCTCTTGCCCACCCCCCTCCAAAACCCTCAGAGCACAAGGGGAAGGGGGGGCCTACCTTCCTCTGGTAGATGGCGATCCAGTCAGTCGTGGCAAACCACTTGTGGTTCTTGATATCATTGACCCCGTTCTTGAGGTTCCCAAAGCGTTTGGTGAGGTCCACCTGCAGGAGGTTCCGCAGCAGATCCTTCAGGTCGGAGCTGAAGTGGGACGGGAACCGCACCTGGAGAGGGGGTAACACAGACAGATTGGGAAGCTGATCTGGAGCCTGGGGAGCCCAGAACACTGCCTTCACCATCCAATTGTCTTATTGGGTGGAGGACCCCAAACCAGAGTGTGCATCGGAATTCCATTGAAACAGCTTGCTGGGCCCACTAGAGTTTCTGATTCAGGATATCTGATTCAGGTGGGGCCTGAAAGTCTTTATTTCTAGCCAGTTCCTGGGCAATGCTGCTGCTGCTGGAGAGGTAAGAGCTATGAGGTTCCCATTTTATTCTTCTGTCTGCACCATTCGGCTTGTGGGATCTTAGTTTCCCAACCAGGGATTGAACCCAGGCCCTCGGCAGTGAATGTCCAGAGTCCTAACCACTGGACTGCCGGGGAATTCCCGAGGTTCCCATTTCTGTTTCCTGAGAAGAGGAAACTGAGGCTCGGAAGGATTAAACAGCTTGCCCAAGATCCCAGAGAGGAGCAGGGCAAGTTGGTTCCATCTGGGGTCTGTTGGACTCCAGAACTTGCATTCTTAGCCGCTGCTTCCTAAGGCAGCTCTAATGGGGTCTGGGGACTTCAGAAATATTCATGCTTCTGAGAGAAATAATTGTTTGTCTATTTCTCTCTCTCTCTCTGCATAGCGAAGGCTCTTCCATTCTTTAAGGCTCAGTTCAACTCTTCCAGAAACTTTCCCCAAATGCTTTGAGTCCACAGCTTTGTATGCAGTCACTGGATTTAGAGTTGCAAGAACCGACTTCCAGCACTGCTCTGCCTCTTCCATGCTGTGTGACCTTGGCCACGGCCCTTAACCTCTCTGGGCCTGTGCCTGCCTCTCTGGCACGGGGCAGATATCCCAGGGTTGCATGAGGGAGATAATCCCGCTGAGGGTGCGTGGGAACTGTGAAATGCTACAAAGAAGGGAGTCATGCTCATCTTCTCTCCCCTCTCGAAAACGTCTATGGCTTTTTCTTTTTTTTTTTCCCCACTGGGCCATTTTCTTGGCAATTTCTATTCTGCCTGGTGGCAGACACCTCATCTTTCCCTTTTTTAGTGACCCCACTTTGCAGGTGGTGATTCTCTCAACCTCTCTGAGAGGCAAGTGGCTAGTTCCCCAGTTCTGAGATGGATAAGACTCAGAGAAGCGAAGACATTGGCCTGAGGTTTCAAAGCTGATGGGTGGCAGAGCTGGGACTTAGAGCCAGGTCAGCCCACCTAGGCTGAGCTGGGAGCCACTCCCACCATTTCCTGGGTCAGATGGAGGGATGGTTGGTCCTCCTGGTGAGGTGGGTGAGCTGCAGTCAGAGGTGGGGTCCCCAACCTCTTTTGAGACGATGCTGCCGTGTGATCTTGAACCAGACATGTCCAACCTCTGCACCTCAGCTTCCTCACTCCCTCAGAGTGCTGGGGTACGACCGAGGGGGTGCATGGGGCAGTGGGTACTCAACGCACTCCGGGGCTCTAACGGTTCCGCCACCCCTTACCCACACCCTCCAAGTTAGAAAGTCTGCATTTGGGAAAGGAGGCAGGGCCTTACGTCCAAAGTGACTCCCCGGAGGGGTCTGGGGTAGCGCCTGGGATCTGAACATGCTCGCTTTTTTGCTGTGAAACTTGTGAAAATTCATGCTAAGGGGGCCGACCAGAGACGAGATGAGCCTCCTGGCAGGCAGGGCAGGAGTTTGGGTGAGACGTGGGGTGTTGAAAACCCTTAGGATTTCGGCACTGTGGTCCAGAATCAGACAGCGAGGTTGTGTGAAGTGGTGGCCTCAGTTAGCGTAGTGGGTGTGTCTGGCTTCACCACCTGGCCTGACTTGATGAACTTCTTGATTGTTCTTTTTCTGTTTTTCTTTGGCCGCCCCACACAGCACTCGGGATCTTAGTTCCCCAGCTAGGGATCGAACCTGTGCCCCCTGCAGTGGAAGCAAGCTCAGAGTCCGAACCACTGGACTGCCAGGGAATTCCCTAGACTGTTCTGACAATGACGACCAGGGCTCCACAGTGAGCAGGACAGGCAGGGGAGGGTCAGTCTTAGGGCTGAGCCCCCATATCCGGGCCTCACCTTCCCAGAGACAATCTTCTCATAGATCTGGATGGGCTGGTCAGCGAAGAAGGGCGGGTAGCCAGCGGCCATCTCATAGATGAGAACCCCCAGGGCCCACCAGTCCACAGCTTTGTTGTAGCCCTGGAGCGAGAGGAGGGGCGCAGGTGAGGGGAGAAGGGTGAGGAGGGGGCCGCCGGCAGTGGAGCAGGCCTCAGAGCGGTGGGAGGGGTAGGGAAGCGCCTACTTTACTCAGGATGATCTCGGGGGCCAGGTACTCGGGGGTGCCGCACAAGGTCCAGGTGCGGCCTTTCACACGCTTGGCGAAACCGAAGTCTGTCACCTGTGGGCACAAGAATGGGCAGTTGGCCGGGAGGGTGGGAGGGTTCAGGCTGTGGCCACCTGGGGCTGCCCCTCGCCCAGCCCAGTGGGCACCTGAATGTAGCCCTGCTGGTCGATGAGGAGGTTCTCCGGCTTCAGGTCCCGGTAGATGAGATCGAGCGAGTGCAGGTACTCGAAGGTCAGGACAATCTGGGCTGCGTAGAAGCGGGCATGGGGCTCACTGATGGGGACAAGCAGGGAGAGGATGGGTGAGAGTGGGTGGCCACGCCAGCAGGACCTGCCCACCCCCAAATGGTCCAGCAGGTGGGCCTATCGAGCTGCCTCCAGCCTAGCGATCAAAATGCATCAGCAGAGCAGCCTTATTCATACACAGCCCCAAACTGGAAACAGCCCAAATGTCCATCAACAGAGGAATGGAATCACAGATTGTGATAGATTCCTACAATGGGATCCTACCCAACACCACCACCAGGACAAATGATGAATATACCCAACAATGTGGCTGGATCACAAAACGATTATGTGAAGCAAGAGAAGAAAGGGACAAAAGAATATGAACTGTGTGATTCCATTTATATCAAGTCCAGACCCAGACCAAACACATTTATGGTGTTTGAAGCCAGAAAGGACGTTTGCCTTTGTTGGGGTGGTGATTTGCCAAGAAAGGCATTTGAGGGAATTTTCTGGGGTGGTGGTTACACGTGTGAATGCAGCTGTCAAAACTCATGGGACAGGGTATTGAAAACCTGTGCATTTTATTGTATGTAAAGTGAATATCTATATAAATAAGATGGCACAAATTTAAAAACCACATGAAATTGCCCACTTACATGGTGACGCCTAAGTCACCGTGTTTGTTTTGTTTCGTGGTGGCTAAGACACTGTAGATTCCTCAGCTCAGGGGAACAAGAACCCACAGGGACCTGGAGAGGCCACTTCCACGGACGACACCCATGCACACCCCTGGGGCTCAGGGCTCACCTGAACCTCCCGATCCGCCGCAGGTGTGAGAACATCTCCCCACCAGGCACGTACTCCATGATCATGTATAAATTTGAGTTGTCCTGTGGGAAGCAGCAGCTGATCAGGGCCCCAATCCCCAAGCCCCAGGCCCCATCTGAAGGCAGGTGTCAGACATAAAGCGACAACAACCATTTTGGTTCCCATGTGAAGCACGTTCCAAGCGCCAGGCACTGTGCTCACTGATTACCTGTCTCATTTCATTCTGCCCATGAGAAAGAAGGGGCAGCCATGATCCTGCTTACGGGGGCCAAAAGTGAGGGCTCGCTAGAGGTACATCAGGGACCTGGCTGGCATGCCTGGGCTGCAGAGAGAACTCTGTGGTGGCTCCTGTCTGTGACTGTCTTGAGCAAGGCTCTTGGGGCCACAGTCTTGTCATCTGTCAAATGGGACCAGGACGGGCTACAGATTTTGTGAGTCCCCTCTCGAAATAAAAGTGAGGCCCCTTGTTAAAAAAATGATTATGAATTTCAAGATGGTGGCAGCAGAGCCTTAAACAAAGCGTGGGGTACCTTGTGACTGCTAGGGTCACAGGCCCTGAGGGGCCTTTCCCAACTCTCACAGTCATGGCTTAGGGCGGCACCCAAAATAGCTCACGCAGGGTGCTCATGATGCGGTTGGAACTGTCATGGCAGCCCCACCAGGTGGAGCCGGCCGTGATCCCCATTTTACAGATGAAGAAACTAAGGCTCATGGGAGTGAAGTTTCTTGCCAGGGTCACACAGCCAGGAAGTGCAAGGCTGGGATTTGAACCCAGGCTGAGCGGCAGTTTGTGGCTGTGTGTCAGGTTCTTGCTATCAATGGAACCATGATTTTGAGGGATGTTATCCAGGTTGGGGGACTTGCCCAAGTTTATCAAGCTATACGTTGGCAGGCCCAGTTGAACTTGGGATCTATCAGAGCCCCAGGCTGACTTGCCGTCCACCCCCGGGGGTCTTCTTCACAGCTCCCCCATCAGTGGGTCTGCCTTTTCGGGCAACCACTGGTTGTGGTTGGCCGAGCCCCAGCTCCGGGAACCCAGAGGCTGCACCACCCGGCAGTGGCCCTGGTCTGCGGCCGCTGGGACCCCACCTTGAAGGAGAACTCGAGTTTGACAAGGAACGGAAAGTTGACCGCTTGCAGGATGCGCTTTTCGTTCAGGGTGTGCTCAATCTGTTTCAGCTTTACCACCTGCAGGGGTGGGAGGGGAGAGGAGAGAGGAGGGGGTGTGAGAGAGCTCTTTTCTTCCCTGCCACCCAAAAGTAGATGTGCCAGGGCCGGGCCGGGTCCTCCATCCAGAATCGTTTGAGTGCCTGGGGCCTGTCAAGCCCTGGGCTGGGTGCCTGTCCCCACATGGCATGCAGTTCAAGGCAATAACACATGAGTCACCAGGCCACAGGGGTCAGAGCTGTGATGGGGAAGCTTGGGGCCTATGGATGCCCAGATAAGGCATCTGGTGAAGCCTGAGGAGTCAGAGAAGGCTTCCTGGAGGAAGGGGCAGCTGAGTTGAAACCAAACAGACAGGTGGGAGTAGCACCCAAGGGGTAGGGGATTTAGAAATACCTTCCCTGCATCTAGAGGACACCCCGCCCCCCACATCCACTTGAACCCAGGGCTAATTCCTCCTCAGCCCTCAGCTGTCCCCAGCAGCCGTCTCACACTCTCTGACAGGAGCCCTGAGGGGTATGCAATGGGAGCATGCAAGTTTGGAAGCCCAGATGCAGAGAGGGGAAGTGCCGTGCCCAAGTTCACATGCAGCTAGTCAACATCAGTCCAGCTTGTCACATGCAGGCAGCCTGGCCCCTTGGTCAGCTCTAAGCCCCACTGCACTGGGGCTTTTTATGCTTTGCTCACAGCTACATCGTTTGGGTCTATACCTGCACTGTCCAGTAGATTCCACACTAGCCACGTACGGCTGCTGAGTGCTTGAAATGTGGTTCGTTGACTGGGGAACCAAGTTTAAAATTTGAAGTATCTAAAATGAAAATTTAGGGCTTCCCTGGTGGCGGAGTGGTTAAGAATCCACCTGCCAACGCAGGGGACACGGGTTTGAGCCCTGGTCTGGGAAGATCCCACATGCTGAGGAGCAACTAAGCCCGTGCACCACAACTACTGAGCCTGCGCTCTAGAGCCCGCGAGCCACAACTACTGAGCCCACACGCCACAACTACTGAAGCCCTTGTGCCTAGAGCCTGTGCTCCACAACAAAGAGAAGCCACCGCACTGAGAAGCCTGCGCACCGCAACGAAGAGTAGCCCCTGCTCTCTGCAACTAGAGAAAGCCCGCGCTCAGCAACGAAGACCCAAGGCAGCCAAAAAGAAAAAAAAAAAATTATATATAAAATGAAAATTTAGGGACTTCCCTGGCAGCACAGTGGTTAAGAATCCACCTGCCAATGCAGGGGACACAGGTTTGAGCCCTGGTCTGGGAAGATCCCACATGCTGTGGAGCAACTAAGCCCGTGCGCCACAACTACTGAGCCTGCACTCTAGAGCCTGCGAGCCACAACTACTGAGCCCATGTGCCACAACTACTGAAGCCCTTGCGCCTAGAGCCCGTGCACCGCAAAGAAGAGTACCCCCCGCTCGCTGCAACTAGAGAAAGTCCATGCACAGCAACGAAGACCCAACTCAGCCAAAAATAAATAAAGAAATAAAGAAATTAAAAAAAAAGAAAATTTAAAAACTGATACCTGGCACAGTTACCAGACAACTTTCAAGCCTGTTTGGAACAACCTGGGCTACATGAATCTGCTTTTTCTATTTCTCTACTTTTTCTTGTCTTTCCAGTGAAAATTAACATCTGAATGGAGATGTGTTATATGTGTAAAATACATGCTGGATTTCTAAGACTTAGTATGGAAAAAAAAGAATGTAAAATGTCTCATTAAGGATATTTCTACACTGGATACATACGTTGAAATGATAATATTGTAGATATACTGGCTTAATTACAACATATTGTTAAAATGAATTCTGCCTTTTTTAAACTTTTAAAACGAGGATTCTAGGGAATTCCCTGGTGGTTCAGTGGTTAGGACTCCGTGCTCTCACTGCCGAGGGCCCGGGGTTTGATCCCTGGTTGGGGAATTAAGATCCTGCAAGCCACACAGTGCTACCAAATAAAAAAAATAAAATAAAATGAGGATTCTAGAAAATTTAAAACCCTATGTGGCTTGTGTGATATGTCTCCTGGATGGTGCTGCTCTAGAGCATTGCCTGCCAAAAAGTAGGGTTTCAAAAATATTTACAAAGGGCGGGGGGCGGTGTGATGAATTGGGAGATTGCGGTTGACATGTATATACTAATATGTATAAAATGGATAACTAATAAGAACCTGCTGTATAAAAAAATAAATAAAATAAAATTCAAAACCAAAATATTTACAGAAAGAAGGTCTGTGTAAACATCACTTCCCCCAGGAAGACTTCTGGCTTCCTCGATACAGGCTAGGTGTCTGAGCCCGTGTGGGCTTTACGTCTTCGGGTACTTTTCCTCCTGCGGAAAGCTTCCTGAAGGCAGCATGGTACCCTTCCCACCTTTGGGTGTGGCACATTATGGAGGCTCAGGAAATAGCTGGTGAGTGGATAGGTGGGAAGTCCACTCCAGGTGGTGGGAACAGCCCAGGCAAAGCCCTGGTGGCTGGGACCAGGGCCTTGTGGCAGGGCTGCGCTCACCTTCTGTTTGTCGAGGATCTTCATGGCAAAGTGGTTCCCGGATTCCTTGTGCTTCACCAGCATCACCCGCCCGAAGGAGCCCGTGCCGAGGGTCTTGATTCGTTCAAACTGATCCAAATGGGCTGTATTCTGTGGGCAGAAGGGTCTGGAGGGTCAGGGACCACCCCCACCCCCCCCAACCCCGTGTAGCCTGCTAGGCCAAAGTTTGGGGTGTTCCCTCTGCCACCAGCAGAGGGGGCCCTGGGGACCAGGTGGAGCTAGGGGGGTGAGGACAGGGGGTGGAAAAACAAGATGGCGGAGGGTACATTCCTCAAGGCTGGTGGCAGGGGCCAGATCCGGCCCTGGCCTGGGGCCCAGGAGCTGCTGGCAGCTGCCTGGGGGGCAGGGGCCGCCACTTGGACGGGGTTGGTGGGGTGGGGGAGCCTGGCAGTGAGTGATCAGGTGCCCCCATGGGCATCTAGGGAGCAAATGAGGGCAGGTCTGGAGCCCTTCACAGGGCCATAAAATCCTAGCCATGGCACAGGGATGCAGTTGAGGGGCAGGGGGCTGTCAGCTATCCCTCCCAGGGCTCTGTATCCAGCGTGCTTACCTGAGCAGGATTTTCCCATTTTTTAAGAAAATCTTCTTTGGCTTTGGCTAAGAACTCTTTCACTGAAAGGAAAAGAGGAGAGAGTGAGATGGAGACCCCATCTTGTTGGCGTGGGCCTGGGCTATTCCTGGGGAGATGCCGATTTGTGGAAAGCGGGGTGCAGTCATCTCAATCCAGAGCCTGACCTTCTCCCAGTGCCTTCGGGTGTCCTGGCTGAGTCTGAGGGTAGCCTGGCGGCGGGGGGGGGGGGGCCCTGATCTGGGCTGGGGTCTGGGGTCTCCTTTACTACAGAGAGGTGGGGTCTAGCCTCAATTCTGTCCAAAACGGGGGACAGGGCAACTCGGGGGTCACTCTCAGGGGGACAGAGAGCGGTGCCCAGGCCAGCCCACCCCCACTCGCCCCAGTTCTGACCGACATTCCAGGGCCAGGGACGACGCCAGCCGAGGTATTTATAGCCTCGGGATTTGGCTGCTCCTCTGGCCCCTTCTCTGGGGAGGCTGGCCCGGGGTGGAGGCCTCTGGGGCTCGGGTAGCAGGCGCCCTTGGGGGGTTCAGCTGTTGCCTTGGCCCCCAGCTGGCTCCATTCCCACCTTTGCCAATGGAGGGGCCCTCGTTCCAGAGCTCGTTCAAGGGAAGCCTCGCCTGATGCCTGCCCCCTACAGGCCCTTCAGCACCCCAAGGCGAACATCACCATCTGGCTAACATTGAAGACTTCCGGGCGGACCCTGGGCTTGCTGCTTTACGTACACTATCTCATTTGGTTCACTTGTCAACTTTCCTTTTATCCATTCTCCCTGTTTACCACCCTAGGAAACTGAGGCCTGAAAACACGCATTCCCGCCCATGTGGCGAGGCAGCCCGGCAAAACAGTTAAGGGCCAGGACTCTGGGATAAGATCAAGTTCAGGTCCCAGCCTGGTCCCTGATGAGCTGTGTGACCTTAGGCGACTGATTGCACCTCTGGGCCTTGGTTTTCCTCATCTGTAAAATGGGGATAATAATAGTAATGACCTGGTGGGGTGGTTGTGAAGACTGAATGAGTTAATCTTGGCAAAGGGGGTTTGGATGGTGGCCGGTACAGGGGTTAGTGCCATATAAATGTCAGCTATTAATTTTGCTTTTAAGTAGTTTTTAAAATGGAGGTATAAAATACAGGAGGAGCACTGAGTGCTCAAATCTTAAATGCTCAACCTGATGGATTTTTACCGTATGTCCTTGTAACCGCCCCCTGGGGTCAGGCGCGCTGTTGTTCAGGGACCCTGTGTGCCAGCTCTGTGCTGAGTGCTTTCCGTGCTTAATTCCTACACTGATGGCTCAGAGCTGCTATTACTCTCATTGTACAGATGAGAAGACTGGTCTCAGATCACTTCCCGGACCCCACTGCCCACGAGGTTTAACTGCTTTGCTTCTGACTGGTTGCAGGGCACCAGGATGGCCCGTGGACAGAGCTGTCCTCAACCCTGATGTTCCTGGGACGTTGCCACCGTGAGGGGTCCCGCACACTTGTACTTTGGCCTTGCCTGTCATCTGCCTATCTCACCCATGTGCAGTGCCAGGAACCCCCACAGCCTTGTGGGTAGCCATCCCCCTGCCCCCCATCACCCGCAAGGCTCTCCCTCAGCATTTGCAGAGAAGAGCCTTCCATGGAGCTGCAAGCACGGCAGATGGAGGAGAGACTGTGGGCTAGGAAAGCCCTACAAAGAATGACCAGGCAGAGAAGGGGTGGTCAAGGAATGGCCAAGAGTCCTAGGCTGGTGCCTGGCTGAGCCACCAACTGTCTGAGACCTCTCTGAGCCTGGGGGCTGCACCACATCCAATGCTTTCACTGGCAGAATCTTTTTTGACACACAACACCTTCCTTGGAAACCTCCAAACGTACACACTGAATTCTGGATGAAGGTGGGGGTGAAGGCACCCTCTTGGGATTCTACCGTCACCCACTCAAGAAGGCAGAGAGGAGCGAGTTTAAGAGGAATCCAGGAGAAAGCCTGGTCCTGCTTCCTCTTTTGCTCTCAGCAATCCCTGAGAACTGCCATGTCCCGTTTTTCCCAACTTGGTGGGTCTGTGCCTCTGTCTGTCTGCTGGTACCCCACTAAGAGGCTCCACACGGTGCCTTGATTCTGACACAGCCCTGTTCTGGCCTTTCAAAGTGTTGAAGGGCCCAGGCTGTGTGCTCTCTGGTGCCATCAGCTTGCCAGATTTGGGGATGGGGCACAGGGTGTGGCAGTACCAGGAAGAGTGGGCAGATAAAGAGAGATAATGATGGGGGGAACCCCAGCCAGGAGCCCCCATACTCACCTCTGCTTCCTGCCTCTTCCAGCAGAGGGTAAAATGGGGGGTAGAGTGGGATGGGGTGATCTGGGGCCCATCTACCCCTGGCCAGCGAGGCTCAGGGTGCTGGCTGCGGCTTAGGTGCCCAGAGGGTGCGGCGCAGGTAGCCCAGGAAACGGACAGTCAGATGGCCCCAGAGAAGCAGCTGCAGCCACAGCTGGAAGGTGGTCTCTGAGTCCCCATCCCAGCCTCTACCTGACCCCAGATCCATCCCAGGCCTCCCTGAGCTCTCCCTAAAACCTTCCCTTTGCAGGGAAACCAGGAATACGCAGAGCCTCTGAGCTGGCTTCCTCGGGAGGGCCTCGGGGGACAGGGGAGGAGGAGCTGGTTGCCAGGGAAGCATTTAAAGGTACCTGCTCCCACTGGCCAAGGTTTGTAAAGGCCCTCCTTGGCAGGAGGTGGTGGGAAGATTCTCCTGAGAGTGTCCCTCCTCTGGCTGGCCTGCCTGCCCTGGGGGCGGGGTGCTAAAGCTAACTTCCCGTTCCAGGGACTCCACTGCTCCCGGGCTGCCAGGCCCTGCCTTTCTCAGTGGGTGCTGGACTACCCTGAGGATGACACCCAATGTGCCCAGGGCAGTGCCCACTGGGCAGAGGGGAAGGAGTTAAGGCTCAGGCCCAGGCAGCAGCTGGGGCCTCCCTGGGGGCCAAAGAGGCCCCAGAGCTCCGTTAATTAGCTGAAAGAGCAGCTGGAGAGAAAGGCGGGAGTGGGGGGGGGGGCGCAGTGAGAGCTACCCTATCTCCTCCCCCAAGTGCTCTTTGAACCTGGAGCCCCCAAATTCTGCTACTTTGAGAAAGAAATGGGTACATTTGACTTTGTCTTGCTTCTATGCAGGGGCGGAGAGGGGAATGGCATCCTGGGATGTCCTTGGCCTCTATCAAACCTTGCCCTGTGCTTGGCTCTGCTCTCAGCCATGAAAGTCCAAACCGGAAACGAAACGCTAAACCCCGGGGTGGGGGAGGGGGAGGCAGCCTTGACCATCTTCCTCCTTCTTTCCAGATCCCAAAAGAAGTGGAGGGTCAGCTTCTCCTGAGAGTGCCTGGCACCCATGGCCCCTGCTGACAACAGGAAGTGGCAGAGAAGGGAAACCCAGCTGGCTGCTGTCTTTAGAGCCTGTCAGCCGGCCCATGTCTCCCACAGGAGGGGTGCCAGCCTCCACCTTGGTCCGGATTCAATTGGAGCTCACAGAGAGAGCATCCCTCAAAAAGCCAGGGCCCCATCAGGAGGCAGGAGCCCAGCCTCAGACCCACCAAGACAACAATCTCAGGACCTGCTGCTCCCCGAAACCTGGTTGTCCTGGAAATTCTGGGGGCAGGAATGCCAAGCCCTGGACTGGACCATCCCCCAGCCTGAGTTGTACCCCAACGCTGGACTGGACCAACCCGCAGTCTGATGGACCCTCATTCTATACTGGACCACTGTCCATTATGACGTGGAGTCCATCACTGAGCTGGACCAACCCCCAATCTGAGCTGAACCTCAACACTGAGCTGGACTACCCCATTGCCTGGCTCTGAGCTGGACCCCCGCTCTGGGTGGACCATCCCCCCTTGTCTGAACTGAACCACCCATCTCACCCGCTCTTCCCCAGGCCCCCCAGCTCAGGGTTGTCAGTAAGGGAGGGTTTCTAGGGCCAGCCAGGGGACCACAGACTTTTCCTCTTCACCTGTTCCCTAAACTCTACTGCAATCCTTCCCTGACTTGAGTGTCAGTGTGTGCCTGGTAAGTTGCTATAGCAACAGGGCTCAGCCTCACCATCGCTGGGGTTGGAAGCCATCACTCAGTCTTCCTCTCAGGGCACCAGGACTATGGTGGCTGGGAAGGCTCATGAGACCTGCCGCAGCAGCTTGGCTGCCCATCCCCAGAGCCCTGCCTATAGGGGGAGCCAGGGAGTTGTGGGGTGGTGTCAGGAAAAGAAACCCAACCTGCGGCCAGTGGGTGCAGGGAAGGGGCAGAGAGGACCCTCAAGCTTCTGTAAGCCTGGTTGGGCTAAAGGAAAAGCTGCCTTGGCAGGACCCTCTTGGGCACCCATACAACTGCCAATGCACAGATGGTGTTTGGCCCTCTCAGACTTCTGCAGTACGTTAGAGGGCCACAATTCTTCCCATTTAGGGACCTCTTGGGGGCAGTTCTCACGCTCAGAGCCTGGATCTGCTTGTCCCTGGGACCTGGGGGGGGGGGTGGTGGTATCTGGAGGGCTCCTTCTCATCAGACCTGTCCCTTCTCCCATGGACCAGCTCTTAGGGGTGCCTTTGGCCAGGGCAGCCAAGGCCTGAGCCCCACTTGGCCGTCTGTCCCCAGGGCCTCTTGAGGCCACTGCCCTCTCTCAATTCCTCCAGCTTGCTCTGGGCCCAGGGCTTGGTCTTGTTTTTCTCTGCCCTCTTAGCATCTTACCCAGGCCCCTGCCAATGGCTCTGGCAACTTCGGGTACAGATTTCCCCCACCCCAACCCAGGGTTCATTCTGGATCCCTACCCTCTTGGGAAGAGACCAATGCTGTCCTGCCCCGGCATGGAGCCAGTAGTATAGGGGGCTGCAGGATGCTGAACTGGTGCCTACTAAGGTTTGGTCATTTTCCTTACTCCAGTAGGGCTGACATCTGGCAGATGAAATTCAGGTGCCCCCTGCAGGCTGGCCTGGCTACTACTACCCCACCCCCACCCGACCCTAGTTACGAGAAGGCAAATTTTGTCTTAACTCCATCCTCTCAGAATCGGAGATTTGAAGCAAAGAGGGGCGTCTTTCCTCATCCTACTTCCTTCTCTGAGAGCCCCTGCAAGCCTCTGGAAGGAAGTACAGCTTAGGGCATTTCCCAAAGAGTGACATAGGTCCCACTGGCAGGGCATGAAATGATTTTAGGGATGTTTCACTTTTCTAGTTACATTGTATTTTAATGCATATCAGAGAGAATATAACTGGCACAGCAATCCCATGATTTCATTTATAATATTGCTTAGGACGGATCAAAATTTACATCTGAACAAAAGTGAGTCAAAATTTTTATTTAAGTTAACAAAATAGAAGTGAATATAGTAAAAATCAGGGAGGCGGCTTGAGAATGTTTGAGTTGGGAAATCCTGGGGTCCAGGAAATTGTCTGGTAGGTGGATCTGGATGTGAATCCTGCCTCTGTGGCATCATCTATGTCAAACTCAGAGAGCTCGTTTGGAAAATTCAGATAACAGCCCATTATGAAAAATCACTCGAGCAGATAGATCTGTGGAGACCATTTAGCCTGGCACATCCTAGATGCCCAATAAACAGTGGCTCTATTTCATCATGACAGTCCATTCCTGGGTGTCCGGCCTGTGCTCTGAATTAGCGGTTCCTTCCGAAGCCTCTGATCTTTTTCTTAGGGCTCCTTTTCCTTGTGTGGCTTTCCACCCCCACTCCCCACTGCATGTGTTTGATACGCCTTGAAAGTTTTCCAGGACTATGTCATCTCCCCAACTTTCAACTGAGCCACTGTAATGTACAGCTGCCTGCCTCCACCTTCCACCTCTCAGCCAGTCTCACCTGCTGGGGGCCTGGCCCCTCCCACTCTGCCTAGTCCCCTCCAAGCTCATGCCCAGACCTTTTTTGGTCACTACCCACCTGCTCCTCTGTCATCAAGCGCTCAGCTACAGGCACTTGCCTTCCCGTCCCCCACCCATCGGTGACATGTCAGGCCTCTCCATGGTTGCTCGGTGACTCTGAGTTCTGCCATTTGAGTCTGGGTGGGAATAAAGTTCCCTGGCTTTCATGCCTGGGTCTTTCTGGGAGGGAGCATTCAGGGAACTCAGACACTGGGGTTTGAGACCAGTAACTGGGAAGAGCATATTTGGATGTGGCCATTCCTTTTCAACTCTATTTCTGGGTAACTGGAAGGGGATCCTAGCTGAGGTCCAGCCTTAGGCCTGGAGTGATGACAATTTAAGAGCTGGAGGACTTGAGGAAGGGGCTGGAGACCATTTCTGAAGGCATTTCCTGATAGACTCTCTTTCCCCGGCTGGCTGGAAAAGGCCAATATATTTGGGAGCTGACGGGGAAATAGTCCCCTCTCTGGCTGAACGCTGGGAATGGTCAGAATCTATTTGTCTCTTGGCAAAGCAAGTCATTAGATGTCAACCACTACTCTTCCCAACTGCCATCCCTTGAGTCCTCCTTCTCACCATCCCAGCTCAAGCTGAATGAACCTTGCTAAACCCAGACCCTCTTCATCCCCTACTTTTCATCCCAAGCCAGGAGCGGGTGAAGAAGCCTGGGGGACTGGGTGAATGACAGAGCCTCAGTTGTGAAACAACCATTTATTGAAGGGCCCTCCAAGGAGTCTAGAGCTCACGGCACAGCAGGAGATGGGAAGGGGCTCTCTGCTGACACCGCCCCCCACCCCGCCGCAACCCCAGAAAGAGGACGCAATGAATTCCAGCAAGATCGGCTCAAACTTGGCTTTTGAAGCACAGAAGTAGTTCTCTAGGTTCATAAACAGTCTGCTACCCCAGCCAGGGACAGACCCTTGCTTGGAGGAGGAAGCACAAGCAGAGAAGCAAAGTGACAGAGAGTGACAGAGTGAGAGAGGGGCAGAGGGACCCAGAAAGATCCTGTCCCCCATGCCAAGTGACACAGAAGAGAAAAACAATGCTAGAGGTGGCTCTGGGAAGTGCTCAAAGGGGACAGAGTGGGTTTGGAGGGGGGCTGTGATAAGGTGAAGAGGGGAAGGGCAGGAGAAAGATGGCGGGGGCTGGAGGGGGGAGAGGTGTGGTCACCAAGTGGCCAAGGTCCCTGCGGGGTGGAGGCATACCCCATAGCACTCCCAGACTGGCAGAGGCCTGGGTCGGGGTTTGGCAGTGGGTCACATCTGTGTAAGAGGTGAGTGAGGAAGTGGAGGGATTAGAATCTGGGGAGAGGGACCAAGAAAGGAGGCAGTGGGGTGGTGACAGGGCCCCATGTGGGGCCCCAGCGGTCATACGTGCCATGGTTGGCAGTGACAGCTGGGGGGGAGCACAGTCTTTGCAGTGGGGGGCGGTCTTTGGCAAGGGGGTTCCTACGGGGCTATTTGCGGGCCTTGGGCCCCAACCTTGGACAGGCAGGGGAAGGGGCGCTGGGGGGTAAGCAGAGAGAAATGGGGGGGGGCCGCGTGGGGGGAGGGGCCAGGCAGTGATGGATAGGGAGGGGGCTGGCAGCGCGGGGCCGGGATCGGGGTCACGGCCCGGGCACTCACCGCTCTCCTGCTCGCTGCCCTTCTTGGCCGCGGCGGCGTTGCCCATCGCGGCGGCGGCGGCCGGGGCCGGTCCCGGAGCTGCGGCGCGGCGGGTGCTGGAGGCGGCCCGCGGCCCCGGAGCGCGCTGGGCGGCGGCGGCGGCGGCCCCTCGGGTTGGCTGCGCTGGCTGCGGCGCCGCGACCCCCGCCCAGCCCCTGCTTCCCGCGTCTCTCCGCGCCCGCCCGCCCGGGAACCTCAGCCCAAGTCCGCTGCTGCTGTCCGTGACGCCCCCGCAGCCCGCAGCTCATTGGCCTAGGTCGCCCTGACTGACGGTGCTGCGCCCCCGCCCATTGGTCCTCCGTGACCCTCCCGTGCTACCATAGGTTCTCGGCCCCATGACTCGCCCCTAGGACGCCCGGCCACTCGCGCGCTTGCGAGGCCCCAGCTGGGCGGGCCGACGCGTCTGATTGGCCGAGGCTCGCGACAGGGCCTGGGGTCCGCCCAGCGAGGCCGCCAATTGGCGGAGGCGCGCTGTCCGGCAAGCCCCCGGCAGAACGTTCAGTGTCAATCCGGGGGTGAGAGGGCGGGGCGGAGGTGCAGTCTACTGCCCGGGCCCGCCCGGCGGGGCGGCGGAGGCTGGCGGGCGGCGGCGCCGCGCTCCGAGGCCCAGGAGGCGGTCCAGGCGGGCGCTCGCCCGGGCCCGTGCGCGCCGCAGTCCCCCGCCCCCGCTCAGTGCTGCAGCGGCTGCCGGCCAGCCAAGGTTGGCGCCGCGGCCCCCCCACCCCAACCCCGGCGCAGCCGCTGTCCACCTGCCAGCGGGGGAGGGGCGCGGCAAGCCCCGCGGGTCATAGGTCTCCGGGCCGCCAGCCGTCGTCATTCATAAGGCCTGGCGCAGGACAGCAGCAGCAGGCCCAGGGTCCATGCCGGGGTCCTCCTGGGTCTCCCTCAGCTACAGCCCGAGCTTCAGGAGGATGCTGAGCTCTGGGAGGGGGGCGCTCAGTAGCCATCCCTTTGCTGGGTGCCCACGCTGGGCTCATGCCAGTAGTAAGAGCTGGCACTTGCTAAATACATTACTTCGTACCACACTCCTATCACGTAGGTACTAGTCTCATCACTCCCATTTTACAGATGAGGAATCTAGGGCACAGCCAGACTGAGGATTCCCTCTGTCTGGGCAATGCAAAAGGAACCTCTTCTGGAGCAGAGGAGTGCAAGATGCCCCTTTTTTCAGGGTGCCCTTTAAATACAGCCTGAGGACGGTCAGTTTCCCACTGCCACATGTCTGACATTCAGGGCCAGATCATCCTAGCTGGGGTGGAGGTGGGGGGCTGTCTTGAGCACTATAGGGTGTTTAGCAGTATCTCCAGTCCCTCTACCAACGGCACGCCAGTAGAACTTCCCTCTCTTCCGGCAGCTGTGACAACTAAAACCATCTCTAGACATTGTTAAATGTGCCCTGGGGGGCAAAACTGCCCCCAGTTGAGAACCACTGAAGTAGAGGAAGGCCCAAACAGGAAGTGACACGATGGGCAGGAGACTGGATGAACCAGCTCTCCTTGGCTTGGGGAGGCTAGCTCGTCTCAGGTCTACAAGCCAATTCACTGCTTTGCCTCTGGACTTGTATACAACCTGCACCCCACCCAGCAGCTGTCTGGACCCATGTTCCTAAGTCCACCATAGTCTCAGGGAGGGAAGAGTCTATGATTTTCTGTGAATTGTGGGGAAATGGCTCATCAGCCAAACCACTCCACCTGGGGCTGTGGAGTTACAAAGTAAGGCTAAGTAAAATCTACTAAAAGTGTTGCCGTGTGTATCCTTGGAGTACAATGTTAACTAATTTCTGTGGGTCAAGGTCAAAGTCTGAACAATCACTGGTTATGCTCTATCTACAGAACAGATGGGCTGCTTAAGTTTTGACAAAGAAAAACCCCTCCCTGGACCTCAGTCTGGAATACAACTATAACAAGCAAGACTAGAGTAAGAAGCTGAGCAAGGGCACAAGGAGCCGTCATCCTGCTGGCTGGGGACGGAGGCTGCCCAGTCATGAGGAGAGATGGACGAACTGCCTCAGTCTACCCAAGACAAAAGCCGAAACAGTCTAGATGAAGTGCCTTTTATTTTTAGACCAACCAAACATATTTAATATAAAAACACTTTAACAGACAAACTGCAAACACAACAGCATCCATGTAGCAGCGAGGGGATGCGGGCAAGGGTGGGGAGCGTGGCGGAGGGGGGAAGGTTTTCAGGGTCCCTACTGCTTCTCTTGTCTGCACTGCGGCCTCTGAGAGCATGAGGTCTTAGCAGAGGGCAGATCAAGGCAGCCAGAAGCAGAGGGGCCCTGATACCAATACTGAGACAGAGCACAAAAGGCCCCTCCAACATACCACCTTCTCACAAGGGCAGCCTCCAGGGAAAGCCAGATCCAGTTGGGAGGCAGCAGGAAGGTGGTTGTGACTGAGAGAAGCATCAACCATCTTTTCTCAGCATCCTGCTCATCACCCTTTTGGGAACAGAGTTTTCCAGAGGGCTACTGGACTGAAAAGACCTAAAAATCATCCTAGGAGAAGGACAGAAATTGTGTCCGGGTCCACCTGCTACCAAGACTCCTGGCCTGTGACTCCAGAAAGCTGGGTGGATCTGCTCAGATGTTTGGGAAGGAAAATGAATGACAGAGCCTTTGGCCCAACAGGGCTGAAGCCTTGCCAGGCATAGACCAAGAAAGCCTCAAGGCAGGCCAGGGAGGTCTGTGGGAAGAGCTTTGGGTCAACGGTACTATTGGAGTGCGGTGGCACAATGGCCCGCAGGTGGAGTTTATAATGTGTGTGGAAGCGAGAAAGGACACAAGAGAGAAAGAATTAAGAACTGAAGTACCTGCTTCTTTCAGGCCTGGGCAGTAGAGGTGAGATGATCCTCTGGGCCGGGGCTGGGAGAGAGAGACCTGAAGCCCCTTCCTTCCTTGGTGTCAAGTTTGACTGGCCTGGATATAGTTGATGGCCCCAAAGTCCTCCATGTGGCCTCCCTGAGACTCTCTTGTAGGCCCGGCTGCCCCCTCCAGATGTGCCAGGAGACTGGCCGCAGTCCCAGCTGGGCCCAGGTAGGGCGTAGAGTCCCACAGTTAGATGCAGTCCATGGAGTTCTCAGGGAGGAGCCCAGGGATGCAGCCAGGGAGACCTAAGCCCTTGATGGGAGTGCAGCTGAGGGGGAAGCCGCAGCCCAGGGCTGGGTCGTGGTTCTCTATGGCCTCCAGCCTGTCCGTGTTGTTGTCCCAGTTGATGTGGAAGCGGGTCACCCGGGGGTTTGAGGCCAAGATGTTCCGCTGGAGCTGGGGCAGGAAAAGGAACGTCAACCCTTGTTAGCATGCCCTCGCATTACTCCCACAGAGCAGGGCACTCTCAGATCCCGCCCCAAGCCCAGGAAGAGCAGACCTTGTTTATTCCATCACCACCAACAATATGTGTAGAACTCTAAGGAATGCCTGTGCACCATGATTTAGGGCCGGGGCCTATCTAATCTTGATTCTGCGAGGCAAAATTCTGAGAAACAAAGACCTCTCTCTTTCCTGTTCTAGCCCGGCGCTGCAAGAGCTGAGCACTACTTGAAATCCTTAAGAAGTGACCTTGGCTCCCAATTCCAACGACTCAACTACCCCCAGGTGCAAAGGAGCCAGCCTGTCTGAAGCAGGAAGTGTGGAGAAAGGACCCACCTGAGAGAAGTCTGGCTTTGGGGGTGGGTTCTCCCGCAGCTCAGGGTTAGGGTACTCATTGTTGACGTAGTAGCCCACTCGGGTGAACTCCTGTCCGTGGTAGGTGCAGGTGATGAGGACCACAGTCACACCCACGGCGTCAGTCTCAGGGATGAGGGATGGGTTGGGGGCATCGGCCTAGGGGAAACACAGGCTGGGCCTTAGCACTGATTGCCAGTCACACCTTGACCGGTAATACGATTCTCAAGCAACGTATATTTACTGAACCAAAAGTATGGGTCTCTGCCCTCAGGGGTTTTCAGTCCAGTGGTGAAGACAGAATCAATCACACAAATGTCTGTAAAGTGCCGAATGTGACAGGTGTCATCAAGGAGGAGTATATGGTGTTGAGGAGGAGTGTAGTAAGCAAGGGGGAGAGCGGTATAAAATGAGGCTGAACAGGTGAGCAGGTAGGTACCAGTCAGTTAAGGGCTTGGGAAAGATCGAGAATGTTTAGCAGGAGGTAAGTGTGGCATCACTCCTGCTGTCTGAAAAGACGACCCTGGAGGCCAGTGGAGCTGCGATAGGAAGAGGGCTAAGCGGGAGCACGGAGACTAGGCAGGAGGCTACAGAGGTCATCCTGGAGAGAGGACAGTGGCTTAGATCAGGCAGTAGAGAAGAAGAGAGAGCGGACAGATGTGGGGTGTGTTGTTAAGGACAGGATCGGCTATACGATTGGTGCAAAATGAGACCAACACAAATGAAAACACGAGGGACTTCCCTGGTGGTTAAGAATCCGCCTGCCAATGCCGGGGACATGGGTTTGAGCCCTGGTCCGGGAAGACCCCACGTGCCGCGGAGCAACTAAGCCCGTGCGCCACAACTACTGAGCCTGCGCTTCGCAACAAGAGAAGCCACTGCAATGAGAAGCCCGCGTGCCGCAAGGAAGAGTAGCACCGCCGCAACTAGAGAAAGCCTGCACGCAGCAACAAAGACCCAACACAGCCAAAAAAAAAAAAAAAAAAGCAACAAACAAATGAAAACACAAGGCCTCATGTTCAAAAATTAGTAAGTTTCAGCCAGTGACAGCAGAACATCATACCAAGAGTGGGGCCCAGTGTGACTGCATGGGTCGCATGCCTAGGAAACCGGTCCTGGCTGTGGGGTAGGGGGTAGGTTAGGTGGATTGGATATGGGTGGGTGAGGGCTTAGGTGATGGGATGAGGTTGCTTAGATTGGGGCGGGGATAGCCAAGATCAGGTAAGTGAATGGATTTGAGCAGAGACTCTCAAACTTTAGTGTGCCTAAGAATCACATGAAGCCTGCATTTCTGACAACAACCCCTGTGATGCTGGATTAGAGCTATTTAGCAGCTACAGTGGGTCCTCATTATTCATGCATTCCGTATTTGCCAATTCGACTACTTGCTACAATGTATTTGTAACCCCCAAATCAATATTCAGGGGCTTTCACGGTCATTTAAGGACATGCACAGAGAAGGGGTGGGATTTGAGTAGCTCAGTGTGCACGTTCCCAGCTGAGGTAGAACAAGGCACTCTCAGGCTGTAAACACGTGTCTTTTTTGCGGTCTCAGGGCCACGGTTTCTGCATTTTTGTTGGTAATTTTGCTGTTTACAAGGACCCCAAAGCGTAGTGCTGAGTGCTGCCCTGTTTCTAAAAGCAAGAAGGGATGTACCTCATAGAGAAAACATGTGTGTTAGATAAGCTTTGTTCAGGCATGAGTTCTAGTGATGTGGGCCATGTGGTCAATGTGAATAAATCAACAATACAAAATAAGTTGTCTTTAAACAGAAAAACATAAAACAAGATTATGTATTGACTGGTTGTTAAAAATGTGACTCGCAGGAAAATAACGCTGTATTTCCTCTAGGGGCAATGATGTAGTATTCACTAATTCACTAATTCAGTGTCTGCAGCAACTTTACAGAACGTAACTCCCGTGAGTAATGAGAACCAACTGTAAATCAGTGGCTCATGGTAACAGTTATGACATAGCGGTGGAGGAGAGGGAGGTGTCTGAAGTACCTTTGAGGTCAGACAGTGCTTGAGAGCAGAGCCAGGATTTGAACTTGAACTTTGACCAATGAACCATTCTGTGTGCTTTTGGGTAGAAGAGGATGTTTCTAGGTGTCAAGGCCTAAGGCCTAGTCTTTCTTACCTGAAAGACGAACATGTGTCTCCCTGCTGGGACAGGGCCGACCAGCACTGAGTCTAGGATTTGATCAAACTCTTCACTCTCGGCTGAGCCTACGTAAATGATCTTCCACTCCAGGTCTGCAAGGATACAGGGTGTTAAGAACTGAAACAGCTTGACAGCAAGAAGGCTGGGAAAGGGCCTTCTCATGTTAGTTTTGGATAGGTCCTTAATATATTGATAGATTTTTTTAAAAAATTAATTTATTTTTGGCTGTGTTGGGTCTTTGTTTCTGTGCGAGGGCTTTCTCTAGTTGCGGCAAGCAGGGGCCACTCTTCATCGCGGTGCGCGGGCCTCTCACTATCGCGGCCTCTCTTGTTGCGGAGCACAGGCTCCAGACGCGCAGGCTCAGCAGTTGTGGCTCACGGGTCTAGGTGCTCCGCAGCATGTGGGATCTTCCCAGACCAGGGTTCGAACCCGTGTCCCCTGCATTGGCAGGCAGATTCTCAACCACTGCGCCACCAGGGAAGCCCTATTGATAGATTTTCATTCTCAAGGACACCTGACACCCCCTGGGCACTAAGTGCCAGGCACTGCGGTCCCGATCACTGGGGCAGGCGCGAAGCTCTATTTCCGGTGGGGAAATTTCTCCTGTGGGCCTAGCTTTGCCAGGCGACCTTGACTCTGCACCTCCGGGGAAACTTGGGCCTCTCAGAGCCTGAGGGTGAACCGTATGGCAGAGGTTGAATTAAGAGCCACGTGACAGAGGCATGGAGGCGTGCTGAGGAGGGAACAGCAGGAAGTTGGGCCATTTGAGGGCCCTGCCCACTGGGTGCTGGGATAGGAAGCAGCATCCTCTTTCACACACAGGGACCGGTGCCACCGAACTGAGTAGATCCCTCGACAACTGGGGCAGGGCAGCAGATTGCAATCCAGTAGGACAGCCAGCCGGCAGGAGGGGAAGATAAGGTCGCTGGGGGAGCCAGCCAGTCCCCGGGTCCTCCAGATCCGGCACCAAGTCATGCCTGCTCTCAGACATAAGGGCGACAGTGATTCAGTCAACAAATATGGCATCATAAGGCCATCCTCTGAACCCCAATTTTCTTGCATCCCATCCAGTAGGGGACTCACATTCCTGGGCATGTTCCGGAAAGATAAAAGGGAAAGTGCTCAATGAGACCCTGCCCGTCAATCACAGGAAATTCCCAGTGACTGCGGCCTCTTGCAGGAGGTCCAAGTGTATCAGGGGCAAGGTCATGCTACTACACGGAAATTTGGCAGGAGACCTGAAACTTATTTTAGGTTCTTTGAAATTACACAACCTATGGCTCCAGCAGCCAGGGAAAGTTTCACAAGCTGTGATTTTCACAGGAAGCAAACTGTCTTAGAAGCTGCCCTGTTCCTTGGTCTAGTGTACCACAAGAGCACTCAACTTTGGAAGCACAGCAATGCCGGGCCATGACTATGGAGGTTTGTCACCTGGGCTCCATCCCTTTCTCGATACACTTGCCTCCTGTCCTTTTGCAGCTGACACCCAGGCCTTCTACTCAGGGACCCTAACAGATCTGTAGGAGGTGGTGGCCATTGGGCTCACTGGGGTTCAGTCAAACTCCAGTCTCTTATTATTTGCAGGGAGGAGTTAAGTTTACTGATTTATTTTTGTTACAAGTAGTGACACAACCAGAAATAACGTTTTTGGAAGAACAGAAAACAAGCTAGCTCTGTTCTCACCTTTCTAACATAGCTCTATCATTTGATATCTTTCCTTCTGGCCTTTTCCCCCATCACCAGGGGAGTCACACATGTGTGCATTAACTAATGTGCTGCAGGGGGAGACAAAAAGGAGATTTTAATAGAGCAGGCCGTGGTGTATGCCGTGGGCTCTCAGCATTCAGTACTGTCGGCAAGGGAGTTCCCTGGTGTCCTAGTGGTTAGGATTCTGGGCTTTCACTGCTGTGGCCCGGGTTCAAACCCTGGTTGGGGAACTGAGATCCCACAAGCTGCATGGTGCAGCCAAAAAAAAAAAAATACTGTTAGCAAAACCTAAACAAAGATTTTGTTTACCAAGAAAGCACGTTGGCTGACCAGAAGAGAGAAATGCAGGTGGACAAGCAAATGGGTCACGATGGCTCCCTCCACACAGGCCAGAAAGAAACCAGAGAATTAACCAAGGACTGCAGAGAAATACTCAAGGGTTAGAGGAGCTGATAAGATCACCTATGGAAGACAGAAGATGACTGAAATGAGGATCTACAAATCGGAATTGCCTGAAACCTGCTCAAGTGTCTTAAGCAGAAGCATACTGAAGTGACTTCATTTTTGAATGAGATATGGGGCATCAATCACCAACACAGCACAAACTCACTCCTACTGAATATGGGACACAGTCGCACACATGTAACATTGTGTGCCTAACATTCTGAGTAATTTCAAGGGTAAATTGACTACATTACTTTTTCTTTCTTTTTGGCCATGCCATGTGGCTTGTGGGATTAGTTCCCTGACCAGAGATTGAACCCGGGCCCCCTGCAGTGGAAGTGCAGAGTCCTAACCACTGGACTGCCAGGGAATTCCTTACATTACACTTTGTCTTTATGCCTTAACTTTATAATCTAACCACTGCACAAGATGCTGCTCTACTATGTATGAAAACAAAACCCAAACCAATGATATGATGAAAGACATGTTAAAAAAATATATATATCGTAGTTGAACTAGCTGGAGAATCTGTTTCCTGCCTTAAAAACGACAGGACTTCCCTGGTGGTGCAGTGGTTAAGAATCCGTCTGCCAATGCAGGGGACACAGGTTCGAGACCTGGTCCGGGAAGATCCCACATGCTGTGGAGCAACTAAGCCTCTGCGCCACAACTACTGAGCCTGCGCTCTAGAGCCCGCGAGCCACAACTTCTGAAGCTCGCACGCCTAGAGCCCGTGCTCTGCAACAAGAGAAGCCACCGCAGTGAGAAGCCCATGCACCACAACAAAGAGTAGCCCCTGTTTGCAGCAACTAGAGAAAGCCTGGGCACAGCAATGAAGACCCAAGGCAGCCAAAAGTAAATAAATAAATAAATTTATAAAAACAACAACTTATCTAGTAGGTCTTTTTCTGTTTATCACTTTCCCTTTGTTCGTAATCATACATATGAACCTTGGCCTGACCTCAGGGTGTTAGGTGTGGGTCAGAACATCTGGCTCCAAGACTTATTCAAGTAGTACCTGTTGAATTTCTCAACTAAACAAGGGAAAAACACACCCAATGTATTGAATGTAGACCCATGCCTTGGAAGCATCTATTTCCAGATGCTGAGGAGAAAAGAGAGCAAAAGGGGTTCAGAACCCTTGAGAAATGGGTCAGACTGGGGATTGGGTGTTCAGCTCTTCAGTTGCCAGTGTCTGAAGTCACCAGGTAACAAGACTGAGATTCCTCCAGAATCTGAGAGACTTCTAGAGCCAGGCCCATTCCATCTGTCTGGGAGGCAGGAAACAAATTCTCTCTGCTCTGTGGGAAGAGGCAGAAAGGAAGTTGGCACGTTAGAGTGAAGGACAGCTCAACAGGTACAACCAAAGAGTCTAGATTTCTAGGCCAGAGTTGGCTTTCCAACTGGAATTTCTCTGAGCAAAAGCTTTATTGTCCAGGTATAAATAATAATAGCACCCCCTTTCCCTCCTCTGAGTCCTGTTTACGCTCCACTTCTAAAATAGGATGCCTTCTTTCCCAGGTTATAGCAAAGATAAAGAACCCTGGACACAGAACTCAGAGACAAAACCTAGGGCTAATAATTCTACAAACCGGCTGTGTGACCTTGGAGAAGTCATTCCATTTCTTTCTATTAAAAAATAATAACCAGCAGGTTGATTTTAGCCTTTCCTGCTCTGATTCTATAAACAGATTACTAAAGTAATAAGAGCAGGAGCTTTGTAGGAATTAAAGTACTAGATAACGACCATGCAACCATTTTTAAATGCAAGGAGCACAAACAGGCTGATTGAAACCCGATCTCCTGCCATCTGGGAACTGTGAATCCCTTAACCTATTAGCTCCTTACATCTCCTCCTGGCTTTAAAATAAAATCTTATTCCACAGGGTCATTCTACACCTTATTTATTTATTTACACCCTGCCTTGTTCCAGAAAGGATTTAACTGGGCTTATTCCATAGTTAGTCACAAGGAGACCCCTTAATTTAAAAAGGAGAGAAACTGGGGAGAGACTGGTGCAATAGCCCAGCCCAAGCACACACACATCAAAACTGTATCAACCCCAGGCTAGTCCATGGGCCGATATGCAGGCAAACCACCCCCCTACCACTGAGAGGTGCTGGTTAGCACACCCTGGCCTCACAGATCTCCACCTCCTCAGCCGCTGCCTCTTCTTTTCTTTTAACCACCAAGTGGAGAAGAGATCTAATGGAGTACTTCCTCCTGAAAGTGGTGCCAAGACTCGCTGAATGACCTCAGATTTTTCGATTTTTATAGACCTTTACTTGAAAGGTCTTTTACTCTTTGTGGCTCCCATCTTCTCATCTGTGAGATGAGAGCCATGTCCACCTTTGTTACACAGATGAGTAAGTACATCTGTGAAAGCACCTTGGAAAAGATGCACAAAATGTTGTGACCTCCCAGATGATTGTTTGAAGCCAGATACCTTCACAGCTCAGCCTGGAACACCCACCCCCCCAGACTAGGTCAGACCATCAAAAATGTCGGGAGCATTGCTGCAGTAGGTCAGCAGGAATCTGGCAGGCAAACAGTAGGAACCAGCTAATGCTTGCCTGGCCATGCCACCCCTCAGATTTGAGTATGTTCATTGAAGCCCACAGTCAGAGAGGCGGGAGGAACAGGAGCTGGGGAGATCAGGTTATCCTCAAAGACTGGAGCCAGAAGCCAGGCCATGCCTCCCAGGGTGGAGTAGAGGGTTGGGGCCAGACTAAGGAGGGAAGCCAGGTTCTAGGGTATGTGGTTTGGGGTAGAAAACAAGCAGAAGTAGCTGGGGTTGGGGTTAAGTATCAGCAGGTAGGGGAGGAGATTATGGGGAGACAAATGGGGAGATGGGGACGAGTGAGGTCTTGCCACAGGGGGAGAGGATCTTCACAGGGAAAATGGGGGAGGGGGCTGAGGTTTCCACTGGGGAAATTCGAGGGGCCTGGAGGTTAGGATCGACATAGGAAAAGAGTGGGGTGGGAGTGTCTCACCACAGGGGAGAGGGGATTGGTGGGGAAGACTGGGTGGCTGCAACGGCAGTCTACCCGTACAGAAACAGAAAGTGGGGCGTTTCTTGCTACAGGGAAGACGGGGTGGCTGAGTGTCTCTGCAAGTTAAAGAACGGAGACTGAGAAGGTTTCTACATAGAACACAGGTGCCCAGGAGGAGCGCCACAGGAGAAAGAGGGGAATGATGAAGTCTCCACGGGGGAAAACGGGAGTAACCGTGGGGGTGGGGGTGGGGGTGGGGTAGTCTCCAAAGACAGGTTGGGGCTGGGAGGGGGTTTGGTTCACGGGACATCTCGGTTGGGGGAGGGGGGGGTGTGTTTCACAGGGTTGGCCTCGGGGCTGTCTCCAAGGGGAGGTGGGGGTTGGCCCAGGGGAGAGGGGGTCTCCACACGGGCGCAGCCTCACCGTCTGCCAGGGCCTCACTGCACTCGAAGCTGATCTCGAACCGGAAGGGGCTGTGGAAAGGGCTCGGATTCTCCAGCACCGCCACGTTCAACACCGACACCTTAGCCATCGCCTCGTCGGGTCGCAGCCGAGGCCAGAGCTGGGGCCGAGCCCGCGTCTGGGTCCTATCGGGTCAGCGGAGCAGCGTTGCGCGAAACCGCTGCCGCTTCCTCCGACCGCGATCTAAAGTCCGTGTCTCCTCCGCGCGCCTCCTTCAAATAGCAGGTCCCACCCTCCGGCTAATCATAGTCAACGCTCCACGACTGCGCGAGCTCCCCCTCAGCCAATCCTGGAGCGTCGGTCTGCGCGCGCCGAGACTCCCGGGACCAATCCGTGGAGCTCCCTCTCCGGGATGCGGGAAGGAGGCGGGACCGTCTCTTGGCGTCTTTGGGTGTCCGCGGAGAACCAATCCCCAGAGTCTCCGACTCGGAAGTCTGGGGAGGGGTGGGCGGGGTCACGGCGCAGGGCTCCTCTTGGCCAATCCTGAGGGTCCCCGCACCAGCGAAGTCAGCGCTTAGCCCCGCCCTTCCGGGAAGAAGCATCCAGCTGGGGACAGCGCAGCCAACCGCCGAGCGGTGGCGCGCGGCGCTCACTTAAGAGGGAAAGAAGGGCGGTGCTTGGCCTGCGGTGATTGGCAGGCAGGAGTGGGGTGGGAATAAAGCAGATTCTGTGAGAGGTGATTGGCTGAGCTGGCTGCGGGGGCGGGAGGAGAGAAGAATCGGCCGGGGATTCGTGGGAGTGGAGCGGAAGTCGGCTGCTGGCGCGGTTGAGTCGCGTGTGAAGAGGAAGGAGGAGCGTTTGTACCTTTGGCGTCTGTCAGCTGGTGAGCGTTGCCGGAAGTTGCTCGAAGGGGCTCCTGGCTCCTCAGGCCCAGCGGCCTGGGAGAAAGTTGTGAATGTTTAACTCACCCTTGAGGGGAGACGGTGGGACAGGTACGCGGCGCGCTGAATCCCGGGACCGGGAGTCGGGCCTGGTTCGAATCCAGTTCTTACACCCTCGAGAGCCTCTGGGTAGGTTTCATGTGGACAACGCTGTAAGTGGGAGTTCGAGTCCGGCCTTTGCCACTCACTACCCGAGGCCACGTTTCCCTGCCCATTGAACGGGGTCGTGAAAATTGACTGTCCTGACTTATGATTACATGATACATCTAGAAACTTCTCTTCACACTCCCAGGCGTAGGCCGGACCACCGTGGCCCCCAGTCTGGAAGACTCGAGGGACCTCCGCACTCACTCACTGTGCTTCCACCAGCGGCAACATACCTAATTTTACACTTTTCTATAGTAACCACGTTAAAAAAAAAGTTTTAAAAAGTTAAATTAATTTTAATATACTAAAATTAATATAGCCACAATATCATTTCAACATGTGATCGGTATAAAAACATACAACTGAGGTATCTTACATTTTGTTACTTAGTACTAAGGCTTTGAAATCCTGTGTGTTTTACACTTTATACCACATCTGTGAGATCCGGACGCTGCATTTTCACCGGAAATAGTTTAGGTTTCATAAAATTTACAGTTGAAATGTAGATTCACATGCCCAAGCTGTTCCCAGCATACTTAAAAGTTTCCCATGAGCTCAATCTTCTGTCGGTGTTAAATTGAAATGTTAATTGATGAAAGTTAAGCGACGGGAATGTTCTGTTTCACAGCGGCACTAGCCACATTCAGGAGCTCGTGATCCCCTGTGGCTTCTCTATTGGACAGTGCACATCTGAAACAAATTGGATCAGTCACCCCCCCCCGCTACTTAAAATGTGAGTGGTTTTCTATTGTTCTCAGTATGAGAATATTGTCTTCAAGACTCTACATGCTTTGTTTACTACCCACCCAGCCCCCAACTTCAGTCCAGCCAAACTGACCCTCTTTTAGTTTCGTAAAAATCTGACATGGCAGCCCCATCTCTTCTTCCAGCTCTTGCCATGACTGGTGCCTTCTTGTTATTCAGGTCTCTGCTCAGATGTCTTCTCCTGGGAGAAACCTTTCCAAGGGTTCCCTGGACAGTGTTCAGACTCAGAGTGTAAGCCTGAACAGTACTGTTTCAAGCCACTAGCATTTTTTTTTTTACTTACTAGATTACAGGTTTATTATAGAAGGATCTAACTCAGGAAGAACCAGATGAAAGAGATGTAGAGGGCAAGGTATGGGGAAAGGGGGGTGGTGTGTGGAACTTCCACGGTCTCTGAACTTCCATGCTCTTTGAGCGCGCTCTCTCTCCCCATTCTCCACGTGTTCACCAACCCAGAAGCTCTCTGAACCCTGTCCTTTTGGGTTGTTACGGAGGCTCCATTAGGCATGATTGATTAAATCACTGACCATTGGTGATTGAGCTCAATCTCCAGCCCTTCACCCCTCCCAGAGGTGGGGGTGGGTTGAGCAAGCCACTAGCATTTCTTATCCAGCCTCCTCTGTGGCCTCATGATGCTAGGCATTATTATTATTATTTGTATCTCTATCTCACATTAAGTAAAAAAAAAAAAAAAATTTTTTTTTTTAATCGAAAGGATTTTTTTCCCCCATTGAAACGATTTGGCTGCATGAAAATTCACATTACAATTGGTTATGATTTCTTGGCAGTCACTGGGCATCCTTGGGAATTTTTGTGACTTGAGAAAATCTAATTTTCAAAATTATTTCCAAATGTAATTCGATTGTTTATGAATACGAAATTTGATGAATGAAGTTGTTATGATATGTTTTCTAGACATTTAATTAAACATTTATTCATTACAACTTCGTAGTTTTCTTTTTGCATCGTGGAACTTTTTTTCCTTTATCCCCAGCCCCAACCTTTTCATAGCCTCTGAAAAGCTCATCAGCCGTGAGCATTACGTCTGTGGTGCTAATGAAGAAAATGGCCCTGTCTATAATGCCTTCTCCCTACAGCTGGCTGAATAATCTTCAGTTGTAAGCCAGATCATGTCATTACCCTGCTTAAAACCTTCAAAGGCTTATCATACTTAGAATGCAACTTAAGATCTTTACTGTGGCTTAGGAGGCCCTGCACACTGGCTTCAGCTGACCTCTCAAGCCTCAGCTACCAGTCTCCCTCTTGTCACCACTCTCAAGCCCTGCTGACTTCATTTCCCGTCTTTCAACACACCAAACTTATTCCTGCTGCAGGGTTTTGCACTTGCTGTTCCCTCTGCCTGGAATGTGCTTCCTTCATATAATTGCGTGGCTGTCTCATTCTCATCATTTATGGTTCACCTCAAATGTCTCTCCCAAAGAAGCCTTCTTGGACCACCCTAGTTAAAGTAGACCTTCATTAATTACAAAAGCCTGCTTTATTTATTATCTTAGGAGCACTTACCAGAATCTGTAGATATGTTGATTTTAATTGTGCTTTTTTTTTTTGGCCACACGGCTTGCGGGATCTCAGTTCCCCTACCAGGGATTGAACCTGGGCCACAGCAGTGGAAGCACCGAATGCTAACCACTAGACCACCAGGGAACTCCCTAATTGTGCTTTTTATCTCTCATCATCCCTCAGTAGACTGAAAGTTGGTTGAGGACAGAGATCTCACCTGTCTCACACTGAACTCTCAGTGTATTGCCAGAGCTTAGCATAGGAAGTGTTCAATAAATTTTTTTAAAAGAGTAAATCCATATAAAGGACTTAGCATAGTACCTGGAATGTGAAGAGTACTCCATAAACACCATAAACATGAACTGTTAGTAGCGCATATGGTAATTAGGAGATAAGTCATCATTTTTCTTATGTAGTATTTCAGGTGCACTCACACTCAAAAACAAGCATAAGGAATGCTATGACAAATATGTTTTTACCCGTTACCCAGCTTAAGAAGTAAAACATTAGTGATGCAATTGAAAGGTCTTATATACCCCAGCCTCAAACCCGTTCCTCTCCCCTTGTTTTCAGATGTAACTACAATCCTGGTTTTGGTGTTTATTTTTCAGTGCACGTTTGTATATCTTTAATATGTGCCTTTAAACTATGTATAGTATTGTATGTCATGTTCTACAACTCTATACAAAAGAGTCAACTATAGCAGGCCTGAGACTGCTCTCCTTAGAAAGGCCTGTTTGCAAGGTTGGCCCTTGGCTGGTGTCTAGGAACTTGGATTTCAGGAGGGTTCACACCATTCCCTAAATAATACAAGGGGCTCATGGTGCCTAAATTGTACAAACAATGTGATTTGTGTCGAACACCTGCTTTCCTTCTGGAGTCTGGAAGTTTGGTACTTGACCAGCTGCCCCCACCCCCACCCCAATACCCTGGGCACTGTATCTCTAAGGAGCTTTCCTGGTGGACAACATTTCACACGTGTTGTCACAGCTCTGCTGTAGGAACTAAGCACGTCCTTTGTAACTCCACTAGGAGAGGACTCTTGGAAGCTTGTGCCTGGTTTCCTCCAGACCTCGCCCCATGCACCTTTTCCCTTGGCTGATTTTGCTTTGTATCCTTTCACTGTAAGAAGTCATACTCTGGGGAATTCCGTGGTGGTCCAGTGGTTAGGTCTCTGAGCTTCCACTTCAGGGGGCATAGGTTCCATCCCTGGTCGGGGACTAAGATCCCACATGCCGCATGGTGTGGCCAAAAAAAAAAACAAAAGCAAAAAACCAAACC